>NW_027137829.1:601432-1277658 GCF_000149305.1 Rhizopus delemar RA 99-880
AAATAACATAAAAATACACTTTTTTTATGTATATAAAATGAAGAAAGAAATGTTTTTTATTATATGTCATACATCTATTCACATATATGGAAAATGGTATTGTTTTTTTTGGTTTTCATTAACTTATGCTACTTATACATGGTTTGTAATTACATTTTCAATACATGCATTAATGTAATCTTTTCTGCTTTGCATCGATACGCCAAAGTAATTTTGTAATTCCTCACGCACTTGTTTCTTGGTCACCTTGGTCAAATCAGCAGTTTCAAGAATACGCTGTACTTGAATCATGATTTCTTCATTCTTGATTCCATCTCCCTGCTCAAATCCATCCATCAACAAAGAATGACTACTAGGAGCCTTATTGAATTGAGACGAGGTCTGTAAAGGAATATATTGTCCAGGAGAGTTGAGTTGTTGAGCGGGGGCAAATGATGCCATTGAACGACTAGAAGGAAGCATCTGTGAGCTGCCGTTACCGTAAGGCATCATGGGCATAGAGTTGTTGGATGGGAAGACCATGCTGTTATGATCAAATCCCATGCTTTGACGTTGTTGTTGACTTCTTGCAGCAGAATATACGCTCATGTTATCAGGCATCATCATCATACCAGAAGGTGCACCATAGACAGATTCTGAGCCAGTATGAGGATAACCACGGCTGCCGTGAGTGTAACCGCTACTGTGAGATATATTATCACTCCACTGATCTTCAGATAATAATTGCTGCTCATAGTCTGACCATTTCATGGTAGGAATTGATTTGGGATCAAAGGTACCCTCGTCAGCCACCACAGCTACCTTCTTTCCCTTTTCACCGACGACCACACGTGTGTTACCCCACGAGAAGTCATCAAAGTGCCAGTAAGCATAGACAGGAATGTAGAATGAAAAGACGGGCATAGCAAGTATAGAGACAAGCATCCACATGATAAATTCCCACCTTCCTTTAACAATAAAAAGTAAGGCCTGAAGACCGTAGGTACCTGCAATGGTTGCGATAGTAATAATAGGCACAGTGTCGCCATCCAAGGTAGCCAAGGTATAGATTAAATAACCCAAGTAACCCAACAGAGCTGGCATGGCCAAGGTACTGATCAAATCCAACATGACAATAAAACGCATTGAGAAACAGCAGAAACCACAAAGACGGGGCAAAAAGATCAGCTCACCCAAGTTATGAACTGTTGAGTTGATCCAACGACGACGTTGAGAGACCAAGACAGACCAAAGATCAGGGGCGTTTGTCTGACATTTAGCATCTGGAGTAAACTTTGTCTTGAAGTCAGCAAAGTGCTTTAGTAAGAGGGTGGTCAGGTAACGATCTTCACCGAGATGAAGCAAGTTTTTCTTGTGCAAGGTATCAACGATATTGACAGAATAGTCCGCAATGACTTCATTACTGATAAAGAGTGCACGTTTACCGTCTACAGTACGAACACGATACATGGTAAAACAACCGGGAAGACAACTGACGGTAGAAAAGAGTGATTCAAAGGATTTGATGAGATGGTGAGAGATAAAGTATTCATAGACTTGAATCATCGTAACCCAGGTATCCTTTTCATTTGACAAGTTTGTTTCACCGCAGATACCAATGATTTTTGAGTCATGTACAGCACTGGCTACCAAAAAGTTTAGACCATCTGGCATGACTTCTGTATCGGCATCCACCATGAGTACAAATTCGTAAAAGTGAGGGCTTACACCAATCACGTTCTTCATTTGGTGGTATACTTCGAGTTGCATGGGATTCATAGGTGCATCATAATGAACACGGTTGAGGAATTGCATGAGTACCAATTGGGAATCACGCTTACCACGATTACCTGGCTTTTGACGTTCACGAGGGTTACCGCACTTGGCAACAACGATATAGGGCACAACATGTCCAGCAACTTCATACAATCCAGAATAGATCTTTGCCATATTGTGTTGTTTGGCGCCTTCACCAACGGATACAAAGGAGAGTGGCTCAGGATCCACTTGCGGATCAACACCAAGAATATCAAGTACAATACGTGGTGTGGGTTTATCGTTACCACTACCTATAATCATACCATCACAAATAACAAAGAGCAACTTGCGTTTGTCATCGTAATCAAGTCGAGCAATAGAGTCAATTGTTTTTCGAAGCGAACCTTCGTCTTCTGTATAACAAGTTACTTGGCAGATCACAAACTTATCATGTTCTTCTGGTGCACGTCTGCCTCCGAATCGAAGAGCGGCTATAAATTTGAAAACAATAACAGCGGCCAAGAGAATGGTGACGACTAATAAGAGATACGTTGAGAATTGACACTTGGTTGAATTTCTTTCGTCTAGAAAACCAACAAAATACAAGTTTCTCAAACAGACAAGTTCCCGCTCTAGGGCAGCAGCGTCCAGGTTGAGGTTTCTAATGGCACTGCTGATATCGTTACCTGACTGCTGCTGGAATAGCTCAACCACTTGCGGGTTTAAAAAGTTGGTGTCAATGCCTGAAGGGGCTGCTGCATTACCTGGCCCTTTAGCATATCGGCCACCCATTGTATATGTTGTGAGATCATAAACTCTTTTGTCAATCACTGCCCAGATACGCAAAGCTTTGATACCGTTAATGGTCGTTGCCGATTTAGCCTGATCAGAAATTGACTTCCAATCATAACCCATGTTACCGACTTTATAGTTTTTACGAAGAAGCGTCATTTGATCATAGTACCAGTTGGGATTATAGGCATCTGAAGTGTATCTAAAATCGTGATATTGAGCATTCGAATCTGTCAAATTAACTGTATAATCCAAGGAGACATAAGGTGATACACCCTCACAAAGAGCAGATACTTGTACAGGAAAGAGATCAGTCGCGTCTGATCCAGCATACTCCATTACAGATGAGGTAGGCACAAGCGTTTGAGGGTAATGATGAGGAGCAAAATTTGTCAAGTGAAAGACTTCACCACGTATAGCCACATAAGCACCCTTTGTATTATCCTTGCCATGATTTGCTAATTCAGATGTAGAATAAACATTTTCCTTAGGACATATAGCCTCACTAAAGAAGACCAAGAACCAAATGATAAAGGCACAGAGCAAAAAGATGAGCATACATAATGTAACTTTTTCACGCCAAGCAACACGTACATCCTTACGTTTCATACGACCACACCAGATTAAGAATTTGGAAGGAATCCACCAGGTACAGAACGTGACAAAGTATAACCATCTTTTACGGGCCGGTGTCATCCTTGCCTCGTCCTCCTCTGTTTCATCCAAGTTTTCTACCACAGGTTCTTGCTGAGGAACAAGTGCCAGACCACCTTGTTGACTAAAGTAAGATTCTGATCCATAAAGTGAGCCTTCGTTTTCCATGTATTGGCCAGATTCATCTTCTGAGTAAAAGGAACCTGTGTCGTTATCATAGTGATTCTGAGGGGGTAAGGGAAGACCTGCTGCTGCCGCTGCTGCCGCCGCACCCGAAAAAGGATGGGACACACTTGTCTCATCTTCTCTACCATGATCCCTTGCTTGACGTTGTTCGATTTTTTCATACGAGCGTAATTGATCTTCTAATTCACGCCATGCAACTGCACTTAAAAATACCTATGAAATAAATATTGAGCATATTGTTGTACAACAAAAATAAAGAAAATTACCTTATTTTGAGTGATGGACATGTCTGGAGTTGTCCAATTCATGATACCAGCTGCCATTTCACATTGCGAACGCAAAAGGCGAGATGTATCTAATTCTTGAAATAAATGACCATAGCGATCTAAAAAATCCTGATGATTGTATGATTCGACATAGGAGACAGCGGGCAATTGCAGTAAAGAAGGTATTCTAAACGAATCTATCTGAGACTGAACGAGCTTTGTATCAACACTACCGGTCTCTTTGTATTTAGGCAGTATACAATAAACAACCCACAATTTGGCTTCCTCAAAGGAGGCTATCAGCTCATCTAAAGCGGACTGTATTTGTGATAATACAGTTGAAGTTGCGCTAGTGCTATTATCTGTTGTGTTACCGCCTTTTTCATTACTACCTCCCTTTCTACGAGTTGAACGACGCTGAGAGGGACCTCTCATCGGCTTGGCAGACTGTTGAGCAGAGATGATGGCCGTATTGTGTTTAGGATGGCTTTGTGTTTTGACATTAGCAAAAAGTTCGACAATGAATGAATTCCAAGAGGGTTGTACATCCATGCCACCTTTAAAGAGGGATAAAAAGTCGACAGAGATCTGACTATTATTTTGTTCAATAAATCCTTGGGTTGAATATTCCACAGGCGTGTTTCCATAGTGTTGAATGACAAAATGACGAGCACTTGTATCTGAATTTTTGACAGAGAAAGCTGAATGGGTTGTGTTGTATTTGATAATGGAGTCCATGATGTTGTTGTCTGTGTAGGCACGCTTGCTGACGTCTGTCATTGTGTTTATTTCGTGGCAGATACCCTTGGGTCTTGTCAATAAATCCAAGGCGGAAGATTGAGGGTTGACGTCGGGAACATGAACACCTTCGGCTCTATATTGGTCTGCTTCAAGCCGAAACATCGTATGATCAATATATTCTTGAATACGTTCATTGGCTAAATTGATAGCGAGTTGTTCAAAACCTGCCACTGAATAATAGGATTGAAGGCCAGGGAAATCGAGTACACCAATAAAACTAGTGAAATCCTCTATGCATGTTTTGCTATTGATCTTTTCAACAATCCAAGAAAACAAGAGAGAGTAAAGGACTTGACAGAGCTCATCACGTTGATGAGCAGCTTGTTCGGCGTTCAAGATTAAAGTAGTAACATCTTTACGAATCATAGTTGTTTTAAAAGTCAAGACATTTTCAAGTGCATGAGGGTCGAGACCCAAAAAATCAGCAACGAGGTCAAGGAGTTCAGTATTCTTAACAAAGGCAGCCTCTTGTGTACCGGTACCTGCGGGGTCTACAAATGAAAGGTTGCCAAGATGAAGAATGGTGGCAACGAGTTGAATTATTCTTCCGATCTGTTCTTTTCTAAAACCACACGTTTTCATTGCAAGTTTCAATTCTTCAAAGTGCTGTGCATCTACTGATGATATCGATCGTTTACTAAATTTTTGTAAGTAAGGGTAACTCGAGGCATCCATGAGCTGAAGTGTTGCTTTTTCCTCTGGGGAAACACCAGCCAATAAATAATAAAAGATATTGAAATTTCCATCTAAAGAGGCCGGTACACAGTCACCAGTTACACGGGAAGACTCTAAGGAGTAATGAAGTGTTTTTGAACCAACCATTCGGCCTCTTTCGTTAAATTGGATTTCGGAATAGTAGCCAAAACGGGAAGAAGATGGACTTGTACCTGTTTGACAGTGCCCAAAAGCTTCCAAGAGTCTCTGAGACTCCAAGATTTGTGTTTGCACTTTGGATTCTTTTTTATGACTGCTCAGTCGTACAAGATGGCGGATAGTTAATTTACGGATGTCGGACTTGCCACTACCGCTGTCCCCTCTGAATGAACGAAATGTAAATTACTTTATATATTTTTTTTTCTGTACAGTTTCCATACCTTAAAACCACTGTTTGATCACTCCCGGTTCTTCTCATATGAAAATACACTCGGTTAATAAGGTCAAACAAATGAGGGCCTGATGATTGTTGATGATTTGTAGCATCTTTATAAGCCGCTACATATTCTAGACTTGTTTGGTCATCATTTATTGATAGTTGTTTCAAGGGATTTAGGGCAACAATATGACGAGAACCAATATTGGTGTATATTTTGTATTCATTATATCGAGAGCGTAAACAAGATGTGATGTTATCCGTTGTTGTATTTGATAGAGTTGTTAAGTCTGTTCTATTTAAATGATCATTTTCTTTTATATTCGACTTTCTCGACTTTTTCATTTTTTTTTTACGGAAAAGTAGAAAAAAAAAAGAGTTTTAAACAATGATAAAAGTTGATTTTATTTTTTTGACCTGGATGAGTTACACAGGAAAAATGAATAAAAATAAACTTTTTTTTTAAAAAAGGTAATAGCAGTAATAAATAAAATATAAATAAATTAAAAAAAGAAAAATTAAAAAAGAAGTTAATTAAGATATCATAACCATAGTCTCTTTCTTCTCTTTCCTTTTTGTTACTGTAAATTTCTCTTTCTCCCTTTTGAAAGAATGAAGATGAAATAAAATAATATAAAAATATTTTTATACCCCGACGACACTTTCTTCAACGAGTGTATACTTTGAAGTGGATCGAGGACAGTGATGGCTGTGTTTTTTGGCGTATTTTTTATGGCATACATGATCTTTATGACAATGGTCTTTTGAGTGATTATGATGATGATGGTGACGATTATGGTTGCGATGGCAATCATTTAAATAATAAAGATACACGGGTGGAGTATTGGCTGCTGTCATCATTTCCTTAGCAACCGGTTCCTCAACTTTTTTTGTTCGCTTTGGTACTTCTATGCTATCCCAATGAACATCATGCTCTTCTGTCTCTTTTGATAGGATTGAAAGGTCAGGTAAAGAATACACGGATCTTCCCATCTGCATGTTTTCTAGTTCTCTTTTTAATTTAATCGGTAGTTTGATTCTCGTTTTTAATCCACTCTCTTCTTTGTTTTCTTCTTCCTTCAAAACGAATATACTCGCTGACGATCTGATGGATTTGATGCTTGCTTCTGTGTTTACACTTGGTGGCTGATTATTATCTTTATTCTTTTCATTTTCTTCTTGTTGTGGCTTTTGAGGCTGTTGTTGTTTCATCATTTCAAAAGCAAGGGGCATCGGTGAAACCATGTGTGATATTGCTGTCGCTTTACTACTATGGTCTTCATCGCTACTGTTGTTGTTACAACATGGATGATTGCTGTTGTGATGATGGTAGTCATGTTGCTTACATTTGTGAATATTACTACTACTGCCTCTTTCGTATAACGAATGGTATGTTGACTTGGGCTTAGCGGTGGTAGCTGCTGTTGCCGCTACCTTGCCTACTTCTAATGAAGATTGCTGTTGTAGTTTTTGAATTTGCTGCTGTTGGAGTAGAAGTTGTTGCTGCTGCTGTTGCTGTTGATACTGTTGCTGTTTAATGAAAAGTTGTTGCTGATGCTGTAACTGCTGTAACTGCTGTTGTTGTTGGGCGATGATCTGCTGCTGCTGTTTTTGTACCTCGTGCTGTATTTGTAACTCTTGATGTCTTTTCATCTCTTGGATTTCCAATTTGAGCTTCATCTCTTCCTCATGTCTCTTCAATTCTTGTTGAACCTGTGTAGAAGGAGTAGGTGGGGAAATAGGATAGGCAGAGACCGAACGGTTAATTTGAAATTTCTTGCTGTCGACTGCTTCTTCCTTTTCTTCAGTTGTTACGGATAAGGTTCGCACAGGTAATTGAGAAAACGAATTACGAATGAAGGCGGGGGCGGATGCCAGGGGTAGGCGTCTTGATAACGTACTCATACTAGATTGTGTCTATTGTACATCATGTGAATTTATATACAAACATCTCAAGAAGGATTTACCTGAACAGGCGCTAAATTGGTTATAGCAGAAGCCGATCGAACCAGTTGGCCTTGTTGTCTTTTTCGTGGAGCGTTATGAGCAGTTGTAAATGAGTGAGATTGAACGACTGTTCTCTGTTTCTCGGGGGTCATGGCAGACGTAGAAGTCAATGCACTTGGAATCTCCTGTCCTATGGATGACACAGACTTTCGAACCTCTTGCCGATGCCTTTCCCTCATACGATTCATCAAATATCTGTTCACTAATGGAACTGAATATCTTTGCTTGGACGCCTGCTCTTCATCCGAATCACTTTCATCGTCGCTGTGCAATAATTGTCGATTGGTAGAAGAAATAAGGGGTTTAAGAGATACTATCCTTGGTTCTGTTGCTGTTGGTGGAGATATGGGTGGAGATACAGGTATATCGTATGGTACCATTGGAGAAGAAGAAGTAGCAGCAAGAGAAGGAACAGTTGTAGACTGGTCGAAGTTGAGGAGTGGAGTGAATTGCTTTCTTTTGATTGGAGAACGATTGGCGTCAAGATTCTGCTTGGAAAAGGAAGAGCTGTCTAGCTCTTTCATGATATCATCCATTAAGCTTGTCTCCGATGGTTTCGGAATAGCAGGGGAAGAGTGATCTAATTGATGAAGGAGAAAGGGAGCATGGCTGGATTCAATAGGGTGTGGCGGAGAAGGTTTTGGCCCTTGCTTTCGAGAAGATTTCTTGAAGCCAAGCAAGCCCATGTTTAACAGAAAAAAGAAAAAGAAAAAAATAAAGAGAGAGAGAAACTATGAAGAAGGGGAGATATTTAAGTTAATTTATGCACCAAGTACTATATTTAGAGTGAATGCTCATTTTATTATGATTCCCTCCCTTACCCTTTCCCCCTAAATTTATGTATAACTTCAATCCATGAAGACATTTGTGCTATGCATTTATATTATTTTGTTATGAATTATTCTTGCACTCTGCTAAATTGAAAGTCTCTTCATTCTCCTAAATGTTTCAAAAAAAATTTTTGAGAACAATGACAATATTTTTATTAAAGCAATTGCAATTCAAGGGTCCATTTTTTAAGTTAAATTGCATCCAAAGTACATAATCACACAAGGGAAATTAAATTTATCCTAAAAAAAAGCATTGTTTATTTCAATAAACGTGACAATTATTCTGAATCTTCGTCTGAATCTTCTTCTTCAGCTGTTTCAAGCCATTCCAAGAAAGGTTTAGCAGCCTTCTTTATATCCTTTGAGATATCACGATCAACGTAACGCTTTGATGGCTTCTCTCCCCACTTCAAAAAGACTTCATCTTCAATAATATCCAAATCATATAACTTCATCAAGATGGTGGGCGTCTTCTTCAACAGAGCATCCTTGTGATTCAATCCAATGATACGTTCAATACCACCAAGAGTAGCCTTTTGATGCTTTTCATCAGTCACGAATTTACGAAGCAATTTAGCACGCTTGGGAATTTGGGTAATAACATTTTCATCAAAGATACATTGAACAAGCACAAGACATGCTTTGTATTTACCAAAAACGCCCAATTCTTCAGCTTTTTTAATAATGGCTTCATCAGTGTGATCTTTGGCACTTTCTAGCCAATCACCAAAAGCATTATACTTATTATCCACTTCATCATCATCGTCATCACCTCCCGTAAAGGCACCAGAGCCTTTGACACTAAGTTCTTTCATACGTTGAGCGACAGCTGCTTCACTTGTGTCCTCGGACCAATCTTCAAGAGCTAACTTGCTTTCCATATTTAATCCAGCGGCTTGCTTTTGAATACGTTGAGAGATAATATCATCATCAGATCCGTTACCAGCATCAGCAGCCTCATCTCCATCAAGAGCTTCAGTAGCATCTTCACCTGTGTTGTTGGCTTGAGCAGTTGCAGCCTTACGCTGCTTACGAACATTCTTGGAAGCAACAGCAGGTGGGTTCTTGACAATGTAAGCAGATAATTTGTGACGCATGTCAGCATTATTTCTAGCACCACAGGCCTTACAGTCCATGAGGATTTCATCGTTTTTGATAATAATATCGGTTTCAGGATTTTTACAAGATTGACACAAGACAAACTTGTTGATAAAACCATCAAGAGTAGATTGAAGTTTGTTTGCATCATGATCACCATTTACAATGTATCGTTCATTTTTGTCGTCACATTTAACTTGGGCGCCTAACTCACAACCAAAATATTTGGTAGGATCTATTAAAGTGTTAATTTCGGAAATTTCAAATAAATTGTATGCAACTTACAAGATGGGGGGCGAGACAATGCACGAGCAATTTCAGCCATGTTGACGACGACAGTTTTAATACCATTACCTTTACCTTCAACCTAACAAAAGAACATTAATTTCATCGAAAAACAAATATTTCATGATTTCTGTACCTTTGCTTGAAGACGAGGCATTTTGTAACGGTAAAAGGAATCTTGAACATCACGTCTTACGTTAATTGTAGCCATTTTGAATAATTGAAAACTTGTTGATTAGAGAAAAAGATAAAATAAAAACTTAATTCTGCTTGATTCATATTAATTCCATATTTACTCACAAAATACTTTTTTTTTTTACTTACTTTAAAACGTTGTAATTGATACTGCTCTATACTTTCTTCGTATGTTGGATTCCAGTTTGATAATGCACAATTCATGTACAAGCTTGAGTTAAAGTAAAACTTTTTTTCTTTTTAAAAGATGCTATAGACTTCTTTTTTGTATGGCTTTCTTTTCTTGTTTCAAAAAAAGGAAGACAAAGTTTCAATGTTCAAAAAAAATTTTTTTTTCCAAAGAAAAAGAAAAAAATACAATAAAGTGACTGAAACCTTAGCCTCACTGTTTAACCAATCAGAATTAAGAATATGTTAATTTTATTTTGTACAATAAATTTTGAACGATATAAGCCATTCTTTTAAATGGATTTGCTTTCTATTATTCCATCCTGTTACAGCAGAGAGCCATGAAGAAACAAAGTGAATACAAAATTACTCTATTAAATAAAGATTTCTATTATGATTCATTATATTAAGTTTATTTATTGATACTCATAGTATTTTGTCAAATAAATAAATAGAGCGTTTGTATGAAATGATGTTTGTATGTGCTGCATTTATGTAGAATGCATAAACCCTTTAATAACTTGAAATATGTTAGAAACAAAAATGTCTGAAGGTAATTTATGCATTCCTTTTATATAAATACCATACACACACAATCAAATTTGAGTTCAGGAACGGAATATCTATAGGCTCTCGTACAGCATCGCATATTAGCCAATCAGAGCTAACGCACAATCAAGAATAAACATACAACACTCCATGATTGTAAACATCTTTTAAATTATTCCTTACTTCTTTTATCATTTTGTTACTAATATAGTCAGATTTGCAAGGGATTTGAAGTACTTTAAAGCAAGTAAAGTTGCAGATTAAAAAAGAAAAACCACCATCTTTTTAGCACTGCAAGATCAAACCTAATTTGAAACTTCCATAACGGAAAAATGACAATATTTAAATTTGATGGCCTGTTTTACTTTAAATTGTGACATATAAGCAATTGTGAATCGTAGTATTATTTTATTCAACTGACTGGGAGGTCCTTAAAATGCAGTTTAAATGAGAATTAAAGTATTTTATGATTACTTTAAATGATAGGCTCTTATGATGCTCGTCGAAGCCATTAGGGGATGATTGGTAAGATATGGCTTCAAGCTTCTCTAAAATCAATATATTAACCATCATCTTTTTATTGTTTACATTTCTTATAAAGCTTGAATAAATATCAAAGGACTTATGTATGCGTTCCTAAGTATGATTTGTTTATCAACTCCTAGTTCTATTTTATATCTTTCTACAATATATCAAGTAGTAGAATCAGTTATTCTGTAACTGTCTTTAATCCTGTTGCACACCTTTTCTTTAAATTAGAATTTGCACAATAAGTAAGCAGTTTATCTCTTATTTCTTCAAGTAATATATGGTAAATATAAAGCTTCAAATAAAAGGTACGTTTTTTTAAAGAAAAAGTATTCAAATATCTATTAAAAAAAAAGCTAAAAATAAATATATGCTGATATAAAGCATTTATATAAAAAGTAATTAAGATATAAATGATTGCTGCACCTTTTTGTCTTTTGTTTTCATCATCTCTAATCCATAAGGGGTTGCTTATAATACCGTTAGTGTTCTTTGTTGTACTATGTTTCTACTATTTTTATGCACCCCTTTAAGTGACATTCACGTTAATAGGGTTACCATTTGAAGAATATATCTTTTTTTGTTTCGTTTAGAATTTATATGTAAGCATCCATGTTACTCATACTTTTATTTCTCTGCTTTGTTTAAATTTTTTTATGAAGACATTGTCAAATGATTAGGAAATGCCCTAATTTACATTTTGTTCCGAATTTATCGGTATGATTTTCAGAAGGGTAATAGCAATAATGAGTACATACAATAAAAGAAAAGAAAAAAGTAAGCGTAAAATAGATAATATATCAACAGCATGAAACTTGCCAATAACTCGAAATCTGCATTTAATGATCAAAGGTGCAATAAGTGAATGTAAATAGACAAAATATCAAGTAATTTAAGTTCAAGCTTACCAAAGTGCATCTGAGGTAACATAGCGATAACTGTGCTGGATGGGTACAAAACTCTAAGTAAAACTCATCGTTCTTCATGCTCTTCAGATCTTCGTCTTCTTCTTCTAGTTGGGTCTCTTCTTTCGGCTCCAATACGCTGAGATCTCTCTGGTATTTTATCATTTAAACAAAGATTGCAAATAATATGAATCATATTTAGATATGCTGCCAAAAACCGATTCCATAAGCGTTTACAATGCTCTTCAGTACCTGAACTATTTTGCATGGTCACTCTGCAATTTAGATTTGTACATCTAGAAGTGCTGAAAGTGGAAATGTTCTTGGTATTATATATCAGTATGAGTAATTTAAGGGCAACCACATTTTCATGGACAATACTCCCATTCACAAGAATGCTGATATCAGAAAGTATTCATTTTCCAGTTTACTCATCTAGGCTCAACCCAATTGAATAATTTTGATCAGCATGTAAAAATAAATTTAAAGAAGAGTTTTTACATAAAGAGATATTGTCATCTAGAATTGGGGATGCATGCAATAAAAATCCTTTTGAGCAACCTACGAGGGCTCTGTAGATACTCAGCTGCTAGACTTGAATATTGTTTGAATCGTAAATTAACATAATTCTCTCTCTTTCTCTTTCTTTTTGTTTTTTCCGTGCATTAAAAAAATTTAAAACTGATTTGAATGTTTTTTTTTCTGAGCCTGGATTAGCTTTTATTCTTAAACTGCACGAATTCTTTTAGTGAAGATAGATGAATATTTTGTGAAAATTGTGTATAAGTTTTTTATGAGCCATATTGAACGCAGCCATTGTATCCGTTGGCGACTTGGCTGGTTACCTAGTAGAAAACCTAAAACTTGCCCTAGGTATTCTCTCCAACGACTTATAAAAGTCTTTTCTATTCATTGCTTGAATATACATCAACATCTATAAATGCCAACAGCTGTTGTAGATCTATTATAGTTCCTTCTTAACATTTTACCTACCTGTCGATCCCGGTTCTATTCTAGTGTGATTTTCTGGCCCCCTCTGGCCGACAATATGTACCATCGCCTATAAACTCGACCTCCTGTGTCATGGTAATATATCTCCACCGCCATTTAACCCAGGGCAACAATTCCTTGACTGGCTTCCACAATTATAATCAGCCGTTTACTTTTCATTTATTTACTTCCTCCCCTTTCCCTTTTCTTTTTTTCATTTTCCCCAAAAAGCTTTTAGTTTAAAATAATTTGATCTAGCCCGGGCGATACGATACCTCAAGATATCACACGCCCACTGCGGTCACTTAAAATTTTTAAATGTGTAAGTTTTTTTTTAGCACACTTTGTATCGTTTTGGGCTTGTCGCTCAATGAAAAGAGGCAAGTAAATTAACCAAACCATAAAAAGCATGTGCACATTAATCATATATTATACTCCCTTTTTCAAGACATAATCACTACATCTCAAATTGTTCCTTTCTATCAAACGGGTAGCTTTTTCAATAGAAAGGCCTTGTAGGCTATCTGAGAAGCCGCAGGCGGCCTTTATGAATTTATTTGTGAAAGCTTTCTTCGTCTTCAATTTAAAAGCTGTTTATTATTGGGGCTTAAATCCTGTTTGACCGGCATACTTAATGTTATACTTTGAATTTAGAAAGTAACACGCTAATATTAATAGATTACATGAATTAGAATACATCGATCGAATTGGTAATAAATCTCACTTGTCCATTTGATTGGCATTCCTTTTGTATTGTTTTATTAAATGCTAAGTATAAGACAAAGATTAATAATAAAAAGTTAAATGAATTAAGGCCAATGTTAAATATATTTTCTAAGCTTTGACATGTAGGTTCTTTGAATAAAAATCCAGCCTTTGTATGTTAATCGCTCTGTTTATGTTTGAAGCATTTCTTCTATGAATGAAATGAAACATGCTTCAGATACAGTCAAACCTATGGAATTTGGCGTTTTCTCAAAAATAAATGTCATGAGTTTAAATTGTTTTTGTCCACTTTGGTTAAAAACAGTTGTCGGAACTAGCTTACTAAAATTGGCTGGAAGCTTGTGCCTAATTGTCGCATATCTTCTACACCTGGTTTTATCCCTCTGTATTTATACTTGAAATATAGATGTACTGATTCTTAACACACACATTGCAATGCAGGCACAGACGTCATAGAAGATATTTATACGGTAGCATCAAACGAGTGGGCTTATGATTTTAATAGTACATTCATAGTATACGTCTCACAAAATGAAAATTCTAGCAGATTTACACCTATAGTCATCAATATTCGAGAATTAGTTAATTCTGATTCGATATCAGATACGATTCTGTTTTTAATACTTGTTTATGAAAAACATAAGATTTCTCCATTCGTTTTGATCATTCCTTCCACGCCTATCAATAGAGAACAATCAGGTATTAGTGAAGACACATTTTTGACACCGTTTAAATCTACGTTTTGGGCGCACAAGTGTTTTTTGTTCTCTCCTTCTGGTATCAGTAACGTAGATGACAGATCTACACTTACATCGTTAGTTGCATTATGCCAGTTCATCTCAAATCCCAGTAAAATATTTTCCTTATATGAGGCTCAACCTCATAGTATTTGCTTTACTTGCGAAGCAAAGAGTAATGTTTAAGAACAGTAGCTTTTATTTTTGATAATAAATATTTTATATTTTGGTTCTTCTTCGGTAATGCCAATAGGAAGTCTTTAGAGTGTGGGATGACGAGTATGACTTGAAAAAACCTTCTGCTTTTCCTTTATCAAAAATTTGTTTCCAGTTTTTATTTTTTCCGACTGTGCTGTTGGATTCGATGAATAAGATATCTTGTTCAGTGCATTTGTTGTCTTTGATTTCTCCTTGGCCTGAATTTGTTGTCAGAAATTCGTTTTGTTCACTTATTAATTCCAAACTTTCGTTTACACATTCCTTTATTTTCTTCACAGCGAGATTTCTTGTGTCCTTGTCTTCGTCTGCAACATGGTCAAGTTGTCTTTTTATCTTCTCAAGAACTAATTGCATGTATTTTACAGATTTGTTTTTCGGCAGTAACTCTTTCATTACTAAGTCTTTGGAAATTTGATAAAGAAATTTTACTGTAGGATCAAGTTGATACCCTAAAGAATCCAAAGACAAACTTCCTGCAATAAGATAATAGCCTAAATCGACAATAGGTTTCATGGGCGATCGACTTAAGAATTTATCTATTGAGCTTTGTGAGATCAAAAGACAATCCTTAGCCCAGAATCTAGATTCAATTTTTAAGAATGGGCTTTCATCACCGCAAGAAAACCCTTTCTCTATATCAACGCTTAAAAATCCTTTGATTGCAAAGATAAGGACGACTGGGTAAGCTTTATATCGACAATAGGCTGATAGTGAATAGCTTATGACTCTGTTCATAAAATCGCGACTAACTTTATATTGAAACTCGATTATAATGGGTGGTCTTTCTGCCGTTGGTTTGTCCTTGACCATGTATACAATATCAGACCTACTTCCATTGGCCCACTCATTTGATGTTACCGTATAAATATCTTCTGGGACGTCTGTGCCTACATTGCAATGTGTGTGTTAAGAACTAGTACATTTATATTTCAAGTATAAATACCTAGTAGTGATTTTACAACCAAATTCACAATCATGGGATCATTAAACAATACAATAGTCGCTCTATTTAAGGATGTCTGATTTAAGGGTATTTTCTATTTATGGGTGTATATCTAAAGAACGGCATAGGTCCCCAGCATAAATACCACTATACCACTATTCTATTTAAGGGTGCAACGCAAACATTTTTTACCACTAAATAGAAATTTTTTTTATGTGGTAGTATTTTTTTTTTGGAGCACTCTAACAATAAATTTTTTACTTTGTAAAATAAGATCAAATTGTTTGCTCTTTTGGCTTATTTAATTCAGCACAAGAGTCAGCCAATCTCATTCGAATTCGGCGATGTAATTTACGATCAAGATCGTCCAAAGGAACTTTGTACTTGAGAATAGTTTCATAGGCTTCTCTCAACCGCTTTTTACGCTCTATTATATCGGCACGCTGCTCATTTTGCTCTGTATTATCATTTTCTTTTGTTTCATCTACGTTGCCTTCTGCCGTTTCTTCATTATTAGTAGTGCTTGTTGTATAACATACTATCATCTCGCTTTCATCTGCTTCAAGGTTCAACTGGCTAACATCAGTAACTTTGTTGTCAAAGTTCCTGGGGGAGATCTGGGAGCATTCCATTTATTGTTTCTGGATTTACTTTAAGCCATGCATTAGCTAGAAAAAACATAGCCTGAGCTTGATCTATTTTGTAAACATTCGGATTATCCAACTTTTTACTGATATACAGACGTAAAGCATGATCGTACTGCTGGGCTCGGAAGTGTGACTTAAAGTTGTCAATGATTCCTGTGTATACAAAATATTAATGAGAAAGCTGTAAAACAAAAAGACAGCTTATATAGCACTTTATCAACAAATAATAAGTTACCTGCATCAAGAGCCTGTAGCTTGTTAGTAGTGTTTGCTAGGATAAATATCAATTTAATATTGTTGAGCGGAATTCTTATTTTATGAACGGACGCATTATCCAAAAGAAGAGCAATTTTTTGACTCTGTCTTCCAAAAGCACCTTTACTTTTTCAGGTAGGTGTCATCCCAGCATAGTAGAATAATGGTAATCAATTTCCAGATCTTTTGTTTTTTGTATATCTTGTACATACATTGTTATCCAATTGCAGTCATGGATAACAAACCAGATCTTGCTTTAAAATATTTGAGGCTCTTGTCTTGTGCGATAACAATTGGTTGCTCTTTGTAAGTCCCATCCGAATTATAGAGCAACCCAACTGTTAGACGGGTTTTACTTTTTTATAGGCCATCAAGCGACGCGGAACATATGATTATTCTTGGTGATTGCTTGTAATATAAGCCTGTTTCGCCAATGTTCAAGATATCTGCAGGATCACATGGCCCAAGAAGTTCTTCTATTTTCCTCAATTCGTTCTGGATATTTTCAGAAGTGATGTCTACTGAGGCACTTTCACCATGCATTGGCCTGCATTTTACTCCAATTCGCTTAAAAAGTTTGGTGAGTCAGCCAGAAGAAAATGAAATTTCATTTTCAAGGATTCTATATGTCTTACATATCGAAGGATTGAGTCTCGATTGACTGGCAGATTGTTATTGTTCATGTCTACAACAAACTTTACTACTTCATCATCAAGTTGAGGATAGCCTGTTGTTTTCCGACTTTTGCCACTATTGACAACATTATTACTATATAACGTTTCAGCATTTTTGATAATGTTTGATATAAATTGAATTTCTTCATAGCCTATTCACTTAATTCTGTTTCATTAAACTGAACAGTAGCATTTTGATTCAAAAGCTCAATTTTTTGAGAAAGAAAAGCATACACGTTTATTATTAGACATTTTTTTATAGATAGAATCTAAACAAAGAAAATAACTTGTTATATCAAATATTTATTCTCATCAAAATTATTTTGAATCTACGACTCGTATGTTATCCTTCCAGCAACTTCGACCAAGTCTTAAGCAAGCTTTGATTTGCTAATGTCCTTACACAATTACCAAATCTATACCAACCGACAGTGGCCTATGTGGAAACAAGTTGTACAAACATGTCTATAATGTAGCTACAATACATATTAAGTGATTTCAATTCTTTGACAGCCACGAATTTCGATTTAGGGGTATGTCTATTTACGGGTGGATATTCCAAAAATTTTGGCTACCTTTACGTAGAGCGACTACAGTAGCTTGCTCATCAAATCTGAGCCTGGTTTCCAGCTTAAAGGCAAAGGAAATGAGCTTATATCTTGACAGATAAAAGTTAGTTGACAGTGCATTTATCAAAGCGGAATCAATACCTTCATCAGACATTATGCAACCTTTGTAGACTGCTGAGAGAAAAGCAGTGATTTTGACTACGACTACGACTACGATGACTACGACCAAAGGGATATTCATAGACGTTTGTCGTTTAAAAAATAAAAGATCATGTGCATATTAGAACGGTGTTTTATTATAGCATTTAATGATTTGGCATTTAGAGTGACTACAAAAGCTATAAAGATCTCTGATGAGTACATCATTACAGGCATCGCCAATCTTATTAGATAAATTTTCTTCACTCGTAAGCCGACCACGCTTCATTTTCCCTTTAACTATTGCCCAAAATTGTTCAATGGGGTTCAATTCAGGTGAATGAGGAGGTAGATACATGACTTTGTAGCCTTTACTTTCAACTTTCCGTAACATCGGCTTGGATTTACGAATAGAAGCATTATCCATAACGATGTAACTTCCCTTAAAAGTTTCATCAAGATCCATTACACTAAGAAGCTCGTTCATAAACTTGCTAAAATGAGCAGTAGTCGTACCTTTTGGTATTGGCTTATTATCGGCAGGATCGTCGTCAACTTCTGGATCCTCTGTACTAATTTCGGTTGCGATTCTCTTTTTTCCATTATTAGCTTTTCTCTTTTATATATATATATATATATATATATATATAGCAGCCTGTGTTTTTTTTCTTGGTGGAGATTTTCTTATGACAACGTGAACAACGCCAGACGAGTGAATAGCCCCGATAATGATATGAGATTGCGCTCTAGTTTTTGGTTGTTTTACTAATAGTAGAACTGCCACTTTTTGATATCCCAATTATTCCTCATATTAATATGAAACCCAGGTTCATCAATGAAAATACAATTTTTTGTAAAATCCAGATCAAAATCTTTCCATTCCATAAACCACTCGGATCTCGTCTGTAGGTTTCCCACTGAGTTTCTGACTTCAGGTTCAAACATCGGTTTTTTCACAGTGATGAGCATTGTGTTTCGTAATTGGTTATTAAATTGCGACTTTGATATAGTAAAGTCTTCAAATCGCTCAGTCAAACTATTTATTATGTCGTCTGAATATAACTGGGGGTCATTATCAAGTAGCTCTTTTATATACTCGTTATGCTCGGTTGTAAATGAGCTTTTCGGACCACTGTTTTGTTCAGACTTTTTACACGCAATCTCTTCTGTCCCTTCGTAATACCTCCACCATCTTAACGCAGTGCGGTAATAAATATTTAAGTCTCTTGCAAACTTGGCCGCTAGTCCACGCTCTTGAGGATTTTCGAGCATACGGTCTATAAATGTTTCTCTGGTGAAGTCGCTGTAGTTGTTGTATAACTTCACTAATGGTTTCAACTTACTAGGTTTCGACAGCTTTTTAACTGAGGACTCTTTAGCAATTTTTTCGGGGGTGCTTAACGCTCAAGTAAGTTTGTCGACTAGTTGTTGTTTCAAGAACTATGTTGGGATCATCGATATGTGGTAAAACATTCTCCATCGGATCGTAAACTTTTTCTCCTTCTTCATTAAAAATGTTTTCCTGTCCATCTTTATAAAAAAAAGTATTCATCACTATGTTATATTTTATCAGGAAGAGAGAGGGACAAAACCAGGTGTAGAAGATATGCGACAATTAGGCACAAGCTTCCAGCCAATTTTAGTAAGCTAGTTCCGACAACTGTTTTTGTTTAAACGTTATATTTTATTAAAGGTCCAATTGAGCGCTAAAAAAATAAAACAAATAAGTGTTCGCCCGGACCAGGTCAATCCGTTAGGATGTCGATGTTATGAAAAAACCCCTCTGGGATAAAGGGTAAAAAAGGTAAAGGGAGAAGAAATGTATTGAGTCATAAAAGATAGAGCTAAAGGAAATGTTTAAGCCATGCGAGGAGCTTCTGACCATGTGGGTGAGTAATGGGGATAACTGTGACATGTTGAAGTTGATCCAGTTCATGTAATATTGAGCATATAGCTGGCCAGCGTTGGGACCAAGATAGTGCTAGAATTTAGGATACTGAGGGGCGAGATGGAAGCATATTCAGAAGGAACGACAGAGGATCTGTAATGGTTTTAGGCATATAGAGGCGTTGGTGCATATTGAGGCAAGTAATGGCATGTTTGCGCTTGAACTTGAACGTAGGGTTTTTGGGACACGGATGCGGCTTTCCACTAGGTAACCAACCTAACCTCCACCGTATACATCGATTATGTTCTGCATAGGACATGGGTAGCCATAAGATAGGGTCCAAAGATACGGATCTACGGCAACTTGAAAGAAGTTTGTAATGCCCACTTTGTTGGCATTTTTCTAGGGATTGTTCCAGGAAGCGTTTTTTGGCTGTTTTGAACATGTGCTTATCCAGTTCCTCTCCTGTATAAGGTAAACTCTGCCAGAGAGGAATCTTGGAAAGGAGGAACCATTGGTGTCCACGAATGTGTCGAATGTGTGGTAATTGTCGACATAACAGTGCGTCCTCAGGTAAGCGAGATCTGCGTAGAAGAAGAAACGCAAGAACGTATAATTGATCGCATAGTTATAGCTCTATAGCTACTACCGCAGCTGGTGCAGCGGAAAAGAGCTTGCGGGGGTTCTGTCTTAGTGTGGGTGTTTCGTTGGAAGAGACCTTGTTTCTCACAGTGAGGGCATTTTAAGACCTTACGGTGTTGTTTGAACTGGGCAATCAATTCAGTAGTTTCCTCTCGGGTAAGGACATTTGATATGCTTAGTGTATTGTTTTGGTTGATAGAGCCAGGTGGCATACTTAGAGACGTTTTATTATTAGAGTATTGGTTTTATAAATTAGCGGGACATTTATTTTTGAGAAAACGCCAAATTCCATAGGTTTGACTGTATATCTTTAGTAACATGTTTAACATTTTTAAATGAGCGAATTCTATGTCTCTGTCATACAAATACTAAAAATAAAGATCGTCCGCTTTATTTCCAATTTCTTTTAAGTAAATCTTATATTAATGAGAAGATATACATATTTTGTTATTATTTTCTTGTTTTCACTACTTATACCAACTTTACTATACATATTTCGTTATAAATCCATTACTGCAACCACTAGGATACAGCAAAATGACAAAAAACCCTTTATATATCCATCTATGGTTAAATATAGTTATAGCTGGCCTATTAATGAACAAACCAATAAGACTCACATAAATAACAATGAGGATATATACAAACATATTGATCAAAAGTACTGCGGAAGAAATAAATGCAGATTTTTATTGCCAGTTGTCGTGGGTGAACAAGGTAAAGAAAAAAAAAAAGCAACCAAGTTTTTGATAAAAATAGTATAGAATCCAAGGCACAAATGCATTTTAGACAACTCGCGTTTTTAGCAGGAAAAATTGGGCGCACGATTGTGCTGCCTAATGTTCATCATTCTCACATGGGTGCTTGTCTTTCTCATCCGTTCAGCTTTTATTATGATCAAAAAAGATGGTTAAAATCAACCAAGAGGCATTTTGACTGGATTACCATGAACGACTTCCAAACGTGGATAAATGAAAGACAGACGGTGGGTGCTCAACCGACCGGCCAAGAGATTTACATTGAAGGAAGTCAAAAGTCCGGTTATCTTTACAAACAAAAAAATTGTTTTCAATCTTTATTTGATTTCACCAATCGACCTATTGTAAGCTACCAATTGGCAGATATTTCACATCCTCTCAAAAAGGATGGAAACATTACAAAGACCATGATGACCTTATTAAGTGATGAAGCTCGTGAATATGAATACCTCGGCAAATCGGATGGCCCGGTAGATGTTATCAACCTATTTTATGACAGAAGGTCCTTTATCTAAAAACTGAAAGTACTTTATATTAACAAAATGATAAATATAGATTCAAATTTATCAACGACCCAATAGCTCAAGTACCTATACCTTATAGTTCAAATTTGGTGGATATTGCAAATGAAATCTCATCTGATTTAAAATCATTTACGGCTGTCCATTGGCGAATGGAAAGAGTACAGCCGGTGTCTAATCTAGTTCAGTGTGCTCAAGATTTAGTGCAAAGGATTAAGAAGCTGAATACGTCTAATGTGTTCTTGCTCACAGACTACCCTCATACGGCAGGCGCAAAGCCAGAATCGAGTTCATTTCACCCCAATCAGCTTAGACCAGCCCATCACAGAGCTATCCGATATTTGTACGAGCATCTGAACGTGACTTTGACGGCCGTTGATCGGTCGATTCCGTATGCTGAAAAGAATTGGAATGTAATACCCATTCGGACAAATGATACGAGTACAATAGGCATTATTGATAAATTAGTGGCTATGAAAGCACAATACTTTTTTGCAGGCAAGCCAGGTGTATGTGCTAAATCAAGTAGTTTTACAGGTACAATCTCTTTTCATCGACACAATGCTATTAGACAGGGTGATAAAGATATCATCGTGCCACTTGAAACATTTGATTTACCCCGTTAAGTTTCTTGTCTTTTTTTCTTTATTTTGTATAATAACGAGCAAAAAATAGCTTAATAAAATGAAAACAAAAGTGAATATTTACATCTACTTTTTGTTAAAAAAACGTTTTTAATTTATAATCGGAGTATTGGGATGAAAGGTTGACAAAATCTTCCATGTCAAGGACTACCAATACCCCCCATTTTCCTTTCGGCCTTCCAAATTTGGCTGAATATGCGCAAAAAGGATTCACAAAGCGATTACTGACGTTTAAGATTCAATACTCAGCATATTTTGAACATTATTGAGATCTTTATTCTTTGAAAAAAAAAAAAAAAAAAAAAAAAAAAAGTTCGAGCAAAGTATACAAAATAGCTCAATACAATGGATGCACATCCGAATTGATTATCGAGTGGCCTTGTGAATATAATAACAAAGTACTTAATGGAAACTAATAAGTTTGATCATTTGCATATTCATCCAAAAGCTAATAAACCCACGGGTATAAAATCTGAATGATTGCCGTAGAGTGTGCAGCACTAATAGTGAGTTGCATTTTGTTTAAAGTGATGCTTTGTTAAATAAGTGATCTGTAATACAATTAGTTATTGTTATGAGCATGTACCAATAGTTTGTTGAAGCTTATATTTATCAGATTACACAGTTGAATTGTCAAGAATACAGTCAACAGATCTACATTATACCTCTTTTCATTCGAAGCATATCTAAATGACAAGAATGCGTGCTATGCTTTTTTTTTTGCTATTTAGCCATTCTTAGATATATAATATAATGTTATGAGTAAATATAAATCACTTAAAAGCCACTGTTAGGATTAGTCAATATAGAATAAAAAAAAGAACTTTTGCCTGATTTTTATAGTCGTAATAAAAACCGTCTTGCAGTTACTATTTTAGCGTATGACTTACCAAATTTAGCATACAAATCAGAAATTTGGGGGATCAACTGAACATAGTTTATTGTCCGCGAACAAAAAAAAATAAACCCGCATCTGTTGCTGGAAACACTGCAGTTCTGTATTACCCCCTTTTGAATATAGATTTACAAAGGGATAAGATGTTGTAGCTTTCTTTTATCCCTTATAGTATAAAGCGGGTACAAACATATAAGTTATGATATTATCTTATCATATTACAGCTCGTGGAGTCTAAGTAAAAAAGTAAAAAAAGATGAAAGGTTTTATTTATGGAAAGAAAGAAGGATGAACGGAGACTAAATTAATTAATTGAAAGCCAGTTTCTTTACTGCCCTTTTACTCTTGTCCAAACTGTAATCAAACAACCCTTTTTATATCTTTAATTTATTTCTCTATGAACTTTAAAGAGAAAGAAAAAAGGAGGGATAGAATACTTCTGAATCAATGAGGCTTTAAGATAAAGGGAAAAAAATGTTAAACACAAATTTTAAAAGTCAGATTATATGAAATGTGTGTGCTTTCACTCCAAACCCAAAAAATACACGTTTTTTATTTTTTCAAGTCTCCTTTTTTTGGCTTTCTTTTTTCTTTTTCTTTTCTTCTTTTTTTACTTAATTTTTCATATACCAAAAGCATTTCCTTTTTCTAATCGCACTTTTTCTGTCTTCTTTTATACCCTAAACAATAATAAACAATGAGAGAAATTATTCACGTTCAAGCTGGTAAGTAGTCATAAGAAAAAGTTATTTACTTCATCCCGCTCATCTCGCTTCTTCATCTTTCAGGTCAATGTGGTAACCAAGTAAAGTGTTTTTATGGTGTGAGAGATATGAATTTTATACTAAAAGATGCGTCATAGATTGGTCAAAAATTCTGGGAAACCATTAGCCAAGAGCACGGTATTGACTCTACTGGTGCATATGCTGGTGACAATGATTTACAACTTGAACGCATTAATGTTTACTACAATGAAGGTTCAAGTGGTAAATATGTCCCTAGGTAAGCAAGGATGATATGCGTATACACCCTTAAATAAGGGGAGAGCTTCTCTTTTAACTCGTTTATTTTAGAGCCGTCTTAGTTGATCTTGAGCCTGCCACTATGGATGCCATCCGTGGTAGCCCTTATGGTCAACTCTTCCGTCCTGACAACTTTATCTTTGGTCAATCTGGTGCTGGTAACTCATGGGCAAAGGGTTATTACACTGAAGGTGCCGAATTAGTCGAGTCTGTCTTGGACATCATTCGTAAGGAAGCTGAACACACTGATTGTCTTCAAGGTTTCCAACTCTGTCATTCTCTTGGTGGTGGTACTGGTTCCGGTCTTGGTTCCCTCTTGCTTTCCAAGATTCGTGAAGAATACCCTGACCGTATGCTTTGTACTTACTCTGTTGTTCCTTCACCCAAGGTCTCTGATACCGTTGTTGAACCTTACAACGCCGTCTTAACCGTTCATCAATTGGTTGAAAACTGTGATGCCACCTTCTGTATTGATAACGAAGCCCTTTATGATATCTGTTTCCGTACCTTAAAGTTGTCCAACCCCGCTTACGGAGAATTGAATCAACTTGTATCTGCTGTCATGTCTGGCGTCTCTACCTCTTTACGTTTCCCCGGTCAATTAAACTCTGACTTGCGTAAGTTGTTTGTCAACATGGTTCCCTTCCCTCGTCTTCACTTCTTCATGGTTGGTTTTGCTCCTCTTACTGCTTTCGGCTCTCAACAATACCGTAACTTGTCTGTTCCTGAATTGACTGCTCAAATGTTTGATGCTCGTAACATGATGGCTGCTTCTGATCCTCGTCACGGCCGTTACTTGACCGTTGCCACCATCTTCCGTGGTCGTTTGTCTACCAAGGAAGTTGAAAACCAAATGTTGGCTGTTCAACAAAAGAATTCTTCTTACTTTGTTGAATGGATTCCCAACAGTGTCAAGACTTCTCTTTGTGATATTCCTCCAGTGGGTCTTAAGATGTCTGGTACCTTTATCGGTAACAGTACTGCCATTCAAGAATTATTCAAGCGTGTCAATGAGCAATTCACAGCCATGTTTAGAAGAAAGGCTTTCATGCACTGGTACACTGGTGAAGGTATGGATGAGATGGAATTCACTGAGGCTGAATCCAACATGAACGATTTGGTATCTGAATATCAACAATACCAAGAAGCTACTGCTGATGAAGATCTCTTGGAAGAAGAGGATTACCTTGAAGAAGATGAGGTCCTTGAGGAAGAGGAAGAAGAATAAAGTGTTTGTTATAATGTGCGATGTATGAAAGAGAGTTTTTTAATTTTTAAATAAAGTTCACTTTTTATTATTAGAATGTGGTATATTTTGTTAGGGTTGGGACAACAAGCTAACGTCGGGTTTTAATAAAGTAGGCAAAGGTACATAATCACCAACAGCTATAGCAACAGAGCCTTCTGGCAGATGATCCCCTCTTAGATATTGTATACATTTTTTGCATTCACATTTATCTCTGTTGGCTGATAGATTAGTGATTTTATTATTTGTACTTTCCTCTAACCAAAGCAAATGTTCACGAAAAGCATCTTTTAAATAAAAGTCAGCAACAACATACTTTTGTCTGTTAACAATATCTTTACCTAAAGTTCGAAATAATTGTCCTCTTGGGTGACCACAAATAGCTAATTTATGAGTAATGTTTGTTTTTACAAGTATGTATCCTTTAGGTAATCTTCTCATCAAGACATTCTCTAATAAACACAAAGTTTTAACAAGATTGAAGAAAAAAGCTCTGCTTCCAACCTTCTTCTTTTCCTTCACGGCGATTATATAAAGCTCTTCCTAATATTTTTAACCAGCGTCTGGCAGAAGGTACATTCATATCCGTATAAACAGCTGCATTCAATCTTTCAACCATATTTTTAGATTCTGGTGTATATATACCGTCACTCAACTCAGGTGGATCAATGTAAATGTAACCATCTCTCTTTTTAACTGTTGCAATCTTTTTATTTACAGGTTTCATTTGAGTAAAAAAAAAGAGGCAGCAGAGAAAAAAAGGGAGGGTGCGCGTATGTCAAAACATTCACTTTTCATCTGGATATACAAAGACTATATCAATGTCCGACCGTGTAGAATGGCTTCATTACTGCTTGTTCTTTAAAGAGTATACATCTCAGCATTCAGGAATATCTCTGGTGTAAGCGTCAGGTTTATATTAGATGCAAACTAGTTTTTATTAAAGTCACGGAATAGCTATTTAAAAACAGTATTAGACAAATATAGTGAAGAAAGAAGCAGATTGACTCCTAATATACTAGCTTAACCAAAAATAATTGGCTTTTTCTGATCAATTTTTTTTTGTTTTCCATGATTGGTATAATTAAGAGCACTACATTATACTAAAAATATTATATATCAGAGGCGATAATTTATCATCAGCCTTTGTGATTGAGAAAACGCGGTATAATTGTTTTCTTAGCCGCTGTGAAATTAAAGAAAGTAAGAATAATAAAGGACTACTAGCAACTTATTAAATTTAAACTAGTTCAATTGTTGTAAAATTGAATCGTTTCCAGGATGCTTTAGAGTATGTATTTTATGGATCCTCATGTCAACGCGACTTTTCCTTTCCTTTTTCTTCTATGAGATAAGTTATCAGATATAGAAGGAGCGTCAAACAACTCATCATTACTATCGCCAAGGCAGTAATAAATCTAAGAATTTATAATATTGTATTTCTTAATCACACAACGTACAACTTATTTTGCTCTTCAATCGATTGCTGACACAGGTAGACCCTTTTCATCAGAGATACTAACACTTCGTAGAATGTACAAATATTCAAAAGACTTGCTTGTTAATAACCCTTTTTATTTTTCCTCAAAATCCCAATAAATAATCAGATCATTCAAACCCCTTAATTCAAACTCGAACTCTACGTCTTGCAAAAATTCCATTTCATGAACCAAAAGAGGAGAAACGAAGCATTCTTGTGATTCTTGTAATAGATAGGCCTGACTTGTTTGCAAATCGTCTATTCTGATTATACCTTTTAGTACTCTAATACAAGCAGTGACTGGAAAATGATGGGGAGGCTAGCTATAAAGTCAACAACACAAATCAACAGTAACACGTACTACTTACCAGTGATGTACCCGCTTTAAATTTCATAGTTGTTCTAAAATAAGGTGTTTTTGTAATCTGTTTCCATTGCCCATCCAAGCA
This sequence comes from Rhizopus delemar RA 99-880, assembly GCF_000149305.1. Classification (NCBI taxonomy): domain Eukaryota; kingdom Fungi; phylum Mucoromycota; class Mucoromycetes; order Mucorales; family Rhizopodaceae; genus Rhizopus; species Rhizopus delemar. Next base: position 628,967 of record NW_027137829.1, read on the forward strand.
AGCAGGGAATTGGGGTATTGGTACATAGTCAGATTGTGAAAAAGTGGAAGAAATCATTAATTTTGCTTATCATAGATAAGTGGTACTTAAATAGCTTTTAAATATACAAGGTATATCTTTTGTTGAATTGAATATAATGCACGAGCTGCTATTGTACTACTTTGGACATTTGGAATTTGCTAAAAAGAGTATTTTTTATTATTAATAAGATCTAAAATCTTACTAAATGACTATCAATAGCGTCTTTGAAATGATGGTGACGGCGTTGTTGGTGTCCACCTAACTCACCATATTCAGCCAGCAGTTGTTTCTTATTTTGGTGATAAATATGATATCCTGCTTGACCAAAGAGTAATCGAGGTACATCGACAAGATATCCTAATGTTCCCTTAACACCCACTTCCTTTTCTACTTGTATCCAAAAATTGATTTTCTTTGTCTTTTCATCATAATAACCTGCGCAGTAATTTCTCATTCCCATCAATATTTTATTTTGTCTCTATTCAGATAGTTAAATAGATACACATAGTATAATCATCTTTTAATTACACTATGGCCGTTAGGTGAATATTTGAATAAGTGGTACATTTTTTCCTCTACATTTCCATTAAAGGTTGAATAAGACGAATTCCGATTCAAAATGGTCAAAAGCGCTTGAGGTGGAGGCACATTGACAATAGCACTGGAAACAATTTGTACCATAAGATAAGGATCTCCTTCTTCCTTGCCCTTCATATCCTTTGAAAACAATTTACCAGAACCACAGCAATGGACCTATGTTTTATATCGTTAATCCTTGATATAGAAAACATACGCGCTGTTTTTTACATCTCCTCCCAAGAATGAAACTCGAACAGATTTTTCTCGAGCGTATTGCTGTAGTCTTTCTATCAGCCTTTTCCTTTCACCTACGTGGTTTCCAGCAGTCCAATCTAATAATCGTGTATTATTATTATATATATTTATACGATCATATTATTTACGATCGTTCATATCATCTAATAATTCAGGGTCACCATTCCACTTGTTCAATTGTCCACTAATAATATTTCCTAGTGCTCCAGTTTTACCAGCGATCGTAGCCAAGTTAAACCCAGCTGCACCATCCATGAGGTGTTCAAATAAGGACAGTCGAGGATAGATCAAGGGAACACCTGTCAATACTAACAAATGTTTAACGGTTGATGGCATCATGGAATTTAAGCGTTTAAAGACAGTGTCATAACTTGTCTGCCTACATATCTCAAACTTTGTTCTTTCTCCTCGACAATCCAATGCAAGAAACCCAATGTCTGGACCCAATGTGCTAATGATGTGGTTACAGGTAGGAAGTGTGCCTCGTATCATTCCATGCTCTGAGGCTAGCTCGATGGTCGTGTGCTGTTGAAATAAATAATAAAACCTATAAGCGTTCGCAAAAAGGACTTTTCTGCAACAGTTGGAAACCTTTTTCTTTTTTTATCCGACTTAATTTACCTTGAAAACACTCTGAATCCTGCATTTTTGGAGGGTATGAACCATACCCATCAATAATATCCTAATTGAATAAAGATATAAGAAAGCGCTTATATGAAGCGTTAATATATTTACATGATCATCCCACATATTCATGGATGGAATACAAGCATACGCTTTAGCTACAACAGGATTTTCTTTAAAACTTTTTTTTATAAAAAATTACATGAGTTAGTGTAAATGTTCATCAATAGTGTATTGTATGTTTACCTAAAGCTTTTGATATAATTCCAAAAATAAAAGTTCTCAAAACCATCCTTCATCTCCTGAGTCATTCTCATTGCCAAACGCTTTGAGGGATTCTTTTCTTGTATCCAAGTCTTCATAAAATCTTCTTTGGTCATCCTGTCCTGATATAACTGATCACCACCACCCAGCATAACATGAAACGGCATCACCTTATGTCGATCCAAGACATCCTGCCAAAGTGGCGCTTTCTTTTCACCAAATTTATTCCTGATCTCCTGAGGAACATCAGAGAATCCATTACATGAATAAAACATGAATCGCATCGATTTATAAAATAAAGGCAAATGGAACTCAAAGCATGTGCCATCCATCAAAGAATAAGTGGCCAGCTGCTCATATTCAGACATTGGCAGGCGTACATCGTATCGCCAAAAGTGATACATGCCTCGAAAGCTTCCTAGTTTCTCCACACGTAACTTGATCCACTCCTTTCTTTGTGTGACAGATTCGATCAACTGGAAATTGACAGGTGGTGCATCAAGATGAGTGGAGACAATCAAGATCGATCCTTGCCATTGTTGTGTGACATAGTTGATTCCAGCGTATCTCAGTAGGGGACCACAGATGATCTCCCCAGGCTGATCATGATGATGGATATGAGGAAAGTGCGATGAAATGTGATCTTTGATATGAAGTTGATCAAAGTTTGAGGACAATCCCGGCTGTCGATCTTTCGGTCCTCTGTAGTATTCTGGTGCTACTTTGTTGCTCTTAGTTTGCATTTTTGATTAGATTGCAGAGAAAGGAAAAAAAAGAAACATGGAATTCATGCTTCGAAAGTCTGTGCATAAAAAAGGGAAAAAAAACTCCGGTGTTTGCACAGACGCATCAAATCCATTAAGAAACACATGAATACTCAACGACAGAATATATTGACCATCTGAATAAGTGATGATTCCAAACATATAATTTGAATGCTTGTGCTTTCAAAAGTATTTTCGAAGTATAAAAGCGACTTGCTTCGATACAGTATCAGAGTGTAATAACAAAATAGAACAATAAGAATTAGAAAAGTTTACTGCATATCATTGAACAGCATGAATTCTTGTGGTGTTTAGTCTCAGATCAAGTGTATTGCCTTTTCAGTAGTTTATATATAACTGACATTTACGTAACTTCTACCGTTTTTGTACCAAAACAAGTACATGATATAAGTCTTATTTACAGCATTAGAGAAGCTAAGACATAGTTGTTCGCCGGTGATTGTATTTTTTAAGAGTTTGCAAAGATCTTTTTTTAGACTTAACGATTCTTTAAAAGTAAAATACTAAAGATACAAGTATGCAATAAACGAAATCCTTTTCCCTTCATATTATGTAAACCTTGACAGCAAATTTTGCCAGAAAAAAAAACTAGAGCCCAACAAAAATAGCTCTGCCATTGGTAGCTCTTAAAAGATGAGGCGATTTCTTTAACTACCCTTGGATTCAAACCCTCACATTCAAAAAAACCCCTTCGATTTGCCCTAGTTATTTTTTTTTTTTTCACAGCAAGAGTCAAGTTTTTTCAAAGCCCTAAAGTTTTTCTATTGACAAATATTGGAACATGCCGTCTAGGCATGTTACTGTAATACACGATTGAACATTACTAATGTTAAAACATTCGAGAAATAAGGGCGACATTATTAACCTATCGGCTATATCAAAAAGTAGAAAATACACGCGTAGGTGGCTGATGTAAAGGGGTAAAGTGCGGTCATGAAATAGTTTTAAAAGAAAAATTTATTTTTAAAAAGAAAAAAAAGCATGTGTACACAACGTTTTTTATTGAAGCACAAACACTAGAATGAAAAAATTAGTAAAGAGAAACATAAAAGAAAAAGGTTGCTTTTATAAGATCAGATAGGGGCGAAAGTTTTTTTTGTCAACATTCAAAGGTTAGTAAGACCTCGTCTGTTGAACTATGCCAGTTTACTTAATCATCACACGCATACGAAGACGTATACAAACCTTATGTAAAGCAACCCGAGAAATATGAAAATAAACTACTTTACCTTTTTTTTCTTCTTTTTTACAGAGAAAGAAGGAGAAAGGGAAAGAAGGAAAGCAAAGTTTTGGCTTATAAGTTATTTCTGAGTCTCAATAAAAAAAAATTTTTGTGTCTTTTGTCAGTCATCTTTTTATTTGTTTGTCATTGGCAAGTTGTTTAAAGTTAAGTTCAGCTATCATTTAAATATAAACAATCAGTGCAAGTATTTTGGTTAATACTATTTTATCAATGTCATTATTTGTTTTATCTGATGTGTACTTTGCTTTTTTCATGAACGTGTTTGCAAACTTTTTTTTTTTTTCCGACCTTGCCCCACATTAGTCTGGTTATTCTACATACATGCATTTAGTATCCCGTATTTGGAATGTTTGAGAAGGTCAAAAAAGAAAATACGTCAAAGGTAATAGTAATATGATCATCCATTTTCGTTATATAATACCATGTTGGATGATTCTTATTATTTTATTTCACTTTTCTTTTTCTTAATCAACCATGTCTGAGCATAACTCATACAGTGTCTTTAAACAAAACGGAAGCCATCAGTTTTATTGTAGATGGACTGCAAAAGAAGACTACCTGCTGTCAAAAGCGATAGCAAAATATGGTCCACACAAATGGACCTTGATATCAAATCATATTCCTGGTAGAACCGCTGTTCAATGTTCCACTCGTTGGTTTGGTGCACTAAAGTAAGCGATAGTTTCTTAAAACTCTCTTTGAGCTAACCATAGCTTTTTTTTGTATAGCCCTAATGTACATAAAGGAAAATGGTCCAAGGAAGAGGATCAACTTTTAAATGAAGCAGTACAATTTTATCAAGCACTTACAAAGAGCAGCCCTTCGACTTTACCATGGAATAGAATTGCAGAAAATATACCTCACCGAACTGGCATTCAATGTCAGGCCAGATGGACCGAGGCTTTGGATCCGGCTATTAGGAAGGGGAGATGGTCTGCTGAGGAGGATGAACTGCTGGAGGCTGCTGTTGCTCAATATGGCTGCTGCTGGATCAGGGTAGCTAGTCTAATACCCACTCGAACTCAACGACAATGCAGAACTCGCTGGAACCAGATGCAAAGGCCAACCGTTCGATCGCGTATGCAGCATGACATGAACCGTGCATCGACTCGTGAAAAGTCAGAAAGTGATGACAGCCAAGAAAAATTAGTAACAAACAGTCATCCGTTTGGATATGACAGCCTGTCGGATTGGAATAACATAAACAATACCCTATCGTTGGATATGATGAATACCATGTTGGATAGCCATCATCTAATCTTTCCTGAAAGAACAATAGGCGAATTATCTGTGGATGATATCATAGGTTCCAGTACTCAACAGTTCTCTGCTACATCATCCCCTGTCACGTTTGAATTAAACTCACCGCCAACGACACTAGCACAGCTTCCATATGTTTCTAATGATGTATCCATGCAATATTCAAATGATCAAATACTTATTTATCCATTTATGGACAACATAGAAATAACTCCAGTTGATATGCACAAGTATGTTATGGGCAACGAACTATAGTTTTTGGTTTGTTCAAGCCAGCGTTATCTGATTGCTTATATTAAAGAAGTAGATCTCATCATCATTCGTCTTCTTGTTCACATCCTTTTTACGCTTCCTCCTTTCCTTTTATTTCAAAATCTATTTTGTATATTAATTGTTTATGATTAAATTTTTATGCTGTTGTAATTTAATGTGTAATTTCAATAATAAATCTAAATGAATACCTTTTTAAATAATGACTAAATACATCGTCACATACCAAAACTAACTTGCCGATTTGCAGTAAATTTCAAGCGTTTTTTTATATAAAGTAGAAAATTGTTCTAGACAGGTGCATAGACACATACTTATTCTGTAAATGTAATGGAATTTGAAAGACTGGGTGAACATTCTGGAGACCTGTTCTTGTTCTCCGTAATTATATTCACTTAATATATACTACACATATAGGCATCTCACAGGAATGATCACAGTACGTATAAGTTTATGCTACACTTTTTAATCAAAAACAGCTGTGTCAACATCAATAGACTACAAAAAAAGGTTTATGGTTTATTCTAAATGTGAGAAATTGACGAAAAAAAATATTTTGTTTCATATATAATTTCCCTAAACGATATTATTCATCCTGTACACCCTATCTACATTCTCCAATGTTTATCCTATGCAATATCACTCATAATTAGACAAACAAAGGTACGATCGGAACCAACAGTCAATACCTTATTTTAAATGCATCTACAACTCTACATTACTTTTTTTTTGTGCGTGAGACACGACGACTTGGTCTGATGTCTAAATATTAACATTGGGTCCACCTCGTCCATCAGTTGATCTGCTGTCTGAACATCTTTAGATGCCTGTTCATGCTTGTCTTGCACTCCCTAAATTCTTTTGAATGATTTGGATTAGGTTACACCAAGCACACTCTCCAATGCTCTTTCTCTATCGTCTTGTAGTCTTTTGTTAAAAGCTTCAACTGATAAGAAGATACCAGCCACAACACTGGCCATTAGGATAATTTAATTCAAATTCATTACCGGCAGACTTACATAATCATTCTCAGCCGCTTGTCTTCAAAGTCTAGTAGAGAAATATTCTCTCCTTGTTTTGTATTTTGCATTATTTATACTCCCAGTTTGATGTAGTAAAACAAATGCATTTGGTGCAACCTTGTTTTTCTGTTTCCTTTAAATGTATGTACGCCCGATTTGACTAAAATAGATGTTGCTTTTAGTTAAATACCAAAAAAGATCAAACACAAATTTCTCCTTTATTTAGGCAACATATGAAAACATTAACTATGCAATACCTAGTCCACACTACAACAACCTTTTTATGTGGCACTTTTCGAGGGGAAGAGGAGAATTCGTTATGACAAAAAAAATTTGGGTGAAACAAAGCAAAAAGGTTGTGCTTCGGTCGCTTTCATTCTTTACCATCTCAAATGAGCCCTTTTGATCTAATGTATTGTGAACATTTTGAATTGATTGAACAATTCTTTTCAAAGATACTTTTCTATCTGAAGATAATAAACCCCCTGAATTCTATGAATAAACTGTGGATCATTTGATCTCACTATGTATGGAGCATTTGACGTATTATTCGTAGCTGATTTATTAAGCCAATGATATGAAACAATTTGGATAGAGAATATAATGTTACTGTACAGACTAAAAACATTTTTTAAAATTTGTTCTTGTGCTGATCGTAATAATCTCATTCAATCCACAAAAAAGCTTCTTTAAATCAGTGTCAAAATAATCCAGACAGTACATTTATCAGATCACATCCTCCTACTTCAGTAATTTGATCAGTACTCAGTGGTGGTCATATATAAAGAAAGAGCTGCATCGTTGAATAAAAGCTTCCTCATTAAGCCCAGTCATTGTTGTTTCTTTTTTATAATCTACATCCATAACTTTGTCTTCAAAGGTACTTGTCCATAACTGAATCTACTTGCATAATATATCAAATGATTGTATCAAGCTTGCTTTCTATAAATACTTCAATTTATTGAAATTTTATGCCCTTTACTTTTCACAAGATATGAATTGTTAAAGTCCCCCCCCCTTTTTTTTTAAAAAAAAAACTTTCAATTTGTAGCTTTTCGTCGACTTGATTTACAATGAGAATACATATCTGCAAAAGGCGAGCTTTGACAAATGCAACGCAAGAGCACAAGTATGAGGGGTATTAGATATGCGTTTATATTATGGACATGATCCTTTAGAGAAAGCTCACAATAAATGGCAGAAGTGGTAAAAAAAAAAAAGGTTTACTCATGCTGATCCTCTGGTCCGAATCTTGATTCTTATCTTGCCATTTACTGTAAGCCAGCAGATATGTAAACCTTAGAGCATCGGCCATGATTTCGCAGCCTATGGCTTGTCTTTTGGTGTACGACCATTGGCTATCTGTTGAGTAAAAAGTATGGACCGTGCTCGACACTTGATGCTTGTTAAGTTACATGTACTCGTGAAAGATTTTTGCTCTCTTAAACACTCCCTTACTCTTCTGCCGATCGCTTGGTTTTTAGTGAATGTTAAAGAAGAGTTCTTGCCATGAGATCGACCCAAGGCCTACAACGTTCCTCCTGTTTCTTTATCTTCGACTATTTTCCAGCCTAAAGGCATCCTATGAGCCTCCTTGTTCAGACAGTGGACAAATTGTTTAATACCAAAGAAATAATTTATGGTTCATTTTGTCGTGTTTTAGTAAACACCCCTTTACATAGTGTACTGCGGCATGTCTCTTCAAGGTTATTATAAAGCTTTTTTTTTTTTTGTCTAAAACTAAGATTGCATGATTGATTCCTTTATTCGATTATAAAAAGATGAAGGCAATATTATATTTGAATTTATCTACCTCATTGGCGTTTTTATTGCTAACTAAGGACCTATTTTTTTATACTTGCATGTGAAGTATACTTTTTGAATTATTGGGTGTGCCACTGTTACCATTGCTTACGACTAGTTATATGTTTCTTTTTGACAAAATGTGTTTGAAATATCTAAAAAAGGAACTATAACTTATACATCTCCGTCAATTACTAAAGGAATATTAGTGTTATACTCATAAGCGTACCAAAAGACTACTGTAGTATAAAATAGCAATTAAATTGGGAACAGTAAGAAGTCAGTTGTTAACAAACACTGGCCTCGATCAAAAACAAGAAAAGAAATAGAAAATAAAAAGTACATTTGCATTTTTTTAGTGATCAGTAGTAGTTTAACTTGCAGGCTAGCCTCATTTGCTCACTGACAACGGATAACACTTGTCAGTGATATCGATAACGGGAGCACAGTGCAGGCCCTCTTTCTAGAACCCAGTACCCGAAAAATGAAAGGAAGAAACATATGAATGTTTAAACATACCTTCTAGGATATGTGGAATCAGCAAATGGCCGTTTATTATAAAATTTCTTTTTTAAAAGAAAAAAATTAGCCCTTCTACCAAAGCCCTTTCAAGGACCGATTCGTTTCCTCTCATCCGTCAAATGTCAGAGCCTACTGATAAGTGAAGATGGAAATAATTTTGAGTAGTGACCGGTAGAGTTATCTAGCGATAATGTAAGATGATAGACATCATGAGCAAGGTAACAGAGCTGTTGGTTTGTTGTTCAAATTTATCTGATACAAGCTGAACATAAATCTTTTCAACTGTGTTCATGTTTTATCAAGCATGAATGGGCAGCAGACAAATATCGTTTTTTCCAGAATACGGATGATAACGAATGATGATTCACAATAATTATGTATGCAGCAGTTGAGCCCGTCGCTGTTATGCAGAGCAATAGTAGTATAAACTTTTTTTTTAAGCTTTACTTTTAGATGTAAAAAATAGCTGGATTTTTATAGACATCTTGTGTGTGACATAAGTTGAAGTGTGTGTTCTCAGCCTAGTTTTGGTGGGTTTATTGTAAACAGGCACTGTAATATGCGCATTCTTTTGTTAATACGTTATATTTACAGGTCAATTGGTTGCTTTTTTTTTATTACCGAAGAAAGTTTATGACGCTACCAAGTGTATTTTACTATCAAATGTTTTATAAAACAAAAAGACAAAAAATAATATGTTACATTTTTATTTGATATTAAAAAATTTAAGGACGTTTCTTCAAGTTGACAGATAACCATTCCAAGCCTTCATAAAGACCATCACCTATTAAATAAAAGATTAAACAACCCTTCTCTTTCTTTTCTCTTAAAATACGTTACCACTTGTTGCACAGGCAGTTTGAATGTACCAATGTCTGTTTCTTAAAGAATGCAAACCAAGTTTATCAGTTATTTCGGCAGCGTTCATAGCATTAGGCAAATCTTGTTTGTTGGCAAATACAAGTAAAAGAGCATCACGAAGTTCATCTTCATTCAACATGCGTTGAAGTTCATCACGGGCTTCTGAGATACGGTCACGATCGTTGGAGTCAACAACAAAGATAATACCTTGGGTATTTTGGAAGTCTATTTATAAAAAAGTGTTATCCTTTCTCTTGCTCCTTCTCCTTTTTTGTCACGTCATCTTACAGTGTCTCCAAAGAGGACGAATCTTGTCTTGTCCTCCGACATCCCAAACGGTGAAAGAGATGTTCTTGTATTCAACAGTCTCAACATTGAAACCTACAATAAATAGTTTAAAACAAGAAAAAAAACGAGATGATGAAAAGTTTACCAATAGTGGGGATGGTGGTCACGATTTCACCTAATTTGAGCTTGTAAAGGATGGTAGTCTTACCGGCAGCATCAAGACCGACCATAAGAATACGCATCTCTTTCTTACCAAAGAGTTCAGAAAATAAAGACGAGAAGCTAATACCCATTTTTTATATTAAAAAGCGAATAAAGAGAAGAAAAGAATACAAATAACACAGGGCCAGGACCTTTTATATAAGTTTAAAATTCAGATAAGCCAATCAAATAGAATCAAGTATGTAAAACCCAAAAGAGCAAAAAAAAAAAAAATTCTAATGTGTACAATTTTAGAAAGGTTTTAATCATGTCTTATACGTAAACTATTTTGTTTCGTCCACGCAATAAAGATGTAACCTGCTTTTCTTTAAAATAGAACGCCAACTCGTGACCAAGTGTATGTACCAGAGACATTCTTAAAAAAGCAAAGAACAACAGAAAAAGCGATTGTCGAAAAGACGGCACAGTTAGCCCAAGAAAAGAAGGAGAAAAAGGAGGCTCGAAAGGTGATTTTCAAAAGAGCCGATGCTTATGTGAAAGAATACCGACAAAAGGAACAAGATACAGTTCGACTTCGACGTCAAGCCAAACAAGCAGGCAATTATTATGTCCCTGCTCAGCCCACATTACTCTTTGTTATCCGTATCAAGGGTATCACTGATGTTCATCCCAAAGTGAAAAAGGTTTTGCAACTCTTTCGACTTTTGCAGATTAACAATGGTGTCTTTGTGAGGGTCAATAAAGCCACATTTCAAATGTTGCAAGTGATTGAACCTTATGTGACTTATGGCTCACCAAATCTCAAGACAGTGCGTGAATTGATTTATAAACGAGGTTATATCAAAAGCAAGGAAGGTCATCGTTTACCCATCACAGATAATCAGCTCATCAAAGATCATCTCGAATCTTGTGGAGTGATTTGCGTAGAGGATGTGATTCATGAAATATTCACAGTAGGACAACACTTTAAGCAAGTGAACAATTTCCTTTGGCCATTTAAATTGAGTAATCCGAGTGGACATAAAAAGACAAGTTGGAAGCCTAGAAAGTTTAAGCATTATGTTGAAGGTGGTGATGCTGGTGACAGAGAATTTGATATTAACAAACTTATTCAATCTATGCTTTAAAAAAACGACTCTTATTTATTTTATATCATAATTAAACATTGTTTAGATTTTTTTTTTTTGGGTTGAAAGACGTCTCTATTTATCAAACGGTAGACATAATTATGAAAGAATCTAAACTGTTTTTTTTTTGTATGGATGAGAAAGTGAATTGATTATTGTTCATTATGCTCATTACAGTCCTGTAACAAACTATATTTCTTACAGCTTACTCAAAGGTAAAACAGTGGAACTGATCTACTAAAACCGAAATAACAGATCCTTAAATGTTGTAATCAAGAGAAGGGATGCTTCTAATTTTCTTTTATGCTGATTTCATTAAGCGAAAAGGAAGCCCGAGTTTCCAAAGAAGCTTTGCACCTGTTCATGTTGTAAATAATTTTGGGAACAAAAAAGAAAACAGGTGTTTCAGGCACAGGTCAGTGAAGAACAACAGCTTGTGACACACTTTTTTTTCTCCTTTTTTTTTTTTTTTTTTTTTTTTCTTTAGCTGTTGTTTGAAAACAAGCAATTATAATGTTGACATTCTTTTCTAAGAAAGAGCATCCATTGAAACTTCAAGAAAAAGAAAAATTAGAGAAATCTGGAGAAAAAATGGAAGTGGAGGTAAATGAGCAAGAGAAGGGCGAGCATGAGGAAGAGGACAAAGTGTTGGAAGACATGGAGACGTTTGAAGAGATCGCAAGGGAGTTGTGCAAAGATAATGAGGACAAGAAAGAAGTGGAAGAAGGAGCAGTGCAAAAAGAACGGCAGCTGAAACCAATTGAATTTTTGAAAGCGCTCGTGAAAGATAACGACAGCTTTCAAGAATACGCGCTTGAGCAATTTAAAGAGATCAACGAGCAGGAAGAAGAACGTCAGGAATTGGAAGAGTATCAATGCCTGAGAGCACTTGAAGAAAGATCACTAAACAGATATTACAATATCCTTCCGTTTGATAAAAATCGTGTTGAATTGCAAGACACACGATTAGGTCAAGGAGATTATATTAATGCAAGTTATATCGTTCCATCCTATGATATCCCGCGTGTTTATATTGCAGCACAGGGACCATTACGAAACACGATTATTGATTTCTGGCGCACTGTGGTTGAACAAAATGTACCCCTGATTGTATGTTTAACACCAGAGACAGAAAAGGAGCTGGAAAAGTGTGCTCGATATTGGCCAGTGGGAGAAAAAGAGATGACGATAAGAGAGGGTGAGGTGATGGTGAAATTGAGCAATAAAGAAAGAGAAGAGAACTATCGTGAGGCGGATTGTATGATTCGAAAAATTTCGGTTTCATTTTTTTATCAAAAGAAAATAGTCAAACAGGTCAGTGTGGTTCAACTTCAATTCTTGGGTTGGCCGGATCACGGTGTGCCTCATAAACCAAATAAATTAATTGCATTCATCAAACTGGCGAGAACATACTATGAAGATGAAAAGCCGATACTGGTGCACTGTAGTGCAGGTTGTGGAAGGACAGGAACATTTTGTGTGCTGGACTGCTCAGAGTATTTTATAAGAAATCAGCCATGCCCTCATGATCCGATTGCTTGCTTAACAGATGAATTTCGTAAGCAAAGGACAACCATGGTTCAAACCCAGTCTCAATTTAATTTTTGTTATGGAGCCCTACTGCAATTTTTAGACGAAGTAGAGCAATAAATAAAAACACATGTAGATTTGTTACCCTTTTAATCCATTATTTCGATAAAAGACAGGAGATAACTTGATTTTTTCTTGTGTACTTGACGTATTTTTATCTTTTGGTTTCCCCCTTATTTTGCTATATTTAAACATTTTCATTTTGCTTCACTCTTCTGAGCGTGTTTAATAAAATAAATAAGGGGTGGGAGACTACAATGAGGGAATATATTACACAAACGTGGATCAAAGGGTTTCTGTCCTACTCGATAAAGTAATAGAAAGGAGGGGGGAGAGAAAGATTGTTTCCTTGTAATAATTAGGGAATGCTCAAGATAGAATAAAAAGTTATATGTTGCTTTTTATTATATATATTCAGGGAGCATATATATGTTATACATTCCATGGTTTGAAACTCTATTGTATTAGAAAGTTTTGTAACATGTTTCCCCTTAACTATTTTCATATATAAACAACCCTTTTCTTTTTCTTTTATTTTTTTTTTAATTATTCTTTTAATTTATTACAAACATGAACACTATATTTAATCAACAGCAAACTGCTTTTTATAATAATAAAGAACAACATGCCGCATTACCTGCCTGTCTATCTAATTATCCGCTTCATCCAACATTTTTAGCCAACTATATCATTGGAGAGGAATTAGGATCTGGCGGTTATGGTTTCGTGCTCTCAGCGCGTGAAAAAAGGACAGGGATCGAAAGAGCCGTCAAGTTCATCTACCGTCATATGGTTCCAGCTCACAATTGGGTAAAGGACCGAACATTAGGTCAAATACCAATGGAAGTTTATATCCTAAAAAATATTCGTCACTCTAATATCATTGGCTATGTTGATTCATACCAAGATCACTACTTTTGTTACCTGGTCATGGAAATGCACGGTTCTCAATGGGCTATTAATACCACAGATAATAACAGCAGCGCTCGATCACCAGCACTTTCTGAAACATCTCTTAGTACCTGCTCATCTGTTTTCAATTCACCTACTGAAAATTATTTGCCTGACCCTACGCCAACCATCAAAAGACGTACTTCTTGTGATTTATTTGAATGTATTGAAAGACACAATTATTTTCAAGAACCACTCGCTAAAAATATCTTTAAGCAAATCGCTTCTTGTATTGCCTATCTTGACCTTATCGGTATCTGTCACCGTGATATTAAAGATGAAAATATTGTGATTGATGATCAATACCAAGTCAAGTTGATTGATTTTGGTGCAGCTGTTATTTTACCTCGTCACTATGGCGACAACAGACCACATTTGACAAATAAATTCTATGGCACAGTCAGCTTTGCTTCACCAGAGATCTTGATGGGTAGAGCTTATGAAGCTGAACCAGCTGAAATTTGGTCCTTGGGTGTACTCTTGTATACCATCTTATTTGGTGAAGTGCCTTTCCATGATATCAACATGACAATTGCCGGTCGATTTGCTCAACCCAAGGTACCCGTATCTTCAACTTGCCTAAATTTAATTTCTTGGATGTTACAACAATCTCCACAGCATCGACCTACTATCCATCAAGTCTTGATGCATCCTTGGTTCTCTGAATTTTAATCCTTTTCTCTATTTCATTTTTTTCCCCCTTATTTTTATGCTTTCTTCTTTTACATATGCGCGAGCGCACAAACATTTTCAAACACATTGTTTTGCATGATTTTTTAAGCCCTTTCAAAAAAACTCATTTATGATTTTACGCTTAATTTTATGATATTTCCCTACTCCTTTTCTCCTTTTACCGTTAATATCCTCCCTCATCTTCTCCCCTTTTTATATTGTAATTAATCATATGTTGTACATAACCTCTTTCTCTCCCCACAAAAAAAAGCATCATTTTATATCATTTTTTAATAATAAATTTAATTCACATCTCTTTCCATACAAATATACAAATGATGTCATTAATAAGGTGGAGGAACAGTGCCATAATTCGCATCTTTTCTGATACTAGCTTCCCTTTCTTCTCTTATCTTCACAAGAAGGTAGAAAGCATGTAAATGACCTACACATATATAAGTAATTCATACTTTATATTGTAATGATTTAATTTACCTGGTAGATAACCCAAAATAGTCAAGCACCTTTTTTTTTTCTTCATTAGTAGAAATAATGAGTACAATAATAAGACTTACAAATTAATCCAAAAATCAGCACCGCATCCTCTCATTAAGAAAACACCAAGAGGTGGAACTAAAATAATAATAAAGATTAAACAGCAAGTTCCAATCATATTTTTTTTATAAAAACAAAAAAGAAAATAAAAAGAAAATATTTATTTTATACAGTTTTCTCAAAGAAAGCTATACTCCAATTAGAAACACTTAAAACGTAACAAATTACTCATTCGAATAAACCTTACGTCAGTTCATTGCTTATCATTTTTATTTACTTTGATGCTTTATTTACAGTCTTATTGTCGATTGCCGCTCTTATTTTCAAAGACTTTTCTTTCTTGTTTCCAGTAGCAGTATCGACAGATGTTCTATGCTTGTCGTTATTCTGTTTTTCTTGAAGAAGAGAGTCGAAGACTAATTTGACGAAACAGACTTGGTTCCTTTTTCGACCTGATCTCTCCTTCCGACTTGGAAGGCCTGACGGGTTGTACATTGGGTGGATCGGTCAGCGTGACACCCTCGTACATGAACGCAGCTATCTTGTTTTCTTTCTCTGCAATGATTCTTGTAAGTGCTTCATTTTTCAATGATAACTCGGTGGATTTTTGTGAAAGACGGACGACTTCCTTTAATAATTCATGCCTTGATTGGGATAGTTTCTGATTTTCTGTTGTGCTTTGTTCAATTTCCTTTTGTAAAGTGTCAAGTCGAGAAACATAATAAGATTCAATTCGCTCCCAATGTTGCTTCACTGGTTCCTCTCTGTAGACCTGCTTTAGCATAACTTATTGTTATTTGTTTAAACTTACTGGTGAAAAGAAGCGATCGTATGTCTTTTTAATGCTTCTGGATGTACAGAAATCATTTTTGAAAGAAAGAAAAAAAAAAAAAAGAAAGAAAAGAAAAATGAAAAGGGGCTTTAATTATATATCAATTACTTCCTTGAATTCAACTTGATTTCCGCTAATTAAGTTACTTTGCTATGATCCCAACGCCAATGAGCTGTCTTTTAAAATACGACTGGCAATAAATTCCATTGGATGACTTTCTTTTTTTTGAAAATCGGCTTCTTCCTTTTGAGCAGCCACAGGAAAGCTAAATCATGGATCTTTGGGAAAAAATAAATAAATATTAAGAGCCGAGTTAGGTTAAATGATATGATTATATATATTTTATTTGAGTTTTCTGCCATTTATCATCTCAGGATTGCTTTTATACTTTTTAAAAATTAGAAAACTTTTTTGATAATCTAGAAGTAATATTAATATAGGCTTCTTGTGGTTCTAGACTGTAGTTGTTAGTTCAATTAACTATTGCTTTCCTTTTTATTAAGACTTTTAAAAAGATCATCTCTTCTAGCAGTGTAAGCAATTCATTTATACTTGAAATGAGAAAGATATGCTTGTGTGATACAACTTGCTCAGGGCATGAATGGCCAGATAGTTGTTCTGACAAGTAGCAGCATAATTAAGAGTAAAGCCAGAAAGGTATTCATATTTAAAAGGTTATTTTAAAGGAAAAAGCACAATGCGCTCAATTAAACTTTATAACTAACATTTTTTTTTAAAAATGCTTGACATTTAGAGAAATCACTTGGCGATAAATGTATTAAAAATATCCAACATGAATACATAGGAAAAACAAAAAGAAAGTAAGAAAGCCAAGAAAAAGACATAAGCGACCTACTCAGATATTAACTCTCCAGCAAATTATAGTCCAGAGCATCTAGTCAGTCAAAAGCTATTCTTATTCAGCCCCTCAACATCCTGTAATCTGTCAGATATAAACTCAATTTATAAACAATTCATCAGGTAAACCTCAAATCGCCTTTCATCAATTGGTTATAGAATATTTGAAACAAAGAAATACAAAGCACGCAGCTATCCAACACTATACAAGAAATGTTAGAGTACAATTAATAAGCAAAGTAATTTCTTGAGGACTAACGTTATATTTAATTGGTGATAACTTACAACCAGGCAATTACATTTTTACCATGCCAACCATGTGGAAATTAATATCAAACATTCGACATTTACCATTTCGCGACACATGATTTCAACAAACAGAGGATGGTAATAGGGCACCTTCTGGTGCAACCATCACAACGCGTAATCAAAAGAATTTGAAATTGGAATTGATTGAAAATATGGAACCTTGCATTATATGCATTTTATTATATAACTCGACAAAGGATAAAAAGATCCTTTACCACAAGATTACTTTTTGTTTTTAACTCATTTGAAATAAAAAGGTTATCAGGTTTGGAATTTTGTAAAACCAGCAACAATGACCTTTTGGTTACGCAGCCATTGTGAAACACTGTATGATTGACATAAACGTTTCATTGTCTATTCGACAAAATCAGCAAGCAGTACTAAAGTAGTTTTGCTTGGTCTCAACATTGGTCAAATAAAATTGCATGCAAATTGGCGTTTACCTTCAAATATCCTAGAACAACGCGAATATAAGTCTAGCGATCGATATCCTAGAGGCTGAGAGATGGTAACAAGGCTTTTTGGTGATGTTGCCAAAAACAGAACCATACCCGAGATCGCTGTGGAACCAACATCAATTGTCATAGGAACGAATGACGATAGTAACGTTGACAAATCAAAGACAAAGGATGTGGTAGTCACCCGTTTATGATTCAGATGATGGCACTAAACGTATGTTTTCTATTGCATTACAATCATTTTCATCACTCACGCCATATAAATCACACAAAGACCAAGCACAGCTATCAATGAATGAAGAAGAATACAATGGAATTTTTATTCTTATCTTAATTCATTACTAAAAAAAATAATACGCAGTCCACATGCTTATAGTTGCATCCTCTTCATCTTACCGACGGTTCTATTATATGTCAATTTTTCAAATGTTTTGCTATTTAAACCCTGGCTACATTTGAATGGTCAAAATGAAATAATGGACACTGTGTGTTACGATAACTCTAAATTTGTCAGATTATCTCTTTTTGTTGAAACTATTTTATTTAATTTTTATAAATAGAAGGTAAAAGAAAGCACATGTGCCATAGTAATATATGTACTTTCGATCGAGACTGGTAGTAGTAGATTTTTCAAATGGTACTGTGATAATTCGATGTGACATAATTGGTTTACGATGAGAGACATATCGCCATTGTGTCTGCTAGATGAAAAGCAAGAGGTTGGAGCTCAGAATTAATGGCTGTGAGTGAGTAATAAATACGCCTAATTACCACAAGAAATCCTGAATGTTTGTTGTACAAAACTCGAGACAGGGAACAAATATTTCCAAAAACCCTGTCAGATGAACAATTGAACAGGGCACTTCACCAAGAGATGATGCATAGCCTTTGAGGGTGTGTGACACAGGATACGGGTAGCAGAGATATCAGAATTGAATCGGGTCACTGTAGATTGATAACGTAGGTTGCTCTCAGGAGGCGGGATTAGAGTGACCTAGCCTCAGATAAGATCTTTAACGGCTAAAAGCTTCAATATTAGAACGAGGGAGCATTGACTAGTGACCATGGGACAAGGTCTCGAGTTGGGCTTGGCAATATGTGGTAACGTTAACGGAAATCCAATCTGCGGAGGTGATCAGAAAGGCCACAAACAGGGTGCTTACCTGCTTTACCAGGATCAGCATAGAGATACAAAATCAAATCCCAACCCACGCCATTGAGAGGCATCGTGTGGCTGTGGAAGTCATAGAATAAACTTGCAGCAAGCCTAGGATGAAGTAAAAAAAATTAGGCAACAACAAAGAACATACACATTGTACAAAGCAGTTATAGGTAAAGAAATAGCGAGCTTGCAACCTAGAGTGTTAGTGGCTGCATAATCAGTGGCTACAGGGAAGAAAGGAACCAAAGAAGATGTAGTTGCTGTCGGCAAAGACGAAAAAAAAAGCAGAGACAGAAGCAAATTGATTTCTAAAAAATGAAAGTGACGAATGAGTCAGTTTGCCTTTAATAAAACCTGTAATTTAAATGCAAATATAGAGTACTAACCAGTGAAAAGCTTCAAAATTACAATTCATCTGAAAAATTAAAAGCCTTCTAGTATGTATTCCTAGAAGCTCAATAACAGTGCAAGTAACAGTTTTTTATAGTAATATATACTTTTGTCTAAAAAAGATCATCGTTAAAAGTTATCATAATTGTTAGAGCATTAAATCAAACGTCCAAGATTCCAAGAGCAGTAAGAAGGAATCGAAATACATGTAGTTCATATTAAACTTATGGTCATTTTCAGACGCTACTTGGATTACATGCTAAGTCAAAAACCAAGCAAAAGAAATTTTGTTTGTTGTTACTCAAATCTTTAGAAAACAGTGTGAATGAACAAACTCAGAAGGTAACACGATCGGCCCCTGTTTATTATTTCATTGTTATTTTTCAAACCATACCTTTGATTGTATCATATGCATACAAGAATACTACCTATGATCAACTTGGACTTTAATAATATGTTAAAAAGAGACAAAGAAAGAAAAGAAAGCGAAAAATGGGTTTGCGTGAGTAAAATTTCTAATTCCGGCTATGGCTTTTATATTATTTCATGTTACGTCTCCTTTTATTCCCTTTTTATTCTTAATTTCCATTGTTCAACATGACTACTTTATATGATTTTAAGATCATAGATATTATGGGTAATGAATGGGATCTTAACGAATTAAGAGGAAAGGTAAATAAGAAAGAGTCCATTTCGATTTATTCACCAATAGAAAAGGTGGTGATGATTGTGAATGTTGCTTCAAAGTGTAGTTATGTAAAGCAATATTCTAGCTTGGAAGAAATATATTTAAGATATAAAAGCCAGGATTTTGTGATTATCGGATGTCCTTGTAATCAATTTGCTGGACAAGAGCCTGCACCAGAAGCGGAAATTTACAACTATTGTACTATTCATTGGAGTGTTACTTTTCCTTTGACATCAAAGCTGTAAGCACACAGCCACGTAGAAAAAAAAAGCATTAATAATCATTGATTTATAGAGAAGTAAATGGAATAAATGAAGCTCCTTTATATAAATGGATGAAGGAAACCATGCCTGGTATCTTTGGGTAAATGATATACAACTACAACTCTTATTTTTTAATTAATTTTTCATTAGTTTAAAACGCGTAAAATGGAATTTTGAGGTACATTGAATAGACACAAATAAAGAGCTTGAGTTAATTTGCTTTCATAGAAATTTCTAATAGATCGAGAAGGAAAGATAGTAAAACGATATTGGACATTTACGGATCCAAAACGTATTATTCCCGACATAGAAAAATTACTGTAATTTACAAACCAACCTGTATTCCCACTTTTTCTCTTTTCATTCATTGATAATAAATACCATTTTTTCATGGTTTATAATTAGCCAATATCACATAAAAGATGTACTTCAAGTCTTAAAATAGATAACAAAAAGGCTTTATATCAATGGGATATCATAAAGAAGGAATACTATTTCTTTCAATGATCATTTTGATTGTTCATCCAGACCTAACAAATTACAAATATCCATCGTCAGTAACACCTTAATGATCTACAAAAAGAATACTAAGCAGCTGATATTTCAAATGCTCTAAAACATATGAAGCTCATTCATATGTATGCATATTCCAGCAAAGTATCCTATGTACAAAACATTTTTTTTTGTAAGGGCTGTTAGACCAATTTTATTAAATAAAATTTAAGGTAGGGGTGAAATCCCGACAATTAGTAAATTGGATAGGATGCATTGATCAGAGAAAGAGAAAAAAGCTTACAGACGAGACTCGCATATGTTGGTCCGGAATGGACCAATGGATAAGATATGTATAAAACACTTGCCGTTCCTTTGTCGATCTTTTTTTATTAAAGTCACGCATTTTTTTTGGCCTTGAATCCAAATAATAGGAATAAAAATTCGTTAATACAATAAAATTTTGTAAGTGCTTATAGCTAATGTTCATAAATCAACAAGAATGAAAAGAAACCAATCGTGTAACACTGACGATAGCTCTATGATCATAAGAGAACAGAAAATAATCTTATTGTGTTTTTCTTCTCTCTTTATGATATTTGATGCCAAAAAACGTTATAGAATTCAATAATCGTAAATGCTCAATATGGCTGTCTCGCAGTTTTTTCTTTTTTATCTTATAATTTATTTAGTTAAGCACAAGTACTTTTAAATCGTTTGAACGTTTTGTCGTTTACAAATTTTTGCCCATGTTTTACGATATAATCTAGGCCTCATACAATATACAAGCTTCGGCAACGTGTACTTTAAAATAACTGCTAGAGTCCTCGGACATTAGAGTCTAATATCCTTGATTAGCTGAAATATATTAATGGATCAATACAAGGCTTATAAAAATAAAAAATTGTGACAATAGAATACAAAATTTCGCATAGATATCAATAAACATAGATATTGTGAAGCGCTGTAGTGCAAACAGAAACACTAAAGGGCATATAGAATTGCAGTACTTGCAGTCCCTACTCTGTTATAAATTATAATTCACTTTGTTCTTTGCCATCAATTTAACGATTTTTTTTCTTTAATTTCTCAGCTTTAGTTTTCGTTTATTTTTTAAATATGATGTCAAAATATTACAGTAATCCATATCGCTTCTTATAAATGTCCTTATTCATAATACGCTTAACATATATTTCGATTTTACCGGTTCTTTTTTCAAGCTGTTTTAAAGCTATTTCTACTTCTTTTCTTGTAAAATCACCTCCAATAAACGCAGCAAGCTTAAGTAAATCACAGTAATCTTCAGGTCGATGAGTTTGCTTCATGTAATAAAAGTCTCCTTCTTCAAGCAGTGGCCTTTCTTCATGATCCACATTCATATTAAGAACCTCAGGTGGATCCATAAAGATACCAAGCATATGTGGTCGATGCTGAAGGTATTCAATGATACGCGTATTTAAAAGATTTGAAAGTGCAACTACAAGGTATTATTAGCATAAGTATCACTAATTAAAATCGTTCTTACCATATCTGTGTCGAGGTTGGGTAGTTAAATAAGTGGCTTTTGATCTTTCTTTTAACATTTCAATCACAAAATCCAATTTATTTGTACTGTCTAGTCTTGATTTCCACAGTTTTAAATTAACGCGTATTTTATTTAACCACGCTTCCTTTGAAACAAGTATATTATATCGACTTGCTTTATGTAAATCTCTATTCATTCAGACGGTCAATGACTACATTTTATCGAGTAAATTAATACTTACTCTTTACTGCCATCGACAGAGTAAAGAAATTTTGTTGCAGAAATAACACATGCTAATAAGATGGACGGATGTGATAGTTGGTGAAGAAAACTGTAAGTAATAGATGGCTTTACACCAGATTTACGATGCCTTAGATATTTTTTGTAAAGATAATAAGCATAAAAATAACCTTCCACTAAAACACATTCTTTAGTATTGCTTCCTTCTTTTTTAGGTTATGCTTACCTGGTAAAAAGTAGTGAGCACAGAATCTGTCAAAATATAAGGGTATATTATATTCGGGCATTTCCAAGTTACAGTTAGCATAAAAACATTTTGCAAGCATATAACTTCTTCGTTTTAATCCTTTTGCTGAAGGCAAACGGCCCATTCTATCCGTAACATGTAAAGGTAAACCACCAAGAATATGATCAGGTATTCGTCTTTGCATTTGAAGATAAGGAAGTCGTGCTGTCTTACACCACATAATGATATCATTGGTCATAATAGGATATCGAAGATAGACAAAGGTTAGGTAAATAAATGCAAGGGCATCTTGAGCTCCTATCGATGGCCATTTTCGTCCTCCATAATCAGCTTCACCATTCATATTATGATCATCATCTTCCATTTGTTCATCATCCGAGTCACAAAATAAACCCATAGTTTCCAAATCATTCAACAACCCTGCTGCTTCCAATCCACTCACATCCTCAGCTTTCTTTGGCTCCTTGTCTTGTCTTTTTTCATTGGCTTCAAACATGTACGCCTCTGATAATTCAAATCGAGAATTTGTAATATACAAAAGCCATAGCTCTCTTAAGGTTGCTTCCACTTCTACAGAAAAGCCGAGATCTTGTGTGAAGGTACGGCCCATGACTTGTAAAATGTACTGAATCATTTGCATTTCATAACTTTTTTGTTGAGATGCAGTAAGTGTAAATTTTTCTCTGACAGTCTTTACTTTCTTTCTTGCTCTTCCACTAAATGTAAATTCTTCTCCTTCTTCTTTTTGAATACCAAGAAGCTTATGGCCATATTTACAAACAAGGCCACTATCGGTTGATCGTCTAAATTTAGTAGTTTTACAAACAGGACAGACTTGTTTCATAATTTATATAGTTTTTTGTATGCTTTCTTTGTTGTATATTAATGTATGTTTGAAATGATAAAAAAAAGAGATGTTTATGCAAATGAAGTTTTTTTTTTAATTCTTTTTAGGGTCCTTTTCTTCTACAGAGATTGTATAAGAATTTTCGTCCAAGATCTTGTCTAATTCGTATTTTAATTGATCAACCCAAGAAGCTTCGATAAATAAATGAGTGTCGTCCAAATCTTCAATTACAAAGTTTCCTCTTTTATTCAAGTTGAGTACAATCTGTTTTACAGTACTATCACACTCTAATAGCACACCTTTTACGGCCTTTACCATTGATTAAAAAGAAGAGAAAAAAACTTTTAATTTTTAGACATGATTTTTAAATTCCGTTCAAATACATTGTCAAATTGAAGACGCATTGACAACAAAAGAAAGCACTTTTTTAAAATGGTTTTGTCCTATCCTTAGCTTGTTAAACAATGTCTTCTTTACATCAACCTAAATGATACATATAAATAGGAGGATAATGTATTCAGCTTCAAGCTTTCCTCCTTTCTCTTTTTCTTTTAAATGTGACAGAAAATAAAGGAGGAGAATAACTTTGTGAAGGTGAAAACAATTTTTTTTTTCAGTAAACCAAATTACTCAAATAGACAAATCCAGAGTAAAAGAAGACCTGACGGTGATATTCGTTGCTTGAATATCTAAAAGAGTTGCGAGAACAGCCATAGAAATAAGTCTGAAATCTGAAGGTTTGATGGTTTAGGTTAATATATATAAATTTTTAAATTTTATTTATACAAAAAATTAATGACCAATTTGAGAGCATGATGTTTAGTATTACATCGTTTTTGCCCAGAGCAGAGCAACAAAAATGAACGGAAACTAAAAACTTCTTTGGGGATGAAGAGTAAAAAAGATAAGAGAAGAAGAAAGAAGGAAATAAGCGAGTATTACTAGTGAGAGGAAGAGGGTGTGATCCGACTGTATTAGCAAGTGACAGTAATCTCTCATATTCACGATCTTGGAATTCAAGCAGTAGCAACAAAATATTATTGCTCTGATATTCCTTGTGAATTAAAGCCAAGGTATACAAACGCTACATCATTCGATCATCGGGCAAAAGGAGTATTTACGATAGAAAGAGCACGACTGGTAAAAAACAAGTCAAATGCAATCAATGGGTTGAGAGGTGTACTCAGATTGCCTCCATCAATGCTTTCTTTGGAAAGAATGATACAGTCTGCGGCCCAAGTTTCGGAGGGAAAGGTATAACCACCTGGGAAACAACTAGCTGTTGTACGTTGAAAAAACATAACTATGTAAAGTGTCAACACATACAATCAGAATAATCGGGTCTTCCTTGTATCTCTTAAAGGCTTATAGGCAGTAGTTAACTACCCTCTTCATATACAATTGATTAACAGTATGCTGGATTTCCACATCAATCGGTGAGAGATTAAGAGCTGACGATTTTAGTTCCAAGACCACATCCGAGCGCGTTCCATCAATTCATTCAGGATTGCTCACGTAATAGTCATTTTGAGTATTTGCCAAAGCCGTGGTGATGTAATTTACAACAATGGAATCTTGGATAATAGCTTTTGATATCAGG
Organism: Rhizopus delemar RA 99-880; assembly: GCF_000149305.1. Classification (NCBI taxonomy): domain Eukaryota; kingdom Fungi; phylum Mucoromycota; class Mucoromycetes; order Mucorales; family Rhizopodaceae; genus Rhizopus; species Rhizopus delemar. The sequence goes on from NW_027137829.1 coordinate 653,732, forward strand.
TTTGTGCCTGTACACGATTTTGGAGATAATGGCAGTTGCAATATGTTTGTTATGATTAGCTTCGCTATACGGTGAAGTGTTAGCAGAAACTAACTAATAGAAGACCGTAGGATATTATTAATGTGCAGTAACAATAATAACACTAGTTCTTGACTTCATTTGTTTGAACTTGCAAAGTACACTCGGCATCTAATATTAAATTAGCAAGAAGAAATCCATTAGTTTATTTAGAATAATAAATACTTTGAAACAACCAATGAAGATAAGATAATTAGAAAAAATACAATCGTAAAGGGAATTATGGTAGTTTAGCAAATGCAGTAAAGCAGGTTATCTTCCTTTACATTTCCTTTAATAAATTCTGAGAGTTATCCAAACACACCAAAAAGTATACCATTAGAATCGCCATGAAAAAAAACATCATTTGAATACGAAATAAACTTCAAATATCAAAAAGGAATCAAAGGCGACTCCCTACTAAATTTCGACTTCGTCAATAAAGAATTGTTCATGAACAAGGCGATATCGATGATAGATGACAACTTTTTTTTTTATTTGTAAATAAATATTTTAATTAAGAAAATGTCTAGAATGAGGTTTTGTTGTGGCAGTTAATAATTTGTCATTTAGAATGAGCACAAAAGCCATACAAATCACTAAAGCGTAGATCATTACAAGCATCAGCAATTCTGCGCTCGACAAATTCTTCCCAATCGTCAAGAGGTAACTCTTCTTTTTCCTATGATAATAGACCAAAACTGCTCACTTGGGTTTGATTCAGCCGAGTAAGGAAGCAGGTACATCACCCTATAATCTCGACTTTCAATTTTTCTAAACATTGATTGCAATCTATGGATTGAACAGCTATCCATTACGAGATAGTTTCCCATAAGATTCCTATCAAGATCCATGATGTCAAGGTGTTCACTCATAAATTTAACAAAACGAACAGTGATTGTGCCTTTTGGTACTGGCTTATTATTTTCACTCGTGCCCTCTGCAATACCAGCGTACTTTATAATGAGTTCTTCCATAATAATCTCGTCTGAAGCTCGTCCTTTCCCTTTGTCGAGTTTTTTTTTTTTTTTTTTGGTGTATATAGTATTTGACTTTTTATTCTCAAATTATTTGCAATGACTGTACTTGTTATGAAAAAGATGTATTCGAGGATAGTAAGGAACGAAAGTTGTCAATCTGCTGCTTACCGCTTGATTTGTAATCAAATAGTGTTGAAAAAGGTTTTCTATAATAAGGTTTGTATGTTCAAAACAAAACTAAGAATATATATGCTTTATAGCTTACTTTTTTATATACTGCTTTATAGTTTTAAAGAGTATACATATATATTTGTATAACAATAAAGCTTTAAAATCGCTAAAATTAAATACATGTGACTTCACCTAGCTGCATCATTAACAAGCCTAATGATAACTATGTGATACATGGTTTACTTGACTTGAGGAGTTGAAGTATATGTCAAGGATAAGGCAAAATTGATTGGATTAAATGCGCAAAGTTTAGTTTTCCGAAAGCATAAGGGACTGCTATTGGATAAAAGGAGGATGCTGATCATTGCAATTGGCATAAAATATAAAGAAGGAATAAAAATAGTTCTTTCTTCTCCCTTTTTACAATTATGTTTACTTGGATTATAGTTATTCTGCTGACTCCTTTCCTTATATTTACTATTGGATTTCTTGTTATTTTAGCTATTATCACAAGTACCATCACATCATCTTTGATCTTTATTAGACTTGCATTTTTAGCAATAGAAATGGTATCGGGCTTAACCATAGAGTCAGCCAACCGATTGTTATTTATCTTTCTTGAGCGTACTCGCATATTTTTAACAAGACGTCAACCAACAGTAACAGCAAATAACAAAATAATGCCAAAGAAACGTAAATTACCACCTCCTCCATTACACTTGGACTCAATTTCTCATAAACCCACTGTGAAATCAACCTATTCAACCTCTGTACCTGGTACCCCTGACCCAGAATCATTTCATCATCGAATGGCAATTTAATGTGTGTGTAACTCTACCCCACATTATCATTATTTCTTTATTTCCCATGGCTTGGGTCTCGTTTTCATTTTGGATTCACTTGGTACACCATCATTTATTATATTGGGTATTTGTTTAATACCTGTTCCACTTTGTGTTATTGTTTTATACTTATTGCTATTACTATTTTTCTTATACCTGGTATTTCTATTCCTTTCTCAATCATATCCACTATTTCTTGAAAGGTAAACCGTGGCGGTTTTTCTATTTATATGTTGAATAATTCTCTCTATACAAATATACGCGTAGATATACCTTCTCTTTCACTCGTAGGTTCTGGCTCATGTTCGCTATCTTTCCACTTTATATATTCATCATATTGAATAGGAGTAAAGAACCTTTGTTTTTATTCTTTATTTAGTCGTCTATCTACATTTACTTTACTTCTTATATATACTTGGAATAATAAAATAGTTTGGCTTTTAACAACAGTTGATCTTCATTTTCTTGTTTATTATTTAAAAGTGAAGCAATTCCAGACTAAAGTTTTGAATTCAGTAAAAAAAAATAAAAAAGGAGGTTACTTTATGAATCCACTCACCTGAAATTGAGCATCATTATCAAAATCATATTTTTCAAAAGCTTCAAATGTTGACATTTCTTACTTAACCAAACAATGAAAAGAAGAAAGAAATAAAAATCAAGTAAAGCTTACAAGCATACAAAAGCAATTTAAAAAATGATTGGCCAGGAATATATTTATATGATGACAAACAATTTTCGCTTTAAAGAAAGTCTAAATATAAGAAGTAATAAAAAGCCAACGATGTAGCATAGTCCAGTAAAGTATTTATAGCTCTCAAACGGCTTAGATCCCTTCAGTGATAATTCAATAGCACCTGCTAAATTGGGTCCAAGCATCGAGACCACGGTTATTACAAGAAAAACGGACAATCCAGTTTCAAACTTTTCATGTCCTGTCAGCAGTAGGATGATGGATGGTGCTTGTATAAATTAAGAAGGTAAATATATATGTATTCATTTCATTTTTTTTATAAAGCATACTTAGGGTAATAAAGGCACTACCAAAGAATCCGTAGACAATAGAAAATAAAAGTAGTGTTGCAAAGGTAGTTGCAAATGTCCAAATAAATAGACAGGCTAATCCGGATATTACAGAATATAATACAACCACATTGATATGACCAATATAATCAGCTAAAAGCCTACATAGAAAGAGCGTTTGATGATAGAAAACAATGTTATTTCTTCCTATTTACCCTGAAACGATGCTTCCAATAGCATTTGAACCGGATCCTACTGATAAAATAAGAGCACCTTGATGTGCTGATAGCCCGATATAAGTTGCATAAGCTTTCAAACAAAAAATGTCATCAACTAAATGCGTCCATTTGTATTTATAAGCTTACATGGAAGGAAATAAGCCGGAGTATTACAAGCTGCTTCTAGCAAAATATTAGTAGCACACCAAAGTAAATAACGCCAATTTTTTGCAACACTAAAGTCAAATGTTTCTTTTAACGCCAAGGTCTTGATGGGAGTTTTAGCGTGTGCACCTTTTTTTATCCCCAAAAGGAAACAAGCGAATAATCCTACGGCGAAACAGATTAAGCTTAAAATACGATAACACCTTTTCAAATAGATTAAAAATAGATTTAGTAGTATATAAAATCATTATTTTTTTCTGTTACCAGCTTGCCCCAAACCTTGAGTTTAGAGGCTCCATGATAAATGGGAAAATAAGACCTCCGATGCTGATACCACTTGATGTTATACCTAATGCAATGCCACTGTGCTTTACAAAATATTGAGGTAAAATACTAAGCGCAATCTAAACAAGGAAAAGCAATAAGCATATATACATACATCTCTGTCATTCGTTGACTTACATAAAACATGATTGATATGCCAGTACCATAGACCACACCATGAGTCAAGTACAGATGCCATACCTATAAAAAAATTAACATATTTTCATAAATTAAAAAAGTGTTTGTACTCTTGTACTGAAGCTTGCTGAAAATAAGCCCAGACTTGCGATGACTACAGAAACAAACAATGTATTCCTTGGGCCTAATATCTTTAAAAGTAATTGGGACATGGGGCCGAGTATATTGATCAAGATGTTGTAGATTGTTTGCGCAAAACTAAGCTGTAAAGGTAAATTATGTGAATTACCACCAAATTCGTTTTGTTCATAATAATTTTGTAATACACCTATATATATATATTTTTCCCTTTAAATAAATCTACCGAGATATAATATATATTCTCATTTACCCCTAAGTATATATATAGAGGGTCAATACAAAGCATAGTTGTAAAGAGATCAGTTTCTATTACCATGATTGACCTGTGCCTAGCCCCACCATAAGGATAAGAAATGTACTTAATACAACGATCCAAGGGTAAAAATCCTTTTCATTTATTGTTTCAGTATCATATGTGCCTACATCCTCTAGTTGATCTATTTCTATGTCTTGACCAACTGCTAATTAGCCTTCTTCTTCTTATGTAAAACTTTTTCTCTTACCGCTTTTGCATTGGGTAATCTTCAGTGAAGTGCTTGTAATAGATGAAGAATCAAACTCTGTGGCACACAAGGTACACGCTGAATTATAAACGTTGTCTGATAAATGAAAGCACTTTTCCATGCTACAGGGTGCTCAGTAGAATTTTTGAAAAAGGTGAAAGAAAGAGAGAGAAAGTGTAGGAGTGAATGTATAATATTTGAAATAATAAGCATGTTTATCCTTATAAACTAGGCCGAACAAAAAGGATAAAAAGAACATGCATTCATATCATTTGCTGCTTACCCGAAGAAAAAATAAAATAAAATCCAAGTTTCATTGATTCTATTTGGCGAAAAAATGTAAACTTCGGTTTTTATTAAATATAAACAAGATACTTTAAGTAGCATAAAGAGATATTGTAAACATTCAATTGATTTATTTCAAACGTCATTGGATGTGCACGCATATTTGGTTTGCCACAAGAGTCAGTGCTTTGTTGTTGTCTTTGATTGCATTGATCGGTTTATTTGTTTTGAGTACAGAACATGTAAAGGTTTCCTTTAATACATTAGCCTAAAACAGTTAGAAATCTCCAATATTACATCGGTTGATATATAAGATATCTATAATTATCGACAACAGTATTTGATTAAACCCAGTCCTTCCTTTTAAAGGCTTAAGGAGTTTATCGATGATCGTAAACACAGTATATGTTAAAATTCAGTTGGTTTCATGCTTTAGTTTTAATAGTATATTAAATTACAGAAAATTCAGCTTCTAAAAGAAATGTCTTCTGCAGTTTTATATAATGACAACCTACAGAGCAGGTTATATTTTATGATCATCAAAATCCTAGAGAAAAAACAAAAAAGGGAGTCCTTCCAAGTAACATGATATTTTATACCTTCTTCGCAAAACTACAAGTACTAACCTTAATACATCTTAAATTACAGGTAAAAATGAAATTGCTCGGTCTTTAGCGGCAAATAACGTAGAAAGTCTAGAAACAATTCAAGACAGTGTAATATAGTGGCTCAAGAACGCTTTACTTTAAATGATAACTGCTGCATCATTTGCCAATGTACTTTATTCAATAAAGCAAAAAATAAACAATAGAAAAAGCTTGGGTCAACGTAACTTGGTCGTAAAAGTTTAAATATTTTCATTTTATCAATAGTGAGAAAATAAATATGTTGAATCTATTTTTGAAAAAGGCGAAAGAGTCGGTACCTCAATGACACTAAAAAGATCTAATTTTGAAGAGCATTGCCTTACTAGCACGATTCGCTTTTCAGCTTAAGGACACACCAGAGCACATCAAGCGAGACATTTTGCTTATTTTCTTTAAAAGTTACCAGTCTCCACCTTTAACTCTACAATTATCAATCTAGAGAAATATAGCTACATGATACTTTAAAACACTAAGTACACCACTTAACTTTCCTCTCTGACATTGTTTTGATCAATACCCATCTCTTAGCTTTTCTTATCCTTTTTTTTCTTCCTTTTTCTCCCCTCTTTATTGTATTTAGAGCCACTATTGATTAACATATTGACCATTTGCCCTGATACCCTTTGACAATCTTGACATAAAAAGGTTTCGAGCAGTATTATATCCATAAAATTGAAATGAAAGTGTTATGTTTTCAAGCACGTAATTGACCTAAAGGAGATTTGTATTCTTGTTTAATTCCTTATATGAAAGAGACATTTGAATTAATTCCAGCTATTCCTTGTTATTACTTTAGTAGCTGTGGTTTCTTTAAATTTCGTATTGAGTCTGTCAAAAAGTAGTACTTTGTTGTGCATTGTCTGACTTGATGACCATGCATGCCTGGTTTCAATGGATTTCCATGTGCACATGTATTATTTATTGATTCTGCACAAAATATTATGCTTACGGGTATTACTTTACCATATTTGGTCTTTGTCAAATGGTGCAAAAACTTACCAGCCGACGCCCAAATAATTCGTCATAAACTCGAGATATTACCTTCTCGTCCGTTTAAGATATTAAAGAAAACGGTGAAGTTTGACTTTCAGAATTTGGGTAGGTACTTACTTGATTTGGATACCATATGCTCAGACGGATGCTATATTGGCGTTGGTTACATTATTTTGAATGTTAACTTTTCTAGTTGGCCTGATAAGACCCTTCTGACATTTAAGCAAACCATCGACTGGGATGATGGCGATTGCAATTTTCGCCAAATTTATATTCAGTGAATTCAAATGACATCTTTTTGTCGGCCCATCTTAACCAAACGACCATAGTCATGTGGACTTTCCCAACATTAAAAAATACCTTGGACACTATACCTGGAACGAACTAGGTTACATGATGAGAGACTACCCTCATGTCAACTCGATTGGCAGTTTCCATCTTGAAAAGAAAAATCTAATACAGTCATGTAAAGAAGACGTCTTAGCAAGAGCTTCACCCCTTCCTTCACCACAGTCTTTACCTTTCTTTCGCCGGAGTCTAGCCTAGAAATTGATATGATAAATGCTCAACATTTCAAAGATCACAGTAGTGGAAGTGGTAGAGACGGTATTTCCGCTTGGCTGATGGTGGCTCAGCTATACAAGAAACGAGCAACTTCAAGCACTATTCACACAAAGGGAAAATGTATTGGCGAGTCCATGTAATATCCAGGACAAGAGAGGTGTCATAAGCCGTGATCAATACCAACGACCTCATAGATACAGGCATTTGGAACAAATGCGAAGCTCTTGCCTGATCAATAGTCAGACACCAATGACCACTAGCTCTAGTACCCATCTACATAGACCTCAATCACCACGTAACAGTCATAGATAAAAACCCATGAGGTGGTTCTACATCCAAAAATCAATAAGCTTAATGCTATTATGTAATAACGTTAAGGTTGCCACCCTCATCTGTGGTAGTCTTACTAAAATAAATCAAGAAAACAAAAATTAAATTATGCGCTTTCTTAGACAATCAGCTACTGATACCTTTCTCCTTCAAGAAACATATACCAAAACTATGGCCATTCAAGACACTACCAATATGCAGTTTCAACCACGCTCAAATGCCTAGACAAAGCATTGTGGTATACTATTCGTAAATAATGATTATAACGTTTCTACTATTTGTACGGTACTTATGATAGATATATATTATTAAACATCGTGCCTTCCATTCATTACGATCCCTACACGATCACTACAAGCAATCAACTTTCGACCCTTCAAAATATAAATGTATATGCTTCTGCTGTCCGCCAAGACAGTGAAATTATATGTACACAACTAATGAACATTCCAGTAATGCGTAACATTCTACTTGGAAATGTTGGTAATTTATTTATTATGGGGAGTTTGAGCTACAATTACAGTTCCTCCTCCGTTATTCTCCCGTCAGGTACTACCAGAAAATGGGTTGATTGTTTATATTTATAAAGCATTCAATTTGATATACAGTAAAATTATTATTTTAAGAGACTTTTGAGTGACTTCACATGACATTAAGGAAATTATCAAGATAAATACGACAAAAACAATGAAAAGTCACCTGGCTTCTTAAAAGGTTGATTTAAATTCAACAAATTCAAAGGCATGTATCAACTCTAACAGGCTCAGTTGCAGAAGCCATATATTCACACAACGAGCAAAAAATGAAGGTTATTGCAGTATTTTGCGGTCAACCATATGACCCTGATCTTATCGATGAATCAGCCTTTTCCATTTTAGCTCACATTCTATCCTTCGTACAAATTTACTAAGACCCAACAAGCAATGTTGATGGCAAAGATCAATGGTGAAGACATTATATCATACAGTTGCCGTTCATCAGGGGAAACTAGTCCTGGTCCGTATGTGCCGCCTTAGGAAATTGTGAATCTGACTGTGTTCTCCATTCCTTTACAGCCGTTGATCTGCTGAGTTTACAATGCTGCCTTAGAACATGGTGTTTTTCCAACCTGTTGGAATGAATCTTTGATAAACTATTATCCAAAAAGATGACCAGTTGCAAATGAATAACTACTGCCTGAATTCCTTTGACAAATGCTGATATAAATGTCTTTGCTAGATTCGCCAATAGTAGAGTAATGGAGATCCCTCAAACGATTTGTTAATGAGAATCAGTTAGGTATCATACCTGGTAAATATATTGCAGAAAATGTAATATCACTCAAATTATCATGGAGAACGTGTCCTCCCAATCTTCTTCCGGTGATAAGAACCTAGGACAATTTGAAACAGTCTTTTTGTTAAACTATAAAAAAGCTTCTTTCAATATTATAAAGAAAACCCAAGTCTATAGATGTCACATTAAAGAAAAAAAGATAACATTAGATACATAATTGAGTCTCCTTCCCGGTGGCAAGATGTTGAATATCATTCTGCTTCTGTTCCTTTTCCTTTCTCTGGTGCTTTTCAGTATACCAAAGTCTCGAACTTTGACTTTTCTTTTAGTAATGTATTTAGGGATTGATATGGTATTGATGCTGCTAACCTGATTCCTTTCAGCCTGATATAGTTGAACAAGAGAAAATCTTCCACCAGTTAGAGATGGAGTAGTTGGGTTTAGTACAAGTGCCTCAAGATGAAATTCTTGCTCATTTTTTAATATAACGCTCATGCTCGTTTAACTTTCTTTGCTTTTACCATACTTTTTTTCACCATCTTTAAATATATGATACTACCTTTATATATATATTATGTATGTACTTATGGGAAGATGATCACATATAGTAAAAAATTAGAAACTAGCCACGCATTATACACTGTGAAAATGCTTTGAATGTAATGAATAGCAAGTATATTACTCTTCCTAAAGTGAGTTGTGACTATGAGTGGATGGTGTAGTAGTAAATAAAATAAGGTGGGCTGGCAGCTAGCAAAAAGAAGAAAAAAGATTATAACTCCACAGTCATTAATTAGACTTAAAAAATAAATAGAACTCATTACTTTTTGTTGGTATGCATCGAGTCTTCAAATAAATAATGTATAGTACATGTATGACCAGATGTGATTTTGTTGCATGTTGTTGCACAGTTGCACCAAGCTAATAACTGTGGATTTAGAAGAGGATACAAAACCATTGTCTGTTGTGAATAAAGTCAGAAAGAGGAACTGTGAAGTTGATAAAAGTTTTTTTTAGGCAGTAGAATACAATGAATGTAAAATACTTCAACATATAAAAATGATGGTAATCAACAGATAAAGAGTTCGTTGACAAAATGATTTAATCTGCCCAATAAAGGAAATGGATAAGGAGATCAGATTCAAGTCTCGTGTTGCTCAAAGATGATGGGAAAACTTGAAAGAGGAAATGCCCTACAAAACAAATCTGCCGTTAGTATTGACCGTGAAAGCACTTTTGCCAAAGAGCACAACAATTACATAAAATAATTGATAAATGATGGCCCCTAGTTAGCAGTAGTTGATATAATCTAAAAACAAACTGTTCAGTTTGAGAAATGAAGACCCCCAAGTCGCAGGTCAATCTCCTCTTAAAAAGCAATATGTGCATGACGATAAAGAAACCAAGTTTTAAAGCTAAAATGAAGAATTCTGCGGACAACTTACTCGATTGATATGAGTGGTTTATGAATTGGAATGACTCTGAGCTTGATTATACAAAACATTATGTACTTGTAGATGTACTTGGCGACATAGATACAAGTGAATCTTTGAAAGGAAGTTGTTTGATATTGGATCACGCTAAAGCTCACAGATTGCAACCTCTGGGACGAAAAATAGAAAGTAAAGGTGACAGAGTGATGTTTTGTCACTTTACTCTCCTGAACTGAACCCCATTGAGCCGCTTTGGGCAATAGTGAAAGGGAGGCACAAGTGTTATCTAACCATGACGGAAAAATTAACGAGCATAATTGATGATGCTTGTAATTAACAAGCTTAAGGACTTCTCTAGTCATTCTAAACATCAAATTGTATAATAAAAGGCCCATGTCAGTATGCTTTTTAAATCGTAACATGATCTTTTTATAATGTCAATAAAATAAAGATAAAATCCAACAATACATTGTATTCGAAGCAACAATTTGTTAACCTAAACCGACAAATAGATTTTGTTTTGCAGCAATCATTTTAAGAAACTGACGAAATCAACTGTATTGGTTACAAAAGTGAACTTTAAAGAGGGAAATTTAAACTTTTTGCTAAAACTCCGAACTAGCTTTCGTAAGAAGCTCAAGTACGGAGAGTTCTTTATATTTTTTTCTTCTACAAAATGTCTAGTTATGACTGGAAAAGCAGCATACCAAGCTGGTTAAACTACTGCTTGACAGCTACAGGACTTACTGGATTAACAGGAGTTATCCTTTTATATATTTACCAATGCAAGCTCATTTATCCTGCCTCTGTTCCAGAAGGATCCCGAGAAAATGTAAGAAGTGAGAGAATCATAACCCATTTGTCTAATCTATACGAGTAGGTAGCAACTCCTTCTGATTATGGTATGGAGTATACAGATATCACTTTGAAAACTAGGGATAATATAAAGTTAAAGAGTTATATTATCCTTCAATCAGACCAACAGACCGCGAAAAAGGCTCCTACTATTCTTTATCTTCATGTAAAAGCAATTAGATTGTATTATCGTAGTGAATAATAAGCTAAAAATATATATGTTACTTAGGCTAATGCTGGTAATATGGTAAGACAGATAATATTTGAAAATGATAAATAGCAGTAATAGAACATGCCACTTATTTTTTCTTTATTTTTTTGTTAGGGACATCGATTACCAATTGCAAAGATATTATATGAAAGATTCAATTGCAACATAGTGATGTTATCTTATAGAGGATATGGGCTTAGTGAAGGAAGTCCAGACGAAAAGGGATTGAAGATTGACGCCCAGGTATACAATCGCTGCGTAAACCATTTTTTATTAAACATTTTTAATCAGACAATGTTGGACTATGTAAGAGAACATCCTATCTTGAAGGATACCCCACTTATAGCTTATGGTCAATCTATTGGTGGTGCTGTAGCCATTGACCTTGTTTCACGTAACGAACACTCCTTCTCTGGTTTGATGCTTGAAAATACATTTTTAAGTTTGGTAAATACACATAGTTTTCATTGTAGGCAAAAGACATTTATATTATCTTTGATAGCATAAAGTAATACCCAATGTGATGCCCTTTTTAAAACACTTTACTTTTCTCTGTCATCAGCACTGGCCAAGTGAAAAAAGTATTCAGCAAATCGTGAATACACCCATTTTGTTTTTGGCAGGCGCAAAGGACGAGTTGGTACCACCATCTCACATGATTCAATTAAAGGAATTGAGCGCTTCACCCAAGATATCATGGGCTGGTTTCCCTCGTGGAACGCATAATGATACCTTCATGCAGCCTGGTTACTTTAATGCCATTCGTGAATTTTTGGAAACATACGTTTTGCAAATTGAAAAAGAGGAGAAGGAAGAAAAGAAAGTGCTGGATGAAAGTTATCTTGATGGAGAAACAACAAAAGAAAACGATAAGACATATCAATTAATAAGTGGTTTAGCAGATGAAGAAGGTATGGAACACAGCTTCCAAGTAGAAGAAGTTGAGTTAGAAGAGTAAAGCAAATCAAATATGATGTTTTAATAAAAGAGTATTCATCTCCAAACATTCATAATGTAATATGACAAATTATATTATATGCAATGTTCATTCATATTTTTATTTAATGTATATAAAACGATATTTTTACAATGAGTGATAATGAAATAAGCCAATTGATATAAAACTCATCAATTACCAGTTTTAAAGCTTTGCCAACTAGAGTTTGCTTTTTCTTCACCGCTAATGTTCTTGGTGTTTGATTCTGGACTTCTCTCTTGTTTTTTGCCTTGATCTTTCTTGGTATATCTTGAATCACGCTTGTTTCGTTTCCATTTATTATTACCTCTCTCATCCTTAGGCCATCCCTTGTCATTCACATCTTGCTTCAGAGTACCTACGTCTTCGTTTTTATCAGGCATATCCTCCGCCCATGTCTTATTTGCTTCCGAAATAGGCTTCTGATCAGAGGCTTCTTCCCAATTGCCCTTTTTCCATGAATCATCTTGACTAGTAGCACTTGGTTCTTTCTCATCCCATGTATCTGCTTTTCCATCTTCATCAGCACTTCCGTTGACTATGTCTTCCTTCACATTACCATTGGCTTTATCTTCTTTTACTACATCTCCATTGGCTGGTGTTTTTTCTATTGAACTTTCTTTGATTGGATCCTCTTTCAAAGGGGCTTCTTTTGGTGTATCTTTTACTGTATCTTTGTCAGATTTTACCAGTTGCTCTCCATTGTCTTTGTCTGATTGTATATTTTTTGAGTTCAATACACCAGGAGAATCACTAGTGGGATTTACCGGTTTTGTATCTGCATCTGCAAACACATCATTATCGTCAAAGTTGAACACGTGTTTTTTGCTTGAGTTTGAGTATGATTTCTTAAACATACCACCAGTTGATTGTTGTAATTTTGCAGTGATTGGTTTTGTTCTGCCAAATTTAGATGTTTTTTTCTCTTTTACTTCTGACTCTGATTCAATGGAGGGGGTTAAAGACGCCTGTTCTTGAGTAGATGTAGCCACTACAGGTGCTGTTGAATCAGGAGTAGTTGTATCAGTGATATTCGTGTCAGGCATGTTTGCGTCAGGACCAGCTGTGTCAGGAACAATTTCGTCAGGAATAGGCTGCGGTTCTTCTGGCACATTTTCTTGATTGATTAAAGGCGCAGCCTCGGTCTTTGTCGTAAATGGTACAGGACCCATGAAGCCACCGGGTGTCATTGAAGGCATAGAGAATGGATATAGACATGAATTGTCAATCATACTTGTATAAGGCATCATGATCCATACTTGAGGTGGTGTAGCAGGCATATCTTGAGGCTTAACCTCATAGTTACCGTGTTGAAGCAAGGTCTGTTTGATCAAATCCTGAATAATTTTTGCAATATATTTATAAGTTGTTTTGAAGCCAGGTCCCACAGGCAGATCTGCACCTTTTCTCAATAATTCAATGACCTCAAATATTTCTTTTCTGTGTGCAGACTTGATTTCTTTGTCAGCTGTTTTATCAGTGTATAGGGAGGAAGTGACCAATTTATCACAAATGTATCGAACAGCCAAAGGTTCTAATGCTGGATACTTATGCGAAATCACACTAAAATAACCTTGCTGGGCTAATCGAACCAAGTAAAAGAGATGAAGGACAGAAAAGAAGGATTCTTCAGGAAAATATATGCCAGCTTTGTAAGTATGGACACTTTCTTTCATACTTTCAAGTTTTTTGATTATCCTGTCATTGATATCTTTCTCTTCAATGATCTTTAACTCTCTCTCATCAGGAATGTATCCTTCTTCTTTTTTAGCTAAAATACTGTATGCTTCGCGCTATTATAATCATATTAATATTGTTGTCAGTATAAAAAGGATAAATATACTAACAACTTTTGCTTTAAGTGCTGTGATTTCTGTATCAAGAAATTTCGAAGTAAAATTTCTCTTCTTTCGAAGCAAACTTGATGATGATTCAGCAGACATTGTTGTAAGAAGCTTTTTAGTTTTTGTAGAAGCTAAAAGGATTTTTTAGTTTTCAGAAAAAAAGAACATCTAAGAGAATGAAAATAAAAGTCACGGTTGTTACGATTGGCCAGTATTCATTTAGCGTGTGTACAACATTATCGTTTCATGATATGTGTTACACGCAGCTTTGACTTTTGAAGTGCCAAAGTACAGAGTAAGAACACAAACGATGAATATATAATTCATATTGGGTCTTGTATCCTGTCTTTCTTGGAAATAAAAAGTGCTTAGCACTTTTTATCTCTGATTCTTTAAATTTTGAGAAGAAAAAAAAATAAGTGAATATACTTTTTTGTAAATCCAAAAATAAAGTTTATGATGAAACCCACTTGAAACTATATAATCAAATGTTCCTAAAGTTACAAATTTCAAGTAAAAAAAGACCCTGTTTTTTCAAGAAGGGCCCTGATGTAAATGACTTTCTAAAGAGCTTTTATAAAAACATACAGTTTTTGATCATAATGTTAATGTGTAGTCTAACTTGTTAAAAAAGCAAGTAAATAAAAGAGGCAGAAACAATAAGAGTCTAGATAAAAAGCAGTAATGAGGCACAAGCTTACTAGGAGATGACTTTGCTAAATCTTTTAATAACCTCAAAGGCTTTTTGTCTTTTAAAAATATTGGCTTAGAAGTCTCCTGTCGTCTTGATGTACGAGTTTCTTTTTGTTTACCTTTAAGCTCGTTGCATTGGCACTTTTTTCTTTCAAAGAGGAAAAACCAGTACAGTTTATATACTGCTTTTGTGGTAGAGTAATATCTAGTGCTGTAAAATTCAAAGAATGGATAGCAAAAGCGCAATTCATGCTTCATTGAAGTTATAAATGCCGAGTTTTTGCCAACGCCGCGATTTGAATAAGTGACAGCTTCTTGAATAATCAAAATACAGAATGCTTATAAAGAATTTAATAATATAAATTTTGCTGCTATGAAAAAAATGACTTTCTCACAGAGTCATTTCATTGAGCATTGTAATAGGTACAATAAAAAAATAGCAAAGTAGGAGCTGTGTTTAAAAAATACACTTTATGCAGTCAAATAGAAATAATTAGATCCTCTATTGAAGCGTCTGTAAGCTTGATACTATGCGAAGAACATTGATAAGGCTGTGCTAACTATACTTTTCGCTTCATATTACAGCGCATTGATTACAAATTAGATTTTTTTTTGACTATAAATCAATCAAAACTTGAAATGTTAATTCCTATATATTTCCTCCATAATAAAGTGAAAAATGTAAATTTTTTTAGCTTTTGATCTAGCCAAGTACAATTATGTTCTTTGAATTTGCTTACATGTGAACAGGGGATGATGAATCAAAGATGCAAAAGGGGTTGTGTATGAAATTCGTGGAATTATAGATATTTTCAATCAAAATTTGTTTTTTCTTTTAAAAAATGGAAACACGAGAATAGTAAACGTATTTTCGTATTTGGCATGCATGTAAAAGTGAATATACGTTAGTTGTTTGCATTCTTGCTAGACTCTTTAACCATAACTCTTTAATTTCCACTCTTATTTTCTAAAAAATTTACATAATTTTACAAGGAGCCTATTTACAAATATTATATAAACCAATGAAAACTAACAATCTGGTATTTTCTTTTTTGATTTTTGAGATAATAAAAAAGGGATAAAATGATACTGAATAGCTAAACCGAATTCAATAAAAAAAATTAATAAATCCTTTTGTAGATAAAACATTTTTCAATTGTATGAGAAAAATTATATAAAAGCACCATTTTTTCCCCCCTTTCAACATGGACGACTCTTTTCTATAAGCTTTTATCATAGTTCTGCTCTTTTGAAAGGTCTTTATTAACAGTCATTCAAATACATAGAATTATCTTTTTGTACCACATGCATCCTTCATTGAATGTGAATTCATCCATCACTTCTCCTGATTAACGCAATTGTTGCTGCTCTCTTTTATTCCATAGTTCTTCCTGTTCTTAAATCTTTGATCATTGCAGCTGAAGAATGGAATGCTTTTTCGGATCCTACGATTGTTATTTTTGAATTCTGGTACTTTAGGACCCAATAATAATAGGGCCAAGTTCAGAGCTATGGTAAGTCTTAATATCGGCTTGTGCCTTCCCTTTATGCGCTCTTTAAGTTGGAGATGCCAACGCTGAGAAAATTCTAAAACCATAATTATGTCGCCTTAGGTTCAAACAGGATGATGTTTAAAAAGAGCGCAACCACCATGATAGGTTTGCTTGATTTATTGAAGTATTCATCTCTTACGAGCTCAAATGCTTGTTTTACTGGATTTGTTTATTAAGAAATACATAGCCAGTAAACAAGCTTTTCAAGTCTGAATCTTGCATTTATCATCATAGTTTTTCCTATTCACTATAGCCTTGCAGCCATTTTATGCTACATAAAGTGATATACATGTCATTACAGGTTATATAAAATGATATATTCGAGTGTAGAAGGTAAAAGAACATGATGAATGTTCTCATCATAGATCATTTGAAAGCCGAACCAAGATGCTTAAGCTCTTAATAAAATCAAAGACCTGATCCATCGACTAGAAATTACCTATAGTCATGCATATTATTTTTGGCTCAGATGAGCAGTGGTAGCTTCTCTTCTTCTTATAAGACGCCAAGCGTCATTCATCTGAAATGCAGTACACTTGCATAGAATAGATGTTAGCTATATCTCTTAAAAAACCATGCTCTATAATATTTCACATCTACCAAAAGGGAACAAAAGTTGACCACTGGAATATCAGCACGAGAAAAAAAACCCGATTTTAAAGATAAAGAAGCTGAACGTATATTTAACGAAACACTAGCTGTTTATGCTTTTGGTTTAAAGAAGGATACAAAGCCTACTGATTTACATAATACAGTTTGTCCTTTAATATTTAGTTGCAGCTAATTATACCGACTAAAGTATCATTTTGTAAATCAGGTACAGAAATCGTGGACCCAGCTGATTATATCTGGGGACATTAAAATATAGGAGAAAGTCTTTGCCTTTCGTTAGATAACAAAAACGAGCTAATTTCTGTATACAGAAAAAAATCTTCAAGCCAATATAAAATACATGGCTACTAGAATTAGAAAGAAAACCTCCATTTGAATTATTTGCACCCAACGCAGACGTAAACATGTCAACAAATTACACATTTGGCGGTCAAAGAAATTTATGCTTTGCTTTGTTTATTCTTTTTTTTCTCACCTGCACAAAATAGAGAAATAAAAGCGGATGTTATTCCATTTCTTTTTTAATTGTTATATATTTATGAACCTAAAAATCCACCAGATGTACGTAATATAATTCTTATAATGATTTACAACTTGCTATCTGATAACACATTAAGGTATTTAAGCATATATAGTGTTAACTTATGGACTGATTGTTAGATGCAATGGAAGCTCAACGTGTAACCTCTAGTTTTGTGTCTATGAAATGCATTTTAAGAATAAGAGTACGCTTTAAAACTTTGGGTGTCTTCACCATGCAAAAAAGACAAATATTAAATATTCACTAGCCATCATTTTAGCCCCTATGGAGATTTCTAACCTACGCCGCGCTTTGAGGGAAATTGGCCATTGTAGTAGGCTATGATCGCTAGTAAGGATATATGATAATCACTAAAAAAATACTCCTTGAGAAGATACTTTAGTGTTTGGTGGTACCTGCGAGATGTTTATCAATAGTTTACATAAAATTCAGAACATGCGAGTGCTTTTAGGAATATCAAAATAAAGCTACCCAAATTAGTAATCTATACATTAATCTTGGAAAGTACATTTGGCACAATACTCTTGAATAGGTCATAACATACACACCCTGTGGTTATTTAAATTTATAATAGATCTTTAATGAGTACAAAGTGAGAATTTCAAGTTTTGATAATTGTTTACAAAAAAACCTCACTGTTAAATTAAGGATAAATAAGGATTACTAAAAGAGAAAAGACATGTATAATATTCCCATGCTTTAAAATTACTAAGATTAAAAGCAGTACCTTGATAGAAAAAAATAAATAAACTTCTTGATGCAAAGGTATCCTGACAGAAAAACCTCAAGAAAGAAAGAAAAAGCATATAGAGCGTATAAACAAGAATAAGCATCCTCCGTTATCAATAACAGATACGGCTTCTTTTTAATTTCTTCCACGTATTATCAGCGTAATGATGATTTGCTTCAAACTTACCTGAAAAATCTTGACAGTTTTTTTTTCCTAAATTGTATTAGTTGAAATCTTAAATAAATGAAATGTATTTAATCTGATTCTCACATGGCAGTAAAAAAAAAATAACATGTATCATATAATTTTACTCATTGAATAAAATATTTATATTTATGTAAGCATCTAGCTTATTGATTCCTGAACTGACTTAAATCAAGCAGACATACCACCTTGGCATTCCTATCGTCAATCATTTTTTTTAGTAAGAAATGTGGCGTCACTCAATTGCCCAGCTGAGTCTGATTACATCAGAAAATCGTTTTTTTTTGTGGAGTGTCTTTACCCTTTTTCTTTTGTTTTTTGTGAAACGACCAAAGCTCTGCTATGGTAAATACAACTCGTTCTGTTGATGATTTAATTATGTTTAACAGGATTCTATAGTATCAACAGATATTTTCTTTTGAGCCTTCTTCGGACGAACCAGATCAAGCAGAGAAAGACATGTATTTTGACTGTCACCAACAAGAACAATTTAATCAATTGGCGAGTGAATTCAACATTCGTTTTCATTCTTCCTTTACTCAACCTCCTCACAACTCTTTTAATCAAAGCTCAACGCATCAAGGCTTTTTTCAAGAAAATAATGACAACAACATTAGGAATGAATTACAACAATTTAATGAATTTCACACAGTAAGCCAAAAAAAAAAAAAAATATATAAAAATATAAAAAAACTCCGTGGCTACAAAGATTAATTTTTATTTGTCAAAGATAAGTACTGACCAAGATATTGTTACCAATTTATCTCAGCATTCATCTATTTATGACTCCATCTTACAAGAAGGCGATACGACAACTTCCTCTCCTATAATAGCCAAGACAACAATTAATACTTTACCACCGCTTAATGCTACACCTATTAAAGTAGCACCACTACAACACCACCCTTTAGCTAATCACCACACCTATTTATTAGCTTCTAAGAAGCCTTTGAAGGGGTCAACTCGACCTTCTCGTGAGCGTGCACCTTGGACTCCAGAAGAGGATAATCTACTTCGACTTGCGGTTCAATTGTATGGTGATAAAACAGAAAAATGGTCTAAAATTGCCGCTTGTGTTCCTGGACGAACAAATAAAAACTGTCGAAAAAGATGGTTTCACTCACTCGACCCTTCCCTTCGAAAGGGCGCTTGGACAGATGAAGAAGATCAGCTGTTGAGGGAAGGCGTATCAAAGTACCCAAATCAATGGAGTAAAATCGCAGACATGTTGGAAGGTCGCACGGATGATCAGTGTGCTAAACGCTGGAGAGAGAGCTTGGATCCCAGCATTGATCGATCAGATTGGACAGAAGAAGAAGATAAACGATTAATGGAAAAATACGAAGAATATGGATCACAATGGCAAAGGATTGCCTACTTTTTTGAAGGGAGACCGGGCTTACATTGTAGGAATCGATGGAGAAAGTTACAGAGGATTACGCAGTTAAAGAAGAATAAGCAGATGAATAGCCCTTTTGTGAATACACTGCTAGAAAATAAAACACAAAGGATACAATCTACGGTTAACAATAATACCTCATTGTCAAATAATTCAACATTCAATCATATTGTAAATTCAACAAATACAACAACCAACAGTAATAACATCACACCAATAGTAAATATACTCAACGAAACACTTTCTACCACCACTACCAACACAAGTACTACAGCTACTCATACTACACCACCAATGAATGACGTACTTATACAATATACTGCTACACCTTGTATAACAGATGATGAATTCAAAGATGGACTTACACCATTTGGATGTGACATATCTGGGTGTCATGCAGAGTTCTCATCATCTTCTGGACTGTTTAATCATATGAAAAAAGCACATCCAAATTTAGATGGAGTCGATAAGCCTTATCGATGTGCCATGTCAAATTGTATGAAGAAATATAAAAATATGAATGGACTTCAATATCATTTAAAAGATGCTAAAGGTACAACAGGACATGGTCATTCAAATTTGTTTGGAGAAGATAGGCCATTTCGATGTACAGAATTAAGCTGTAAAAAGGCTTATAGAACTGCTAATGGACTTCGATACCATAAACAACATGGACATACAAAAGATCCGCATATTGTTTCATTTGATCAAGGTCGAGTCAAGCAAAATTAAACACATGTAACTATAAGAGTACCCTATTATATGTAAAAATATCTTTTTTTGAGTTTATTTATTTGTTAAAGTATGTAATAAACATACTATGCTTTTTTTTTTATTGTTCTTCAAATTTACGTTTCTTGTCGGATGGTCCTATTGTTTCAGGAGAAATAAGAAGGTCTTTATCTTTTGAA
This sequence comes from Rhizopus delemar RA 99-880, assembly GCF_000149305.1. Lineage (NCBI taxonomy): Eukaryota > Fungi > Mucoromycota > Mucoromycetes > Mucorales > Rhizopodaceae > Rhizopus > Rhizopus delemar. The sequence continues at coordinate 674,350 of NW_027137829.1, forward strand.
GATTCTTTCTTATTTTCCTTTGGTTTGATGGGAAATGAAGTATTAACAACATAGTCTTTAAGTACCGTCTTCCAGAGATGTACACCTGTCTGATATATATTGTTTTCCGAATAAACCTCGCTGTCAAATATCAGTGCACTTCTTTCTTCTTCATTGTGCAGCGGCCATAGAGGCAAACCATCTCGGTTCGGATCGCCTGTTTTAGCAAACTGAGCAATAGCACCTGATATCTGTTTGGCTATTCTGTCTCTTTCATGGTCATCTCCTGGACCCAAGAATGGATTGTCTGTCCAATAGACAAGATTGTCCCAGGAAAAGATAGAGTCTACCATATGAGCGGCTTTAATTACATTCTGGACGTCATTGGATTCATAGTTCCACTGATACAGATAGACTTTATGACCATGCCTTGATAGATTCTCTGCTGTTAACAAAGTAGCCATACGGCTCATGACATCCGAACACATGTATCGAGCTACTTCAGAAGGGGGTGACATCGGTGGCACAATGTCTTGCTTGTATAGTTCATAAGCTTGTCGATTGTTTTTATAACCAAAGACATGGGTAAAATACGTACGAACAAACATCGAATCATCCATCTCTTGAAAATTGGGTAAAAAGGGAAAGAAGAAGTTGAATTCATCTCTGGTATAACCAATCATGATTTCCAGGTCTTCATAACCGGCTGGTAATGGCTCATGAAAAAAGTGCTCAATGACTGTCTTGTGTAAAAGTTGGTCGTCTACACTGTTGCCAATAGGCGCCAATCCTTCCAAGAAATTTGGCCAGGTTGTCATGAATGTTTGTGATTCAAGAAACATTTCGATATCAATGGATTGTAGGTCCTGCAAGAGATCAGATTCATCTAGACCCAGCGATCTTACAAATATGCTGCCTTTCATTTCTGCCCACTTCTTTGGGCTTACCATGAACATGGGCGGGGATTGCAAGACAACTCGACGAAATAATCCTGCAGTATGAGGGGACAAGATGAGAGACATGATACAAGTAGCTTATGGTATAAAACAGTTTAGTTGGCGACTTTTTATCCTTATTCTCTCTTTACCTCCTGCAGAAGATCCAAATGCAGTGACGTTGTTAGGATCTCCACCAAACGATGCAATGTTTTTTTGAACCCATTTTAGTGCAGCTACACAGAAACAAAACAAAAAAAAATTAGAAAAATACACAAATAAGCATGCAATACACTCTACTTATTTGATCCAATAAACCCAGATTTGCACTTTCTTTTAAATCAGAAGAAATATGGCCCATAGACATCCAACCCAATGCACCTAACCGATAATTGAAACTTACAATAATCACATCGTTTCTCGCTAAATTAGTTCCATCCCAAAAAGGTTGACTTGAACTTCCACTGTTTACAAAAAAAAAAAGTCAATAATTTCCACTTGTCACAACATATTTAAAGTCGTACATGCCTTAAGCATGCACCAGGATGAAACCAGACAATAACAGGTTTAGGTTTATCGGTGGAACTATGGCTGGGTCTCCAAACGTTCAAATAAAGACAGTCTTCAGATTGATAATTAATTTCTACGCACATCAAAGTATCAAAAGGCATGGCTGTCTGTGGTGCGGCAGGAGCATGAGCTGTGCAAGTTCTTTCGGTGTTTGGTGTGTCGAGTGGGACGGTAGGTCGAAAACGAAGGGATCCAACGGGTGGTTCGGCATAAGGTATGCCTAAAAACACGTCGACTTGATTAGCCTCATCTTTAAAACCTTGAAGTTTGCCAGAACTAGTTTGAACCGATCTTGTTAATGTGAAATCTTCTAAAGGGACTTCATCCGTCATTCCTAATGTACAAGTAGAAGAGGAGGGAGAAAGTAAAGGAAAATATATGCTAATTTCATATAAAGCTAAACGTCTATTGGCTGACCCAAGCGGTTGGGTCACTTCAAAAAAAAAAAAAAAAAAAAAGTGATACAGGTGCCTGTATGCCATAAATGAAAGAATAAAAGCATTTTCGATCTTTTTTATGATCGATTTGACTGTGATGCTTGGGATGTAAGGTTAAAGTATGAAATGGTGATCAACCCATAATTTATATAAAATAGTTGTGCGATTTCAGCCTGGATCGGAATTCATTGATGGATTTCTCTTCTACTTTTGTGCCCCATGGATGTTTATTGTCATTAAATTAATGTACACAACGGGAACAAATAGTAATGAATTCCAAAGGATAAAATCACTGACTCACTTTGGCAAACAAGAACTTGATTTAGAATCAGAAGTATTTTTTATAGTGTGCAACCATGCTTGTTTAATTATTATTTCAGTGTAAAACCTTTATAATAAAAATTATAAAACCTATTCTTGTTAAACCTGCATGCGTTTAAAAGCTGTATATGCGTCTACACACAAACATTTAGAAAATGCGCTATTGTTGTCATTTTAAAAGTAGGCACTGACTGTCAGTGCCAATGGTTAGCATAGTACCTGATTGTCCCAAATGTAACCCTCCGACTGACACTTGCAAACTGACCGATACTCAGCTGACGTCAGTTGAGAATGATGCTCATCATAAGAACGCGGATGATGGATCCCGTAGGAAGATCCCTTGCTCGAGTTTTAATTTATCCCAAGATCCACAAAGTGCACCTGTTTCATCAGGTGTGATCTTCAACACGGAGACTGGGTACTCTGTATGCTTACAATTGATTCTCATCATGTCTTTGCTGCTATTCAATTGACTGATCCCATCCTTAAAGCACCCTCGGAATAAAAAGTACTGGACCATAGACACCTGATGGCTTGTGCTCTTTTGTATGCATCATTTCCAAATTGCACATAATTTTCATATGGGCTGTTTCTTTTACTGACCTCTTTCTATCTTTTTTTAAAAAAAAGAAAAGTGACTAGTTCTGTCGGTTCCTTTTTTTATTTTGTTTGTATTTTACATAAATTACAAAATCAGCCTACTGATGTTCTAATATTTGTGGTAGGTGTACCTTTTCCATTCACGGAGAAAAAGAAGAAAAGAAAATTTGATTCTTGATAAATTGATCCTTGCAACTTGTCAAAATTAATTGGTAACAAGTAGCTGTTATACTAAACAAAGGATATGGGGTATGTTTGTGCGCCCACTGTCACTTGTATTTGTTTACTTAATTTGTTGCTAGGAAATTAAGTCCGCTCCTTAATCTTTACAAGACACAGAATCATTTGAACATTTTAATAGTTGAGTTTGTTATATTTAGATTAACTTTTGTCTTGTGTGTAGGTCTGTGTTTAATGGTGGTGACGAAATTGCAATTGAGTTCCGAGCGAAAGGAAGGGGTTTTATATCAGGAGTTTAAGTTTCAATCATAATAAGGAGCTTCTATGAGTGAAGGAGGGGCAAAAAAAAATAGAGAAAAGGAGAACATCAAAATAAAAAAGTGAGGAGGTAGGTTTAGTGACAACTACCTTCAATCTTTATCATCCATCTCCAAAATACAGTTCATGCTCCTACTCGAGAAAATTGTGAGTGAGTTAATAATCACTTTTTCAAAAAATAGCATTAAATAAAGAAAAGGGAAAGCTTAAAAGTGCATTGAATCCAATAGACAAAAGAGTGGCTTATTGTAAGCCCGCGTCCCTTTCTTTTTTATAACCTGAAACATGACGGTAGCTGAAACAATTATATGTTTCTTGTGTCCTTTACTTGTTTTGTCAATTGGAAGGGGGGGGAGATAATGTTTTTGTATACATGAAAAAAAAACTTTAAGGGGGTAATTTGCACTACAACCCCTTATATTTAACGAAGAATGACCACCATAACTAAAAGGCTTAATATATGACAGAATATGTAAGGATGATATCCGTCTTCTCTCTCTCTCTCTCTCTCTTTTCTTTATCTCGATTTTCTTTCTGTACACCGTACTCACGCTTCTCCCCCCTTTTTTTAGTGTATGTATGTTTGAGTGGGTGTAAAATGGTAGAAAGGAAAGCGTGAAAGTGCATGCTATTTATTCCTTTTTTCTTCTTTTTATTTTTATTTTTCTTCTTTTCTTTCTCTCTCTCTTTTTTTTAAAAAATATCCCCGTTGTTAATATCAAAATATGACTACATGTGTTGTTTTAGGCCATTATGCATACCTAAAGACATTTTGTATTTATTCCAACTCTACTTCATTAACTTATTTTTGCTTGGAAGAAATGGATCTCTTATTTTTTAATAACAAATTAAATACAAAATCACATTATTTGAAGCAACTGTTCGAGGCAAATCCGCATCATTTTTCAAAAAATAGCGATGGTCGCACGTTTGTGATGACACCTAGTGTGATACAAATAGCACGTTCTTTCAATTATTTCTATCTCGCTGAGCTTTGTAAATTAACGGTGGATGAATTATTGGGTAAAGTAGCAGATCCACTACTGAAATGTATTGATTATGATCAATGGCGCATGGCGCTACCTGCTCCATATAAAATGGAAAATCATGCCGACCTGGAACTTGAACCTTTAAATGGAAATGAATGGTTCTTTATGTCTTCAGCCTCTCCCGAAGCCAGAACTATAAAAACAGAAAAACAATACATGAAACCGAGCAGAAATACACGAATGTAAATTCAGAAAAATAGAAATGTTTTTATATGCTGTATCACTCAATTAAACTTTACTAGGTCAATAGAAGAGCAAGGAAAAAAACAGTACAGGCCAATTACAACAACAACCATCCAGCTATCTACCATTCTGTATCAGTGGCTCTCAACAGACATTAGTGAATACCAGCCAACCTCTACCATGTTTCAGACATTAAAGTCTGTAGAAAAAATGAAGAGGCAACAGCAGGCCATTATCGAAACACGTCAACGACAGATTGCTTTCACAGCTCCAACCAAAGTAACAAGATTAATGAAGGGAGCGATGCGAACAGACAGGAAATCGTCAGCATCCACATCCAGCCATTCGCCTGCTTCTGATACATCCTTTCCACCAAGCCCACCTGTCTGCTCAGACAAGCGAAAAAAAGGGGCTTATTTTCACAGCAACAAAAAGTCTAGATTACTTCCAATCGCACAAGAAAAAAGACCAGTGCTGCCACTTCCATCTCAACAACATGAAAATTCAGAACACAATCTTCATTTATTAGCAAGCCAAGCGACTCAGATGAGAGGATTGCCAATTTCACCCAGTCTGTCTCCTTCTTCTCCTCCAACCCCTTTTTTATTACAGCCGATTGGTAAACATGCTAAACAACCACCGTTGCGTTTACCTTCTATTCGGTCCATGCTATCAGAACTACCAATACAAATTGGAAGAAATATGGACTACTGTGCATAATCCCCTTACATTCTAAACAGGAACGAGTTTCTTTGTTGCTGCTGTAAATAAACAAATTAAATGGGCTTTTTATATCGTTCAAAATACGTACATATTTTTTATGCATTTCTACCCATTGCCAACCAAGTCATGTACCACATCTTATACTATGTGTTTCTCTCCTTAAAAAGCTAGTATTTTATTACTATTCTTATGATACAATGAAAACCAATTCATTCTCAAAACCAACTTGATTCTTCTTCAACAGTCGTATCTCCATAAGCGTCAGTTTCAGTAACTAAATTTCAAACAAAGTAAATAAAGTTCAACAGATCGCTTTACTCTAATCCTTACTCGTTGTTTCATCATGAAACCATCCATCTTCCTTCTCTATAACAGTCGTACCCCCATTTTGATCTGCATGAAGCCCCTTACACTTTTAGCTTCAAATAGTTGTCAACATAAGGGATATATTACCTGTTTCGATTATAGTTTGTTTATCATTTCCAAACCATCCACCATCCTCATTAATAATCGTTGTTGTTTCTCCATTCTGCTCTCTGTAATCACCTTGATATCCACGATCATAATCGGATTCTCCTAAAAAGCGTTTTGTTTTCTGCTTCATTGTGTTCATCCAACTTACTGTAACGGTCTTCACGTTCTTCGTCTTCGAGCCTCTCGATGCGATCATTTTGCTCTTCTTCGTGATCAATGATCTCTGAGATACCGAAACCAACCAAACCAGCGGCTGCTGCTGCACCCGCCAATTTCATGCCTGTAGACAAGCCAGATTTCTTTTGTGTCTGGGCCGCAGGAGGCGTACTGCTGTAACCTTGGGGAGGCACACCGTAAGACGATGGTTGTGATTGTGGGGGAGCACCATAAGGAGGATAAGCTTGCGGTTGAGGTGGGTAACCCTGCTGTGGAGGTGGATAGCCTTGCGGATAGCCACCATATTGAGGGGGAGGAGCTGGATACCCACGATTGTTTTGACGAGGATCTTCCCAAGTGGTTGTTTGTGTATTGTGGTTAATAAAGTAACTAGGGTAACTAATTAAAATGTATTCTCTGCCTTTTCTCACTTACTATTGACCATTAGGAGCTTGGCGAGCTTCCCATCCGGGTGGTAGAGGTTCAGACATGGTTAATAAAAAAAATATAAAATGGAAAAGAAAACAAGACAAGTCTTGTATTATCCTCGTTTACTTCAAGTTTAATCATTTAATCTTTTTTCGGGTAAATTTTACTCGTTAAGGTCATTATCACGTTTATTTTGTACAATTGTTACATATTAGGTTATTTTTTTTTGTGTGTCGGCTGGAACTCTCTTAATTTTTGGGTTGCTCGAATAAATTAGTTAAAACAATAAAGTTTTGAACATTTTGTATATTTAACTACAGTAAAAAAAAAAAATTAAACTTTTTTGTACCCTGAGCAAATAAACACTTTGACTTACATAATCAGGAATATATGAGCTAATATCAACAATACGAGGTTCTGGCAAGTCATAATCGTTTTCTTCAAGAGAGGCATTATCGAGCAATACGACATTTCCTGTATCACTACTGCTTACACGAGATGCTACTGTCCTCAAGATTTCATTACTAATTGGCTCCTGGACAAGAAGATTAGAATGATAAATTTGAATCTATATTTAGATTTGATATATACCTCATAATCAGCAATACTATAGTTCTGTATAAGTTGTTGTATCTGTATAGGAGCCAAGAACCAGCAGATATCATAAATAATTTTTATATCCTCTACCGTTGATTTCTTTAGTTGTAATAGTTTTATAGCTTGCGTTAAATGTTCTAATTGGTTTGTAGCTTGAGCTACACGATTGGTTTTGCACCATTCTTCCAATCTAGTAATATTATATTGTATTTGCATGGCTAAACATCTTGAGTTAGTTTCCATCTCGCGTACAATCTCCCTTTCATTTTTTTTTACCTCTTTTCCACGAGTTAAAATTACGTCTCATAATAAGATCATTAAAAGCGGTTATACCAACATATTTCAACATCTCAGAAACAACTTGTTCCATACTATAATGGTCAACATGATAACTGATCATTGTTGAATAGACTCGGTTCATAAAATCCAGCAAATCGTCCATAGAATAAGGCTGCTGATTGCTGTTGGGCATCATTCGACCAAACATTCGCGATGAATCGTTTATAGTAAAACCTGGTAAGGATTGTGTTTCAATAACAGCAGGAATGACCATCTTGCTTAACGCCTTTTTTAACTCTGTCAGCCAGTGGTAATAAATGCTGTCTTGTACGCATTGTAGTTCATGCTTTATGTTTGTCGTCTGCTTTTCAATGTCGCTCCAACTCACTGCTGGCCTTCTTTGAGTGGATTGCATTTCTTTTTCAAGTTCCTGTTCAACAGAATAAATTAAAGAGAGCAATTCAGATGCATTTGATAACCAATAAGCACATGGTACGATTGTATTTTCTTCTGCAAATGACTATATACAAGCCATATACACATGAGTGACATAAACATATAACTTTTTTTCTTTTTTGTTTTATACCGCGCATTCTTGTTGAATAGTTCCCATCACTCGAAACAGTAAACGCTCAGTTTCAAGTAGGTAACCCAAGCGCCACATCTGCGTAACACATTTGCCAATAATGTGAGTAGGGTAAAATACCTCTTCACGTGCCGGAAATTTATGTGTTCCAGGTGGCACAATCCTTAGTGTATGTATCAGTCCTTGCACCAACTCGTTTTCCAATACCTCACCATTATTTCTTAATAATTGAGCCATAGCAGCCTCAGGATTGCGCATGTCTAAATTCATAGGCTGTCCTAATTTCTTGGGTATCATCTGTTTTGGCTCAGCATAAATTATCTTTTTCCCAGTTCTCTCAGGCGCCATCGCAAGGCGTGGGTCAGCAGAACGTCCACGTCGGCCATTACGCTGCGGATTGTTGTTGGTATTTATGGATGATTGGTATTTAGGGTATTGTTTAAGTGATTGAGACAGCTGAGACTTTAGAGCCATGATTTGTGATTTAAGTTCGGCAACATCGCCGTCATCTGCTCCAGTATACGGCTTGTGGTGTCGTGGGTTGCTGAGTCGTTTTAGTCTAAATATTTCTTCTTTTTGACGATTTAAATCTTCACCTAATCGAGCAATTTCTGAATTCTGTTTGTTGATGCGGTCTATAGAAGTATCATAGTCAGTTTGCAGCGAACGGTGTTGGTGCTTCATTGATGCTAATTCTGATTCGTATCCAGAAGGTTTATCGAACTTTGTTTCTATGTCTTTGGCCTTTTTATCTATTGTATCATATTTATCAATCCATGAATTAACCTGAACTTCAAGTTCCTTGGTCTTAACACGCATTTGATCTTTTTCAACTCTGTTCTGAGAGACATGACGGGTCACTTCATCCATCTTGTTTTCTAAGCTATAAGACACATCTTTAAATCGTTCAGTAGATCTCGCTCCTTCCTTAAGCATCAATAGTTTTTTATGAGCCAAACGACGACGGATGCATGCTTGAACTCGAATCATGTAATTTCTCTTAGCAAGGTACTGCTTACGAACAGCCCACCCACGAAGTAAACTTTGTATCTTGGTCGCAGCAAGGTGTTGACGGATATTAACGAATTTTCGACGCATGATATAGGACCTGGAAGCAGCCTGGAGCTGAACAATAAAGGCACACTGCCTTAAGAAACGCTTGCGTTGATTATAACGACGCCACTCTGCTTGAATTTTGACGACTGCCTTTGTTTGACGAGCGATCTCTAATTTTCTAACACCCATCTTTTGACGGCCTACCCTTTGCAGACGCGAGATAAGGTCGAGCTTCCGCAAGTATTGAATACGAACAATAAGACGCTTCGCATTCTTTTGAACCAAAATGGTACACGCATCCCATCTTTCTCTTCTGCACTTTTCAAGATAAGCGAGCTAATATACATACTCTTTAAAAAAGAAATTCATTTAAAATTGCATATACCGTTTGTATACCTGTCCTGCACGAAAAAAGATTTTTGTAAGACCAATTTGATACTTGTCTTTTTCAGGAACGCACTTTTGCAAAATCACTCTACAGAGTTCGTTTATATCCGGCTGAAGCTTTGGATACCAATATTTGGAGCTAACAAGTGCATAAAATCTACAGAGAAAGGAAGTTGGCATATTGTTTTTGCAAAACTTTCAGTAATACCTTTCTGCAAATTCTGGAAATGACCAACGAGAAGGATAACCAGCACAACTAATTCGAATGGTTTCCAAGACACCACAAGCACGCAACTGAGACAACACCATGTTTGATTCAAATCCCCAAGCTACCTTGGCTTCATTTGGTTTAATGCAACGAATATAGTGCACATTCGTTTTGTTGATTGTGTCCATTAAACTGATGAGTGAAAGCTGATAAGGATCAGTATCATTAATGATCATGTATTTGTATAATTTCATGTCGTTCCTTACTTTGAAAATAGAACCTAACGTAGGTTTCTTTGCTGCGGCCATACCAACTTTTTTAACAGGAGCAGGCTATGATTTGATAAGGAAGGATATGTTTTTTTCTGTATTCGTGTTGTAATTTAGTTCTGTTGTTTACCTTGGCCTCTTGCGCAGTTGCTGTAGCTGCTGCTGTAGCAGTCTGAAGCATTTCCACCAAAAAGGAATTATTTGCGGTTTGCAGCAAGTTCAAAAGTTCATCAGGTACCGTGTCCTTGTTTTTGTCAATAAATCCTTCAGAGTCATATTCTACATCATGTGCATAATGAACCACTGTAAAGGCACTATTAGAAAACCGAGGTTTCTTGAAATAGTTCTTGTATTTGGGATCAGAGAAATTAGAAAAGAGCTTATTACAGAATCCTTGATCTGTTCCGGATGGCATTCTTGATTCTTCATCCAAAAGTGACAGAATACCCAGTTTGGCTTCAATAACCTCGATACACTTTTGATTATCACTAAATTCGATGAATTTCCACTCAATCTTTTCCTTAATATATTCTTCTTGTTCCAGCTTGAATACATGTTGATTGAACTGCTGCTGGAGTTTTTCATTGGCATAGTTGATACAAAATTGCTCAAAAGAATTTTTCTTAAAATGCTCAAATCCATAAATATCCAAAACGCCGATAAATGTACGTGCTTTGCCTTCTTCCTGGCAAGATAAACTATCATTGACTACCTTAACCAGCCATTCAAATAGATTTGCATAAATGTATTTGGCCACAGAATCTCTGACAACCAAAGACTGTACAATGCTCAAGTTCTTTACGATCTTATCGCTTCTGGTAATGATCTGTCGACGGGTTAGCCATTTTTTAAATTCGGCTGTTTTGATACCCAATAGTTTTGTGACTATCAAAAGAGCCGGATCAGCATCCGGGATAGAGGCGTCTGAACGACCTCCTACTTCAATATTGCCTATATGAAGCAATGCTGCCAGTAGTTTAAATATTTGACTCTGCTGTTCATTACTAATGCCCACAAGTGATAAGGACTTTTGTGTCAATTCAAATTCAGCTACATCATCCACACCAGGGATAGTTCCTGTACCACTTTGGTTAAGATAGTGAAAAGTATTCCATTCGCCCAACTCGAGTTCTTTTCGTTCAGCAGCTGAAGCTCCTAAACAAAGCTATAAACAAAGTAAGATACGAATGTGAAAACCAAAAATAGCAATTCATTACTTGATAAAAAATATGATAATTTCTTTCTGTCTCTGGTTGGAAAATCAAACGGGATCTTTCTAAAAGATAAGTTCTGATCTTTGCACCCACAATATTATTTTTAGCGTCGAATTGGATCTAAAGTAATATACATGAGGCATTTTGAAAAATTAAGCCTGCACATGAGAACTTACTTCAATATATTTACCAAATCTTGAACTGTTGTTATTTCTTGTAGTTTTGGCGTTTCCGAATGCTTCCATGATTGGATTTGTAGCTATTTTGTATAAATAAGATTAAATAGTTTTTTTTAAAAGCATCTCAATTACCCATAATCTGTTCTTCAACTTCGGTCATTCCTTGGCTTGTATCCTTGACCTTTCCGGATTCTTTATCATCGGCAGTAGCAAAGTATCTCATAATATGGGTAGCTGATACAGTTTTACCTGCACCACTATAGAAATTTAGCAACAATTAGAGCACCTTCATGTATGTTTTTTTAAACTAATTTTCCATTTCTTTACCTTTCACCTGAAACGACTACTGTTTGATTTGCCTTTTCCCGAATCATAAACCGATAAGCATCTTCAGCAATAGCAAACAAATGCGGATCCAATTCACCACGTCTTTTACCTGAATATTGCTGAATAACTTCTGGATCATAAAGTGGTACTCTGGCGAAAGGATTGGCAGCAATCAAGACGATACCAGAATAAGTATAAATATTGCGTTGCAAATATCGGGTGCGGATAGTATCAAGAACTGCAGAAATCTTTAATCTATGTTGTCTTCAAGTTGTCCTTGTTTATTATTTTACCTGAAGGCTCATTCAAGTAAGTCAGATTTGTTAAATCGTCAATGTTCTCTAATCTTGATGGGTTCTTCAAAGGCGGTAGATTTTCACCTTTTTGCTTTTCTAAGAGTGCAAATGTTGATTCAAATACATGTTGCTATGATAATAAAATATTATTGGCTCATTTCAGAAATTACATATTATTTCTTTATTGTTTTACTCGTCCATTATCTTTGTCGTTTTCAAATGTGATTTTGACACCAGTAGCCGATTCTTCTTTTGAAATGACAGTTGCCGAAACCCAAGCTTCCTCTGGATCTTCAAACCACGCTTTAGTACCTTTTATGTATACTTGCAAAGCTTGCGAGACTCCTGAAGAAAGTGAGCTTGCCATACTTTTTTTTTTTTTTTTCTATTTAGGTCTAAAGGAAAGGAGAAAAATGAAAAGCAGAGAAAAAGGCATCAAATCTTACAAGTAATTTCAAATTGTGCAACATCAAACCCTATTTCAAAAGATCTTTTTAATTGTGCATAACGGGAGAACAACAACCATTTGTTTACGTCAAAAATCTTGGCATAAAAATATCTCGGAATGCTCATACATTAGGATTATACATTAAAAGGAGGTAGTTATAACTTGATTGCTCATTCTTAAAGATGATCCAAAAGTTGACAAAGTGGAGTTATTTGACGGGGATGAACAGCATATTACGATCGTTGAAGTTTAATTACAAATTTGGTAACTTGACATTTTAAGATTATTATTGGCTGTTGTGATTGAAAATGAATTAAGGAAAAATCTCAAAAGAACTCAGATGAAATAGCTGAAGATGATCAGAGAATAGTCTCTAAATTCTTGTTATTAGTACAACCAAAGTTTGCTAGGTTGAAGAACTAGATAAATTTATGCACGTTTTACACGAAAGGCACAACTAGCAATGAAAAATACTGTTCAGTCTACAAAAACTACCCTGAGTACTATTTAAAATTTTTTATTGAAATACAAGTTTTATACTATAACAAAAGCTGTACATATCAGATTTTCTGAAAATCTTGGACAGTATAAGCTCAGGAGCATCATAAAGCTTTTGAAAGCTCCTTTCTTCCTCAAAAATTACTCTCCTGTTATATCAAACATTTTGTTCCATCTTTCTGATCTAGGCTAGTTATCCTAATTTAGCTGGAAGGTATTGAGGAGCCGACCCAAGGTTTACATTAAAAGCAGAAAAAAAAAAGATTTAGCAAGTCCGTTTCAAGTTGAACAACCGTGCCTAAATTCTGTACTCTTTACCATTGCTTTGCCCTTGCAGTTAATAAGAGACATATTTAATTATTTTGGGATTATTTAGATTGTTTGCCATGACTTTGTAATAGCTGTGTAATGTGAAAGCTTTAATGAAATTTAAGTAGATATCTAGCACCAAGATGGTTTGTATCATACTTCGACATTTTCAAAATACAAGGGATGACCATGAGAAGGTATTCTTTTAAGCTTGAATCAGCCGTGCTGAATACAGCAATGGCCCTGCTGGAGCAGTGGGTATTTGGCCTAATTAAATCAGTTAATATGATGGAAGCGAAGCTTTAAATAGCAGTTTTCGAAAAATTAAAACAATGTTATATCATCGTATACAGTATAATCCTTTGACCTCCTTTGCTTGTCCTAGTTTGAACGATAGAACTGCTTTGCTAACAATGTTTCATCTGGCTCATCAGGGTACTGAATAAGGATCATGCATTTCATAGCTTGTTTCGAGAGGCCAATAAATTAGTCTCTATACACTTTACTGAGTGGCAACTTTGAAGTTTTTTTTTTTTTTTTTTTTTTTTTTTTTTTTTTTTTTTTTTTTTTTTTTTTTTTTTTTGAAAATCATTGTCATATAAAGATAGGAAATGAGAAGCAATCGATGATGCTTTGCAATACTATCATGTATTTGTTAGTTAAAGCTTTGGCTGAAATGACTGTGAGTGAAAATCTGCTTAAATTGCGATAATGTAATGATTGGGCAAATTATCACACATATGATTACGCAGTTTTGTTTATCAAATGTAATTTACAGAAAGTTACTTTAGTAAAATGTTTTCTGTCATTATGTGGCTGTATTTTTTATCATTAAGGATCCTTGTCTTTAGTATTGTTACATTTCTAATATACTGATCAGCACCATCTTTAAACCTACTAGATCACATAGTAAATATTATAAATGCAACGATTTATATCTGGGGGGCTCTTTAATGCCTTTCTCTCGTGGCTGCAAAATAGGGCACAAGAAAAGTGGAATAAGCCTCTTTTCTAACCAAATTATATTAAAAACAAGATGTAATAGATGACCTTAATAAAAGTTGCGTATCAGTAACAAAAAGAGGTACTTGAGTATATGTATTTCAATGACCATATTATTCAAAAAGCTATAAGGAGAGTATATGCATAAAAAACGAAAATTTAATTGATAGACATTAAACTATAGCTTTAAATGACAACGATATTTGGTAAGTAATGACAGATTAAAGTTTAATACATTTTAAGTATGTTCATTATTAATTGTTAAACTAAAATGAATTTTCTTTAATATCAAAGGAGAAAGATAAAACATTCTATGCGCAAATTAACCTTTATTTATAACATTTACATATAGCGATTTGCTTATTTTGATAATTTAACAGATTTCACAACATTTGTCTTTACACCACTCATTTCACCACCATAGTTGGAAGACAATGGCTTGTAAACAGCTCTTGTTGATGACAGTTTCTTCATCTTCTTGTCATACTTCATTCTGTTCTTCACACGTGCGTTTCTGTTTTCCTTCTTACGATGAGGTGTGAGACCTCTGTTCTTCAATATCTTCTGACTTGCCAAACGTTTTTGACCCTCTTCAACTTCAATGTCTCTGCTTTCGATTTCTGGTCTAGATGCTTCATATTCTTCTAATTTAGCCCGTTTATTTGCTGCCTTCTGAGCAGCGATTTCTGCATAATATTCATCATCTGAATCTGCCTTTCCGTTACGAACTTCATCAGCTGCGGCAGCATCATCTTCATCCCAATCTGCATCATCCAAATCGGCTGACTTATCTTGAGGTTGTGCCACACCTTTGCGTTCTTGTTTAACACGATCTCTATATGGCAAGTCAGAATCACCTTGGTATTTGTTTGTGTTTTGAGCTTGTTTCTATAAAACAAAGATAAATAGGTGCCCAACAATATCTCTTTGTATATGCTTACAGATTCAATCTTTGCAACATAGTCTCTAATTGATTTCTTTTTGGTTAATTTATCTTCCATATCAAGTTCATCCAAAGCATCCAATTCCCCAAAGTCTTCAACATCTTGTCTCTTACGTTTCTTGGCTGCTTTTTTGAGACTTTTGAATTCTTCTTCGATGTCTTCAACATTGTATTCCTCTTCTTTATCAGACTCTTCAAGACCTTCCTCGTCAAAGTGTTCAAATTCTTCTTCAATACCATCTTCAGAATAAGCTTCCTCTAACACTGGTTGTTTCTTTTCTTTCTTTGTCTTCTTAATATCAATCTTCTTTGTAGTTGTGCTTTCATTATTCAATGCTTCTATGAATTCATCTATTTCTGAATTTAACTTTTGTTCTAAATTTTCAACTTTTTCAAGTGTCTGGCGAAGATTAAAAAGTGCTTGAATGACTGGATGTTCACGAACATCTGATGCATTTGATGCTTTCAATGCAAAATAAAATGATATATTTGTCATGTAGTTCATGAGAGTTTCTATAAGACAGTAAGAAAATGGTTGCCTCGTTGCTGCTTTTTTACGTACGATATTTAAATAACAAGAATTGGGCAGCATGTTCTTCTTGCTTTTCTTTTTTTTGAATTCTAACATATTTATCTTAATAAAAAAAATATATAAATTCAATTAATTGATCTTACTTTTCAATTATATTCTGAAGTTCTTCAACTATCTTTGAACGTTCCTTAAATTCATCCAATAAATCAATGAGTTCTGGAGATTCGTTTTGAATAATTTTAATCTTTTCACTATTCGCAATCTTCCTTCGTCGTTTATCAGCATGAGTTGTACTATAAAGAAAAGAAATATTAGCCATCCACTTTTTAATATATCTAAGTCTCTTTCTCTTTACCTAAACGAAATATCCTCCAAGTCCTTTGTTACACCTTCAACAAGCTTTTTATCAGCTTCAGTATCATTTGCTGCGCCCAATCCCCATCCTGGTAAAGTATCATCAACGAAATCCCCTTCATCCATATGAGCAAGTTGCTCTTTTTGAATTCTCAAGGCCTCTTCCTCTTCTTCGCGCATTTCATCAATGTCACTTGCTTCATCGGCGTTATAGTAGGCTTTTTTAGAAGTTCCCCAAGCTTTCTTATAATATGAGTACAATGTCTTTAACCTTTTTGTAGATATTTCTACCTTCTATATCTTCAGCTTCCTTTAATTCCTCTTTTTCTTCCTCTTCCTCTTCAGAAGCTTCTTCTTCGTCAAGTCCATCTAAGCCATATACTTCACGATCACTAAGTTCTGTTTATTACTGATTAGAAAATAATAGTTATCAAAATTTTCTTTCTATTACTACCTTCTTCTTCTAATTCTTCTTGACCATCTAAAAGGATTTTTCCTCTCTCGTCATGAACTATACAAGATAATGTGAGATTAAATTGTTTAGATTTAATTAATTTTTTTTCTTTACAATCATCTTCAGAATCATGCTCAATATCATCCCAAGTACGAATGGCTTTGATCTTGTCTCCCTTTGAAGGATCTTGTTCAGCAGTGCCTTTACGGAATACTGGTGTCTTTCTTTTACCCATATTGTAAAAAGGTTTAAAAAGTTTGATTTTTAAATTTTGCTGTCAAAAAAAAAGAGAGGGCGGAGAGTGGCTTACTGTGATTTTACAACCGTCACGTTTACCTGAAATGGGAAGCATACTTTGCAGGAAAAATAATATATCCACTTTAGTTTTTCTCTTGTTCAAATTAAAGCATGGGAAGCAAAGAAATACGACAACTTGACCAGGATGAAATTTTAAGACAGAAATATCTTGCAAGAGGTCCTGGAGATGCCGCAACAAAAGCTTATATTGCTGCAAAGTACTTAAGCGATGATGGTTCAAAAAAGAAGAAGAGAAAAAAGGTATCAAGTGCATCAACAACAGCAAAGATTGGAAACATTGGTATTATTGATGAAGAAGAATTTGGCTGGAAGAGAGATGCAGAAGAGAAATCAGAAGCTAAGAGATTGAAAGAAGAGCATGATAGACTTGAACGTGAGGCCTTAGCAAAAGAAGGAGGCGTGTTTCGGGGAACAGCAAACAACTGGCAGACAATACGAGAAGGATTAGCAGAAGAAGAAGAAAAGGGAGAAGATGCGCCTGTGGTAGTTAATGACAATGTACCTCGTATGTCCAACGGTCAAAGGGCTGGTGTTTTAACAAAAGATGAGATTAAAGCAGAGGCAGAAAAGGCAAGGCAGGCTGAGAGACGAGCATTGGAACAATTACAAAAAGAAAGTCAAGGAGAGGCTGCAGAAACCGTATACAGAGATGTTTCAGGACGCAAAGTAGACCCAAAGATAAAGAAAGCAGAAGAGGCGAGACGAAGAAAAGAACAAATAGAAAAAGAGGCAAGAAGAATGGAATGGGGAAAGGGCCTCGTGCAAAGAAAAGCAGCCGAAGAAGAAAAGAAGAGGCTCATTGAGGAAAGAGATAAGCCTATGGCTAGGTAAAATAAATGAAATAATGAAAGAAGGAGGAGAAATGAAAAGATTGAGATTTTCTTTTTAATAGATATGTTGACGATGTAGAACTTAATCAAGAACTTAAAGAAAAGGAAAGATGGAATGATCCAGCTGCGGGGTTCTTGACAGTAAGTTAAGGAGAATGACTTAAAAGAGGAGAAATTGTTGTATTTAATTGACTGTTATAGAAAAAAACCACAAAAGGAAAAAGATTGATCAAACCAACTTATAAGGGAGCATGGAAACCAAATCGTTTTATGATACCTCCAGGACATCGTTGGGATGGAGTGGATAGATCCACAGGATTTGAAGATAAATTGTTATTACACCAGAATCAAGCAAAATCCCGAGCAGCAGAAGCTCATGCTTGGTCAACAGAGGATATGTAAATGCTTTATATATTTATCCCCATCGTCCCCTATATTTTATTAACTATTGGGCTCCTTTTTCTTTTCTTTTGTTATATCCTCCTTCTCCTAATTATAACTTCAATATATGAATTTTTTTTTTTTCACGGAGGCAAAAGAAGGAGTTATGTAAAGCTCTAAATCGCTCTTATACTGTAAATGTCAATTGCTTAATGCTAAAATAGGTTTTGTACTTCAGCAGAAAGACAACACCTGAGAAATTGCGGTTTTATATTTTTACTTTGGATTTTTTTAATCTCAATGAAATAATATTGAGGAGAGAAAGAGAGAAAGAGAGAAAGTAAAAGAGAGAGGGATACAATTATATAAAGGTCACCATCTTTTCAATTTCAATTCCTTTTTCTATCAAAACATCATCCAATTCATTCATCCAAATGACCTATTCTACTTGCAGCTTACCTTCTATTTCTGAACTTCCTTTGACTTCAAACTCCAACAAAACTCTTTCTTCATCAAAGCTTGACATCGTCAACCTATTATCATCACCTCCACTCAGTCCAACATTTCTTGAAGAAACTCAGCATAATGATGTAAAGATCAAAAGAAAGCGAGCATCGCCCGATCAACTGCTTGTTCTTAATCGCGTTTTCAGCCAGACGTATTTTCCCTCCACTGAAGTTCGCAGAGCACTTGGCAAACAGCTTGGAATGAGTCCACGTACAGTCCAGATCTGGTTTCAAAACAAGCGTCAGGCACTTCGTACACGAGGACATCAAGCACCGCAAGAGCAACCACCTTTCTACCTTCCTCCCATTTCCCCTCCAACTTCACCTATCTCGGAAGCATCTTTTCAATGCTCACAGCAAAAGGTTTCATTACCTCCTTTAAGATTACCTTCTACTTCAAATAATCATTACAATCCTCCTATGGATTACTTTCGCCACCGAGAGCTTTAATGAATACCGCAACACACCATATATATCTTTTCTATAGTTCCTCATGCCTCAGATTTCCCTTTACTAATGTATATTTTGGATCGCTTTATGTTTATTTACTATTTTATGCCTTCTTTAATGCAATATGCCTCCTTTTTCTTTGTGTATGCTGTTTCTTTTTTTCTTTTTCATTGTTCTCGTTTACGTAAACATTTTGTTGTTTGTTTTCGTCAATAAAACATATATTAAAAAATTTAACAGAGTTTTTTATTATTATTATTTGCATAATGTTTTTATAAGATATTTTCAAATACGAAAATTTTGTGTGCTTTCATTGGGTTATGTTTAGTTATAGCATAAAAAATAGCAATTGAGAAACAATAAAATAAATGTACAATTTCATATCAGAGCACCCTTAAAATTTGAATACATCTAACAAAGGGTGTATTCTTGCATTTAGGAGTGTAATATATTAAAGAAAAAAAAACATAACACCTACATTACTTATCTTAATGATTTAGATAGATGCCCTTTTTTAATATATAGACTGCAGCTTTTTTTAATTTCTGTGGCTATTCTAGAACTCTAGCCAAGATTTGAATTGATAGACTCCCTGTTTCACTTTTATTGTTCCTCATTTCTTGTACTAGTAGCAGTATAAAATAAAGTTATTGTTTTGTAGTATGCAAAAACAAAGCATCCATCCATTCATATTTGCATTTTATAAAAACAACTTTCTTCTTGCAAAGCTTTTTCTTCAAGTTCATGTCCAAGTATATACCTAAGTTTAAACAATTCCAGCCTACTTGTACACCTCTTTTTTAAAGGAGTTAAATGTGTCATAATCCTTGGATAAGCTCTTTTTTTTTTTTTTTTTTTTTTTTTTTTTTTATTGTCTCTTTTTTCTGCTTCACGCGGGCATCGTACCTGCATTGATGCAATGCATACTAACTATTAAAAGGGTTATACTTCTTTATATGGTAGACATTAAAGAAATACCACAGATCAATTTTTTACTGTATTTGAAGACTCGTGCAAATCCGTACAAGCACAAACAAGAAAACAATTGTAATACACATATCATCACCAGACATAATTTCATCTCCTAATATTAAAAAAGAGAGCTCCTTAGTTTATCTTTTCCACCTTTACTTATTTGTAATCTATACGGTTAAAGCCAATACCCCCTCCTTATACTAGGTCCTTTTTGTAGCTATACATGTCAGTTTCATATGCATATAATGAAAGAGAGGAAGGTACCTAGATAGGTACCGTGTAAACGGAAAATATTAAAGTGGTTAGCAAAATCAAGATGTAAAACAAACTATCAAGCACAAGTGTTTTCTTTAACTTTATGAAGACAAGCAAAAAGGAAATTTATTGACAAACGCATATAGCTAAATATACCGTCCTTTTCGACTTCTTCTTAGTCAATTATACTTATGATATATACCATCACAAGCAACCATGGTTAAACCAATAGACTGCACATAATATGCTACAGATACGATTTATTTAATTCTCTCTCCTTCCTATACAGAACTACGGCAATTTCTGTGAAATGAACATAAAAAACCCCCTTCTCCTGAATTTAAACAGGGAGATATTTAGTACCATTCACAAGCAGGGAAAAAGTATTAAATCTATAAATATCAAAAGCATAGGAGAAGAACAAAAATAAGAAGTCTATGTATTTCGGTACCAAAGTCATAAGAGCGCACGGTTGAATTATAGATTCAACATACGAATAGGCAAAAACTTTATTCGTCTTGGTCTGTATACACATAGATTAAATATATCTCTTCTATTTCATCATCTATTTTGCTCCCTAACTTCAATCTTCTTCTTTCTTTTTTTTTAAGTAACAAAAGTGGCAAAAGTCCTTGTCTGTGAGACAGTTATTACTACAAAAGTTTTTTAAGGAACAATAGCAAAAATCTAACCGCGAAGAGCAACCTTTTTTAATATTACTATCCTTTTAGAGCTTCTAAAATGAGAAAAATTATACTAGCCAATTGAGAAAACATGATAATTATTTTGGAAGCATCAAAGACTTTTCCAAAAAAAAAAAAAAAAAAAAAAGCCACGGTCAAAGAATGAAATTGAATGTCTTATCCATCCCTGACGTTTTGTTAGAATAATTGGCGAAGAAGCTTCTACAATTAGAGGAATCGAAATTTCGCTGCTGTCAAAAGGTCGTCTTTTAACACCATATTTTTTAATAGAGAATTGATCTTTGACACTATTTTGATAAATTCGTGTGATAGATTAAAACAGACAACATAGCCAAATGCTTTTTTTTTGTTTCTCTCTCTCTCTTTTTCTTTTTCTTCCTTATCAAACTTTATTAGCAGCAAGTATCATCTTATTTACTTTTCTTATTAAAGAGCAAGACAACTTTCAGTAATAAACGCAGATGAAGCGAAAAAGAAGCTTACTTTGGACCCTCCATCTCAGGAGGGTTCATCTTCCAAAAAGCAAGAGTTAAACAAAACCTGTTATATGAACATTGTTATCAGTCAATATAACAAGGCTAAAGCCATACATGTATGGCAGTTGGTGCTTTTTTCCAAGCTCCAGTCGTTTCTGGCCCTCAAGCGACTCAACAAAAAGCCCCTATTTGTGAAGATTCTGATAGAGATTTTTAATCATTCTAAAAATCTGCTTTCAAATACGTGCCATCTAGTGATCTATTTAAAGGCTTCAAAAAGAGGTTAGGCACAGCTTGCAATAGCGTTTGCTTTCTCTACATGAATAAATAAACGGATGCAAATAGCATTTGGTAAAATACATGAATTCCGCTTCTTCTGAGGATCGCGTGAGAACTCTATAACAGGCTCTTATCCCTTACCCAGTGGGTAAGCTGTATAATGTTTTTTATGATAATCTTTTACTAGCATTCGTTCTATATATTTTTATCTTTTGGTGCCTCTCTTTTACTTCCATTTCAAATTACTTTATAAATATTTCCCAAATTATTTTATTATTTCCTCCAAATTTGAAAAATAAAGTATTATCCCTCTATACAAAATACCATTTTCCACTGTATCCTTCGCTTTCTTCTTCCTTGACATGCTCATGAGTTTCCTATATGAAAGCTGTTTACAATTTCTTTCTTAAGTAAAATACATTTATATACCTTAACCTGAAGTAGCTCACTTTCTACTTTAAATGGAGATCCTTCTACCGAGACATTTTCTCTATCATATTTATTAAAAATGCCTATTTCTTTAGTTTCGTTTTTCTTTTCTTTCTTTACTTACACGCTTATATTATATGTTTCTGTCTTGTGTGGGATCTTTGCATGAATCAATTTTTGCCATGCTTTATGTGTTTCAGAGATAATAGAGTTTGCATATGTCTAATGTGAGATTATAAATAAAAAAAATTATGTCAAACGGGAAATTACTTTCTGCTTTTTACCTTATCTTTACATTCTCCATTGAAAGCAAACACATTTTTATCTTTTCCATCTGGAATCTTGTAAATTTCAAACCAATGTCTGGTAGCATCTAATAAGCCAGGGTAATGCTTCTTTACATCATCAATGTCTATATATATTGTGGATAAGCAAAAACGATTTAAGTCAAGGCGAAGAAAAAGTATACCATTTAGTTTGACAGCCATTGGATCTTTTGTATCGATGACTACAACCTTCCAGTCTGTCTCTCCTTCATCTATCATTGCCATAATACCCAACACCTTGACCTGCTTTATTTCTCCTTGTTTTGCTACACCTTCACCAATTTCAATAGCATCAATAGGATCATTATCACCCCTTGCTCCAGTTTCACTATGCAAGTCGGTG
Source organism: Rhizopus delemar RA 99-880 (assembly GCF_000149305.1). Classification (NCBI taxonomy): domain Eukaryota; kingdom Fungi; phylum Mucoromycota; class Mucoromycetes; order Mucorales; family Rhizopodaceae; genus Rhizopus; species Rhizopus delemar. The sequence goes on from NW_027137829.1 coordinate 696,914, forward strand.
GGATCTTCCCAGGTCTTTATCGTATGTGAGTTTCTTTTTCTAGACGCTCATGGAAATAGGAATATATACGTACTTGAGGTAAAGCACCATAGTTCCAAATATAGCCTTTATGAGGGAAGCAGTTTCGAACAAACCTTGGTTTTCCTTTTTTGCAGTCTTGTTTTAAAGGATTGAATTTTTCTCCAATGGAAACCTGGTTATGTATTGATATTTCAGTAAGGAAAAGGATGTGTCATGAATTAGAATTACTTCAATTTTTGCATTCGACCAGCGAGGAATCTCGACAACCATGTTTACAATACTCTTTTCTGAAGGATCAGCATAAAGTGGAATGTCATGAAAAGGCGATACTATCTTGCCGTCCTTTTCTTTAAGGTGCATTAGTATATACAGTACTATAATCAGTGTTTATTGTTACCAATATGAACACGATAAGCCTCAGTAAATGGCTTCCCAGAAGCGACAGGTCTGTATGTAGAGGAATAAGAGCGCACAAGACGAAAAACAGGGGACAAACGAACACCTGTCAAAAGAGTCATTTTGGAATAAAAGAGTCCCTGGAAGACTGCCGGTCCATAAAAAAAATAGATTTGGACTCAGTTTGCATTCACCACTTTTTCTTACAATGAGACCTGATGAACATAAAGCAAAAGATTCTCGCAAATATCAAGCGCGTAAAAAGAATCAAGGTGACTCTTCAGCCGCAGAGATAGCTCAAGCACGTAGAAAAGCAGCAAAGGCAAATGATAGAGGCACTGGCATCGCTGCAATTCGTAGACGAAACGGTGATTTTGTGCAAGAAACTGAAGAAGAAAAGGAAGAAAGAAAAGCGCTTCAAGCTAAATATTCAAAGAGAGGAATTACAGCTAATTATGACCGATATGAAGAAGAAACGGAGCAAGGTAGAAGAACTGTGTGAATTAGAAAAAAGGAAATCGATGTTATATTAAAAAGTGATTAATTGTAGATCGTATTGAAAGAGATGCAGAATTAGGAATTGATCGTGAAACAACTGATCTAGTAACCATGTTGGAAGACATTGGTAAGAAATTTCTTTAAAATTGTTTAATACTTGTTTGTCTTAACACTATATATACAGACGAGGGTGGTTCAACTCTTTTCAAGTTCAAAGACGAGCAACTGTTTAGTGGAGAACAAAAGCAAACTGTAAGGAAATAACTTCTCTCGGGATTTGTTATTAACAACAAATAGCTACACAAGAATATGCTTCAGGTAGATTTTCAGTCATTTTTACCTGTGCTTGAAAGTATTGATACACAGCAACTATTGGGTCTAACTGAAGCTGATAGCGATCTGGTAAATAAAGGAGAATAATAACGTATAAAATAAATGGTTGAATAAGAAAGAAATAGGTTGATGATATGCTGAATTACCATCCAGTCGTTCCTGATAAACCTATTGTTCCAGCATTTAATAAAAACGCTAAAGGATATGTAATATTCAACAAACAGCAACAACAGCAACCAATGCGTAATGTTGCTCCCGAAGTAGATGGTATCTATTTAAGAAATGATGGTTCAAATCACCCAGTGATGAATGCGGCAAGCAGCAACAAATCAGTACATTCAGCATCAAATACAATTGAAAAGAAACCAAAAGAAAACCAAGTGACGGATGATTTAGATGAACTATTAGCGATAGATCACCAAAAGAACGAGGGGCCACTAAAGAGAGCAGTGCTGCCTAAGCCTGGATCAATAAAAAAGAAGCCAGTGATTGTGGCTCATGAAGATAGTAAGGATGACGAGGCTTGGTTAGATGACTTGCTTGATGAATAAATTTTTGTAAATATAATTTCTTTTTTCTGCTGACCATTTTGAAGGTTATACTGTAAACAAAATGCCCAATCTGTTATGAAAAAGCAGGGTTTTTCCTTTCTTCTTTTACCTTTTTCATTATGCATAATATCATCAGTTATTCTAGTCTAGAAAATAATGCAAACAGTAGTGTATCAGCAGAGCGTGAGCAAACTATAACATATATGGACAATTTGAGAAAGAGAAAAGATAGTAAAGAGAAAAAACAAACAGTAGCATGTTGTTTTACAAAAACATTGTGTTGTGGACAAACATCAAAAAAATACACAGAGTTCAAGCAAATTCGGCCAAGGCGATCTTGGTTCAATGATAAAACAATGAAAAAGAACTTATCTGGTGTTTTCAAAGGGTGTCAGTGTCACCATCCATCCTTTATAAATTATCAGTAAAAGAAACTCGTTGGACTCGATTTGAACAAAAGAATGAACAATTGTTAACAAGTCACTATTATTCATTTACAAGCAAATATGCATAGGACAGCATTGACATACAAGACAGACATATCTTTGATGAAACTGTCACAGTTCGAGTGATTTTTCAAGAAGTTGTTGCATTTGCTGTCGATCCTGATCGATTAGAACCGATCATTTTTGAAATCGTGTCTCACCCAAAGCTAAATTGGATACAAAAATGAACTTCAATGTTGGTAGCGCGGAGAAGACGGAAGTAAGGAAAAAAAAGTGGTACGATACATAAGATGACCAAAATGGATTTTATTTTACTGTTATTTGTTTTATCGAGCCAATCACCTGTCTTGATAGACAGGATAAAGAGAATGGGAAAATTCTGTTGACACGTCCGTTAGTAATTGTAGTTCAATGATAAAAAGTTTAATTTTGAGAAATTTGACAGTTGCTATGCAACTGTCCAATTTGTTGTTAGGTCATTAAAATATAATATAGTTGCTTTAATTAAGCTGCAAAGCTTTCTATCAAGTACAACAATGTATATCTGAGGCATCCTTGCGCAGAGTTTACAATAAAGTAGTTTTCTTATGCCACAATCCTAGGTACACTAATTTAAAAAGGCGAACTAATTACTGCCATATAAAATGTGGGATCTGGACGTACCTTGTATCTTTTCACCCTTTTTTATTTGTTCTATAAAAATGGATAGGTAATTGAGAAGTGTATACACTCCATGGAAAGTATAAAATCTTAAATTTAACGATCTATAGTGTTTTTATTGAAAAAGCTCGAAAATTGTTTGAAAAAACTGTCGAGCAAATAAAAGAGGTCATAGCGGAAGGGCTTGCAGCAGACAAAGCTTACTTTACACCCATTGGGTTGGCTTCTGCAGCAGTAGCAGGCTTCTTGGTTTGGGAACAGGTTGATTATCACAGAAAAAAAAGACATTTACCAGGCCCTTCGTTCAAAATGCCGCTCATTGGCTCTTTAATGGATTCCATGGAGCCAACATTTGATAAGTACAATTCGAAATGGAAAAGTGGTAATTTATCTTGTGTCTCTGTATTTAACCGGTAAAACCTCTTGCAAAAAAAAAAATCGAACCACTAATTCTTGTATATGCCATGTGCAGGTTCATTGTTATCGCTTCAAACTGCGAGCTTAGTCGTAAAATATTAAACTCACCGGGCTTTGTCCAACCTGCTGTGGTTGACTCCATGAGATATATTTTAACAGATGACAACTGGGTATTTATGGATGGTAAAGAGCACCTTAATTATCGTAAAGGGTTGCATTCACTCTTTCAGAGAAGTTCATTGGGTGGTTATCTGACAATTATGGATAAATGTTATCAAAAATTCTTTGACGAGTGGTTATCGCATGAAGGCAAAACCAGACGCTATCAGTGGGATTTTAGAGAGTTAAATATGCAATCCTCACTTCGCGTCTTTTTGGGCGATTTTATGCCAGAGTCGGTGGCAAAAAAATGTTCAGAAGAATATTTCAATATCACTGCTGCACTTGAACTAGTCAATTTTCCATATCCTCTTCCTGGCACTAAGATATACAAAGCTATGAAATCTCGCCAATATATCTACGATGCATTCGTTGAATCCATCAAAGACGCTCGAATCCGTATGAGCCAAGGCAGTCAAACTACCTGCCTTTTGGACAATTGGTTGGTCACGATGAAAGAAAACGAAAGAGAGTGCTTGGAGGCTGGCAAGCCCGCTCCTCATGTCTTTACCAATCATGAGATTGCCTTGACAATCTTGACCTTTTTATTTGCCTCTCAGGACGCCACGTCTTCTGCACTCACATGGACCTTTCAACTTTTGGCCGATCATCCAGAAACTTTGAAGAAGGTATATGATGAACAAGATAAGCTTCGTGCAGACGATCCTAACCAGCCATTGACGTTGGAATTAATGGAAAAATCAGTTTATTTGCGTCAAGTTGTCAAGGAATCACTTCGACTTAGACCACCTGTTCTCATGGTACCCTATCAAACACACAGAGATTTCCCTATTTCAGACGGCTACACTGTTCCTGCCAACTCCATGTTGATTCCCACTACTTATCCAGCATTACATGACCCTGTTGCTTATCCAAATCCTGATGCATTTGATCCTGATAGATGGGGTCCTGAGGGCGTAGCTGAGAGACACCCAAAGAACTTTATGGTATTTGGTAATGGGCCTCACCATTGTATTGGTAAAGAATATGCTATTCTTCATGTCATGTCTACTGTTGCCCAGGCTACAAGAAGGCTTGAGTTTAAGCACTATCCTACATCAGAATCTGATACAATCTGGTTATTTGCTACTACTTATCCCAAGGATGAATGCTCTATGAGTTTCCATCCTCGAACCAAATTCCCCTATCACTAATTAATATCTATTCATAATATTCGAATTCAATTCTTTTAGAAAAAGGAAAGAAATAAAAGCATTTTATATGTCCATTCAAAAAATTATTGGCTTGAATTTAAACTTTTTTTCTGTTTTTACCTCATTGAAATAAAATTTATGGAAATCATCGATCTTGAGGATCCTGATTTTCAGGCACCCATTATACCAGCAATACCAGATGCTTCAAAGAAAAGATCTATTGAAGAAGAGGAAGATGAGGAAGAAAATACACCAGAACGCTTAAACTGTAGCTTATGTGAGCTTCCTTGGACAACACAGGGCGCCCATCGTATCGTTCACTTAAAGTGTGGGGATGTATTTGGAAAAAGGTAAAAGCTGTTACTCTAAGCAACCAGCAAAATGTTAAAATGGCACATTAATTTTATGTAGTTGCATAGACACTTACGTCAAAGCCTTCAATTCCTGTCCACTATGCGGGTAAGATAAGCCAAATTACTTATACACTAATTACTAATATTTGTTCTATTGTGCAAACAGACAGATTGCAAATAAAAAAGACATGAGAATTATTTGGCCGACGAAGGTATTAGCAGAGGACGAAAGTGAAATGAAGCGATTAAAGAATGCTCTTGAAGAATCAAAAAATATACTAGAAACATATTTGAATGAAACACTGCTTGTTCAAAAGCAACTTCAAGAGTGTAGAAATGAACTTGCAGCAGTGAAAGCAGACGAGATTTTACAGCTAAAAGCAGAAATTTCAGTAGCAAACCGTGGATTGTCTGACAATATTCATACTACGCAATCAAAAGAGTTTCAACTTTGCCGAAGTTATGTTTCAGGAACAGAAGTAAGCCAAAAAAAAAAAAAAAAGACTATTTGTAACAGAGTATATAAAGTTTTTGTGATTGTAGAAATACCGTACAATGACAGTTTTACCTTTATTCGAAACTATTGTTGTATCAGCAGAACAACCACAAAACAACTCACATGGAATAAGAAAAATCAATTTGTTTGACACGAGTATATCAGAGTATATTGGATTGCATTTCAAGCAGATAAAAGACATCAAAACTTGCTCAGAACGATATATAGCGTTAACAACTAGCCTTGATAAAACGTTAAAATTGACATCACTAACTAATAATGTTACTGTTCAAACGTAATTGAAAAAAAAAAATGCAAAAAGAAAAGAGAACACAAGGAAATCTAACTTGTATCTAGTTATACCCTTGAATTTCCTGGTTGGTCTTGCGCTTTTGACGATCATAATACGAATTTACTTTATTGTGGTCTAGGAAATAACACATTGATGGTCTATGATATACGTAACACAAGATCGCATTTGCATAAACTAAAGGATTCTTCATCACAAGCTCCTATTCATTCATTGAATGTTGGTCAAGTAAACGATTCGCATTCGGCTGTCTTATGTTCTAATTTAGTGCAATCGTACGTATGGAACTTTAAAAAAGATGGCGATACACCGTCATACATCCCTATAGAAACCACTCCAGGTAATAATGGTCATAATAAAAAAAAACTAATTTTAGAAGTTATTAAACTATTTTTGTAGAATTTAAGCCATTTCATTCATATTATCAAAATGGAAAACTATTGACAAGTTTAAGAAACAAAGATACGACAGAATATGTCATTAGTCACAGCTCTGATACAAGTACCTATTGTTTCGATACAAATATTGACTGGTCATATACAAACAATTTCAAGCAAACATCACTAACAAGAAACAGCTTTTTTGAAAGAAATGATGAATTGTTTATTTGTTTTGCTGAAGCAGATACGGTAAGGTCCATTTAACATGTCAAACCATATCATAACCTTCCAGTAGCTTAAATGCAGGAATAAAAATTCAGAAATACAAAGCATCAAACTAAACGGAACAGTGTATGATATAAAACATTGTACCATTGATGATGATGAACTCATAGTTGCTTTATGCGAAAATGAAGTTTACGTGTACAAATATATGTAAAAAGGAAAAAATGTATAAAGTATACCCCCTCACTTTTGAAATCTTATGAAAAAATAAAACAAATTTGTCATTTATGATTGAAACAATGAGTACAAACTAACAACGTCCTTTGAAAGCATAAATAAGAGAGAATGGGCACATTTAACAATTCAAATACAGTATTTTTACTGGTTTTTGTATATTTCTTTTTTTCTTTTTTTTTTTATAAATGTCGTTTACAGACAGATATTTTGCTATCTTAAATACAAGCATAGCATCAGTCATAGATGAACTTTATTTTAGAAATCCAATATCAAGGGAAAATCGATCCTATGGACAAACCCTAACTGCGAGATTCAATTCAGGTAAGCGTACATACAAGCAATGTATATCTTTTTTAATGCTTGACCCTTAGATAGCTTAAACCTTTTTGGTAGCCCATCTAACCAAAGGCTCATTGCATGGCAGAAAGAGCTAATACCAAGCATCAAATTTAAACCTAACAGGCATGCCTGGATATATGTTGGCAATACTGATCTCACTCATGCATTCAGTCGCGCCTACATCGCTTGGACAAATATAATTAGTAGTATATACTTCAAGTAAAAATTCATTAAAGAAAACAGGTTTCTATTTAAATAACATTTACTTCCTTTACAGTGACAATGGTTCCAAAATAAAATGGGAAATGCCGCCTATTAATCATACTATAGCTTTGTCTTCTTTTTTAGATGGCTTTGACAAGATATTAAAACAAGAGATTAAGAACTGTATTCATAAAATTATTAATCTTGCTAACTTTGGTCGTAGTGTCAATTCAAGCTCTTTTGTACGCTTGGCTGTCGTTAACGTGATGCTTTCTATCACCTATGGCCATCTTAATACTGTCTTTTTCAAATCCGCCCTCTATCAAAAGATTGAGTCTGCGCTAGATACATACTATGAACTAGGAGGATCCTTTAAAACTCGCAGATTCTTGAATGACACCAGTAGACATGATTTCCAGATGTTCATGTACACAACATTGTTGCCCTTAATTCATCAATTGATCGAATTAGCTCGAGAAAGCAAAAATGACAACTTAATTAAGCAATTGGGCAAAATAGAACACCCATTGGATAAGGATGGAATGGCTGCTGTTATTGGTAGTCACTTTGATAAATTTAATCATGTTCTAAATATCGCTCTTCATAGGAGAACTTTTTTTTATTAGTTGTGATACAATCCATGTGGAAATGTTACGGGTCTGTGCTATACTATGTCGCTACTCCAACTCTCAAGAAATAGACAATTTTATTGTCTTAAATGAGCGTTTTTCTACATTCTCTGATGGCTCATGCCTTCCTTTCTATGCTAATTCCCAGAAAAGGCGTTTTAGATACCAATCTATCATTCATATTGTCCATAAGGCTTATCAAGGCAGTATGTATACTTATCATCATATTCATTCGTTGTACTGACCACTAACCTTGCTAGTTTCGTGCAAGAAACATATTATTCTCGAAAACACTACTATCTCAAGAGATATGTATGCATTCTACACTATTCCTAAGCAACTGTCTAAATTTCAGAGCTTACTACCAAGCCACTTTTTGGACAATAACAAGCCAATGAATGAAATCAATAAGGAACGTTTCACATTCAGTTGGACAAAATGCATTTATCCTCATGTTCATGCCGTAACTCAAACTTTATTTTCCCTTCTCATCTCAACCTATTTATCCTCTTTTTTTCAATAGACTAAAAAGCAGCACTTTACTGTCGCAGATTCTTCGTTATCTATCAAAAGCAACAAAATCTATCCCGATCTGAACCTACTATAATGAGTATAGTATGCAGTAATACTACCAATAAGACACAGGTTTTTTTATCCCCTTGAACGTCAATGAATACCTTATTTGGTTATCACGATACGATCTCATAAACTTTGTAACACGTATCTATTATTCTCTCAGATATACTTTGTACGCTATACTGTGATTGTGAATCGTTTTTTCCATTCTATCTTTTAACATTTCTTTTATTTTAATTCTCATGGTTGAGTTTTTAATATTAAATCTCATATATTAACGGTGTACCTATTCAGAATTTATACACTTTCGAGGCCAGAAGTGAAAACAATATTCCAGACAGTGAATACAATTTGGATGTGTTCGATGAATTTCTATACTGTTTCAATGTGAAGAAGTACATATGAATGGAGCTAGAAACAGATCCTTGATTTTGTTGATGCTACCCCAATAAAATAGAAATATCATCAAGATCCGCAACAGGATGTAGTTGGAACAACTCTAAAGAAACCAAATATCAGACAACTCATGTATCTCGAGCCTTGTAAGCTGCATCGAATAGAGATTGAGAAAATGATCAAAGACAATGTTGCAAAGGTTACAGACAGTAGAATGACAAGAAAAAAAAACAGAATGCAACAGCAGCCTCCAGATTGATGTGATGTTTTTGTGCAGCTGCTCTGTTGGACGAATTCATCTACTGATATATCTAAAAGAATAGACCAGTATTACTATCGTCAATGTCGACTTGATGACGATAGCTATACTGGAGAAAAACTAAAGATTTTCCCTGAGTATTACCAGAGTCTGATTCGTTAAGTTATTCAGTTTTTAGAGGCATGCAAAGCTTATGAATCAATCTATAACTGGCTTACTCTATTTCGATAGAGAGCTTTAAGCTGCTTTTGACTTGACTAGACGGTTCCAAGTAGGCCTTCTCATAAGTATAATATTACAACATGCAAAATTTTAAAATATGCAAATTAAAGTACACAAATAAGTTACAAGCGCAGAATTAGTCAAGAATCCAATAAAAGTAGCTGTACTCATTTTAGTTTACGACCTGTCTTTTTCGTGGATTTAATGTATCTTTATATGAACATGAAAAAATAAAAAGCAGACTGTGTTGGGTTCAATTCAAAATATCTGAATGAGCTGATCATTTCTCACAAATTGAGTGGCACAAGCTGCTTTTCCTTCTCAAACAATCATAGCAAGGTTTATTCAAAGGCACCCTGCCAAACAAGAAGTTTTTGCCAAGCATATTACATTTGATATAGCCAATTAAAGATATATATATATAAAGTAAAATTATGTTTATATTATGTTGCTTCAGTATTTCTATATATTTCAAGTCAGAAATAAGGTCATTAATGTACAACAGAGTCAACTCAGACGTTGTACACGTTTCCTAAGTGCGGGGATACTTCTTCAAGAATCCACAATCTATAAAGGGATTTATAATACATTTTATACACAAAACCAAGGGTTAGAAACCAATTTTAAACAGCCGTTTCTGTAATAAAAGAAGATTACCTGTGGAACTCTGTTTAAATCATTTTTCTTCTCTCTCTCTTTTTTCTTTTCTATACATCCATGGATTACTATCGAGAACTTCTAAAGGTCGACCGACCTGAGAGGTACACTACCCTTTTAGGCGCCGCTGTAGCTACTGTAGCAACCGCACTGTTTGTGAAAAGTGTCGTGAACAAGTCCAAGGAATACAAATCACCCGGAGGTCGAGAGATACCTTCACCCAAGGGAGATTACTTTTATTTGGGTAAATGACAGATGTGGATCAAACGTGTACAGTATGTACTGAATGGATGTTAGGCCACTTGCCATTATTGGGCAAAAGACCAGGATTGACGATTACCAAATGGCATCAAGAGCTAGGACCTATCTTTAGAATCAAGGTGGGTTCTCAAAATTGGGTTTTTGTGGGTGACGTGGAGGCTGCACATGAGCTTTTGGTATCAAAAGGTAGTGCTACTGCTGGTAGACCTGAGATGACATACTTGACCAAGGTTCACTCTCCTGGTGAGAGGCAAGTGACAGATGCGTCGTCGAGAGTTTAAACTTACCTACTCCTTAGGGGTGTCATCTTTGTGGATTATGGTAAAAAGTGGAAAGAGGCACGAAATGCGATCTTGAATATCCTATCACCAAAATCAGTGGAGAGTTTGTCTCACATTCTGGACCGTGAAGCACAACAAGTGGTCGATATCATGAGAGACCAGGCCAAGGTCAATGAAGAAGTCGATCCTCATCTCTTTACTCGTTTGGCTGGCATGAATCTGATGCTGGCAATTGCTTATGGTGTTCCTGGAGCAAAGAGTGTGGAAGAACCCGATTTTAAAAAGGTGGAGTATTTTTCGACCATGGCCATGAGGTTTTCGAGTCCCTCTGAGGACTTTAGTGTGATTTTTCCTAGCTTGAAATTTTTGGATGTCATTCTTAGAAAGGAGAAGAGAATGATTGACTTTAGAGATAAAGAATTCTTTCCGTATGTCCGAAATACGATCAAGCTCGCACGTGAAAGTAAGGAGGACAGTCTGGTGAAGAAAATGGACGAGATTAGAAAAGAGTATGGGTTAGATGAACAGAGTATCCTTTGCCTTTTAAGTAAGCCTTATTTTATTGTACAATCAATTGGATAGCTCACGCAAAGTAGGTGAAACTCTTACGGCTGGTACAGATACAACTTCAGTGGGTACTGCATGGGCTATTGGTATCCTTTGCCATCATCCTGAAGTTCAAAAGAAGCTTTGTGACGAAATTGATGCTTTCATAAGGAAGCATGGGCGTCAACCAGCTTTCTCAGACAGGGAAGAATTACCTTACTTTATTGCATTCGAAAAGGAATGTCTTCGATTCCGTGCGCCCACAGACCTGGGGCTTCCACATAAAGTACTCAAAGATGGTAAGGTCCCTTAAAGCTCTTACAATATGCATTCACACCCTTTTCTATCAGTTGTTTATAAAGACTACATTATTCCCAAGGGTCACATTATTTATGTCAACGTTCACACATTGCACAACGACCCTCAAGTTTTCCCAGAACCAGAAAAATTCATGCCTGAACGATTCTTGAACGACACACGATCCATGTATGCTTCAAGTAATGGTGCTATTCAAAACCGAGACCATTTTGCGTTTGGTTGGGGTAGACGTATCTGTCCTGGTATCTACTTGGTAAGCTCTCCCTTTGAAACCAGCACAGACTCATACTGTTTTATAGGCTGAAAGTCAAATATTCCACCTTCTTACAAAAATATTGGCCACAAGTACAATTGAACCTGCTATTTCATCCACTGGAGAAAAAATATATCCAGATTTAGACAATGTCATTGATACCGGTATCACTGTCGGACCTGTACCGTTTAAAATTCGCCTGGTCGAACGAATGGACAGGGTTCTTGCTTAATAATAAATGTACTGTTTAAAACGCCTTTACTTTTCTCAGTGTCTGTGCGAAAAAAAAAAAGAAATGGATACCAAACTACCTTTAACTGTCCTTATCAAACCCCTGCACGAATGACTTTACTCGTTCCATCATGAGACAACTCAATGTACAAACACAAGCTGATGCGATTGTTTATTATAACACACGTCCGCTTGTTCTAATAAGCAGCGGCCAATCCTCCCTTTCTTGGATCACTGGCAGCATGTAGCGTGCCGTTCTTAAACCTTCGGATCGCTTGAGATCCTGACACAGTACCTGTCTCAACCAGGTTCTGTAGCTATGGAGAGTGTAAGCCATCCCTTTTCTTTTTCTATGTTTTCGCTTTTGTACCTGATGGCCTTTCTCTTCTAATGCACGCAAGATGGCTTCATCGTAACCTGTTTCAAACCCCACAAGGTTCGGAATGAGTTGATGATGGATCCTAGGTGCTTTTACAGCTTCAAATAAATCATGATTAAAATCATAGGTGTTCAAGATGACCTAAATACACTTGTTTAAAAAATATACATCTATACAAAATAAAAAGTTACATTCAGTGTGGCAGTTAGTATCTGTGAACCGCCTGAGCCTCCCACTGCTAATTCAATCGCATTATCTTCACTTTCGATGATGGTTGGTGTGATGGTAGAGAGGGGTCTCTTTCCAGGAGCTAGAAAGCAAATGAATACAAAACATCCGTAGTGAACCATTTACCTGCATTGTTGTATATGCTTGGATATAAACCAAAATTATTTGGAATACCAGGTATAGAGAAATCATCCATTTCATCATTCATAATAATGCCTGTAACAGGATCCATGAATTTCGCACCAAACATCAGATTGACTGTGGAAGTTAACGAGACTGCCCCATCTTCCTTATCTACGATGGAGAGATGCATAGTACCGTGAGGATCCTTGGTTTGGTATTTTGGTCCATAATACAGAGGGCTATGTGTTTTATCCTATGAAGGACATGTTAATCTACAAAAAAGCAAGTGCTACTGAATAGTTACATCCGATATGTTTCGACGAACATGATCAGCCCATTCTTTACTGATGATTTCCTCTAGACGTCCTTCGTTATGAACAAAGTCCGGATCGCCTAGCTCGGTTCGGAATGCATAACCAAACTTGAGTGATTCGATCAGACGATGGATGTTTAAGGCGGTAGGACCTGTCTTGTGGAAATCATAGGGCTCGATCAGGTTGAGGACGTGAAGAAGGATGGGCCCACTGGTAGGTGCTGAGCAAGTCACTACCTTTTTACCGTGATAAGACGTGCTGACCGTAGGACGAATCAAGGCTTGATAGTTTCTCATGTCATCCAAAGTCAGTATGCCACCTGCAGCTTGTGTCGCATTCACGATAGCTTCCGCAATCACACCCTACACATACTTTAGTTTCTTTACCAACAAGCATTGTCTGTACCTCATAAAACACATCAGCACCTTCCTTTGCAATCTTTCTCAGCGTTTGTCCCAAGCTGGGTCGTTTGATGATATCACCTGGTTGAGCAATGACTCCGGTGGGAGCATAGACTGCTGCAAACGCAGGTGAGGCTTCAATCCAAAGTTTGGATTTCTTGAAAACTTTAGCTCAGGACATGTTTCATGCTCTCCACTTACCAACAACTTGCTGTACAATAATTCAGTGACTTCAAAGCCTTCTTCTGCAATTCGAATAGCCGAATGAAATAAATCTTGCCAAGGCACCTTGCCATGTCTTTTGGATTTGTAAGCAAATTAGAGCAAGTCTTGATTTATCCACACCCCAAAAAAAAATATACCTTTTATGTGCTAGTTCGAATCCTCTGATCTCACCCCTGTTAAAAAAAAAAGAGGAGGGGAGACTGTGAGGAGACATGATAAGGGATTGTCTATTGCTATCAACTTACGGTACTGCTACAGCCATACCACCTCGTTGAGCAGCCATCGGATCATGTATAAACATATCTTTATGTGAACCATTAGGAGCAGTCTCGCGGAAATCAATGAATTCAAAGGTTCCATTTGGAGACCGGATGAGCATAAATCCTCCTCTAGAGGTCTGATAAGTCTTTTGTAACCCAACCTTTTCAAGAACAGCACTTACCCTCCGATACCTGTATGTGATCATTTGGAGTGAATATCACGCAACTCTGTTTTTTTTTGTTTTTTTGTTTTCTTTTTACCTGTGGCGAAACTATTCACAACACCTATACAAAGAGCAGAAGCAATAGCTGAATCAACAGCATTACCACCATTTCTTAAAACTATAAAATAAAGTCAGTAGAACTTTGGACTGTCCCCGTATCCTCTTTACTCTCCACTCCTGCTTCAGAGCATTCTTTCAATTCGACAGCAGCAGCGCCTTGGCTACCAACAATCAAATGCGGTTTGCTTGTGCTTTCTATTTATTTTTTTAACATGTCAACAGTGTATCCTTCAGACCAGCTTACCTTTGTTAAAAAAAGAAAAAGTAACTGAAATAAAAGTAAGCAGGAAGACGGCTGTGCCAATCATGTATAGCTTAGTGGGCCTTTTTGGCTTTATTTCCTTGTTTTCTAACAAAGCTCGATTCTCTTCATCCAGAATGTTCATGATGATTAATATAAAAAGAAAAAGATAAGAGAAAAAAAATGTGAAAATTGTAGCATAATCTATTCATTTACCGTCACACACATCAAGAAAGAGACCCCTCTGTTTCACAAAATTTATTCTTCATTGTGAGTGTGTATGTACAGATTGGTAGTAACAATAGGATCACACAAAGATTCCTTTTTGAGACTTTATTTGTTCACCATCAACAAACAGGCGTCTATGATGATTTGTGGTATCCTTAACGCACAAGCCATGGTAGTGTACGAACAATTTCAATCTCATCAAAGATTTTTTTTATAACAGCCAAAAGTAAAAGAAAGACGCAAACTTGAGGAATTTTGGATCAATCATGTATTCTCTTTGAGTATCTATTGATCGTCTCTTTGCTCATTTTTGAAGCAAACTCTGTCCTTTTAGATCTCACTGTTGATTTTTACAGGTGCTCACTACTCATGCTATGATGGTTTCTGATGGACACAAGGATGAGAATGATTAAATCAAAGACAGTTTATTCTGATAAACATCATCACCTTAAAATTACTCATGAATTGATTTAAATACTGCTCGGTGAGTTGAATAGAGTTACATGTGATAGAGAAACAAAGGAGAGAGAGAGAGGGAGGGAGGGAGAGAGCAAGACAGTTGGATAGATGGGAATGGCTTGAATGTCCTTTTTAAAAGAAAAGTGAAAAAGACAATTTGATATTACTTTTTTGGCATCAAGTATCAGTGAGCTTTGATTCTCTAAATTTGATAGAAATTTGTAATCGTGCCGGTATACAAGTAACCCTAGCTCTCTGTTCTTTTTTGATATCGTCTTGGGCTCATCAAAGGCCTAATGCCTTTTGACTGCCTTTCTGTAGATCGAATCCCTGTCACCATCCGATTGTCATCCTTCATGCCTCACAGAAAACACGGTGCTTATTAGGATTTTTGAAGGACGTTTGGCAGGCTAGAGACGGGCATCCATCTAAGCTGCACCAACTCTCCGGACCGGAGCAAAGCAACCTGTATGCTTGGAATGCATAAGGTAAACAGCGAATGAGCAGAGGTGCATGACGAGTAATATTTACCCCCTATTTTCGTGCCTTGGCAGTAGTGGATGGATTGTTATCAAAGACTGCGTGCTGTCTGACTTCCGAATGGTTGGGAAAGATGAAATATTGGGGGAAAGGGGACTTTAGATTATCCACTGATAAAAGAGACGCTTGGATGGTATGACAAGCGCGTATCGATAAAGTGTTATTTTCTGGGCGGGTCTATTTTCTGTAAATCAGACGCTTCAATCAACGGGAAGATCCGGGAAATGAATAAACATGACAAAAATGACTGAAGGATGCGATCAACAAAAGAAGAGAAAGAAAGAAAATGAATGCATTGAAAGGAAACACTGCTTATTTTGCTTCGGTAGCGATAGTCACAAAGGAGTTGAGAATAAAGTTGAATAAACTGAAAAGTGATTATCATTCAATTAATCAACCAGGGAAAAAAAAAAAAAAAAAAAAAAATTTAAATTAGATCAAGAATATTATTTCTTCTTTTCTTTACGAAATAATGTCTAATAATTCATTATTCCATCCACTGGATACCCAAGATGAGTTGATGAAAGGGACAAATATAAGCTCAATCAATGATGAAGATTGGAATCAACTCATTTCACAATTCCATTCACAACCTGATATTATGGTCCTCATTCAATTATGCAAACAAGAAGAAGATAAGAGACGCTATGAAGAAAACAAGATGAGATTAAAAGAATATGAAGTCTATTGCGAACTACAAAAGAATCAACCATTCTAACTATACCACCACTATGACAACAATAAATCAGGGACACTACTGTTACACACCCAAAGCAAGAAGAACCCTTAATGACAATAATAAAAACATGCTTTTCAGATTCACTACCTGTTCTCCTTTCTTTCTTCTCCTTTTCACTTTACATTGCTTATTCTTTTTTCTTTTTCATCTTTTATGTTAAACAATCGATCTACTATTTCAACCACTTATTCTATCAATTCAGCCTCTAGTAAACAAAACACCTGGTCTGTTCAGCAAGAAGCATCAGCCAAAGTTTACCTTCAAGAGTTCCAAACTTACCTTTCCTCCATCTTGGCCAAAGGTAAGAGAACAGACAAGGGAATCAAACTCATTTGTTTTAGAGGCCTCTGAAGGTGTCTCGGTCACCCGATCAACCGCCAGACAGAAGCTGTCGAGGCTAAACAACCTTCAGTTTCATGAGCTGGCGACGGATGTGTATGATGAGCTGATGAGAAGAACGGCTGAGGGTCACAGTATGGAAAGAGATGTGTTTGTATGGATATTAAGGTGTTTATAGGATCCTTTTTACCCGTCAGAGAGGATTTTCATCCGAGAAGAAACCAAGCAAGACAAAAATTGGCAACGTTGATCAGTTCCAAATTTAGGGATCTTTCGAGTGATGTCTATCATGAGCTGAAGCGTAGATATCCTTTGCTGTTGACCGATCCCTCTGCTGGGGCCGCTGTCGATGACTCGGATGAAGAACAGGCTGTGACGGATGATCTGGAGAGTTTGATGGCTGATTTAGGGAATATGGTGAAGCCCTCTGATGAGCCTCCTGCTTCAGTAAGTCAAGTGAAGAGGTGGTGGCTGTCATTGAGTGTTGAAATAGGTTGTGAGATCAATGGATGAAACAAGATACAAGTATGAGTTAAAAATAGCGCTGATGGCAAAACAAATTAAATCACTGCAGCTTACTTTAAATGTAAAACAGCAGCAAACAAACTCCTTCACTAAACATACTCTTTAGAGCACGGAACAGTTGGATATCAAAAATAGATATGAAGAATTAAATGATAAATACAATAAGCTATTAAATCAACATACAGAACAGCAGACGGTATTCTTTTTTTTAAAAAAAAATAGAGGACCATTGATTGATTCCAGTAGGCAGTACAGGATGTGAAAAATGAAATTAGAATCTTGATTGACGAACTCAAGGATTTATCAGAAAAGAACGAAAGGCTGAGGATAGAAAAGGAGCAGACCGAACAAAGGGTTCGATCGATCACGGAAGAGGTAACCATCGATTGAGACAAACGAATGCTAAACTACAAAAGGCCAATTCATGGAAAGCAAAGTACGAAAGCATCCGAATGAAAACCATGCCATCCGAAACACCTAGGGATCTTTTCTTGATCAAGCCCACCGCCCAGGGTGCGATCGACCAGACGACCCTGATGGAATACCAGCGGGCGATGGACAGCCTGATGGAGGCCTCGCGATCGTCCAGCGAGTCGGACGTCTTGACCTCGGTCAGGTCGGTCGTGATGACCTGCAAGACGATCACGACCGAGGTAGAAGCACACGAGCTCAGCAGGCTCCTGACCGAACCGGATCAGTCCAGTCTGGACGAGATCAAAAAGAGATTCTCCACCGCCCTCTCTAGCTTGCTCTCGGCTGCCATTGGCCTTGCTCACGGCCTGGGCATCACGCCCGTCAGCCTGCTCGATGCCGCGGCTATCACGTTGACCATGACGATCGTGGACCTCGTCAAGCTGTTGGGTCTAGGTTCAAAGGAGGGTCGGGTATTCAACCCACATCAGCTCTCGGTAAGCACTTGACCCTGATCGTGTTCTCCACTGACACCCTTTTTTTTTCATTAGCGATTCTTAAAGAACCAGACAGATCACATGGTGGCTGCCGTCCAAGACTTGCTCAGCGCGCTAAGAACCAATGATAAAAACCTATTTGATGTCATCACGCCCATCATCACCATCGTATCCAACCTCATCACCACCACCAAACAAACACTCCAGACGACAGAAGGCGGCCGATATCGATCCAAGGGCATGCAGATCTTGAAAGAGTTGGAGAAGCATAACCAGAAGATGATGGAAATACGCAAGAATTCGAAACCGACGAATACAGCTTTTAAACGAAGTCTAGCTCAAGAATCTCATGAGATTGCAAAACATGTCAAGGAGCTCGTCAGTCTGCTGGAGATGTAACAAGAAATGATTTATACAACGTCTGGTGTGTTTATTAAATAAAAGCAAAATGAGAGGGGTGTGTGTGTTAATCGTTTATAGAAAACTTTGTCTTTTTTGATCCTTGCTCTTGTACAGACTCACGTCGACTGGTACCACCACCTATTCTTGGTTTGGGTCGATCATAAATATGACACTAGAGAATGGATTAGATGAGAAATACAGGGTGATCCTGATTACCTTATGAGCGTGCCTATACCAAAGCACACTACTTTTACGTTTCGAATTACAAATCGGTACATATTCTTTACACTGATGACATAACCCCTCCAAGGCATCATGTTCACCGTGTCTCTGTTCTAATGGATTCTGAAATCGTTTGCCAGAGACAGAGCTGATGCCATGAAAGAACTGCTTGTGATACCAATAAGCACTGTTCTTTAACTGTAACCATTTACCAGAGGGACATGTATCACAATAGCCTTCCTTTAATTGGCCAGTGTATCGAACCCACTTTGGTGTGTATTCATCCCCATCATACCTTAATTTTTGACGTCGTGGGATAGCATTCGGGTTCTTTTTTGCTGCTTCTACATCTGCTTCAGTAATATTAGGATAATCATCCGGATGTTGTTCTTCTTCTTCTTCTTCTTCCTTGATCTGTGGTGATGCTTCTTCTTTTCTCGTTCGTTTACGTTTCTTTGTTTCCTCTGGTTGACTTTCTTCTTCTTTCAAAAGTGGGAAGGGTGCCGTTTCTTTTTCGTTATTCTTGACCATCTTATTCCAAGTAGAGATATCATTCGGTGTGGCCATACTCACCCTTCGACTGGCCACACCAGACATGGGTAGAGGACATAGGCTAGGTTGTTGTGATGGATCGTATTGTTGAGAAAAGAATCTTTTATGTCGGCCGTTGGTCTTTTCGGTGTTATTTGTCGTAGTCAACGAAGTGGACCAAGGCAGTGGATTGAAATGAATGAGATTGTGATCATCCGTCGATGGCTCTTTGACCGATAAAGAGCCGGGTCTTGTATTTTGAAATATGTTTGGCATGGAAGCTCGATGGTCGACTGCGGATAGTGGATGCGGTTCTGATGGTTGTTGTTCTTCTTGAATGATAGGTTGATGATGACTGAATTGCTGCTGAAATAAATCCACTCCTACAGCTACAGAATGTCTTCTTTGATTCATTCTTGAGGGAATCAAAGGTGGATGCTGCGTAAAGAATGGATCTGAATTTATTTCAGAAGTTGGGGTATAAGGCTGTTGTTGATGATTGTTATTAAAATCAAAGTTCATCAAATCTAAACATCATTAAAGATGTATTCAATCATGCTTTATTTATGCTTTTACCTTGCTGATGTAAATTTAAATCATTTGAAGCAGATAGAGTAGAAGAAGGTGTTGGAAATGAATTGGTGTTATTCGAAAGTGGATGTTCCAAATATTGAGTGTTGAATATGTCCATCATTAACGTTGAAGTGTCAATGCTATTCATTATAGGATCGTTGTCTGTTGATAATAACGCATAAATATCTGCTTCCCCTCCTCCATCATTGTTGGATTGATTTATTATATCATTTTGATTGTTGTTATTATACATTCTTGTTTTGTATTGCAAAAAAAAAAAATATGAAAAAAAAAGAAAAAAAAAAAAGCAATAAAAAAAAAAATACAAAAAAAAAACCTTTTTCAAATCATGTGGACAACATTGAATCGGAACTGTCTCGATTTTTTTTTTGTTTAATTTTATTTTAAATTCCGATGAATACCGTATTCTTTACAAGCCCCATGTTTAGCTGTATTACTTACTTGTCATTGGTACAGCGTCATTTATTGAGTTTTAATAAGAAATAGAAAATCCCAGAGGGTTGTTTAAGAATGATGACGGATTAGAAATATTTATTATTTAACCCTGTAGCAAAGTCAATGATTAATATTCTTTGATCTTGGCTTGCACTAATAATTTTAGTTTTATCAAATTGTACATCAAATATCCAACTTGTATGTTCATTTAAAAAGGTGAATAAACAAGCGCCTGTTCTATTCAAATTGAGTTATTTTATCAAGCATCTATTCACAATTACTTTATATCCCAAACACGTATACTTTGATCATAACTTGCACTTATAATACGTTCGTTATCAAAACTAAGCGCTCTCACCAAGTTTGTATGTCCTTTGATAAGAATTGAGCTTAGGAAACAAGAAATGGCCTGTTACCTTTTAAATTCAAAAGACATTTCCCTGTCTACAATCAATCAATACATGCACATTCAATCAATCTCTGTCTAACCTCTGCGTCCCACACTTTAATCATCTTATCACTCGATCCACTCACAATCTTTGTCCCATCATATTTCACACAGGCCAATCCTCTCGTATGTCCAGCAAACTCTCTCAGACATCTGCCTGTCCTCACATCCCACATCTTGATCATCGTATCTCCCGAAGCAGACACCAGCCTGTCCCCGACCAGGCCGATCGCATTCACAGGTCCTTGATGTGCCCTGATCGTACGCACCGACTGCGCACTCTGACGATCCCATACGCGTATCGTATGATCCTTTGAACCGCTCACGATGAATCGATCGTCCACACAGACGTCCAACACACCCGCCGTATGTCCATAGAGTCTTTGCACCGGCCGGTGATGATCCCAAACGATGACCGTCGTATCAGACGAGCCAGAGACCAGGATCGCATCCGTATACCTCAAACAGAGCACACTCCCATCATGTCCATAAAGCGTCTTGAGACATCCCTTGCTTTTCAAATCCCACAGCTTGATCGATCGATCTCGGCTGCCGGTCACCAGGATGTCTTGATGGAATTGTAAGCAGTAGACACCATCCAAATGGCCTGTCAGGCTCTGTCGACTGGCTTCTCCCTTTGTCCAGCGTCTGCTGAGGACATGGTGCTGCTGATAGACATCCTGCCAATCTGTGACAGACAGAGCATCGCATCCGATCCGAAATCGATTCAAACAGAGCCTTTTCCATGTTTCGTTTGAACGTGCCAGGCTGTAGCATGATTTGGATACGGTGTGCAAGTGGATGAGTGTTTCGAAGTCCAGATAGCTTAGGATCTGATAGGTCACTTCGTATGGGAACAGGTGAAGAAAGACTATAGAGTATGAGTGTGGTGTTGTGTTTGCTGTAGATACCTTTTTTGTTTTCTTTTTGTGGTTTCATTGTACGAATTGGTCTCATTCCTCTACTACGATCATGATGTCTATTATCTATTGTTCTTGTCATCTTGTGATGTCGTCCTTTGTTATTTATACATCTATCTGCTTGAGGCATCAATGTAGATTCGTATGACTGTAAAGTAAATGAAAAACAAAAAAAAAAAAAAGAGAGAGAGAGGAATTGATTTACTTTTCCTTCGTTTTATAGATCTGGGTTATAAAAAGAATGTTTCACGAAAAGAAAGTTCACATAAAGTCCAACGTGTGCACTTTTGTCTTTTGTGTATTATTAAACGTGAACTTTTTACAGTCGTACTTGTACGATAGTATTACAAATAAAACAATAGACAATCATTTCTATAGTTTATATTCATTTGATCACACAAACTAAGCTTTTTTTTTCGTTTTTTTTTTTTTTTTTATTTTTATTTTTTCTTTTCTTTCTTTTTTTCAGCCAAGATTCTCCTTTGAAAAAAAGTAAGAGGGGATTTAGGGAGAGGAAAAGACGGTTTAGTCAAGAAGCTTATATTCTATAAAAGGCTTTGTATTTTACTGAAAATGGTAATGGATGTCTCATCAGTCAAAAGAACACACCATTTCCAGTACCCAATGTTTTTTTTTTTTTTTTTTTTTTTTTTTTTTAAAAAAAAAATAGCTTTTGAGGATTAAATCATTCATTCATCTCTTCCTCCTTCTCAAGCTACGCCTTCTGCAGTGTTTCAACTGCTCAATGTGCATCACTTTCTTTTTCTGATACTATTACCTTCTAATTTGACTTTTATTATTTCAACAAGTTCTTTTGAAAAATAGAACGGAGTACTCCATAACCTTTATAAACATGATAAACTGTTCATCTCTTATTCAATGCTCTCCGAACACACCTTCAGTCAATTCAGCAGCATCTCGAGAGCTTCAATGAAAGCACAAGACACTGCTGGTATGCACACATCCCTCCTTTGCAAAAGCGCTTGAAATTAATTTTCGTTGGCAAAGTGGTGCAGTTGGGTTCAAAGATAAAAAAAATAGACGAGATTCCGATTGAGCCTTCACGGGTTCGACTTTTGCAATATATTTGTTGGCAAGGGTTGGTCAGTAGACAAGGGTATCACAAGAGAGAAAAGAGTACAATGTGATTCATTAGGGTTCTTTTATAGTGACAGAGTTGTCGTCATTGTTACATGCTTGATTGATTTCATTCTTGTTGGCTCATAGGCATTGGCTACAAGTAACTGTGGTCTGATGGACGACCTTTTTTCATACCAAAGTTTCACAAGCAGACACAACTTTTCTTTAGACACACAGTGATGACCTTTTCCAATCCTTTCTTATAAACTCCTTGTCTTTTTATTAAAACGATCTATTTTGTGGATGACAACAAAAAAAAAGAGAGAATAAAAAAAAGTGCATTTTCACTAGACAAAAATACATGCAATTAGAGTAACTAAACAGTCAAGAGCACAAAATTAGATTGCTTTGATTCTACCTTTGGTCTATAGCTTTTCTATCAAGCAGTTCCAATCACCCCCTCATTTTATAAAGTATTGTTATAATAACACGGTTAACCCAAAACAGTGCTTCATTGCCGGATAATTATCAGTTAAAAAACAGATGGTAAATACCAGGCACAGAAAAGAAAATTTGGTGGATAGTAAATGCAAGATAACAACAGAAGCTGTTTTCGTCAATTGATATACGACTAGTCCAAGTTAACACGCCAAAATGATCTTTCAAAAAGTGGCTGATTAGTATCATGAAACGATAGGCAAAATTCGAAGATGCGATAATAAATTTTACTCTTACGACGATTAGTTTTGAAAGTACCATGTCAAATCTGATAAAAGCACCTACATCTTTCTAAATAACTGATAGATAGTTAAAATGGATTAATAGATACAGTAAACATAGGCTTGTATAATATAGCATTCAAGCTCATTTCTTCTTGATTTTGCTCTACACCAGCACTAATACACTATTTTATTAATTAGTGGTAAACCAGGTTGAAATAAACGGAAAAAAGGGCAAGGGAAATTGGTAAAGAAAGACAAGAAAACTGAAAAAAAAAACAGAATAAAATTGACAAAAAAGGAGACTTAAATGGAAAGCAAGGAAAAATACCCAACTAGATATAAAGTTAAATAGAAGAAAGTTAGACATGCCTTTGGTTGATTTTCTTAGTGTATGGGGTTGGAAATAATAATAAAGAGAAAAAATGAGTAAGAATTCAAAAGCTACTAGGATGCTTGTCACTTACACTTGATGCATCGAGATAGTAAACAGCGATCACTGTCCAGGAGAAATTATTGGATTCTGGAGCTGCAGGATGGACGCTGAAGCTATTCTTCTGAAGGAGTCTTTGGAGCCCCACACTTCAAATGGGCTCATGAAACCTGGAGTTTGAAGAAGACCAGATTCCCATCACAGAGATAGCATCATCATCAAATTTCTATCTTAAGTTGGCAATCAAGAAACGGGCAACAGTCTGGTTTCTGAAATAAGACGAGAGTCAACACCTTGAGTGAATCGAATAGGTAATCGCATGGTTGATTCACGTGCTCATACAATGAGCCTAAAGGATAGTAGTATGCTCAGAGCAACGCCAAAGAAAAGCAACATAATCTTCTAACTCCAAAGCTTTGGAATAAACTAGGACAAGTTCAGCTTGAGCCACATTGTCAGACTTGGCTTCCTAGCTTACAGTGGGGTTTCAAAAGGTCGCATCCCAGACAAACCACTTTCTGATGATCTCCTCCTTGTCCATCTCGGGGTATTCGGCTACAATGCTTATCTGTTGAAATATGTTCGTCAGATATAAAAAGGACTATTGGGCATCGAGCCAGAAACAAAAAAGCAATTTTTAAAGAAATATATATTTGACATAGCATCAATGTATGCCGATATTTACCTTGAACATGTGTTAGAAAAGCAATCTTGCTAGTACAAGACAGTCAATTTCAGACGTCTTTCAAAGAGAGCATTAGGATGTTGCGAAAATGGTCGAGACAGAAAGTTAAGCAGTGAAACAATTACACTTTAAACCATCTTAATAACAATATATGGTTTCAAAGAAAGATCATATCAACCGCTGAATGCTTCTAAACATGTTATTAATTTAGTAGTCCTATGCGATATGGCTACACTTTTCCAGTTTTTCGCTGTAAAATGTGAATGAAATTCCAATTATACCCTTTCAATATCACTACCAATCTTGTCTTAAAAAATACAATTTTTTTTTTTCAAAATCAAAGATTAGTCATCTTCAAAAATTACTGCGATTTTTTTTTTTTCAACATCTGCCGAAAAAGACAGTATATTCTTCGCTCTAAACCAGAAATATCTGTAGACTTGTAAGAGAGAAACTAGTGGACATGGTCATAGCAAGTGTATCAGCGATCGTTGTGTTTCCAAGATAGAAAGAAGACAGCAATGAGAAAATTCAAACCGCCCAATCCTTCCATCACCGAACCTTGTATGATAGAATCAAGCCATCAAATGTTTCACGATCCGTAACATAGTAGAGACCACCGCTGTCCGTGATCTTCAAGAGGCTTCAATTGATGAAGGTACGTGATGACAAAAAACAAGGTTTTAGATGGCAGTGCTGCATCATGTATTGTTTAGGCTATGCCCATTCTCAAGTTAAATGTTGAGATTCACTACCGTATCACTTGCACCATTCACGCCCATGTTGTCCGTTCTGCCGTTGACCCCCGCCACCGTCTTCCCCCCACCTAGATTCCAAAAGAAGACATTGGATAAATCATCACAATACTAGCTCATTCTTTAGGATTCTTACAAGTCTTGGTCGCTATTTTTTTTTCTTTTCTTGCTGAAAAATAAAATAGCAAATGACAGTGTCAAGACAGGCTGGTAAAGATGAACCTGGTGCATGATTCATAAAAGTCAGTTTCAAAGTAAGCAGCAATTGACAAGACTCTATCCATCCTTCCCTTTTGCTCTTTTCTACTGTGAATCACATGGAATTCCATTTTGAGCCCATGTTAGATTAGATGGTGTTGATTGTTATGCGTTCTGTGTACGTGCAACCGTGAGGGTTGTGCAATCTTTAAATCTGTGTTTGAAACGATCGCTCCTGATATCCTACCCCCTCTCTTTTTTTTTTTTTTTTTTTTTTTTTTTTTTTTTTTTTTGCGGGGTGAGAAAGCATGACACTATCCGTTTCGAGCACTCATTTTTTTTCAATTCTTCTCTTTGCTTGCACTGTCCTTTTCTTTTCTTTTTTTTTTTTTTTTTTTTTTTTTTTGAAAAATGAGCGGACAGGTTGGACACAAAAGACAGCGTGTAAGCAAGGCCTGGTAAACTTGAAACAAAAAAAGTTGACCCTTTGATTTTTAACATGTTCCAACAAGTGAACAATGTCGTAAAAAGAAAGTAAAATGCGATGGAGCTTCTTTGGTTTGTACCAATTGTGCCTCTCTTGGAATTCAGTGTACATATAAAGAGTCAACTAGAAAAGTAAAGCGTGTTATTTCTTTTGTCAGTTTCCCCCTTTTTTTTAATAGTATTAATATATCAGTCTGATAGAGAGGTCCACCAAAGGGCTATATCGAAGCTATTGAAGGTAGACTGCATAGATTAGAGACATTGTTAGGAAGCATCATTCAAGAAGATGATCCTCGGTCGCAAGCTATACTTGCTGAATTTAATTCGCCACTGGAAACAGCTTACGGCGAATTGGTTAGGCCAAGACCGATGCGCAAAGAGACATTGTCAGGATACGATGGAGATACGATGAATCAAGAATCTGGAGGCGATCGTTCTATGGCTTATCCTAAATTGAATCATACCACTGACAGTGATGATTTAAATAATATGGATAGGATTGATGAAAGTGGACAGTTGCGGTATTATGGAAAGACATCTGGCTTTTACATGTTACAGACCAGCAAGAAATTTGAGGACAGACTGTTGCATTTCAATTTAAAAAAAGATCAATCAGGTCTACCACTGCCATCTTTGGATGTGGATCCATTAGAGATGCCACCCAAAGATCTGAGTGACCATTTACTTGATTTGTATTTCGAAAATTTCTATGTTCTTCTACCCATCGTCCACAAAAAGTCTTTTATGCAGTCATTGGATCAAAATCAAGTCCCGCCACTTTTATTGAACGCAATATACGCCGTAGCTTCTCGTGTGTCCCCTGACCCTCGTGTTCTGACGGATACTTCAAAGCTTGAAACAGCTGGAGACGTTTTCTTTGAAAGAGCTCGGATATTGCTTAATTTGGAATGGGATAGCTTTAAGTTGTACACTGTACAGTCATTAATACTTATGAGTAGCCACCAAAATGGTGCATTAAGGACCACAAGAGGTTGGCTTTACAGTGGGATGGTAAAAGAGAAAAAAAAATGTATGATATCCTTTTTCCTATATTAAATAGCTTTTATAAAGGCCATTCGAATGTCACAGAATTTGGGTTTACATCGTAATTGCGACAGTTGGAATATCACTGCTGTAGAAAAAGAGGAAAGAAAACGTGTGTTTTATTGCTGCTTTGTTGTCGATAGGCTAGCTTGCGCCATGCACGGAAGATCTCCAATCATTGATGACAGAGATTATGACGCACCTTACCCTTCAGAAAGTGACCAAGATGACATAAGTCGTGTGCCTCGTGTGATGGAAAATTTTTATTATTTGATTCAATTATGTGAGATATTGGGTGAAGTGATTCGTGATCTTTACATGGTCAAAGGTAGAAAGCATCTATCATTGATGTCAAGTCCGGACAGTATCGTATCAGCCTTGGATAAAAAACTAAACAAGTGGATGGCTAGGCTGCCACCGAGCTTACAATATCGACCGCCCAACACTCGATTGAATGAACAAGCGCCTGCACCTACGATAGAGCTTTGTCAACTGCACATGCTATTCTATACAACACTCATCCTCACCCATCGACCTTTTATTTCAGGTCATACACAAATGCCCTCATTTTCTGTGTTCCCTTCAGCCTCAATTTGCACATTTGCTGCCAACAAGATATCGGATATCACAGAGTCATTGCTGATTGAATCTAGATTGACACATGTGAACAATTACGCATTGTTTTTCATGTTTACAGCCGGTATCATCTTTATTTATAACGCAGCCTCATCTGATGCCATGTTTGCTTTTGAGGCCAAGATCAGTATTAACAAAATCATACATGCGATGGATGAAGTCGAAAAGACCTGGATTACTTCAGCCAGACACTGCAACATCTTGAGTGCCCTGGCCGGTTTGAGAGAGATTGATTTGGAATGCGTGGATGAGAGTTACACACGTTCGAAGAACAGGAAACGACGACGGCCAGAAGCGTCGATTGCCGTACCTAATTCTCCAGAACCCGATTTACAACTGATGGAGGAAAAATATTATGTGGACAACAGCACAGCCACCGGAAGCAGTAACCCATCTCCGTACAGCGATTTATCATCAGAGGCTGCAACGCCCGCGACAATTGATTATCACATCTCACTACCCTCAGACGTTTCATTTGATCCAAATTCTACAGAATTTTGGCAAGTTCCCATGTCATTTGATATTGAAGAATGGGATTGTTATTTTAGTAGTCAAAAAGGTATACAAACGATGCAGAACGAATCGTTCATGTTCCCTTCTGATTTATCCAGCAACCATTACAATCCTACTGCATCCAACGATCATCTATGATTTTCTATTTATTCATCATTCACTCCTTTATTCGTTTTATAACAGCAAAAATATACAATAAAAATATGTAAGCGTTCGTATCCCAAACGATACTAAAGAACCAGCGTTGTTTATCAAACAAAATGAGACAGTGAGCTTGACTGCAAAGACACAATTACACATGTGAACATTTACTTAATATCTTCTATAAGTAAACCAGTGCAAGACTCTCCATGAAAAAATTAATCCGGATATTCCTGCAATCACAATACCTCCATATAAAAGGCCATTATACAATCCTTTCCCACATAAAACCGTTTGGCTATTATCACAAACCTCGCTTACATACTTTGTTGCTATTATAATTAGTGCAATACCACCTAAAAGGATAATAAACAACAGCAGCGTCCAAAAACAAGCACAAAATGATATCCCAAAGCAACAACATCCATTCTGTTTTCTATAATTGTATTTTTCTTGATTGTTTATTATCGGCGGAGGAAGTGATGGTAAGACAAAGGGAGGTTGCACAGGTGGTGTCATGAAATTTGGTGGTGGAGGTGGAGGAGGAGGGGGAGGGGGAGGAGGTTGACTGAAGAGGATGGGAAGCGGTGGTGGGAGTAAAGCGGGCGAAGATAGGTTATGAGTAGGCACACTGTTGAATCTTGTAGGTGATATTGAGAGTGAATAAAAGGGTGATGTATCATTTTGATAATGTGTCGGTAATGAACTTTGCTGGTTTATTAAATGTGAGCTATGCTGCTGCTGTTGCTGTTGCTGCTTTTTTCGCAACTTTTCTTGTCTTTCAGCATAAAGATATTCTTTTAAATCAATCGCTTCGGGATCTTCATAGTCTCCGCCTATGTCCATACTTTCGTCATAACTGGATAACTGCCTATTGTCCTTTGTTTGATCCGCAGCTGATATTGAATGACTTGAATTAGGATTGACTATATAAAATGGTTCGTGAATATGGTTTTGTTCCATTGATAAATCTTCTTGGTTTAAAGGAGGTGGAGGTGGATATTGGCCTGCATAAGGGTCTGAACTTTTCCGTGGCCTTTCTTTGTGAGTGGACATTACTTTTGTTGGGTAACAAGGAAAAAGAAAGATAGAAAAGAAGAAAAAAAAAAAATACAATGTTATTTTTGTCAACAAAAAAAAAAAAACAAGCCATAAATAGGTATTGTCACGTATCAATGTGAGTTTACATTCGAGTAACATATCAAACACATACTTTCTTACTTTCTCTCTCTCTTTTACAATAATAAAAAAAGAACAAGAGGATTACAAGTGTTTGAAAAAAAAGTAAGAAGGCATTTTACTATTGCAATATAAAAAAAATGTCATTGTTACCTTGTACAATTTGACTTTCAAAATAGTCATTTTGATTTGCTCTTTATCCGAAAATAGATCCCTAAACACAAGAGTTTCACTTGAAGCATCATTAACGAAAGCATTTCAATCATGACTCATTAGACATATACAATACACAAGATGTATGACTAGAAGGATTATCTATTCTTTATCCAAATATAAATTTGACTTGATTGACTTGCAAGATGAACTGTATAACCATGGCTGGATCTAATGTCGTCTGTTCTTTTAGATCAAATCAAATTGCATACTTGTGGGAGAGTATCATGCGATAATATCAAACCATTTGAGATCGTATTTCGTTGCTTCATTGTCTTATCTTTCATACTTCCTCCATTCACTAATATGTCTATTTTGTGTGAGCTTCAGCTGATATCCTTAATAGCTGCCACATGCTGTTTAAAAATGCAAAATACTGCCTTTACAGACATCCAAAATGATCAAATCATCGTCATTTCGTTCAGCCTTTTCTCTATTTTCCTTTCATCCCCTACGCACTTTCCTAAACGAATTGGGCCAGTTTCTTTGTATCGATTTATGATTCTGAAACTAAAATGGATGGTCTTCAAAAATAAATTTCCAGTAAAGTTGCCATAGAGAGTGCAGCACAGAAGCTATGATATTCAGATGGGTCACAGAGAGTGAAGGATCGACTTCAATGTGAAAGGAAGAAGGGTGCTGAATGAGATTATCAGTCAACTTGGCAGAGTGAACGAAAAAGCGAGAAGATATTGTTTGTCACATTTTATGTTTGAAAGGACAAGACCAAAGTGTTCTTCAGAATCAACACGGCTACAGTATACACAACCGGGATCTGGAAATCGGGTTAGGATTAACTGGTGAAGACGTTCCTCACATGGCATTTTGTGATGATAAAATCTCCAGAGTAACGTGTGAGCTCTGTGGGACAGATGCCTTCCAAAACCGGCGCCAGGCTGTAGGACTTGCACGCGGATAGGATGCTGGTAACATGGATGAGTGGGGTAGCTGAGATTCACGAAACCATTTTGTATTCAAAGAAGCAATAGGAACCCTATCTAGTAAAATTGAATCCAGGATGTTGTCAAAGTCTGTTTCAGTAAGCTCAGACAGTGGTAGTACTGATGAGATCATGTGTATTGAATTGTGTGGACATTTGAGCTGATGGAAGAAAGTGGTTTCTTGTATGCGACATAGTTGAAGCTGTTTAAAGTAATTCTTGTTGCTAGAGCGAAAAGGATCTGAAGATGTGGATGGTCTACGTCGAAACTTATCACATACCATATCAGATTCATATGTATGCTTGACAAGGATTCCAGACCAGTAGGTAGCCTTGAAAACTTGATTTGGAAGGAGCAGAGAAGGACAGATTTGAGTCAGCGGTATTTCACTAACCATACGAATAGCGAAGGTTTATCAACTAATTTTATTTATCGTTTTGAACAATGACTTAAAACAGCCAAAGGACTTGATTGTGCTTGTACACATGTTAGGAAGCAACAGAGGTAGAATATGAGAAAGTGCAACTAAGGAAAGGTGCAAGCAGTGTCTAAGAATATCACTAATGAAGGAGGTATAATAAAATGGATCAGAGGAAAAAATTAGTAATGGCTACAACTATCAAAGTTGTAGAGCTGTATGTTGTGTTCCAGGGTCTAAAATGGCAATCCTGCCTTCCTTACGTGATCATTAGCATGTTTGGAAGCTGACTGCAGGAAAGCTTTTGCATACGAAAAATTATAGTTGAGCGAACCTTACTACATATACTTTCGTCAAATAGAATTTTAGTAACCGCGTCGAATGAACCGCATAAAAAAAAGTGCCACTTAGAAATGCAAAGTATGGCCTTTGTTTAGTTTTCTACAACAAAATGGATATTATACAATATTATAACACACACAACAAGAACTTCCTCTTCTCTAAATTTGCATAAAATCACAAAGCAGGTATAGTCAGGCATAGCTTGGAGATTGAACTTGCTGATGAAAACGACTGAAGAGCTTTGAGAGATGTATGGTATTCCACTTTGTCTCCGCCTTCATCAGATCTCCTCGCAAAAGTAGCCCTGGTATTAATGGCATTCCATACGAGATTCTCTCGTTGGTTTCCAAATACCCCGGGGTTGCCCCACTGGCTATCAAAGTGTATAATGAAGCTCTGCTTCAAAGGGTTTTCCCTTCATCTTGGCTCTGTACTAGTACCGCCCTTCTCCCGAAAAAAGATGATCTTACTTTGTTGAAAAACTGGCGACCCATTTCTTTGATTAATACCGATGCTAAAATTTCCACGCGTCTCTTGAATAGTCGTCTAATTTCCGTCTTCTCTCATAGGATTTCTCCTTGTCGATGGGTTTTACACCCAAACGATTTATTGGAGAACATGGTCGTTTGCTACACCTAATCATGACTTCTGCTTCCATCCGTCTTATCTTTCTCAGGCCATGATTCGTTTTGGAGCTTTACCATCTCTAGTTACCAATATCAGTATCAACACTACTGGTTTCTTAACTACGTCTTTTGTAGCACAATATGGGCTTCGCTAGGGTGATCCACCTAGCCCTCTGCTTTTTAATATCGCCTTCGATCCTTTCTTGCGGCTCATTTCTTCCGACCCCCTTTTACAGAAGCTTCTCACTCGAACAACTGCAAGACACTCGTTCCTCGGACGGCAGTCCTGGACCCTCATCGGATGTCGCTTGTCCTCCGACTCCTGTTAAGATACTTGCTTATGCCGATGCCGTACTAGTATTTCTTCACTCTCCTTCCAAGCTCTGAAGCTTATCTACCTTCTTGATGCCGAAATCCGCCTTGACGAAGACATCTGACAACAATAACATTAGCACAAAAAAAATCAATTTTTACTTTTATTATATCATTAATATAGTCACTTGACTTTAAATAAACAGAGGTTTAGGGAACTTGTTCAAGATGTGAACAAAGAAGTTGAGTGCAAAGACAGAGAGGGAATGAAAGGTCATTATATAGTGATGGATAATGTGAAGATTCACGGCAACAAACGTGTAGCTGCTTATATAACAAAAAAAAGAAAGGAGACCTTAAACAAGCAAAACACCATTTCAAAATTCCTCTTAAGCCAAGTTTACAAGCGTCTCTTGATTTTCTAATTTTATCTTATTTGGAATAAAAATCGTCTCAATATAATTTGGCGTTTCGTCTCAGGAAAAAAAAAATTGTAATCTCTAAAAGAAAAAATCAAGCTCAAATGTTTATTCAAAACCCAGTAACTTGGATACCCAATATGGCTCATCAATTATCAAGGAAGTATATTCTATAAGAAAGCACCTAATTTATACTAACCATCTTTTGCATTTTTGTAACAAGATAGTATTTAATACACTTGTGCTCTTTGATGGGTTTTAATATCAAAATTTTCATGGAAAGAAAGACTCTCATTTTTAAAATACAGATTAGTCAATTGTTTCGGCCCGGAATAATTTATTTGAAGAGAAAAGGAAAAAGGCGAAAAGGCAAAAAAAGTGGGAGGGAGAGAGAGGGGGTGAGAGTGTGTGATGATAAAGAAATATTTTTGAAAGAATCCTATTTTCCCTCCCTCCTCTTTAAACGTCAAAGATGCCTGCAAACTCAGGTAGTGTATAAAAGAAAATAAAGGAAACAATAGACTTTTTTTGGAGGATATGAGAAATAGATGGATGAATTGGATAGAATGGATGAATTAGAGACGAGGAAATTTATATTGGAAACTACACGATATTAAAACAGCAAAATGAATCAACATAATAATCCAATTAGCAGCATTCTTCTTCTCTTTCAAAAGCCTTTTGTTTCCTTTCAATGTTTAAAGACGAAAACGTTAACACTTACTATAGCTCCCAAGGCTAAGGCTCAAGCTGCCAAGAAGGCCGCTCTTAAGGGTGTTCACGGCAAATCTGTTCGCAAAGTCCGTACCACCACTCACTTTCACCGCCCCAAGACTTTGGTCTTGAAGCGTGCCCCCAAGTATGCTCGCAAGTCTGTTGCCCATGCTCCTCGCATGGACCAATACCGTATTGTTCGCCAACCTCTCAACACCGAAACTGCCATGAAGAAGATTGAAGAACACAACACTTTGACTTTCCTTGTTGACGTCAAGGCCAACAAGCACCAAATCAAGGATGCTGTCAAGAGACTTTATGACGTTGAAGTCGCTGCTGTCAACACTTTGATCACTACTTCTGGTAACAAGAAGGCTTTTGTTCGTTTGACCGCTGATGTTGATGCTCTTGATGTTGCCAACAAGGTAAAATAGACAAAGTAATGTGTATACATGAAATACTGATATTTATTTGTCTGTTAGATCGGTTTCATTTAAATGCTTTTTTTTTATTTACACAATAAAATTAGGTGAATTTTACCAAAACAGTGTTGGCGTTTTTTATAATAGGAAATCAAGGGGTGGCTTTTGAGTTTAAATACTACTGTAACATTTTAAATAAACAAGCTTTTTTTTTTCCCTTTTTCCCTTTTCTTCTATTTTTATAACCAGAGAAAAAAAAAACTATGACTACACTTTATGACCCACCTTTAAAGCAACCAGCAAATCTCGAGTACAGTGACTCGAGTGATGAAGAGGAAGCAAACAGTCAGTTTGAAATGGCTCAATACGATTTAGACGTTGTTGATGAAGCTTTACTTAATCCTCACAATACAGAATTTATGGACCATTTTGGTTTTAAAATTCAAGTAAAAACAGACGATGAAGCCTCGAGTGGTGAAGAAGAAGGACCTGATAATCAGACGGTAACAACAACAACCGGAAATAGTGATAATGATAGTAGTGATATGTCTTCAATCGAGACCAACATCACATCACCACCTCGATCCCACAGCGATGACGATATCAAGCCTGCATTCTATCCTAGTACAGTGCCTATATTAAAATCACCACCTATAAAATCATCCAATCGAGCTAGTATTATTTCTACCATTAGCAGTAAATTTAAAAGACCTCTTTCTGTCACATCCATTCCTCCTCTTCCATCTCCAGCCCCTACAATCGTCTCTCGTCCATCAGAAACCTTTCAACGAAGAAGGGCAAGCCGGAGGTCTATTTTACCTAATAGATCCTCGGTGATTGTTAAAAAGTTTTCACATTATAACCACAAATACGATTCAGAAAAACAGGCTCTATTAAAGCAACAGGCTATGGAATCACTTACATCTTGTAGGGAGAATGACAATGATACAGCAGACTGGGGTAATAAACACAGGTTGCTATATAAAGAATAAGAAAATAACAAGACAAATATAGACTTTTGGACATTGGCAATCAATCATTTTGGTGATGTTTTGGAAAATCAAATGGATGATCTGAGGCAACACCTAATGAAGGGCGGTATCCCTCCATCGATTCGTGGCTATGTGTGGCAAATCATTTCCAAATCGCGGGATGTGGATTTGATTGAATACAACGACCTCTTAAAGAAACCAAGTTCATTTGAAAAACAAATTCAACGAGATCTTACCCGAACCTTCCCCCATCATCCTTATTTCATGAGCGAATCCGGTCGACAACGTCTTTTCCGTGTTGCCAAAGCGTACAGTGTATTTGATCAAGAAGTGGGCTACTGCCAAGGCTTAGCCTTTGTAATTGGTTGTTTATTGATTCACGTAAGAATGCAAAATCACAATGAAATTTATTTTAAAAGAAAAGCATTCTTAGTTGCCTGAAGAAGATACGTTTTCTGTTTTGGTCAAATTGATGGGTAAATATGACTTAAGGGGTCATTTTACACCCAAAATGGAGACACTACATCAGCACATGTACCAATTCGATAATATCTTTCAACAAAAGCTGCCTGTTGTTCATCGACATATGGAACATGAAGCTGTCTCACCATCGATGTATGCCTCACAGTGGTTTATCACTCTCTTTTCTTACCGTTGCCCTATTGAGCTCTCTTTCCGTATTATGGATTTATTGTTAATAGAAGGCCCTCAAGTACTCGTACAGATTGCTATTGCACTAATTGTTCGAAATCAAGAACACATTTTGAAATTGAAATTTGATGCTTTGGTAGAGTTTTTATGTAATGGCGTCTTTAACGTGTTTCAGGTACAATAAAACTAGTTTTATTACTATTTTTATTAACTATTATAAAATAGGAAGACGCAGATGGTTTTGTTGATGATGTCTATCGTGTAGAACTACCAACAAAATTCATGTCTCGTTTAGCACAACAATACACTGAAGAATCCGAAACCAGAGATTCAAGGTCTTCATCACAAGAAGATCATCTAAGACGAGTGAACGGTCAACTGTCTGAACATATCCGTACAGTGGAAGGAACTTTGGCCTCCCTAAGAACGGAGAATCAGGATTTAACACACCAAATTATTGATAGCAAAATGGAGATTGCACGTGTTGTGGGTGAAAAGGAGCAGTTGAGTCATGAATATGCTCAACTTAAGTCAGCTTATGAAAGACAGATAGAAGATAATCGTAAATTGGCAGAAAAGAATGTGTATTTGGTCAATCAACTCACAGATACAGAATCTATGTTGATTAACATGAAATTAAAGTATGCAGAGAAGGAAGGTGAATTTGAAAGGGTGAAGAAGGAATTGAAGTTGGCACAGAAATAACAATAAACTATAATTTAATAATTGAGTAACACAAGTATTACAAAATGAATTATTGTGCATATACAGTCATACCTGTAAAATTTGTCGGTAGTTAAAAAAAAAAGTTGTCGGTTACTATAAATACAAATGGCGTTTTTTTTTCCGCTAATTTATAAAACCAACACTGATAATAAAACGTCTCTAAGTATGCCACCTGGCTCTATCAACCAAAACAATACGCCAAGCATATCAAATGTCCTTACCCAAGAGGAAACTACTGAATTGATTGCCCAGTTCGAACAACACCGTAAGGTCTTAAAATGCCCTCACTGTGAGAAACAGGGTCTCTTTCGACGAAACGGCCACACTAAGACAGAATCCCCGCAAGCTCTTTTCCGTTGTACCAGCTGCGGTAGTAGCTATAGAGCTATAACTATGAGATCCATTATACATTCTTGCATTTCTTCTTTGACACAGATCTCACCTACAGAGAATGTCGAAATTTCTAGACCCTCGCAAACAACTCCGACCCACCAGCTAGACTCACTTGGTAGTCAATCAGGTGACGTACAATCTCTTCTAAACATGATCCAGCGCCTTACGCAAGAGCTTGCAGCCGCCAGATCTGAAATTGAGCAACTCCTTACCACAACTATCCAGTTACAGAACCAGTTTAACCACGAAAGATTAACTAGTAACCAACCCACACCACCTGTAATAACAAATACTCAATCCTCCTTTGATATCCCTGAACCCACGCCAACAGCATCACCTTGGCGTAACCCCGACCAAGTACGTCGATTGAAAGAAAGCCTAATGCAGCAAAGACAACAGCGACGACAACAAAGACAAGAAGCCGCCGCCAGAATATTACAGCCACCCTCCGAGAATCAAGGCTTTAAGTACATCTATCTCCCCACGAAGGCCCGAGTACCCATTGGCCAACTTCGCTCCCGATTGCGTAAATTGGATATCAATAATAACCGTATCCTAGATATTCACTACCCTGATCGTAATGTCGTAGCCCTACTGGTGCACAATGATTATGCCGACGAACTTCGTTCCCACCTGCAACGTTTCAAGGTAACGCTGAAAGATGATTTTAATCCTTGTGATCCTAAAATCCTTCGTGACCCCCAATACGCTGACGCTTCTGACGAAGAACGAGCCAACCTCGCCTTTATGCATCATTGCAACCGTATGGAACGAGCTCTGAGATTCATACGTACCCCTGTTAAATTTGCTGTTGCAAGATATTTTTACGCCCAAGGATGGATCAGCAAGCAGACTTTACAGGAGAACCTACCCTCAAACCGACGTAACAACGAACCAGAGTCAGATCCGCTATGTTTCGAAGATGAGAACATGAGTACCACAGATGAATATAAGAACCAAGATCTTCCTTCTGATGAGGCCTGTATGAACGATGCCTTATCACTATGAGTAATATTACAATTTCACTTTTCAATACAACTGGTTTAGCTCGTCAAGCCATAGGCCCTATCCTTAATATAGTTCGATCGTCTTCTGTTCTCCTCCTTACGGAAACCTGGCTCTTAAATCCACTTAAGTATCCAACGCATTGGAAACAATACCATACATATGGTATTAAAACCCAACCTCTAGCTACCAAAGGTAGTCAAGGAATCAGTCTTCTCGTGAATCCTGACTGCAAGTATCATGTCCATCATTTTAGAACTGACGATACACCATTAAGTCAGTACAAATTGTCTTTTACCATTGCTAACGTCTTAATCCACTGTCTTTACCTACCTCCCCATCTGGATAACCAAACCGTCAATCAAGTTTTAAACTCTTTACCGCATACAACTAGCCACACTAATACGACTATTATCTGCGGCGACTTTAATGCTAGACTGGGATCTATTGTAGGGGACCACTCAACGAACTCCAGAGGCAATCTGATCATAAGCTGGATACAAAGAAACAATATCATCCTATGGAATCAAAGGTTGGCGTATGGACAATATACTTTTATGGCCCATCAGGGCAGTAGCATTATTGATCTATTTATGAGTACTACCGAGCTTACTGGATCCTCCATGAGAATTCGCCAAGATCTTTCATTGGACTCGAATCATAAATTAGTATCTCTTTCCTTTCAAATCAATGCCAGCATTCCACAACTCCCAAGGCACCCACGGATTATCTGGAATCTAGGAAAACTCAAGGACCGCAACAATCATGAAGTATACTTGCGTCGTTTTCAGGAGTTATCCCAGCCTTTATTGCAATACCATGAAAAACATTATTATCATATGAACAATAGACATTATGCGGTTGACTACATAGAAAAGCTCAATGCTGACCTTTGTCAGGCAATATATACCTCACTAGATGACAGTTGCGGGAGAGTTTCACACTCTACAGATCCATTACGCGACTTCTGGACTGACAAATTGCAAGAAGCTTACGACTACCGAGAACTCTGCTACAGGAAATGGAGAAAAGCATATGGGCTTAACAAGCTCCATTATTGGCTAAAGCACCAAGAAGCTAGAGCTACTCTACGTCGACTGATCGCCCAACTTCGCCGAGAAACTTGGGCCACTTTCTGTAAACAAATGGCATCTGAAGAATATACCAAGGCAATATCTAAGCTTAGCCGTATTCGCAAGAACCGAACTTTGAAACCCACTTTCTCCACTCCAGAGGGCCCACAGCATGCAGCTGAAATAATGGCTTCCTGCTTGGAAACTACTTTCTCAGGTGATCTTCTTAAAAACGTCCAACTTTACGAAATCGATACTCCTATTTTACCTTTTGAAATAGATTGCCCGTTCACCAGGGACGATATTAACCTCGCTATCCGTTCCCTACCAGTCAAGAAAGCACCTGGGATCGATCACCTGCGAAATGAAATGCTCCAACCAATATCTCATCTGCTAGCACCTATTCTCTTTCACCTCTTCCATATGTGCTGGGCTTGGTCATATGTCCCACAGACATGGCGCATTGCCCAGGTGATACCCATATACAAGAAAGGCTCACCATCAGATCCAGGTAATTACCGTCCAATTAGTATGACCACTATCTTTAGAAAGATCTTGGAACGCTGCATCCAGCACATTCTACAAACCGACGGACCACCTCTTGATATAGCCCAAGGTGGCTTTAGAGAATCCCGCAGCGCATTAGATCAGGCTTTGTGCCTCACAGAAATTAGTCACATACTGCGTACACACTACCATGTCAAGCCTGTCTTAGCATTTCTTGACATCAAGTCCGCATATGACACAGTCAATCGCAGTTTCGTATGGGACACTCTGAGCCGTTACGTCTCATCTCCCATGCTCAACCTGTTACGTTGCCTTTTTGACGATGTGCAAATCGAAATCCTTCTCTCTAATACGACCTCTCGTCGTTTTCACCCGAAAACAGGCGTGCTTCAAGGCTCTATCCTCTCACCGTATCTCTATTCCATCTACATAAATCAGCTTCCAGCCCAATTACGATCCCAGGCCATCACCACTGACATGTCGCCATTAGAAACGATACCGCTCCTAAACTGCTTACTCTATGCAGATGACGTGGTGCTAATAGCTGAACGTACGACTATGACTGGTCTGCTACGTAAGTGTGAAGAGCATAGCCTACAAATGGGGTACCGATGGAACCCCTCCAAATGTGTCATATTGGACAATCAGCTAGAACCTATACCATATACCATTTATAACCAAGTCCTGCCACAAGTAACCTCTTTTGCTTATCTAGGCGTACCATTTAAACCAGGGGGTTACCTAGACCCAGATGAATTGATTAGACGCAACTCCTCTAAAGCATTAGCCACGATGAACGTACTGAAGTCAATGGGCATTAATCCCTCTGGCTTCTCTAGGCTCCTTTCAACCAGATTTTACGCTCATATAGTTCGACCACAGCTTGAATATGGCTTGGCAATCAACCGCTTCACTAATACCCAGCTGAAATCCATTGAAGATGTGCAAGATACATGCATCCGTACGATCTATGGTGCCCGTGGAAACACCTCCACCAAAGTGATGCTTCACCTAGCTAAACTTCCCCTTATGGCAGATCGAGTTCACATTTTACAAGCACAGTTCCTTTACAGGTCCTTATGCTTACCTGACGATGCACTGTTATGCCGACTATTACCACACATTCGACACATTCGTGGACACCAATGGTTCCTCCTCTCAAAGACCCCTCTCTGGCAAAGCTTACCTTCTACAGGAGAGGAACTGGATAAGCACATGTTCAAAACAGCCAAAAAACGCTTCCTGCAACAATCTCTAGAAAAGCGCCAACAAAGTGGGCATTACAAACTTCTTTCAAGTTGCCGTAGATCCGTATCTTTGGACCCTATCTTATGGTTACCCATGTCCTATGCAGAACGTAGTCGATGTATACGGTGGAGGCTAGGTTGGTTACCTGGTGGAAAGCCGCATCCGTGTCCCAAACACCCTACACTCAAGTTCACACGCAAACACGCCATTACTTGCCTCAATATGCACCAACGCCTCTATATGCCTAAAACCATTACAGATCCTCTGTCGTTCCTTCTGAATATGCTTCCATCTCGCCCCTCAGTATCCTCAAATCTAGCACTCTCTTGGTCCCAACGCTGGCCAGTTATATGTTCAATATTACATGAACTGGATCAACTTCAACATGTCACAGCTATCCCCATTACTCACCCACATGGTCAGAAGCTCCTCGAATGGCTTAAACATTTCCTTTAGCTCCATCTTTTATGGCTCCACACATTTCTCCTCCCTTTACCTTTTTTACCCTTTATCCCAGAGGGGTTTTTTCATAACATCGACATCCTAACGGATTGACCTGGTCCGGGCGGACACTTATTTGTTTTTATTTTTAGCGCTCAATTGGACTTTCAATAAAGTATAACATTTAAACAAATACAAATGGCATGCGTTACACACACTACGAACAACAATAAAACATTAAAAGAACATTAACTATGCCTCCAGGCTCTACTAAACCTGATAATAATAACGACAATAACATGCAAAATCTTAATAACATCCTAACACAGGATGAAATTGATTACTTTCTCATTTCGAGACCCATCGCAAATTAAGATGTCCTAATTGCGAAAAAAAGGGTATTTTCCGCCGAAACGGCTCTAATAAATCTGAGCCTCCACAACCTATTTTCCGTTGTAATGGTTGCAGCAGCAGCTTCCGAGCCAAAACTATGTTGAACATTGTTAATTCTATACAGCTTACTCCTGCAAACACACAAACATCGATGAATCCTGAATTTTCTGGATCCTTCCAAGGCGCTACGTCATCCCAAGTGACACAAATCGACAACAGCCAAACTGATCCACAGTCTCTCCTTAACATGATCCAACTACTAACAAAAGAATTAGCTTCCGCAAGAACTGAAATTGAGCAACTTCGAGTCCAGACAGCACATCTCCAGGAACAATTAAATCAACAGAGCAACGTCTCGAATCCCACAAATCACTTGAACCCTTCCGAGTTTCCTCCTCTTCAGAACGCTGCAACAGCACTTTTGCAATCAACTCCATGGCACCAACCTGAAAAACTTCAGCAAATTAAAGATCAATTGACCGCTCAACGACAACAACGACGACTACAACGACAAGAAGCGACTGCGCGTCTGTTACAGCCACCCTCTACCAATCAAGGATTTAAATATATCTACTTGCCTACAAAGGCTAGAGTACCCATTGGACAGATTCGCTCTCGCTTGCGCAAATTGGATATTAATAATAACCGTATCATTGACATACACTACCCTGATCGTAACATTGTCGCCCTTTTGATCCACAATGATTACGAAGACGAGCTCCGACAACAACTACAACGCTTCAAAGTAACCATCAAAGAAGACTCTAATCCTTGCGATCCTCAAGTGCTTCGTGATCCAAAATATGCTGACCGCACCCCTGCAGAGCGAGAAGATCTTGCTTTTATGCATCACTGTAACCGCATTGAAAGAGCTCTACAATACATTCGAACCCCAGTTAAATTTGCCGTTGCCCGATACTTTTATTCAAAGGGCTGGATCAGCAAACAACTTTTACAAGAAACTTTACCGACACGAACAATAAACAGACAGCAAGATATTGACATATTTTTTTTCCGATGATGATCATATGAGCACCTTCGAAGAAACTAAGGACATAAACCAAGCCACGGCTCCTATGGATGATACAACCTCCATATGAGTCCAATCACTATTACTCTTTTCAATGCCACAGGCCTAGTAAAACAGGCCATATCGCCAATACTCCATCTTGCCCAATCTTCCTCGGTCCTTCTTATTACTGAAACTTGGCTTTTGCCACCTAACAAATACCCTACAAACTGGAAACAATTTCACACATATGGTATCAAACTACAACCCCTAGCTACTAAGGGTCATCAAGGTATCAGTCTTCTTATCAACCCAACCTGTCCATACCATGTTCATCACCTACCGAACGACGACGACATGTCGATTTCCCAATACAAACTCTCCTTCATTATTGCAGACACTCTTGTACATTGTGTTTATCTTCCTCCCTCGCTCGACAATCAAGTCGTCAGTCAGGTCCTGGATTCCTTACCACATATAGCGCCCGATGTCAAGCATACCATCCTATGTGGCGACTTTAATGCAAGAATGGGATCTTATACTGGAGATAACTCTACAAACCCCAGAGGAAATACAATATATAGATGGTTACAAGAACACAATTTCATCTTATGGAACCAACGCCTTGCATATGGAAAACCCACTTTTATAGCACACCAAGGTAGCAGCATTATAGATTTCTTCATGAGCGATACTGAACTATGTAACCCTTCTCTAACAATACGGGAAGATCTTTCTTCGGATTCTGCACACAAGATGATGTCTTTCTCATATCATCCCAACATATTACCAGAAACCCACAGTCAACAACCACGTACCACTTGAAAACTCACAAAGTTGCAGGATACTAAAACAAGGAATCAATATATTCAAAGTTTTCAAAATGCAGCCAACAACATATCAATGTCGATCGAAAACAATAAACGACAGCCTCATGATCAACAATCAGCAAGAGATTTTATTGAAAAACTAAATGATGACATTTGCCAAGCAGTATATATATCACTGGATAACATCTGTGGATGCATAGGCCAACAAACTGACCCATTAAAGGACTTTTGGGCAGCGGAAATGAGACAAGCATACGAGACTAAAGAATACTACTATAGAAAATGGCGTAAAGCATACGATCTGAATAAACTCCATTTCTGGTTACAACACCATCAAGCACGTGCAACGCTGAGGCGTCTTATTCACCAACGACGTCGAGAAAATTGGCGTAGGTTCTGTCATCAGATGGCAATTGGAGAGTACACAAAAGCTATTTCTAAACTTAGTCGTATCCGCAAACATCGCACCCTACGACCAATATTTTCTACACCTCAAGGTCCTCAGCATGCTGCAGACATAATGGCTTCACACCTAGAGAGTATCTTTTCGGGACAACTACTAAGGGGAGTACAAAGAAATAATATTCATAATCCAATTCTACCCTTTGAGATAGAGTGCCCAATTACTGCAGAGGATATACAAGAAACCATTAGAAACTTACCAACAAAGAAAGCACCCGGCGTAGATCACCTCAGGAATGAAATGCTACAACCTATACAACATCTGCTGGCACCGCTCCTTCTTTCACTCTTCCGTTTATGCTGGATGTGGTCTTACACTCCACAATCTTGGCGTGTTGCTCAAGTTGTCCCGATATATAAAAAAGGCTCCACTAACGAACCGAGTAACTACCGACCTATCAGTCTAACTTCTATCTTTAGAAAGATCTTGGAACGTTGCATACAATATAGCTTGCAAACTAACGGATACCCACTTGACATTGCACAAGGCGGTTTCAGAGAATCCCGTGGTGCGATAGATCAAGCTCTTTGTCTTGCAGAAATCTTCCATATACTGCGTTCACATTATCAGACCAAGCCCGTACTAGCCTTTCTGGATATAAAATCCGCCTATGATACTGTTGACAGGAACTATATATGGGATGTCTTACAGCCTTATATATCACCTCCACTCCTAGGTCTTCTACGCAACTTATTTGATGAAGTCCAGATAGAAGTGCTCCTCTCAAATGCAACTTCTAGGCGTTTCCATCCAAAGACTGGAGTACTCCAAGGATCCATCCTCTCGCCCTACCTTTACTCAGTATATATAAATCAACTTCCGGTATACCTACGCCATCAGGCTATAGAGGATGATACACCCCATTATATTTAGCACCACTCTTGAATTGCTTACTCTATGCGGATGACGTGGTCCTAATAGCCAACAGCTCAACTATTGTTGAACTACTACGAAAATGCGAAGAACATAGTATAAAAATGGGATACCGGTGGAACCCTTCAAAATGTGTCATTTTGGATAACCAACCACAGACAGTAGAATATGCTATCTATGACCAAGTTCTACCGCAAGCGACAACTTTTACTTAACTAGGAATACCCTTCAAATCAGGCGGCCACCTTGATCCGGAGAAGCTTGTTCAAAGTAATATTTTCAA
Organism: Rhizopus delemar RA 99-880; assembly: GCF_000149305.1. Taxonomy (NCBI): domain Eukaryota; kingdom Fungi; phylum Mucoromycota; class Mucoromycetes; order Mucorales; family Rhizopodaceae; genus Rhizopus; species Rhizopus delemar. The sequence continues at coordinate 741,630 of NW_027137829.1, forward strand.
AGCCATGTCTACGATGAATGTCCTATCTTCTATTGGAGTAAACCCATCTGGATTCTCCAAACTCCTCTGCTCTCGATTTTATGCTCAGATAGTCCGGCCACAAATGGAATATGGCATAGCCATCAACTGCTTCAATCACACTCAGCTGAAATCTTTAGAAGAGGCACAAGACAAATGCATATGTAAGATCTACGGTGCGTCTAGAAAAACATCCACCAAGGTGATGCTCCATTTGGCTAAGTTACCCACAATGAGAGAAAGAGTAGCTATCTTGCAAGCCCAATTCCTCTTTCGTTCATTATCCTTACCTGAGGACACACTGCTGTATCGCTTAATGCCACATATATAGTACACCAGAGGTCATCAATGGTATAAACTATCAAAAACTGCTCTGTGGAAATTGATGCCGTCGACAATAACCGACTTAGATACCCGAGGCTTTAGAGCAATAAAGAAGAAATTCCTCCACTCTAAACTTGAAAAACAGATCCAAGGTAAGAACTCCAAACTACTATCCAGCTGTCGCCCAACAATCACTCTCGACCCTATCTTGTAGCTACCAATGACTCATGAAGAAAGAAGTCGATGTATACGATGGCGCCTTGGTTGGTTGCTAGGTGGTGCTCCCAAACCCTGCCCTTACCATCCCAACAACAACCTGTCAAGACGTCACGTCATCAGCTGCCTAAATATGCATCGCCGTCTCTGTATGCCTAAAGCAATAGCTGATCCTATATCTTTCCTTTTGAATATGCTTCCGACACGCACATTTGTTCCCTCTAGTATTGCTCTGTCCTGGGCCTGTTGATGGCCCGTTATATGTTCTATCTTCCATGAATTAGATCAACTACAACACTATACAACCATCCCGTGCAAGACACCTCATGGCCAAAAACTAATTGAATAGCTGAAACAGCTTCACTAACTTCGTATGTTTCTCTATGCACCCTACTTTCCTTTCTCATTTTTTACCCTTGAACCCGAAGGGGGTTTTTTTTTCTAAACATCACACCTCCAAACGGATTGATCTGGTCCGAGCGGACACTTATTTGTTTTATTTTTAGCGCTCAATTGGACCTTTAATAAATGTTTAAACAAATAAAAATGTCGAAAAAATAAAATCCAGTTGTCTGCACTGAGATAATTGTTGGTTAGACCTATGAGTTCATGTAATAATTTCTGAAAGATGCCGCAGCTTTGTATGTAAAGTTTTATTTCTTTCTTTTTAAGAGTTATAAATGTCAAATGTTTTTTTTTTATGAGGATGGGCAAGATAATGTCTTTAATGAACAAGGAGAAAAAGTTTTCGATCCAATGGAGGGCATCTTAACTCAAATCACAGATCCCAAAGTTGTTCTTGAGACAATCGCTAGCTAAAGCGAATATTTAGCTCTAAAACCCGCGGAAAGAGTCATTCAAGAAAAGATTCTTAAGGAAATAAAGGTTGTTAAATCAACTAAAAAATACACTATCTATACCGACAAAGAACGAGAAAAATTCATAGACCTAATGATAGAAGCACCTGAAGAACGAGGTAATATTGCCAAGTTTTCAAAGCAGCTTGGTATCAATCCACGTACGGCGGAAAGATGGTGGAAAAGCTACCAAACAAGTGGGGAGGTACCATGTAAAAAGACGGCGAACAATGGTCCAAAAAGCTCTATTACTGCCGACCATGAAGAGTATATAGAACGTCTAATTGATCAAGACCCTCAAATCTTTGCTGAAGATATCATAGATGACTTGACTACGAAGTTTGAAGGTTTTTCGATTTCTGTATCCCGATTAAACCGCTATTTGAAGAACAACATGCATATCAGTGTAAAAAGACCTACATTTGAGGCCGAAAAAAGAAACTCTATAGAGAACTTAAATACAAGGTATCAGTGGTTTATGGAATGGAAAGACTCAAATCTAGATTACACAAAGAATTGTGTGTTCATAGACGAGGCAGGTTTCAATATTAACACGCGAAACAGTTGGGCAAGATCAGCGAGAGGAATTCCTGCCATTGTCCAAGTCCCAAAATCAAGGTCACCATCTCACACAATAATTGGCGCAATTCATGCCTCTAGTGTACTTCATGTAGTATTAAAAAAGCCACCACCTAAATCCGATAGAAGCTCCCAGAATAAAAAGATTAAAAAGACCAATAATGGCAAGAAACGAGCGGCATCTGAGATTGGTAAAGAGGACACAAATGTAGAAGAGGATGAGGAGACTGTTGACACTGCTAAACCCGCATCAAAAGGTACAACTACCGCCTATTTCGACAAGTTTATGAATGAATTGTTAGATGCAATGGATCTTGATCAGAGTTTAAAGGGAAGTTATATTGTTATGGACAATGCTTCCATACATAAGTCGGCTCCAATGAAAAGAAAGATTGAAAGCAGAGGTTACCATGTGATGTATCTTCCCCCTTATTCTCCTGAATTAAACCCTATTGAGCAGTTTTGGGCAATCGTGAAGGGCAAATTGAAAGGTCATCGATTGATGACTGAAGAAAATTTATCGTCTAGAATCGCTGATGCTTGTAATGAAGTACTCATCAGTGATCTTTATGGCTTCGCCAGTCATTCTAAACGTCAGATAATAAACTGTTACAACAGAACTCCATTTTAATACAATAACAATAAAACCACCTTTTATTTTTTCGACATTTTTATTTTAGTTGCCGACAATTTGCTTTTATTTTATTTTATTTCAATGAGTAGCAACTTTTATTATGAGGATGGGCAAGAGAAAATTGCTGATGAGCAAGGAAATGAGGCAAAGGATTATGAAAAAGAGTTTTATCCTTACAACATCAGTTCCTTGATGACAGTATCACAGTATCTACATCGCTGAGGCCGCTTTCCGACTGAAGTTACAGAAGAGCTAAACACTAATATAGAGGAGTTGGCTTTAGAGGCTGCCCAATAGGAAAATATAATATATACTCTGACAGACAGAAAGCAGTCTTCTACTATTTTAATAAGGTCAAATTGTGGAAAGCTGCCGCTTCAGGCCGAAAGGCGCAAGTCGAAGTTTGTACTGCTCAAAAATGGGCAAAGCATCTTAAAGAAGAACCCATTTGGAATATTTACGAGAAACAAACGAATGTGGCCATCACAACTTCAAGAAGAGCATAAGAAGCACTTGATTCAGTTTTTTTATGAATATCCTCAAGCGACTAGACGCGATACAGTGGAAAATTTGACGACTACATTATTGAGAACACGTTTGAGTGCTTTTAAGCTATAGTACCTCGACTCATCTTGTTTAGCATGCACGTAGACTCGAATAATATCAGGTCGGCTAGTTTGAACATCAAGCTGTCCCATCTTGAGTTTGGGAGCAGTCTTAATGTCATGGGCTATAGGTTATATAGCTGTGTAGCAATGATAGATAGTAGCGGCGTTAATTCTTTCTGATTCAGTCAAATATTACATGAGCTTTTTCCCAATTCCTCTGCGCCTAACTTTGATCAATTTGCTCTTAACTGGAGCTTGAGAGCAAATGGTAGACAACAGTGTGTTGTCTAACAAGCAAATAATTGTAGACACAAGCCTTTCCGTTTACAGTTTCATGTACCAAGGTCTGTTAATTTTCCAACTATTAGCTATTTTACCACGTTGAATGACTGGCCTTCATTAGGGGGCATATGGCGGATAAGTTTCCTTGGCAAAGACTGTTGGTTTAACATTGACTCACCTAAACAAACTGTCCCACTTGACTTATCTTGTAAAATAAACTTTGATACTGTACGATGAGTGGTATACATTGTTTTATTCATATGAGTTATATTATATAAAATATGTTGGTAATAGAAAGAAATATGGTTTATTCCTCGCTAGGCTTGGTACGAAATTATGCAGAATTTGCACTTTTTGAACTGTTGTAACTGCTAAAGAGACCAATATCTTTTCCAATTTGGAAAAAATCTTCCCAGTCCATTTTATCCTTAAGATGTTTTCTAACGGAATCAATAAATGCCCAATTGAGATTTTTGTGTTCGGGAGCAGGGAGAAAGTCGCGACTAGATGTGGAAGACGATGAGGAGCCTACCGACGATGAATTCAATGAAGGGTTCAAAGGTTCAGCTGTAATATGGTGCTTACGACATATTTCATTCACATAAAGGATGCCATCATCCAAACATTTGGCCGTCCTTTTCCTTGAGTCAGGGTCCTCAACATCTTCCAACAATCTCTTGTTTGCCTTGGAAAACTGAGAGTTTGTTTGGTTACAGACTTGCTGTAATACCACAAGGAGATTTTCGTATTCTTCGATATCAGTACCAAAACTATCTTTTGCAAGACCAAATAGTTGCTGGATTATCGGGTCTTGTCTGTGTTGCATTGATATTAGTGATAGCTTTTGCTCGATAAGAAAGTGGGCAACAGCGACTAATGGATGAAGTGGTTGCGTGTTTAGATAGGCATGGATACTACCCCCATTAAACAAATGAAAAGACTTGGCCCAACCTGGGCAGGGTAATTGTACGGCGAATGGAAATTCCAAATTTTGATTTGTTTCCATATCAATAATATCTTGAGTAGTGCTGTTGATGCAAACTACTACTACGATGGGTGCGACAGGGTACTCTTTTAAAATTTGAAGGCAGTATTCATTTACCCTTAAATAAAATTTCATGTTCATAGTGTGCTGGATTTCTACTAGTATAGGAGGAAGATCGCGGTCTCTATGACTTATGGGTGCATATACAACATCTGATTTCATTAAATTCGCCCATTCAGTGGGTAAAGCCATGTACTTGTCTTTCGCATGTTCACCTACGTACAAAGTCTGAGTCAATATGGTATGCAGAACAAAACGAAATGACAAACACTTACGATTAAAGAATATTTTTATTTTTTTATTTAAATAACCCAATTGAGCACATAATCACTACTGGGATTGAATTGCCCGGGTCAGATCAAAAAAGGGAGATAGAGCGAAAAACCTTTTTGATAGGCAAAAAGGAAAAAAGGAAAGGGAAGGGAAGAGGTATAAAAGAACTCTAGATATTGTCTAGGAGAGGGTTGTGATAGCTGTAAGGGGGAGCGAGATCAAAAGACTCCAAGAAATTGAGGTCTATGAGCCCAGATTGGAGAAAGTAGTTAGTGACAGCGTTGTAAAGAGGAGCCTTGAGACGGCAGAAAGCAGAACCAAGTCGTTGAAGGAACACATGTCGAGCAAGTTTAGTTTTTCTCTCAACGGATTCATTGAGAAGCGTAGGACCACGAATGATGGTGGGGCTCAGAGGGTCAAAGTCGTCACGAATAGTGATTTTGTGTTTGTACAGCTGAAAACAGAGCTCGGGTTCGAAACCCGTATGGATAAGGAAGCTGGCCACATTTCGATCTGAATATTGAATATCCAGAATGCGGCGTGTGTTAATGTGCAACTCACGAAGGTTAGCACGGAGTTGATGGATGGGGAGGCGACGGTGAATGGGAACGTGGATAAACGTGAAGCTGGAAGGAGCAGTAGGAGAGGAAAACTGTCGAACAATGGCAGCTAAACTGTGTTTGGGTTTGGAATTCGGAAGCTTAGATACCTTGGTTGTGGGAGGAGCAGCATCATTGTTGGGGGAGCGTGGACGTTTGGAGGAGGAGGGAGTAGAATCAGAAGGAGGACTGGAGTTCGCAGTTGGTGTGGGTTCAGAGGATACTTGCTTCCGCAAAGAAGCGTTTTCCTGTTGCAACTGGTGTATCTTGGCATTAGCGATTGCGAGTTCATTTTGTAATCGTTGAATGGTTTGAAGGTGGGTGGACATGATGAATTATTTCCTTAAAAGGAAAAATTTATCAAAAGTGTTGGGGAAGCGAAAGAGTTCTCTGACAAACACTTACAGTGAGAACGGTAAATTTTGTCACTTTGAGAAAATTCAATGCCCCTAACAAAAAATAAATGTCACTTTCCAAGAAATTAATGGCACCAAGCCGAAAATGATTGTCTCTTTATGTCTAAAAACTTTGTCACAATAAGTTAACCTAAAAATGATATGTATTTTCCATAAAATTATCTTAACCTATTATCACTACAGAAAAAAAAGTCTGAATTTTCAGGAAGACTTTTTTTTTAGGCCACACCCGTTTCGTTTCAGGACCAGCAAATTTACGTTATCATACTTCTCTTTCTTCATTTAATCTGATTACAATGCCAAGCAACTACTTTCTTGATACTTCTGTTGATAACTGGTCAATTAAAACTGCTTTTGAAAGGATTGAACAAAATAATCCAAAAAACATTGCAAGAGAAAACCTGAGACTACTGAAAAGTCACCTTAACGAAGTTTTGACAATCAATGATTACGCGATGACAGCAGCAGCTACTAAACTTTTACAAGACTGGAAACGCATCAAGAAAGAATTAGTTCCTAAAAGAAACAAAAGAACTCCTACATACAACAATAACAATTATGGCAAAGTATTTATCGCCCAACCAACTAATTCGACTGTCATAATCAATGAATGTGCAGCAAGCTCTAGCACGATTATTCCAAAAAAACGCGTTGAAGGCCGTCAAGAAGACGATGCTAGTAGCTCTGAAAATGATTCATGGGAGAGTCTGGCAAAACAAAGAAAGAAAAGAAAGTACGTAAATGCTTATTTATGTGGTTACTATAGTGACACTGATATTGGAAGCCCTGGTTCTAATTGGGAGATCAACCAATTAAATGTTTCAAAGTCCTCAATACTTTTAGACAAGTCTCTATACAAGGAGCTCAATTAAGAAAATTTTTGTCTGATAGTCGGGTCTTATCATTATCGTATATTTTTTTACTTTCTTCTATTGATAATTGTGCCTTATTTAAGCTAGCTCCTCAAGATCAAAAACTGATAATGAAGAATTTGAACACAAAAGAACATTTGAAGCCTGTTGACGACAAAGTTATGAATGCATGTCGAAAAATACACCACCTTTTGAACGATGATGATATAGACAGAGACGGAGCAGAAGAAGCCATTGATGAGATCAAAGTATCAAGCCCAAACAAAAGCGTAAAGATTGCATTAAAAATCATTTCAAGCATGTTATTTAAATTAGTCGACAATCACAAGTCCAATAATCAAACACAAGGTGAAGCTACCTTAATTATTGATAATATACGACCATTTTTAAACCACTGTATCATTTCCCAACTTGAGGGAGTCAAATACGAATGGTAAGCTCAAACATATGATCCAAGTCAACAGGAATAAAACTTGACATATTTTTAAGGTTGACATTGACGAAGACGTATTTTGGTCGGGAGTCGCCTTTGATTCCTTTTTGATTTTTAAAGCTTATTTTGTATTCAAACGATGCTCCTTTTCATGGCGATTCGAATGGTATGCTTTTCGGTGTGGTTGGATAATTCTAACGGACGTTATTCAAGAAAATGTAAACGAAAATAAGGGGAAAGGAAAATAATCAGCTTCACCGCATCGGGAATTGAATGAAAGGAAGTCACAATTGGCCGACATTATTTTTCTTACCCATTATTTTCTACCCTCACAGGATACATCAAGAAGACGATCTCTGGACGCATTGTTCACCCAATGTGCCAGCACACCAAACAGAAAAGAACACCAAAAGAATCAACATGAAAAACGAATATTCAATGGATACATTATTTACTTTATTTATCAAAATCACCATAATACCCTTCACAATTGTACATTTTCCCCACTTACCTTGTATTAATATGTTATGTCAAAGTATCGATTGTTGTAATGTAATAAAAATAAGTCTTTCTTCCCGCTAAATTTAATTTTGGCTGCCGAACATTTTATTTTGCGCGTTCAAGCAATTGAAGTCAAGAACTAGTTTAATTGTTGATCTTGTTGTTATTGTACATTAATAGTCTTTTACAGTCTTCTATTAATTGGTTTCTGTTATAACTTCACCGTATAGCGAAACTAAACATAACAAACAAATTAGCAGCTGTCAACATACCGGGTAGCTCTGCCTTCGGACGGGCAAATCATGATTCCAGATCTGACACTTTTTGTTGAGTTAAACTCAACCACCAATTATGAGTTATTTTTTGTTGAAGTCAAAAGAAGAGGCAAATATCAAAACAATAATCTGGAGAACGACTTGGTAAAGTTAGGAAAGGAAATGCATACAGCATTGAATAAATTGGTGAAGAAAAGAGTAAGAAATCCTGAAGTTGCTGGGTTATTAATTGAAGGTAATATATATTGTCAAGTTACTTTTAACATATGACTATTAAAGACTCTACGTAGATACAAAGGCGATAGCCTATAAAATGACATTGAAATACGAGGGGCTATACCAAATGATTGAAATCAGTCAGTTCAATCTCACCAGAGACAATACTGACGATATTTTACTGATACCTGCCATTATTGAAAAACTCAGTCAGATAAAAGAAATCGTTCTGGCCACTATCAGTAATCTGTACCAATGTAACAACGGAGATGAAGAGTCGGTTGATTTAACTTCCTATATCCGTCAAGCATGCAAGACTCCTGTACCAATACTAGTCGAATAAAATATTTTTTAATTTATATCGTTATAGTTTTTTCTTTAAACATAGTCTTTTATTTAAGATCCAATTGAGCGCAAAAATAATATAATAAACGTCCGCTCGGACCAGATCAATCCTTAAGGATGTTCATGCTTAGAAAAAAAACCTCTTTTGGGAGCAAGAGTAAAAAATGTGAAAGGGGAGGAATGAGTGGAGTTATCAAAGAAATGCTAAAGAAATTGGCTTAACCATGTAAGAAGCTTTTGACCGTGGGGGTATCTGGCAGGGATCAGTTTGTCATGGTGTAGCTGATCTAGTTCATGCAGTATGGAACAGATAATCGGCCATCGCTGATACCAAGTGAGAGCAGAACTTGGGGGAATCGAAGGACGTAGAGGAAGCATATTCAAAAGGAATGACAGTGGATCCTGGACAGTTTCAGGCATAAACAAGCGTCGGTGCATATCAAGGCAGTTGATAGCATGATTCTTAGAGAGCTGTTGCATAGGGTGTTTTGGACATGGTCTTGGCTTGCCACCAGGGAGCCATCCTAGTCTCCAGCGTATACAGCGGCTACGCTCTGACTTGGACATGGGTAGCCAGAGAATAGGATCTATGGAGATCGATCGACGGCAGTGAGAAAGCTGCTTGGAGGTTCGGCGTTGTTGACGGATCTCTAGGTTCTGTTGCAGAAATTGTCGCTTAGCAGCCTTGAATGAGCGGGTATCAAGTTCGTCAGTAGTAGATAGCGCCATTTTCCAAAGGGGCGTCCGAGAGAGAAGGTACCATTGATGTCCTTTGGTATACTGGACGTAAGGTAGTAGGCGGTGAAGCAGTGCATCTTCAGGTAAATATAGAGAACGAAGGAGGAACTGCGCTTGTAGTATACTGACTCGTTCCGACATGAGGGGCAACTTGGACATGTGAAGCATAACCTTAGTGGACGCTTTGCCTCGAGCCCCGTAGATTTTTCTGATGCAACTATTCTGGGCTTCCTCCAGAGCATGAAGTTGATGGACCGTGAAACGATTGATGGCTAAGCCGTACTCGAGCTGAGGACGAACGATGTGAGCGTAGAATCTAGTGCAGAGAAGCTTGGAAAAACCGGAAGGATTCACACCAATGGATGACAGCATGTTCATCGTTGCAAGAGCCTTGTGGGTATTACGTTGAATTAGTTCCTCTGAATCAAGATAACCACCCGGTTTGAAGGGAACGCCAAGGTATGCGAATGTGGTTTCTCTTGGTAATGGCTGATCATACAGAGTGTATGTGCATGGATCTGTACTGTTGTCTAAAACCACGCATTTAGATGGGTTCCATTTGTATCCCATTTGTAGACTATGGATTTCACATTTCTGTAGTAGATCAACCATGTTTGAGCTTTCGGCGATGAGAACCACGTCATCGGCATAGAGCAGACAGTTGAGGGAGGGTATCATTTCCAACGGTGACATATCAGGAGTGAGAGCTTGAGGGCGTAGTTGGGCTGGAAGTTTGTTAATGTATACCGAGTAGAGATATGGTGAGAGGATAGAACCTTGTAGAACCCCAGTTTTTGGACTAATTCGACGAGAGGTTGCATTAGAAAGCAGGACTTCGACTTGGATATCGTCGAAGATATTACGTAATAGGCCTAATAAAGGAGGTGAGACATAATGACTGAGTGTCTCCCAAACGAAGTTGCGATTAACTGTATCATACGCAGACTTTATATCCAGAAAGGCCAAGACTGGAGTAACATGATACTTTGAACGCAGGATTGGCAAATTTCGGAGAGGCAGATGGCTTGGTCCAGAGCACTACGGGACTCACGAAAGCCTCCTTGTGCGATATCCAATGGTGGTCCTTCTGTTTGTAAGGTATCTTGTATGCAACGCTCTAGAATTTTCCTAAAGATGGTAGTCAGGCTAATAGGGCGGAAATTTCCTGGCTCAGTTGGTGAACCTTTATTGTGTATAGGGACAACCTGGGCAATACGCCACAGCTGTGGAACATAAGACCAGGACCAACACATTTGAAATAGTACGAGAAGGATCGGCGTTAGTAGATGCTGTATAGGCTGTAACATTTCAATACGCAGATGATCTACACCGGGGGCCTTTTTGACAGGCAAGGAGCGAATCGCAGAAACTATGTCGTCAGTGGTGATAGGGCAATCTAATGTAAAAGGTAAATTAGGTGAAGTAGCATTATTGCACTGTACTTCCCCGTGTTGATCACCTGAGAATATAGCTTCTAAATGAGATGCCATCGTGTTAGCAGCATGTTGTGGGCCTTCAGGAGTAGAGAAAGTGGGCTTCAACGTTCGATTCTTACGGATACGACTGATCTTCGAGATTGCTTTGTCGTAGTCACCAGTTGCTAGTCGATCACAAAAGTCTTTCCAAGTTGCTCGACGGCGTTGGGTGATCAGTCGACACACAGCAGCTCGCGCTTCTTGGTGTTTTAGCCAATATTGGAGTTTGTTCAGACCATGTGCCTTGCGCCATTTCCTATAACAAAGTTCTTGATATTCAAATGCGGCTTGCATTTCTTTAGTCCAAAAGTCACTCGTAGGGTCCTTAGGGTTGGTGACTCGGCCACAACTATCATCCAATGAGATGTATATTGCCTGACAGAGGTCGGTATTAAATTTCTCAATATAGGTAATTGCAGTGCGAAAATTGGATGGAGACGGATGGGTTTTGTGATAATGTAACAGCGGCGCAGAAAGTTCTCGAAAACGTTGTAGATAGATGGCACGTTTGTTAGGGTCCTTAAGCTTGCCAAGATGCCATGTAAGGCGAGGGTGCTGAGAGAGTTGAGGGATATTACTGGCAATTTCAAATGATAGTGAAATTAATTTGTGATTGGAGTTTAAGGATAGATCCTGATAGATTGTCATTGAGGGCTCATTAAGCTCAGTATTACTCATAAATAAGTCGATAATGCTACTTCCCTGGTGAGCTATGAATGTATATTGTCCGTATGCCAGCCTCTGGTTCCATAAAATAGTGTTGTTCCGTTGCATCCAGTGAATAAGAAGATTGCCCCGAGGATTGGTCGATCGGTCTCCTGTAAGAGATCCAAGTCGAGCGTTAAAGTCACCACAAAGGATTGTCTGGTTGGTATGGCTTGTTGTATGAGGTAAATAGTCCAAGATTCGAGCCACAGTCTGGTTATCCAAGTGGGGTGGTAGATATAGACAGTGTACCAAGGTGTTTGCAATGGTAAAGGATAGTATGAATTGACTTAGGAATGGATCATGATGAGAAATGTGATGAACGTGATATTTGCAAATGGGGTTGACAAAAAGACTAATGCCTTGACTGCCTTTGGTAGCGAGGGGTTGTGTTTTGATACCGTATGTATGGAATTGCTTCCAGTTCGTTGGGTATTTGAGTGGACTTAAAAGCCATGTCTCGGTAAGAAGGAGAACAGAAGAGGATTGAACTAAATTAAGGATTGGACTGAGGGCCTGGCGAGCTAGGCCAGTTGCGTTGAAAAGGGGAATTGTGATTGTGGTCATAGGGGAGAACCATCTTCCACATGGGGCTCTATGGTATGTGACTGAGAGAGTTGACAATCGTCTGTAACACACATGCGTTCATCTTCGAAGAAAAGTGGGTCGGCCTCCATTTGACTAGTACGTCGGTTTAAAAGGGTTTCATCCAATGTTTGTTTGCTGATCCATCCTTTATTGTAGAAATAGCGCGCAACAGCAAATTTAACTGGGGCACGGATGAATTTCAGTGCGCGTTCCATGCGGTTGCAGTGATGCATGAAAGCAAGATTGGCTCGTTCCTCTTCTGTAGCATCAACGTATTTAGGGTCACGTAAAATTTTAGGATCACAGGGATCAAAGTTGTCCTTTAGGGTAATCTTGAATCTTTTTAGCTGGGATCGAAGTTCATTGGCATAATCATTATGCACTAGGACGGCCACAACATTACGGTCTGGGTAGTGGATGTCCAAGATGCGGTTATTGTTGATGTCAAGTTTTCGTAGCCGAGACCTAAGCTGTCCAATAGGTACGCGTGCCTTCGTTGGGAGGTAGAGATACTGGAAGCCTTGGTTTTCAGAAGGTGGTTGCAAAAGCCTTGCGGCCGCCTCCTGGCGTTGTTGACGCCTTTGTTGTTGCTCCTGTATTAAGTTCTCTTTGATGCGACGAACCTGGTCAGGGTTACGCCAAGGAGGGGAGGCTGAGGTAAGATCAGGGAAATCAATTGAATATTGGGTGTTTGTTGTTGAAGACGTAGCATGTTGGCTAGAGGGTGAGTTTTCCTTGTTTAGTTGATCTTGTAGCTGTAAAGCTGTGGCACGTAATTGTTCGATTTCGGCTCTGGCGGCTGCAAGTTCATTGGTGAGGCGTTGAACCATGTTTAACAGTGTTTGCAAATCTTCCGTATGTGGAATCGGAGTTTCCGTAGAAGTTCTGGAAATTTCACAATTCTCCTCCATGGGAGACAATTGCGAAGAGGTAGAAAGCGAAGAAAGGACAATGGACCTCATCGTTGCGGCTCGAAAGCTGACTCCACAGCCACTGCAACGAAATATTGGCTGTGGGGGCTCAGTCTTAGTGCTTCCATTACGACGAAAGACTCCTCTTTTTGCACAATGGGGACAAGCTAAAGTTTTGCGACAAGCTTCAAACTTTGAAAGCAGGTCTGTAATTTCCTCTGGATTGAGATTACTTATCGGAGTTGTAGAGTTTGTTGGATTAGTAGAGCCTGGTGGCATAATTATAGCGAGTTTGTATTTGTAGTGTGTGTTACGTATGAATTCGCCCATTTATATTTATAGTAACCGACAACTTTTTTTCAACTACCGACAAATTTTACAGGTATGACTGTATACTAGTTTTTATAAGGAAATTCAAGTTTATCAAGAAAGCAAAGTGTGATTCACTACACTTTGAATAAAATGATTAGTTGATGCAATAGGAAGAAAAAAAAAGACTTATAGTGCTTCCAGTATCAAAATACGCTTTTCTGTTTAAAAAATGATTTGCGGGGATAAGAGTTCTAATCTAAAGGGACCATTGTAAACCATCTCTCAACTCTCTTATTTTTTAACCATTTCCTTTCGGCTTTGTATGAATACAAAGGAACTAGCCCAAACTTTCACTGAGTTTATAAAATTGCTTTTCTCTCACCATGTCGATATCCATAATCCTTGAAGTATAAAAAAAGGCACGCCTTTCAGAGAAGACATACTAGCTATTGTCTCATCCTGTTATCTATCCTACTCTTGAAATAATTTTTTTAAATCTCATTCGCCTTGGAATTGCCTGTGTGTGTTAGATTTCCATCACTGCAAGTTCTTTGTATCACTTACTGTGCATTGTATTTTGTTAGTTCAGTTCGATACATTGGAATGGTTGAAAATTCCAAAAAACTCCTTTTTCCTAAATCTACTCTTATTTTTCTTATTTGATTATTGTCTTCTTTATTCTTTTGATCTTGTATTAACCTTTGTCTACTTTGCATAACTTTAAAACTGTCCTAGAAACTGCATGTTTAAAGTGGAAGATCAATTTATATGTTTTATCACACGACAAGTTGAGCTTACATGTGTCCTGAAAGATGACGTATAACAAAATAGACAACAGTTTATATTTGTTGAGACACAATACTTTGGATATCGAGTTGGCTGTTGTTGTTAACTGGTACTGTTTTATGAATTCTGCACACGTTTCTAAAACTTCCATTTCAGTATTTGATGGCTGTTGATGATTATATTTGAAAATAGCGATAGAAGAACTAATTGAATTATTCATGCCTTCAAATAAGTAATATGTCCGTAAGGTTTTTTAAAAGTTTTATTTTCTGCTTCTTTATGTTCAAAAGCATGGATATTCATCATTTATGAGAGTCTCTTTTTTGACAGTGTATTATGTGAGTTATGCTTGTATGATTTATGAGAAAAAGAATACTTTGAAAATTAAACAAATTGATTTTATTTATACATGACAATATTGTGATTCGCGTATTTTCATTATGTCTTTCACATAATAACAGCTGCAGTCAAAAGGCTATAAAATCGGTAATAATAAGACAGCCTGTCCGCTCTACCGAAATAGGCAATTAAACTTTTAATTCCGACAAGCGGTATCAAGAGAATCTCTTGTAGACAATGATCATACTCTCTCTTTTTTCGTGCATCCGAATTTTAATATGGTATGTTGAATTGAGAAAGCGTTGGATATATGTGTGTGGGTGGTTGAGTACTGGATGAATGGATGGATTGAACAAACAATGCTCGGATGCAAAGACGGAAACGAAAAATAGATTTTGAAACTAATCACAACATTGGGAATCATAGGCTCCCGCTAAGAAGTCCACCGGTAAGAAGGTTGCTCCTGCTCCCTACCCTATCAAGGGAAAGCAAACCACCAAGGCCTCTGCCAACCCTTTGATTGAAAAGACCCCCAAGAACTTTGGTATTGGTAAGATGAAACACGAGAATGAGATAATTGAAAATGGATCATTTACACAATTGTTTGACAGGTCAGGATGTTCAACCCAAGCGTGATGTCTCTCGCTTCGTCAAGTGGCCCCACTACGTTCGTCTTCAACGTCAAAAGAAGATCCTTTACCAACGTCTTAAGGTCCCCCCTGCTTTGAACCAATTCACTGAAGTTTTGGACAAGAACACTGCTACCCAACTCTTCAAGTTGTTGCACAAGTACAGACCCGAGAGCAAGCAAGAAAAGCGTGAACGTCTCCGTGCCGCTGCTGCTGCCAAGGCCGAAAAGAAGGAAGTTGCCAAGACTGACAAGCCCGTTGTTGTCAAGTACGGTATCAACCACATCACTGCTTTGATTGAAGCCAAGAAAGCTCAATTGGTTGTTATTGCTGATGATGTTGACCCTATCGAATTGGTTCTCTGGCTCCCTGCCCTTTGCCGTAAGATGGGTGTCCCTTACTGTATTGTCAAGGGTAAGGCTCGTCTCGGTACTCTTGTCCACAAGAAGACCGCTACTGCTCTTGCTTTGACTGAAGTCTCTGATGCCGATAAGGCTGAATTGGCTACCGTTGTCTCTGCTGTCAATGCCAACTTCACCGAAAAGTGGGAAGAAACCCGTCGTCACTGGGGTGGTGGAATCATGGGTCCCAAGTCCAACGCCAAGATGGCTAAGCGTGCTGCCATCGCTGCTAAGGAAATTGCTGCTCGTCAATAAGAAGTTTCCGCTTTTTTCTCATATAATAAAATGAGTACTTTATTGTATTGCATTGTCGTAAAATACCATGAGCTTTTTTATTACATTTTTATTGCTGGTTAGCTATAGGTAGAGAGGAGGGTTTACTTTAAATACATGAAGTGGGTGATTATAGTCGACGTGGTTTATTAATACAATAGAATTCTTTTCTTTACAGATAAAATGGTGTGTATTCAATGCACTATTCATTTCACTTGATATGATAACTTGTATAGTACGGAGAAAAAACAAGTCCGATAAACATTAAAACTTCAAGCCTCCCCACTTCTTCTAATTTTATTCATTGGTTGTACTTTTACAAATAAGAGCACACAAATACGCATGGCGAACAAATTAAAAAAAGGGGAAAAGCGATCTACCGATGGTGACGATTCTGTAAAAAAGAAACAAAAATTAGACACGATTCCTATCCTTCGTGGTCGATTCAAGCAACGTTGGCTGACAAAGCATTCAAGTTTGTTGAAGCGTTCTGACGATGTCACTGGAATCATGATTTCGTGTAATGTTAATGCAGAAACTCGTGCGTTGGGTCAAATATCCAATTGCTTAGAAACGTACATCACAAAGTTGTTTCCGACTCACCAATCAACTTGGACGAGGTTTGAGGGACAATTGGATATAGATCAAATTGATCTGGAACAAGAGGAAGAAACTGAAAAAGAGAAACCATCTGAAAGTGCTGTTGAGAGAAAAGAACGCAAATTTCAAGCTGTTGACGCGGCATGCGGTGGACTTGTGTTCTTTAGGTTTAGAATTGATGTGAAACCTACTGAATTCGTTATGAAATTTATGGGTATTCAAAGATTAGCTTACAATTGAACAGCCTTTTTTTTTAATGCGAAAAAAAAAAAATGTATTTATAGATTACTTGAAGCAGTTACCTAATGACGAAAAGAAACAAGAACTGACAAAGATCTGTCATTCATCTGTAAATAGAAAAAGAAAAAAAAACTTCATGTATACCTGACTCTTGCTTTATGCATTAGAGATGGATTCCATTTGATTATATTTGTCCTGCTATCACAGAACGTATCGAAAAGTGTTTTGAAAGAGTAAAAGAAGAAAATCTTTCTGATCAAGAGAGCGATGCAACTGTAGCTATTATTACTGAAATACGTAACAACATATCGATCACAAGAGATGATATAATACAAACCATTGCACCTCTTATTCCACCGAATCACAAGTAAGTACTTTTTTTTCTTTCTTTTTATATGTTAATGATATACTTCTTGTAGGGTAAACTTAAAGAAGCCTACATTTGTTATATTTGTTTCTGTATTCAAAAGCGCTTGTGGTATAACCATATTAAAGGAATATTATGAAAGAAAGAAATACAACATTTCATCTTATTGTCAATAATATCTTTTTCATCCTTTCAATAAAAACACTATGGCTAAAATATTCCAAAGAGGCGCAAGTTCACACCTTCCATGGTCTTTCTTTACGTAGTTTATTTATGGATTTTAGCCTACGCTATTCATTTAAATCGAAAGCGATGCTTTGCCCAAGAAAACTGTGACATTTGTAATAAGAGTCTTACGTAACTCAAGAAAGTTTGAAGTATATTACTAATTACTGCTAATTATAAACAAAAAAGAGGGGTACCACAACCTAATTTCTACTTCCGTCTTATCAGCCTTTATGCTTTTTTTGTATTATAAACAGATAAAAAGTGAAAAAAAAAAGTAAAGATTCAATTGCTTTATTCATTAAAAAAAATTGTATTGATACAAGACAGCTCAATTAATCTACCTTTTTTTTTTTTTCTTTGGTGCGAGTTGACAATACAATGGATCATGCAGACAAATAAATTAACCAATAATGTAACGCAATTATTAGTAATTCACAGCCTATAATTATGCTATCTTTCTCTTTTTCTTTTTTCTTCTTTTCTTCTTATTGTTTATAATAATGTTAAATCAAGAGAGTAGGGGAATAGGGCCAATTGTATCTAGTTTTATTGGATGGGTAAAGACAAAAGAAAAAACAAAAGGGGAGGGGAAGGGGTTCAATGGAGATAAATGTTTACCAATACAAACAGGGTTACTTTTTCGCATGGTCATGTAGTTTCTACCCACAAACAATACTAAATTGGAAAAGAAAGAGGTTTGTGAGGTCATCATACATATACAAGCAATTAATAAAGTACATAAAAGTGTCAAGGGCCTTTCTATTGATTTTTTATGTTACAATGTGTTAGGATTCTTTTGTTACTCGGTAAAATAAAGAAAGGAGCAAGTATAATGTAAAACTAAGAAGTTTGTGTAGATATTTAATCTTTCGTTTTATTTCAATGAAGCTATTCGAGAAGAATGTAAAAGAGAAAGAACGTCTAGAAAGCATAAAATAGCTCATGTTTATTATTATTATTAGACAGAAGAAGGAACAATTCTAGTGAGAATTTAGTGCAATTAAATGATGTCGTATTTTCTGTTCATGCTTTCTTGATCTCATTATTTACACTTTTTCAAACGTATTACTATAAAGTAAGATAGAAAAAGATTGACATTTCCGTAAACTAATATTTAATTGGATAGAGGGATCATTCACAACATTTATCCAAGACTGCGCGGTATTTTATTGCTACAGCTATTGCGGGCACATTTTATATGATAATATCAATAAATTACTTTGATTCTATGTGGATCGACTTGATGTATTATTTAAGCTACGTCAAGTTGTTCATTAGCTTAATAAAATATATTCCACAGGTAAAAAAAAATATTAATAATATAAACAGTATACTAATGAAAAGACAATAGGCTTGGATTAATTTCAAACGTCAATCAACGATTGGTTGGAGTATACACAACATTTTATTGGTAAATCTAATATAAAAGAGTGCCTTGATTACTTATAATTGTATACAGGATTTCACAGGTGGTGCACTCTCTATCGTACAATTGGTATTTGATGCATTTCTTAGTGGAGATCGGAGTGGAATATCTGGAGTAAGTGAATAAGAAAGCGATAATAAAGTGAATAATGATATTAACCTACTTATTTTCGAAATAAAAAGGATCCTGTCAAGTTGTGAGTATACATTTAACATGCCAAAGTATCTTAATACTAATTACTCGTGTTTTTGCAGAGGGTTAGGCCTTCAGTCTATTGCATTCGATGTGCTATTCATATTACAGCATTTTGTTTGGTATTCAGATCATGCAGATGATGAAGAACAGCAAAAATTAATACAAACGCGTGAAGAGAGTATAGCTTAAATATAGATTAATACACCGTATATAATATTTTATTTGTATTTCTGACATATATAAACACCTTTTTCATATTATTATTAAATGAATTTCCAAAGCTTTTGTTATATAGTAGGCATAATAAATAATAAACTACAATATAAACCATACATCTCCAACGTCAGCATATTTAAAGCATAAAAGATTCGTTGATGAATTATAAGGAATAACTAATATCTTGCTTATATAATACCAACTTGTTACAATAAGTCTTTGCATGATCTCTCTTATGATCCAATGTATTAAGCTGTCTTAAGACTATATATGTCAGAATGGGATATTGCTTTCTCGTATAGTAACTTTGTCAATCTAGACGAATAAATGAAAAGAAATGTTATCAATGACCCGATTAGTGTATTGATAGCTCCTATTATCCCTATCATTAGGTTTTAGTCTTTCTGCACTTGCTTACTAACCGAGCTTAACCGAATCCAATAATCATTCAGGAATAAAATAAAAGTGTCATCTTAAACAATGGTTCCATGTATGTCTATTTATAAGTGCAATAATGATAATTTTATCTTTGATAATACTTAAAAATATAAAAGTCTCTCAAACTGCCCATAGTCTTGGTGCTTTTTATTTCTTTTTATCTATGCTGATTACAGCCTTTACTTCTATTGGCCGGTCATTTTTTATTTTTTTATTTTTGTTCCTGTCAAAGTTGAGGTGTAAACTTTTTTTTTTTTTTTCTTTAAACAAAATGTTATATTCTCGATTGTCTCCCGCAAAAGATCGAATTTTTTTACAAAAGATCCTTCCAGCATGCAATACTACATCAAAGCTATTTTTAAATCAAAACAAACTTTTTGTTATTCGCTTAGCTTCAACACGATCTACGTTGTACAATAACCAATCCAAGCCAGATAATGTCTCACTAAATGGAGATGCAAAGAAACCAAAACGACGATTTGTTAAGGTTGATTCGGAATTTTCAAAAGCCAACAAGTTTACATATGTTATGCCTCAAGATCCTTATGTTGCATCTGACAGGGTGACAAGCATTCTTAAAAATGGATCTGTAGACGACGCAATCGAATACATAAAAGCTTTACCTCTCGATCTTCAGTCAGTTGTTGTATGGAATCACTTGATTGGATATTGTGCTCAACAAGGAAAAGCGAAGTTTGCTGAACAATCTTATGTACAGGTAAATAAGAAGAACAAGACATTATTTTACAAAGATTTGATATATATTTTTTTTTTCATATAAAGATGCGAAGACGTGGAATAGCGCCCAATGATCGTACGTTCACCCATATGATATCTGTCTACAGCAAAAGCACAACTCCCAATGCTGTTGAAAATGCAGAAGAATGGTTAAAAAAGATGAAGAATTTTGATATTAAGCCCAGTATCATACACATTAACAATCTTTTAAAAGTTTATAACCATGCTCAACAGCCCTCGAAAACAATTAAGCTGCTTCATGAGATGCCATCTAGAAGAATTCATCCTGACGCATTTACGTACAGCATTGCTTTGAAAGCATGCTCAGAACTAAGTGAACCAGGTCAAGCAGCAAAAGAAATTAAGCAAATATGGCAAAATATAGTCTACAGGCTAGAAGGAGAAGATCACGGTGACTCTTTAAAGATTGAAAACCTAAACCTCAAAATAGATGATGGCCTGGTTATCTCACTTTTAACAGCTATTAGTCGTACATTATCAAAGGAGAGCGATATGATTCCGGGACTTGAAGCAATTCATAGGCTGTACTCTTTATACCCTCCTCGAGCTGCTGCTGTTATTGAAAAGCATCAGCTGTTTAATGTAAATCAGCAATATGGATTTGGAATGCAACCATCCATAAAGGCATTGGATACGATACTTCGGTTCTGCGGTAAGACCAAGCAATACGCTTTGGGTAAAGAGTATTATGAACTAGCCTTGCAGCAATATCCTAGATTAAAGCCTGATCAGTATGTAAATGATGCTTATGATTGGATTAAAAGGATGACAAAAAGACGCCCAAAAAAAGAAGTGTAAAATAAAAAGAATGCTTAAGCTGGGTGTATTATTTGATTGTTTATAAAATTATATGTTTTAAATTATTAGCAATAAAATCAATCTTAGATGGTTGCATGACTCTTTCGCATAAATACATTCATGACCAAAAAGATCAGCATAAAAGTAAGTATAACGTTTGGAACCAAAGTGGAAGAGGCAGCACTTATGCTACTGCCACCAAGAGCAGGAATGATACCACCCGAGGACCCATCATTGCTGCTGCCGCTACCAATCTCACTATTGCTGTTAGTATTATTGCTTCTGCTAATTTCCGCTGCTGAGGTAGATTTTGCTGCTGGTGAGCTTGCAACGACACTAAAGGTCTCTATGCTTGCAAGTGCAGTTGTTGTCCTTATAGAAGCTGATGGTGTTGTATATCCGGGTGTATTAGTAATGGTATTAATAGGATAGCTGAATGTTGGAATTGGAATTGTAGGATTAAGAATACTATCTCGGTGGTAATAGCAGCTAATGCCACAAGCATTTCCTGTTGCTGCGTACAGCCTTTCTAAAAATGGTTGCGATGTGACTTCAAAGCAATTAATGCTTCCATCTAAATTCAAATATTTGGATGGCATAGAGTAGCAACCACCAGCAGTATTACTCAATGATTGACAAAACATTTGATATTTGTCAGGTCCTGCAGTAATGTTTTGACATCTCTCTGATAACAATAACAGCTCGTTTGCATTATAGTAAGATTTACTAACGTAATTAGACATTTGAATGATAAACTATCTGAAACAGATCAGCTGGAGAGAAATACATAACCTAAATAGGATAATAGTTACTTTGGGATTTAAATCCAAAAAGAGAAGAGAGATTGAAAAAAAAAGAAAGAGAAAAAAGAGGGCACTGTTCTTCATATAACTCTTTTTGTTATAGCCTTGCCACAGTATGTACACAGTTGAGATGAGATGTTACAATACATTTAAATCTTTTGCACGTTGTGTTACGTGGGAACGAGGCGCAGTTGTTTAAATTTTGATTTAGAATAAATCACACACAGGAACCTCCTTTTTTTTTTCAAGTGATGAAATTATTTTTGACAGATCTTCTTATGTTTAAAATTTTGTTTTATACTGGCTTTTCTTTATAAGAGAAAGAGAAATGAGAATAAGAAATATTAAATTGTCGATCTCAGTCTAATTTTTGTCATGCTAGTAAATATAAATCAGTAGAATAGTAACTCAGGAATAGTTGGTTTCCTTAGAAAAATATATTTTAGTCATAAGAATATGCTAATTGATGTTATTCAAAAAAAAGCCCCCCCCCCCTCAAAAAATCCTTCAAGTGCAGCTCTCTTCTCATTAGATTTTCTTTATCCCTCTTTAGCATGCAATTGTATTATTTTTGGTAAAATGTATACGCCATTGGCATTTATCTATTCAGTTGCTGTTTTGCTACTTTGGAAGACTATCCATTTTGTTTTTCATGGCACTACCACAAGTATAGATCAGAAAGACATGCTATTATACACATATTTGTAATATTTTGCAATTATTTTAATCATTACATAGTTGCTAGGCACGCCCTTCAGTACGAAAAAAAAAAAAAAAAAAAAAAAAAAAAAAAAAAAAAAAAAAAAAAAAAAAAAAAAGAGTTGATATACCACGGTAATTTAATGATTTTCAAAAAATATATACTAACAAAGACACGCTTTTATGTTTCGATTTTAAGTTGATTACTAACATCAGGTTGTACTTTTGAATGACTCTTGATGTTGCTTTCGAAGCTATTATGTCTTTTTTGAAAAATCTAAGAAGTTTAGATTGCTTTTTATGAATTTTTTAATAATGGTGACATTGCGCTGGCTATAAATATGGTTGCTCACTTATGAATGTCTCAAAGCATAGGCCATGAAATAAGATGCTTACAAAAATCAGCATAAAAAAAGTGATCCTGAATTGAGTGCAAATAGCATCTAGGTTTTTCATTTGTCTTTATCATATCCTTCAACCAACCTTCAAGTAAATAGTAAGTAGCCAATGGCTAATAATTAATACTATTTATGAACAGAAAGAAGAAAGAAAAAATCATTGAGTGCTGCTTCTCATTTATCGGACTGGCAACAGATTAATTAAGCGACCTGCCTTGCCCGTTAATCAACAAATGCATTATTGATTCACACAAGAATTTAAAGTAAATGTTTTGTCGTATTTACCTTGATATGGTGCTTTTGAGCTTAAGCCGTCCAAATTTTTGCTTTTGTTATGAAATCTGCTATTTTTTTTTTTTTTTTTTTTTTTTTTGCAAGATTTATAAACAAAGATAATGGAACAGCTTTTTAAATTTGATTGTATTTTCATATTATAGCAACTTTTTAGAGGCTTCAGCTTTGATCGGTAATGAAGACAAAGTTGAAGTAAACCACTTTCATGCTTCCACAGAACATCAATTAGAGGATACGATTCTAAAGTCGTAATCTATACTATTCTCTAACAAATAATTGTTTAATAGAACCATGTACTTTGTTATACGTGCAGATACTACAATACATAAGAGAAAATTTTATGAAATGATCTTAAGAACAAACCGATCATGTTAAACTGAAACTTGATTATTGAGGGTAGCTACTGATTATCAGGATCAGTCCTTGGTCAGACCTGTTTATAAAAAATCAGCCGAGAACAATAAGACCACTGTAAGAAGGTTGTTGCTTCAGACTGAATAGCAAGCAAAGACAATTTACGCAATTTTGACAAATAGTAACCTAGGTTACTGTAAACGGGTAAATTCCCCTTTATTTAAAAACTAGTTTTGTGACAAAAAGAAAAACACGCCAAGGTTTATGCAGATGTTGCATGCAATTAATATGCTGAGCGCACAATAGCCTTAAATGCCCAATTTTCTTCAACTTTAATTGAGTGTAATTAAAGTATAAGCAAAGTATTGCTTTTATGTGAGAACAGTGCCGAGGCAATCACTCATGTGAGTCGTGAAGCTTTAAACTTCAAGGTCGCGTTAACACGACAAACGCTTATTTGAATTAATATCACGTTTATATAGTTATTATACGCGTTATTTGATTCCAATACTCGAGCGTATACAAAAAAAAAGCTTCAATTGAGTAGAGCTGCGTCTTATTATTCATTGGCTTTTTTTTCCTATTCAAAAAGAAAAATACAAGTCGCAACCAAAAAGAAAAGAAGTTTCCTTTATTTCTTTTGCTACTAAATATTTGCCTTAATTGGTAAAAAAAAGATAGTCTTTTGTATTCTATGTAACATCTAATTGTTCACTTTCAAACATTTCTTTCTTGTTTTTAGTTTCAATACTCATGAAAAATAATAATCATCGCCAAGGAATAGAATTATTAATCCATCCTCCTTCCCCTTCTTTATCACCTCTCCTGCCACCACTTAGCTCTTTACTATGCCAACCATTCTCTCCTCCTCCTCGACACTCTTTGCCATCCCCAATGTCGCTTTTGGAGCCTCAATTTTCACCTTGCAGTCCTCCAATCCTTTCTCAGCCAAGCACACCATTACCCAGCTTGCTATTATCTCCTCCAATAAAAAGGTCCTGTTCAAACCTGTCCTTCCGAGATAGGTTAGGTCCAGACAAGCAGCAGCCATTAGCCAAAGCCACCGTTAAGCGGAAAAGAGGCCGACCACCCAACAATATATCGTCTTTAAGCCATTTTAATGGTTGGACATTTGTTACACCTACTGTCTGCAGTGTCAAACAGCAGCAAAGGGAAATGAGTAACGATAGAATGGCACTGCAGTGGCCTACTTGTAAAAATGAAAGCGATCATCGTGGAATCAACACCTTTATAAATACAAAGATGGACATACCTTTAAGTATGCCTAATAAGAAAAGAGGCAGAAAACCCAAAGTCCAAATGAAAGGGAACTTTTGCTTTATTTGGCGTGATTTAACTGCCCGACGTAAAACAAGAGCAAACTAACCTTTTGAATAATTGTGTACGTATATGGCTTGTAGTGTATGCTTCCCTTCATTTTATTATGTTATGAATTTTTTGTTATGTTATCATAGAATCGTGTTTTCGATATAAAAAGAAAATCTATGAATTCTATTATTATTATTTGTAAGACTTTATCAAACAAATACTTATGCATTTTGTTGTTGTTCAAATAAAGATGAATGTAGATCCAAAATCCACTTCTTTTTTCCTCTTTTAGTAATATATTTTACGTTTAAAGGGAAAAGGAATTACCGTGTTCCCCTTTTAATATAGTGTATAGGACATATCTTTGACAAGGAAAAGGAAAAATAAATGTACTTCTTTTTTTTGCAGTACTATTTTTATTGAAATGCATTATTTAAACATGGAAAGGTTTTGATAGTTTAAACAATAAGTCTGCATATTCAGGAGAGAAAAAAAAAATAGGTGCGAACGCGTCTCATCACTGGAATATTGAGCAAAATAAAAAAAAACTCAGACAGCAGTTTAGCTATAAATAAACACTTATCCAATCAGATCATACTTCTGTGATTGCTCCATTTGACCTGAAACTTGACTATTGTCTTTTATGTGACCGAAGAAATGATCACTGTGTCATCTTTATACATCATCCAAATATTAACAATGATAACTCAAAGCTGTTCCTGAAAATTTTTTTCAGCGTAAAACATTCTCCTTTTTATTGTATATATTGAGTCTAGATGCCTTTAACGTAGGTCATTTAAGAAACCACAAATAAGGAAACAAGCCCAGCATCTATTTAAAAAAAATCTCGCCTTTTGTTAAAGAGGCCTTTTTGCTTTTAAAATGAAGTTTACCTTTCGATATATTGCATATGGAAGATCATCCTCTATAAGATACGTTCCATGTGGTAGTCTTCAGGTGCTCACAGAGCACACAGGGTTTATTATTGACGTAAATATATTCTGAATTTGAAAGACAGTTGGTAACATAATTTGCTGGGGAGAAAGAACAATCAGTTACTTTAAAATGAGTCATCAACCAATCAGTAGACTTGAAGTGGTTACCTACACAAGCTCTCTTTTTCTCTCTCTTTCTTTTGCTATCACTGAAGGAGTAATTTTGTTGTATCCTCATATTTTAGTACATTTAATAATTAACTCAAAAATAGAATATTTTACTTTATTTTAATTTATTTATTTATTTATGGATTATTGTATTTGAAGAAATTATATAAAAAAAGTGAATTTAAATCGCCGCAAACGCAGGTGCACTTTCTAAAAAAAATTACGCACAAGATCCATAAAAGGTATTTATACCGATCTTTCTTTATTTTTGATCCTCTTCTTCTCTTTCTTTAAACAATGTTATATTCAAAAGCATTTCAATCTTCTTTAAAGAATGCAATTAAACAAGGTGGTCGCCGTCATTATGGCTTGCCATCCTCTGCTATTCATTTAGGCACAGATCCAAGAAAAGACAAGACAGTTCAATTGACTCCTCTAAGAGGTGTTAATATTATTCATGATCCTCTTCTTTCAAAAGGTAGACTTGATTTAAATAAAAACAATAACAATCCTAACTTTTTTTTATTCATTCAGGTACTGCATTTAGTCTTTCAGAAAGAGAAAGATTGTCTATTCGTGGTTTAGTACCACCTCGTTGTCAAGAAATGGACAAACAATTACTTCGTATCAAAAGAAACTTGGATGCATTAGATACACCCATAGCCAAATTTGTCTTTTTAACTGCACTTCAAGATAGAAATGAGACTTTATTCTACAAGTTATTAATTACATATCTTGAAGAATTAGCAAGTATCATTTATACACCTACTGGTAATTACCTAAAAAAAAAAGGGGAAAATTTTTTTATGTCCCCCTCCCCAATAATTCCCAATAATTCCCGACTCACCCAATCCATTAGTGGGCCAAGCTTGTTTATTGTCTCACTCTATCTATCGTCGTTCTCGTGGCATGTACTTTTCTTCACAGGACAGAGGTGCCATGTCAGCTATGGTTCATAACTGGCCTCATGATGAAGTAGACGTCATTGTTGTCACTGATGGCTCTCGTGTCTTGGGCTTGGGTGATTTAGGTGCCAATGGTATGCAAATTCCGATCGGTAAACTCAGCTTGGTAAGTGTTCCCAAAAAGTAAATTGATCCGTGCCATTGACGCTTTTACTTTTAGTACGTCGCCGCGGGTGGTATCCGACCACGTTCCGTCTTGCCTGTCGTTTTAGACGTTGGCACAAACAATGAATCTTTGTTACATGATCCTCTTTATCTCGGTATGGGTCATCCTAGATTGGATGGTGAAGAATATTATTCATTTGTAGATGAGTGGGTAACTGCTGTTCAAAGCAGATGGCCAAGTAAGTCATGAAACACGTTCTTTTTTTTTCTGTTTATCTGATCTCTTTGTCTGAATAGATGCGCTTATTCAATTCGAAGATTTCAAATATCCTCACGCATATAATTTATTAAACAAATGTAAGTTATAAAAAAAGTAATGTACACAGAAATTCTTATGTCTATCATAGACCAAAACAAGGTGACCTGTTTCAATGATGACATTCAGTCTACTTCTGCCATCACTTTAGCTGGTCTTCTTGCATCCTTAAAAGCTCGTGGTCGTCCTCAAGAATGTCTTTCAGAGGAACGCATCATCTGTGTCGGTGCTGGTTCAGCCGGTGTCGGTGTCTGTGAAGGTATCATTGATGCCATGGTCTCTCAGGGTAAGGTAGCCTCTCGTGAAGAAGCCTATTCCCGTATTTGGATGTTGGATCAGTGCGGTCTCCTCGGTAACCCTTCCTTAACCGATGATGCTACAGTCAATGGCGAAAGAACAACTGAACTAGATGAACGTCAACGCTGTTACGTCAAATCCGACTTGCCGGATCGTCTCACCTTGGAGGCCTTGATTGAGCGTGTCAAGCCAACCGCTATCCTTGGCTTGACCGGTGTTCCTGGTGTCTTTACCGAACAAGCCATCCGTACTATGGCCAAATACCAAGAAAAACCCGTCGTATTCCCTCTTTCTAACCCTGATACGCGTGCTGAATGTACCGCTGAAGAAGCATTCAAATGGACAGAAGGACGTGCTATTTTTGCTTCTGGCAGTCCCTTTGCTGATGTTCAACTTCCCAATGGAAAGATCGGTAGAACCAACCAATGTAATAACTCTTACAGTTTCCCTGGTCTTGGTCTTGGTATCACTGTCTCTAGAGCTACACGCGTGACACCCAACATGTTTTTGGAAACCGCCAAGACTATTGCCAACATGGCAAGTCCCTCTCAACTCAAGGAGGGCATCTTATTCCCAGGTGTCACTCACCTTCGTGATGTTGCCAAGGCCGTTGGTACTCGTGTTTGTGAAGTAGCTTATGATGAAAATGTAGCTACTGCCGTTTTGAAAGAAGGTGAATTGTTGAGTGAAGTCGTACAAAGCTCGATGTTTGAACCTGAATATGTTCCTTTGGTCCATGTTCCCAACATGCATTAGATTTTTTATTATTATCATTATTACTTCTACTATTATTTAGCATTCTCTCAACTTGTATTATTTTCTCATAATTAGATTTTTTAGAAGTCATCTAAATAAAACAATTATCTTGTCGTTGTTTAGAACAGTGAATGACTAGTCTATTATAAGCACTAAAATAACTTTTATATAAACTTATAATAAAGGACGCATCATAACTTTGTATTAGGGTGGCTAGCAGTGATATGATGTTTCAAAGTCTGATAGGATGATGACCATGTTACCCGCAAAGGCTTGTTTTTAATTAATATAAAGTAGCTAGCCTACCTCACTTGGTAATAGTCGTGGATCACAACTAGAAAATCTTAGGATTAATATTTACTTGAATAATTTTCTAACCATTTCCCTTCGTGTTTCTTGAAGATTTATATAATTGACGAAATGTGCAAATATTGTACATCCAATAGCTATAGCTTTTATCATAAAAAAACAATATACTTCAAAGCTGAAATTATTTAATTCTGATTACAATCAGCATTGTAAGTTGCATTGCTTTTTTTTTAAAGCTTTTAAACAGAGAGCTACGAGTTTTTCATACCCAGTCTTGCTGGTCCTTTTTTTTTTTTTTAAGATGTCAAATATTTATGCTTTAGAGCCACATACAAAGTATACATTAAAACAGAGTGCTTGCTTATTTTATTTGTTGCCTAATCTACCTTTGTTTGAAATGATTATAGTGCCAAAGTCATTTTGCATACCACGTCTGGAGATATTGAAATTGAATTGTGGGGAAAAGAAGCACCAAGAGCAACACGTAATTTCATCCAATTATGTTTAGAAGGATACTATGACAATACCATATTTCATCGTATCGTTCCTGGCTTTCTTGTTCAAGGAGGTGATCCAACCGGAACAGGACAAGGTAATAATTAAACTTTTAAAATCTAATCTTTAATAATCTACAATTACAAGGTGGAGAATCTGTATATGAAGATGGTTTTCCAGATGAGTTTCATTCTCGATTACGTTTCAATCGACGAGGCCTTGTAGGAGTAGCCAACACTGGACAAAATGACAATGGATCTCAATTTTTTATTACATTGGATAGAGCCGATGAACTAACGAAACGGCATACTCTATTTGGCCGAGTAGCAGGTGATACGCTATTTAATGTAATGAAAATGACAGAGTTAGAAATTGATGAAAACGAACGACCCCTTTATCCACCACGTATCAAACGTACAGAGATTGTCATCAATCCCTTTGATGACATCCTACCTCGTATTACAGAACGTGAGAAAAGACAGCAGAAAGAATTGGAAAAGAAGAAGATGTTGGAGGAAGCAAAGAAGAAGAAGGCACCTAAAAAAAAGTAAGTTTGTATATGCAGTTTATAAAATTCGAAAAGTACTAAATTCATACATGAAAAGGCAGCTGAATTTGTTATCTTTTGGTGAAGAAGCTGCAGAATTAGAGCCTCCTTCACATACTGTAGAAAAGACAAAAATGAAAAGTGCTTACGATTTTATGGAAACTTCTGCTCCAACGCCAACAGAATTAATCGAGGAATTAAAGAAACCTGTTAAGGAGGAATCAACTGTGATCTCAGAAAAAAAAGATGATGCTAAACAAGAGGAAGAAAACAAAAAAGCAGAAGAAGAGGAAAGAAAAAGAAAAAAAGCATTAGAAGAAGAAAGGAAGAGACAGAAAGAGGAAGAGAAAAAGAAGATGCAAGAAAATACTTCAGAATCAAGAGCGAGCGCCATAGAGAAATTAAAGCAGGATATTCGCAATTTGTCTAAAACATCTAGTAACACATCAGACGAATTGATTCCAAAGAAGGATAAGAAGAGATCTTTGGTAGAATTAGAACGTGAAAAGTACGCGAGCCAAAAGAGAAAGAAGATGAAAAAGGGAGATGATACAGATGTAAGAGTATACATATTTATAGTGAGAAAAAAAGAGCTAACTGTATGTATAACATACTTTTAGGTTTTCAATAAACTCATGTCTTTTCAAAAGAAGCTTTCTACTGCTAAAGAAGATGAAGATGCAGCTGCTGCAAAGAGAGATCAACCACCTTGCGAAATTCACGGTATCCCAGGTTGTGAGTCATGTCGCGATACTACTCAGGATGCTGAAGAAGATGTTAGTGATGCAGGATGGATATCGCATAAGCTGATATTTGAAAAGGATTTGAAGGGAAAAGATTTGATGAAGCGAAGAGAAACAGTCGATGATTATGTTGTGATTGATCCCAGAGATAGAGAAGCGAAGGCTAAGCAAGAAGAATATGAGCGAAAGAAGGGAATAAAGAGCTCCTCTTCGTCTCAAAGAAGAGATAGGATGGATCATGATGACAAAAGATATAGAACTGAGAAACGATCCAGAAGTGATCGTCATCGTCGTAGTAGATCGAGAGACCGTTATGATGATCGCAGAAGATAATAAAGTGTGATTTATAATTTTGAATTGGTTTTTTACATAAACTGTATAGCAAAAAAAGAAAAAAAAGGATGGTTTTGCACTATATCAAGGGATTAAAACAAGGAAAATATGGGGAGGAGGTAAAAGTTGAATGGAAGTTTGATAGTAATTCTTCTTACATCATTTCCAAAAAAAAAAAAAAAAAAAAAAAAAAAAAAGTATTACCTTTCCTTTTCCCTTGTTTCTATCTCTAAAACTGCTTTTTTTGGCTTTTGAGCTTTTGTATATATGTGCGCGTATTGTTTATTAGTCTGTTTTGTCTTTTCCCTTTCCTTTCTCTTGTTTTGCTTTCTTTACTGACTCATCTGTGTTATCTTCATTGCATTTACGTTTAAGTCCGGTTGAGGTGCTGGCTGGTGATATTTCAACATTGTTAGTAGACGAAGCTTGAACAACTGTGGGTGCACTTGCTCTAAGGGCCTGGGTATCGCCACGGGTACTTTGTCTTACATTGGATTGCGATCTTGGCCGTCTAGAATCGATATCAATGGTAGCTAAAACAGAGCCCATAAAGTGATTTATTAAGCTCATTCCTTGTACAATTCTTGACATAAAGAGTACGCGTCTATTGATATCACGCTATGCTCTTTTTTAGTATGTTTTCATCATAATTCACATTCTTTTGGACACTCACGTCATCTTCAGTAGGTTCTTCTCTTAAACTCTGTGCAACCTCTCTCAATCTTGGTATTGTTTCATCAGCCAAGTCTGCCAACTCATCCAAAGCCATACCAACCTGTGACAATTGACTACTACCGCTATTTCTTAATCGATTTCTTATTTCCTGCAGTTGTTCAGCTGTTGAGTTGACACCTAATGTAGAAGGGATATCTATGCGTACAATAATGCAAAAGAAATAGGTATGAAAAAGAACGTTAAACATTGCTGAATGTTTCGCAAATATTTGCTTTTTCACCTTCATTAATGGAAGATTCATTCAACATTGTTCTAACATTTCTCATGGATGCTAATGTTCTGGCTAATCTAACTTCAACGTTTGGCTATATTAAAAAAAAGCATGTCTTTAGTAACAAGTATGATAACAAGATGAATTACGCTTACTGGAAATCCTAATGCTGAAGAAGCAAGAGGTGAACGTTGCTCTCCAGAAGAACCTCTGTGACCAAAGCTGAAAGAAAAGGGTGATCTAAAAAGACTAGGTGTAGCTGGACTAGCTGATCTGTTTGTCTGAGATGCCAACTAAATAAGAATGGTATTATTCAGTAAAGAACCATGCACGTTTTTTTTTTATTATTATTTTTCTCCTTCTCATCCACTTACGTTGCTTAAAGGAGAATCTGTTGTTGGTGGTGTTGAATTTCTAGGTCTACCACCTGATGTTAAACCGTTTAAAACAGATGAGATTAGCTAATGCATTGCTCTTTGTTAGTAAAAGGATAAACATATAAAAGCCAAAATTTACAGAGTTGTTATCACCAAGTTCACCTATTGTTGAATCCAGTGTTATGAAGGCATACCCTTCCATCATTGGAAAACGACTTGATATAGATGGGAAAATACGGGTACCACTTCTGGCATTACGAGCATTAGTTGTTCCAGGGGTGGGATCATCTATTATGCAAAGTATTATGAGAATTGTAACTGCAAACGTATGCCCTCTTTTTTTTTTTACCATTCGCTGGATTTTGAGGTGCATCTGCCGGTCTAATGACTAAATGAACTACTTTCCCATTATCTAGATTGGCTGGAAGAAAAAAAAATCAGACCAGTAATTACTTCTTTATATTCATATAATCTACCATAATCAGTTAAATTCTTGTCATCTTTAAGAACTCTTCCTTGGAATATTAAGCGTTGTCTATTACTTTCGACGTCAAAAGCAATCTGGATTTCTTGCTTTAGCTGTAAAACCGAGGCGTTGCGAGGTAAAGTGATAGAGGTTGTACGTTGTTCTAAAGACTTTATTTGTAAAGCAATTTTCTCGATGTTAACATTAGAAGGCTGGGTATCGTTCATATTGCCATTCATTTCTTTGTAATCTGATTATATATTTTTAACGAAAAGAGGGAAAAAGAAGTAAAAAAAAAAGTAAATCAAGTTGTCTTTTTTTCTCGATTAGCTAATATAAAAAGTCACGCATGGGATCATTTTTAAGGATTTTCATGCACATAGCTGAACAATGTATACTTTCGCTGCTTCTAATTGATATCATACTTTTAATTACTTTGTATAATCAGTATTTCTGCTTTTATATGTATTGAATTCATACTCTTTTTGTTCACTAAAAGTTGGATTCATAGTAAAGCATGGTCACTGTCTGTTCAGTACACAATAAATGGTCTTGTAATATATTCATCATTCCACTTTTTAATGTCAATTTGCAGCATTGTAGCAACGGCAGTGCTACATTTGCAGGGTATCCAGTATTCAACTTATAATGTAAACACTTGTATAACTATCAAATCGATAGTATACAAAGGTACTACTTCCTTCTTTTTCTAGCTCGCCTTATTCTTATACTTGCAAATATATTCTGCTTTGAAAAGATCTTTTATACATATTTTTATAGTAAAACAAGATCTCAAGGATAAGTTAATAAGTAAATTGACACCAGCTCAAGATTGACAGCTTAAGCATTGAACAAAGAACAGGTGCAAAATAAAGGTTATCTGTTATCAAGTAACCTTTGCTTTACTATTATTGAGTTTTGACTATCTATTGTATAGCTTGTTCATTCATATTCTTATGGTCGTATAAATCAAATTAGTGATCTGTAAAATCATTGGTCCTATCCCTGAAAATGATATTCTCTTATATCCAACTACATCACCATAATAACAATCGGCTACTATCCTGCAAACCATCTACCCCTCTTTTATCAACCCACAAAACAAGCTTTTTCTATATAATCTCAATGAGATTTTATTGATAGCATAACATCGTATACTAATGATCTGTCTCAGAAGATCAGAACATTTGGAAGTACATTTTCCTATATGCTTCATATTCCAGGGAAAGAAACACCAAATATGCCCTTCTTGAAATATTCACGCAGATCTATGAGCTTATAGACCTTTTCACATATAAAAATTGGTCACAACTCTCTTCCATGCGCAGTTTAATTGAATCAATCAAGGGAATAAACGAAAGCTTACTAAATCAATGTTCTTAATGGTATCTTGGTAGTGTTAAATCAGCTACTAATGAACAAGAAAGGATAACTTATATGCTACTTGCAGGCCATTTACAATTTACAATTGAAAACGCTATGACCATACAATAATGCAAGTAAATGTCATAACCAGACTTATTTGCAATTTCAAAGCATATAAACGATAAACAATGTTTACTGAGTAATAAATAATCTAATAATTAACATCAGGCGTCTGTGACAGTTTACTCTTTTGTTGAAACTTAGGTGAAACATCTGTAACCTCATCTGGTGTTATGCGGGGAAGCTCTAATGATGCATGCGAAGACGAGTTTTGGAACGCTGGGAGTTGAATTTCGCGATATTGACTTTCAATTTTGTCCCAGTCTACATAAACTTCTTCATCTACCAGTTGATGACTTTGTGTGTCTTCTTGCTGTAGATTCAATCTTTTCCTGCGTCTGTACACATAAAAAGCAACTGCGGCAATAGTGGCGACCTTAGAATTGTAATAAGAAACAAACAAAAAAAAGTAGCAGCATTTCAACACTTACACCTATGACTGATCCAACTGCAACACCTGCTTTTCCACCGGACGTTAGGGAGCCATCTGTAGGATTAGTAGAGTTAGATGTAGTAGATGACGAATTGTTAGAAATAACCGGTAATGGATAAGGATATGCATCTATTTGTTTTATATTTTTTATATCAGATACGTTCAAAGCAACCATGTCATCACTGTACTGATGACTGGAGTTAACTCCAAAGAGGAGAAAAAGTGTAGTGTCTACAAGGACAGCTTAATACTAGAGTTAGCAAATCTATAAATAAAGCATATTCATTGTAATGATACCTGAATGCTGATATCTCGGGAAGTTACCAGTAAGTTTCGTACTAGCATTTGTCCATGTATTAGTGGTTAGATCGAGTATATATATAACATCAGGGCAGACTAAGGGCAAAATATATAAGAATAGTTTAAGTATTAGTGAAAGGCACCATGCAAAAAATTAAAATTTAAACCCAGCAATTCAGGAGTTTCTCCACCCACTAATATGATGTTTTGAGAATCAGGAGCTGATTTTTAAAAGAAAAATGAATAAATAACGTATTACTATTTGGAGGAAGAAATGTATATATACTTGCCTAACGTAGCCGTTGCATCAGTTCGATAATCTGGGATTTGGCCTTTTAAAACCTCCATGTCCCATACTCCCTTTTTAGTGTCAAATACATAACTTGTGTTAAAACCATTATCAGTGGATTCACTACAGCTTATTTTACTATAACGTTGTCCCCCTAGGTAGTATATTTTGCCTGATTTGGGATTCAGAGTTGCGGTATGTTCACTTATGTAGAAATTCTGTAATAGGTTCTTTTGAGGACTAAAATAATTCCATTCCTACCAGATTATTAGGTAGAACAAAAGTAAACATAAACTGCTGTTAATTAGCTAAAGAATATATGGATTTACCTGAGAACTTAAGTTAAATATAGTGAAATTAGTAAATGCATTGCATGATAAACCCTTGCTAGATAATATGGTAAGTTGTGTATTTTAGATTTCATTACAACTATTCATACACATCCTTGCCGCCAAAAAAGCCAATTGCTTCTCCAGTTTCTGCTTGGAAATCCACAGCAGTAGCAAAAGCTCTATAAAATCAACCAAATTTAACAAAAATTCATTCTTTGTCATTTGTTAGAGCTTACACCTGTGTGTTATCCCATGGTAAGTAACTAGGCAATCTTTGCCAGGTATTTCCAACCGAATTATACATAATCGTTTCATTTACTGTATTGGCAAGGAGGCCATTCATATTTCTTCGCCCGCCATTAATTATGAATCTTTTCTTATCAGACAATACAGCAAACTGAGGATTAACACGTTGCTCTGTTACAAAAGGATTTATGGTGCTTATTTGAACCCATTTTGTATTGAGATCTTTCAACAACATTGCCTCGGTAAAATTTATATCAAGTTTATAGAGAGCATCATCAATAGTGAAAGTTGAATAGTACTGGGTTATGTCTCCTCCATAGCAATATATTCCATTGTTAAGATATCCGCAAGCTATAGGGTTAGAGAAAATTCAGTCATGTAACTGATCAGCTTGTAGGACATACGCACAAGGTGATGAACGACCATGAATGGTATGAGCAAAGGCTTTGGTAATAAGAAACGCGTCTAATATAAAAATACAGATTTTATTGAAGTAACGCATGTTCAAAAAGGAAACAACCCCATTTTTCGCTTCTTGTTTATATATCTTCTGCAAGGCAAAGTGTAACATGACACCTTTGTAACAATAACCTAACTTCTCAGAATATTTCTAAATTATCATCAACAATAAGCACAATGGTTCAGAAATTGATGGAGCTGCTACTTGCTTGATAACATTTTATAATTTTTTAAAAAATGAAGACAGCATATTGCTGGAAATGCTTAATTTCAGCTACAAGGAATGTTTGATATACGTTACTGAAACTAGATTGCAGCAGTGTTACAAAGCACGAGATAGTAAAAGATGAATTTGATGTTCAGAAGTGCTTAGCTTCATTATTTTAGCATATGAATAAAAAAAAACAATAAAAAAACTTAAATTTATAAATTGTCGTGAATCGATCTTGCGTTAGATGTGAATCACCAGCTCCTTTTGTGACATTCAAAGCAGGTTGCTTCTTTGAAATACCTAAAACAAAGCATTAGGAATGTAGTAAGGCTTACAATTAACCGATATTAATTCTTTTTCTATAACAGCATCCATTTCAAAGAATTTTTATGGAAACCCTGTTGTTGCGTCTTTGAATAACATTCTTTGGTTACTTTCACACATAAAAACATCAGATAGTCATTGTCCGGAAACCAAAGACAAAATATAACATATCACACACTTTTCATAATGTTATTCCAACAAGCTAGGATTTACCTATATAACAGCTAACTTATCTAATGAAATAGACAAAAAGAAAGACATTGAAAATTTAAGGTGCATTAAATAAGCAATATTAACATACAAAAGAAAAAGAGAAAATTAAAAACTGCACATCGATTATAGGTGATCCCCAGCAGTATAAACATCTGTCCATCCTAAACTCCTTTGAACAGCCTGTTGCCATTGATGGCATTTTCTCTTTCGCTCTTTTGATGATAAAAGTTAACAAACGTATTTTGTTTTGAAAGAAAATAACATTATACCTTCATCATCCCATCTGGGATAAAACATATCTTCGCGCTCTGTTGTATTTTGCTTTATGTCCTCAATACCTTTCCAAATGTTGGAAGCCAATCCAGCAGCAAAGGCTGCGCCTAATGCGCTCGTGTCTCGCATGCTAGGACGCGATACGGGTATACCCAAGACGTCAGCCTGA
Organism: Rhizopus delemar RA 99-880; assembly: GCF_000149305.1. Lineage (NCBI taxonomy): Eukaryota > Fungi > Mucoromycota > Mucoromycetes > Mucorales > Rhizopodaceae > Rhizopus > Rhizopus delemar. The sequence continues at coordinate 778,916 of NW_027137829.1, forward strand.
ATTTGCATGCATTGGTCTGAATTTGACATGCCACCATCTGCTTTTAGCGCCTTTAATGCTACGCTACGGTCCATATTCATCGCTTCCAGAATAGCTCGTGTCGAGAAAGAGACGGCCTCTAAAGTTGCACGGGCTATGTGGTGCTTATCTGTATACTGAGTTAATCCAACCAACGCGCCACGAGCGTCATCACGCCAATAAGGAGAAAAGAGTCCAGAAAAAGCAGTGACAAAGAATACACCGCCAGTAGACTTGACTTTGGACGCTAAAGTATCAATGTCTTCAAACGTTTGAATGATACCAACATTATCGCGTAACCATTTCACAGCGGCGCCAGCGACACTGATTGATCCTTCTAATGCGTAAGAGACTTGACCGTTGGGGCCGAATTGATATCCAACTGTCGACAACAAACCATTTTTTGATACCAGAGGTTCAAGTCCGACGTTCATTAGCAAGGAAGCACAGATTCCATATGTATTTTTTGCTTGCCCTACTTCAAAGCATTTCTGTCCTACAAGAGCAGCTTGTTGATCCCCAAGACAACCCATCAAAGGGATACCTTCCAAGGGTCCCCACTGAATTGTACCATAATTCTCGGATGAGGAAACAATGACGGGTAACATATGATCTGGGACATTAAAAAAACTATTACACAAGTTATTTTTTTTGGGCTACAGACAAATTCATTTTCAACTTACTCAAGCAGACGTTTGTCCCACTGACATGTCTTTAAATTCATAAACATCGTACGGCTTGCATTGGTCACGTCTGTAATGTATTTACCGCCTTGAATGCCACCTGTCAGATTCTCTTTTTTTGTAAGTTTTACTGTTTACACAAATAGAAAAACAATATTCTTTTTTGATTTACCCAAATCAACCAAGTATCCACGGTGCCAAACATGGCTCGCTTCTTCTCTACAGCTTGTGCAACCTTTGGTACCCTGTCAATCAACCATTTCAATTTGACGGCTGAAAAATAATTGTGAATGGGCAAGCCACAGATTTCTTGGACATTGATATCCTGCTGCTTTTCCCTCAACTCCTTTGCAAGGCTGTCTGTTCGAGTATCACTCCACACGATCGCATTATAAAGTGGTTCACCCGTTTTACGATCCCAAACTAAAGTCGTCTCTCTTTGATTACAGATACCAATAGCTATGATAAAGCAAACATGATTCAGCTCTGGTTTTAAGCTAAAGTTCTTTAGCTCTATTTACCTTTCAAGTCCGAGGTATCATGCCCCATCAAACCAAACTTTCGAATTGCTCCATCAGCACATCGAATAACTGAATCTAATAGATCATATGGGTCATGTTCAACCCAACTATATGTTTTTTCATATAAAATATAAGCTGTGACATGTATGCAAAAGCAGACAACTTATTTACCCTGGTCGAGGATACATTTGTTCAAATTCAAGTTGCTGAGAAGTAACATGCTTTCCTTTTTCATCAAAAATGATGAATCTTGTTGAGGTTGTGCCTTGGTCAACAGCTCCAATATACTTTGGCATTCCTTTATGATTTAGAAAAAAAAAAAATTCAAGAAAGAAGAGAAAGATGTGCGCTTTTTAAATTACTTATAGCGGAGAAATAAGACCCTATTTTCTTATTTTGTTGTGCTAGAGTATAAAACCATACAAGGCCCTTATTACTTTAGAATAACCTTTTGCTCATCCATAAAGCATATCCAATGGATACTTTGCGGAGACATGTATTAGACAAAGTGTATTGTTACCTGATAACTGTTTCACGTGATTAAAGATCATAAGCGATAAAGTGATTTACCCTTACACTCATCCCCAACTGCCGATTGTTATCAGCAGTCAGTGGGACCATTTTTTTTTACCAAATGAAAGGTCCCAGGTACACTAGCGAATATTCCTTACACACACACACGCTTCTATTGCCTTTTTTGAGATTAAAAGCTTATTGAGCAGTACAGCAAACTTGAATTAACGAGAAATTACAAGTGTCAGGGATGGGCTTTATTATCTTTTCAAGCCTTTATTAGAAAAATATCCTTTGCATGACAATATGACGCAATATATTGTGCTCTCTTTTTTTTTTTTTTTTGAAACAATCATAGTTTGGTATACATTTTATTAAAATCATAAACAATCATCACTGCCATATAAAAGGCTCATAGTAAGCTCTGCGTGTTTTCTATTTTTTTTTTTTTTTTTTTTATACTTTTAAAAATAAAGTCATGTTGACTATATACTAGTAAGAAAGCCTTGGTTATCAAGCATACCTTTAATCCATTGATTCGTATAATTATTATTCGAATAGACATCTGAGCCTGTGGTCATGTCAAGTCCGATGTCATTGTAGTGAAAAGCGTCATATATCCCACCAAGGTCATTCTGGTGATGAGACGAGTGCGTTGCAGATATGAAAACATTGTTTTCCATTTTTGGTGGGGCAAAAAGAGCATTGTCGTACAGGGGCAAGAAACCGTTTGGACTGACGTGCGGTGTTGCATTTTGGCGAGTATTATCTGCATAATTTACCGTCTTTGGGGAGCAACTGGATGATATCGCGCTTGCATTATCCAAAGGATGCTTTGTATCTTGAAAATAAGCTGACGGGCTCACGATGGCCGTAGTTTGCTTATTTGTCTCGGGAACTGTGATACTGACATCACCTTTCAGCTCACAAGTGTCCTTCATATGGAAAGGACGACCCGTATTGTTTGGTTCACTGCCCCAGAGGTGAGTCATGTCATCGTTAGTTATATCAGGTGGTTGCATACACAAAGCCAAGCTTTGAGAATTCATGTTGGGTGTTATTAGCGAGCTAGCAAGAGAGGAAACCTCTTTTGTCATGGTATTTGAATAGAGCTCAAGATCAACAATTGTATTTTCTAATCCTTGGTTCTGTTTTGCTAATTGAATATGCGGGTGAATATGAGTATATGATTTTATTTTCTATTTCATTGTTTACCTCTCTTTTTATAAGGGCCTCGTTTAAATCCCTTCTTACGCTCTTTCCTAGGTGAATCAACGCAAGTATCAGTAATGCCAAGCTTAATACATCGCTGGCAGGGCCTTCCATCATCGCACTTTTTGCACGCTTTCTGGCAATTCACTAACAAAGAGAGAGAGAGAGAAGCGTTATGCACGTGAGTTATTGTCGTTGTGCATAACTTAAAAGATAGAATATGGATACCTACCACATGCGTTTTTAACCTGACTTCTTTTTGAAACTTGTTTCTTATTATTAGCCTCATTCACTTGCTCCCTCACGTTGGCTTTTTTAGGACCTGTCTTTTTATGATGCTCGATAGGCTGTTTAGAATCGGATGAGGAATCATATCGAGCAGTCGTTTTTTCCGGTTTGAAAGAATGAAGTAGATTTAAATCATCGTATGCTTGGTTATTGAATGTTGGAATTGGTACAGCTAACATCATGGTTTATCAGTTGAGAAATAAATAGATTATTAGTAACTTGGTATGTGTTTTCTCTTAGTTATTATGCTAGAGTGAAGTGAAAAGGGTATAACAAAAAAAAGGCTAAAAGAAAAAGAAGTTGAATTAAAAAAAGAAAAAAGAAAAATAGTTGAGGTAATAAATTACATGCACATGTACAATGTTCAGAGCATGGGCAATCAGTTTTTTTTTTTTTTTTTTTTTTTTTTTTTTTTTTTTTTTTTTTCCTTTCCTACTTTGTTTTATCTATTTATTAGTAAGATGTACTACTATTACTTTATTAGTGACATGTAAATTGTATAATATCTAAATATATAAATTAGCGGACAGATGTAAAAGATAACAGCCACCATACTTCTATCATTGTTCTTTCATGTTTGTTACTAAATTGTTATATGTTGGTTCTCGTCCTACATCCAAAACTTCTATTTGTATTCTCTCGTGGCTCCATACCATGTATCACGTAGCATTTACACGTTTCTAAATATGTCATAATTACTTTTTATGTAGGCTTCATGATCAAGATTTTTTGTTTCTTGTCTCGACTTTGATTTTCAACAAGAAAAAGCGTCATATTGTTTACAATCTATTCTAGACTCATTGTTTTCATTTAAAAGTCAAATCGTCATATACGGAATACACTAATATGGCTTTTTCCATAAAAAAATGTGGCATTAAGAAACCAGTTGTTATTTGTGCCATAAGTAAGCTAACGTGTTTATAAGTTTGTGTGTTTAAAAATACAAAATGAATTGCTTAAATATAAAATGCAAAATAAAAAAAAAAGTTCTGAAATATATTGCAGTAAAACAAAGAATATTTGATAAATAATGGCTGTTTAAAGCATATGCAAGACGTTATCTCTTTTACATAACATAACGCCCACAATAAAAATACGAGTTATATTAAATGGCTTTGCAACATATGACTAAAGACTTTCAAAGGAATAGAATTACACATTCGTTTAATAGGCTAAATGATTTGCCTCAAAAATTATCACATAAGAACTCTGAATTGTAGTATTCATTCTCGTGTTAACCGTTACAAAGCATATAATGCATAAAAAAAGAAAGACGAGAAAAGACGTTGATGACTGTGTAAAGAATACAGATGTTTAGCTTAAAGATATAACGCATTTAATAAAGTGTATTCAACCCGTTTGAAGTTACACGAAGATTGGCCCTACATGTCGGACCATCCGAGAGTATCTTCTATGCAAAACAAAATTAGGACAGAATTACAAATTCCTGCGTTTTATCTATTCTTCTTGAAGGAAAGCAGTGGATTTTTGTACAACAATGCTCATACTGAATTTGTTATACAAAAAAGGCTTTTGGCACACGCTGATCAAGCATACTGACATTCTAGCCAAGCTGTCTGAAATTTTTGTTTTGCATGCAAGAAAAAGAAACTTGTTAAATGAGTACGGCAGTAATACATCAGATCAACAATCAACATATTTTTTTTATTCTTTCTTTTTGCATTGAAAGCATCGATTTTCTTTTCATTTCAGCCATGACCATGTCAACACTAAAAACGGTACTCTTTGAACTTGAATCCTCTGTCTTAGCTACTGAATGCATAAATGATTAAGCGTATTAAGTGCGTAATTCACAAGTTTTGCTTTGAAAAGCAACATAGGCGAATCATATTGTATATATGCACATGTATCAATATTTCATAGGATCAGCATTGATCTCAAACATGGTTTTCCATCTATCAAACATGCTGATTACTAATTGTTCTGTTCTATCAATTCCCCCAGTTTTTTATTATTATTATTATGCTAATGAACTGGCTGCTACTTTTCATATTCCTTCTTCCACATATATACTCTTTAGGTTTGCTGCAAAAGATGGTGTATCTGCTTAAGAACCAGTCACTATACATGTTTTGATATCAGGTCAATCTAAACTGGCAACTGATTCTGGCCCATCTATCGAGAAGATACCTCATATCATTAAAAGTTACAATTTTCTCCTTTTGCATAGCATGAATGCTCCTGTACCTTTTCATAGATCAGTATTACTGAGCATTTCTTTTTAAGCTTCAACAGATCAAACCATATAAATTCGCTATCTACGGCATAGTTGACATGTATATATTCATTCACTTTTTTTTTTTTTTTTTTTTTTTTTGGAGATAAGCCTAAAGCTCTTAACTGAAATACATGCTTGGAATTTTCTTTTTCTTCAAGTTTTATTAACAATGTGGAGTCTAAGACTGGTATGAGGCTTTAATCTTATTTAAAGATGCAATTGGATGTTCTTCAGCCTCTGAATCTTAATTCTTCTATAAAATCTTGATCACTTTTTAAAATTGTTTTAGAATACAGGTAATATATGAATTTACTTTTCGAATAAAATGTTAATGATCATGTAGCACAGTAGCTAAATATCAGAATAGCAACTGTGGACGTCTATATTTTAAAATTACTTTCAAATATTGTGTAATACTTCGTGAGCATATAAAAAGAAGCTTATCTAAAAAAATGAAACGAGGCAAATGAAGAAAAAAAAAAGGAAGGCTAATTCTTAATGGTCTATATTTTACATCCTGTTTGTATAAAATAATTTAAAGAAAAATAAACAGACAGTAATATAAAAGCGCCTTAGTGAAAATTTTTTAAGGTACAAACCAGATTTGAAACCAAATAGCGCGTTGATTTATTGAGGAAACACCACATATTAGATTTAACTATTTTTGGATTTTCTGAATTGAGAAAATAAAATTGCTTGAAGGCTTATAGTTACTCCTGAAGATAATGTTACTCAAAATAAAACAATAAATTTGCTTTTTTTTTTTTTTTTTTTTAAAAAAAAAGCCTGTAAAGCAGCTTGTGTTTTATCCTTTTTTTTACTGCCTGACATTTTCTTCATCAAGTTTCAAGAGAAAATGACTATTGTTCCATTGAAAGAGATACATGTTTTTAAGCAACAAACAAAGAAGAAAACATAAAATAATTTCAATTCCGATGGTTGTAGAATCAGAGTGTACAAAGAATTCGCTTGTACATTATCTCAGCGAAGCTAACCATTCTATCATCTTTCTCCTTCAGCAGTACATTTTTCTCTCTTAATTGTTTTCGAGACCTAATAATTATCATTCCACTTTTATCTTCTTTGATTTGCTATCCTCTTTACTTTTCTTGCTCCTTCATTCAACAATTTATCAGTGCTCACAACGTCGGCGCCTAAATAAACGCTTTATAAAAAAAAAAAGAACCTATTTGTAACAACCAAATTATATTTATTCAAATAGGAATTATTTTTTTTCTTTAAGCCCAAGACCAAGTGATAGGGATACGACCTTGGGTGAGATTACCAATTTTTACGAAAGCAGCTGGACTCAAATCAAGATCACCACTTGCGCAAGGAGGGCAAGTATCTACAATCTTCACTCTGACTGTTTTCTTGTTAGGACCTGTGACATTAACATATTTACCACAGGTTGGGTTGAGATTTGGATTGGCAGGATTGTTCATTTGTGGAGCATTCTATATCATTGAATTAGAAAAGTTTGCTTTTGTTTTGGCTATAAACTTACCAAGGCAGCAACGAGTTCGCTTTCGTTGTTTTGCATTCCACAAGATCCTAAAGAAGGTGAATAATAGGTACCATCACCGGAATACTTTGTGCCACTACTGCTGGAGCTACCAGAGGCTTTTTTTGTAGTTGTCTTCTTCTTGGTAGTGGTGTGCTTCTTTGTAGTGTGTTTCTTGGTGGTTTTCTTTTTGTTGGTAGTATGCTTCTTGTTGGTCTTCTTCTTGCTCGTAGTATGCTTCTTTGAAGAATGCTTCTTTGAAGAATGTTTCTTTGTGTGTTTCTTTGAATGTTTTTTGGTGTGTTTTTTGTTGTGTTTCTTTGAAGAATGTCTCTTGGCTGTACGTTTCTTTGAAGTATGTTTCTTGCTTGATGCACGGTGGCATCGCTTTTCAATCTTTGCCCAGATGGGTTTGCTGTTGGCTTCCGAAGCAACATTTGTTAAGCCATTGATAGTTTCGGGCAAAGCGAGATCAGAAGGAGAAACAGGGGCAGAGTTGACAGTGTAAACAATGGAACTTGTCACAATTGAAGTTAAAGTTAAAAGAGAGGAAGGTGTAAGACGCATTGTGCCTTTTCTGAAAAACTTAGGGAATGGGTTGGGAGTTGAAAGGGAAAAAGTCTTTGAAGAAGAAAAGAAAAAAGCTTATTGACTAATGTTGTCTTTATATTCTGCGCGTTACACAACATTAAATCAATCAATTACAGCCGCCAATTAGTACCCACTCTTAATCAGATATTGTACACTACCCTTTCTTGTGGCACGTAACTCTCTTATGATCACAAGATATAGCTTTTAATTAAATAAGATGCAGAGCCCACAGCGCCGATTGTCGGTTTTGTGATATTCAACTGGTGGCTTTTAGGATCCCAATTAAAGTCTTTAAACAAGATCGGTTGGCACTAGATTAAGCAATAGATTAAAAAGTAAATCATTTTCATTTAAAGAATTTTATACATTTAGCCTAATATAAGAAATCTCAACCTCTTGAACGCAATTCTAATGACGAAAATTTGAAAAAAGAAGAAGCGTTTGGCATTGGAAAAGTTGATAACGACTATGCTGATGACCAGATTATTCTTTTCTTCTGTTCATTTATATTAAACTATAGAAAGCTGCAACTGCAGGCAAAGCGTCTAATATTACTGAGCGCACAGCTCAAAATTGAACCAAGAAACTAAAGGAAGATCCTGAATAAGCTATTTACAAAAAACAGATAAACAAATTTAATCAAAGACAAAGCTGGTTATAATAGAAACACAAAGACCATTTGCTTGAATTTTTGATAATGTTTAAGAACAAGAATAATAAACAAGATGACCAGACAAAAACTTGAAATGATTGGATGGCACTTAGCAAATGACAAAGGTAAATTTTATTGCGATTAATGTGAATTTAGAAAATGAAGATGTTGTTATCAGATTCAGCAAAGCCAATCGAAAAACACTGCAATTTTTAAATGGGCTCTTATTCAAGCAATCTTCAAATTTCACAGCTGAGTACTAACAAAATCCCTTAAGATCACTAAAAAGTATACTGTTACATGCATCCCATATTTTGGAAAATCGGATTTCTTCCTTTAAAAGTTCTTCCCATTTCATTTTGCTTTTATAAACTGATTAGGATTGCTCAATTGGGTTTAGTTCAGACGAGTAGAATGGCAGATACACGCAACCGTATCTACACCTATTAATTTCTTTTTCAATAGCATAGTTTTTATGTATAAATGCGTTACTCATAACAATATAAAAGTCCTTAAATTTCTCATGTCTGTCTAGAGAATTCATCATAGCACGTTCGAAGTCAAAATAGTGACTTACAACAATGCTCCTTTTCTCTGAGTACTGGATATCGCTTTTCCATCACCTGCCTTTACTATCTTGCTTTGATTAAGTATCATTGGTCTTTTAACTTTTTCGTTAATAACGTCATATAGGAAATGGCCCAAATATGGTTGTTAGCTTGCTCTTTTTGTTAAGCACAGTCATTCTCTTCATATTGATTTGGAAAGCAAATTCATCAGTAAAAATATAGTTGCTGAGATAGCCCTATCTGTTTGCATCTATCTCGTTATTTAGTCAAATCTTTCTTTGATGCTTTTGGGCGAAGCCTTTCCACTGTGTGGGAGTGTGCTTCTTCGAACGTATTGTACATTCGCCTTTCACACAGTTATATATAGCTTTATTTTGAGATGCTCTAGTCGATGAATTGAGTCGTTAAACCATCCATCATTTGATTCGAGATTAACAATGATCTATCATCAGTCAAATCAATTAAGGGTTCGTTATGCTCTTTGTTGTGCTCTAAAGATAACTATTGTGTAGCAACAAAGCATTATTAGAGCTTAATCATATGAGCAATGGGAATGTGGGCTTATTAATATGTACACTTAACAAAAATAGACTGATAAATGAGCAGTAAGTGTTTCTACTAAATGATATAAAGAATTTCATAACAGCTTGAATCGTTTAATCAGGTGCATAATACAATGACATCAAATTAATTTTCGGACAAATTTATGGAAAGTAAAGTTGTCTTTTTCTCATCCATCAATTCATTGAAAAAAACATGTCAGCTCGAATTTCCATAGACTACACATGATCTTTAGTTATGCCTGAAGATGAAATAAATAAAGTAAGGCATGAGGGGTTTTTTCATCTTAGAATACATTACACGGCTAGAGAGATTGCAGAACTTGTTGGATTGAACAAGTCCATTGGGCAAGATATAAAAACTAAGGTTGAAAACTATGACAGTCTCTTACTTCATAAGCAAACAGAGCGGCCATTGAAAATGAATGAAAGAACTAAAAGGCGCTTGAAGAGGATAATTAGAGAGGGTACTTTTGCCTCTTATGAAGAGATAAATAGGGAGTTAGCAAAACTGGATGCTTTTGTTTGTATAGAAACTCTTCGATCGTATGTCGATCGACTTGAATTTAAATCGTATAGAGCAGCTCGCAAGTCTAGATTGACCACAAGACACCGCAAAAGTAGGCTTCGCTAGGCAAAGAAACACCTCAATTGGACCAAAGACCAATGGAGAAATGTTTTTTGGTCTGATGAGTCGCGCTTTTGCGTGGAAGGCAGTAAATGCAGTAAAAGAGTGCTCAGGAAGGAAGGAGAGCGTTATGACGAAAGAAGCATAGTATCTACAGTCAAATAGGGTTATGGTGGTGCTATGGTTTTGGGATGTTTTTGGAGAGGAAGTTTCGGACCTTTAGAGATTATTGACACCGGTTCTGTAGGCCAAGAAACATTCATCGATATTTTGGCCAACAGGTTTCATCCTTGGTTTACAAATGTCACAATGCATCATAAGAAGGGTTTTATCTTCCAAGAAGATAGGACTTTCTGTCATACAGTTGGCTATGCTCGATGATGGAAGGAAACCCACTAAATTAGGGGTTTTGAGTACTGCTTTGCTCAAAGGCCTGATTTTGAATCCCATTAAGCATATATGGAATGCTCTTGAAAGATAAATTGAGAGAAAAAGATTGTCAGTCAAAAACTTGGAGCAATTGAAAGTGGCTCTACAAGAAGAGTGGGCAAGACTGGATGACGAGTTTGCCGACCGGTTAGTTCGAAGCATGAAGAGACGGTGTGAGGCAGTTGTTAAAGCTAAAGACGGCACAACAAAATACTGAAAATTATTTTATGGATATATTTTTTAAAATAAACTCGTGAATCTTTTTCTCAAAACTTGAAATACCAAGCTTAGCTTCACACGCATTAATTGGTCTTGAACTTACATGTCATACTTTTTCAAAAATTTTGTTTCAATATTTTGTCTGAACCTTTAACTAGGTGAAATAAGTATAGCCAATTGAGTTCCATAGGTTCCTCTTATATTTAACATTATTTATGCATATAGTATATATATATATAAACAAAAAAAAAACATTTTAATGTTCAGCTTGAGGTGTTGCATTTTTGCTAGGTTCTTCTAACATTAAAATATGATTACTCCAAAAAAGGTTTTAAAATAAATCTTTACTAAGTTTAAAGTATACATCTTGTATTAAAAAAAAAAGAAAGTATAAAATATTGTTGAGATAATAGTACTCTTATAAAATACAAGAGGCACAGAGTGCATGTGCGTGTTTCTATGAAGTAAAATAATTAATCTTTTCCAACTTTTTCATTTGATTTTAAATATAAAAAAAATAACAGCAAATTCCGAAGAACTACTGAGCTTTTATGAGTTAAACATTCTCATAAAAGCAATGGAAATCACCAGCGGAAAGGGTAAACTAGAATATGACTCCCTATCTACCACAAACCTTGTTTAGACAATGGGAAATAAGTTAACCAGTGGCAGAGTAGTCTAGAATTTTACTTCTATCTACAATAGGCCGTACATCAGATACATGATCTTGAAAAGAAAAGGGCATGTTTCAATTAACCTTCTTTTTATATTTTATTTAATTGGAATGTTAGACGCACAACAACCAATCATACTATTGCACGACTAGAGGGAATTATTACCTCATTCTTGATTTTCCAAGAATTCAAAAAGCTTGTTTATGTCCTTTGAAACGGTAAATAAACGGAAAAAGCCTCACTAAGCTAACAAATAAATAAATGTAACGACTGTTTTGTTTTTATGATTTTTTATTAGCTAATGGCCTGAAACTTGAGTCCAAAGAAAAAAAAGAAGAAAATCTTTAATTGTTTTTTATGGAAATTGCATTATAGTAGAGAAGACAATATTATCGTTCGTACAACTATTTTCTGCATAAACTTTACTTGTGATTTAAAGGCCTCATTTTTATTATTAAAGTGTAGTAAAATATCAATAAAGGGTTCATTTTTGTATCAAGTCTACTTTCAATATATAAACCTTTTTTAATTTTAGAAAATAAGGCGTGGTTTGTATTTAATTGGCCCTCTCTTCTGTCTTCATTCAATAAAGAGTTTCAAGAGACTCATCGATTATCAAGCTTCCTATTTTATCATTTTATATTATATCTATACCATATTTAATAAAAGGTTATTTTATACATCGTAAGTACATTTAATTTTGCCAAGTATTATTAAGATAAAGCGCTGTATTCAACCCCGGGTATTCTTGTGCTGTTTTGCCCTGTTCCTGTTATTATTCAAATTATCCTGTCCTGCTTTTAGTGATATCTTGATTGTTTTTAATACCTGTCCTGCCCTGTATTCACAACAGAACAATTGCGATTTTACTGATGTATCGTCATTCCATATAAACTTAAAACAAGACTTTACGTGGTCTAGACAAGGTACTCGAGCAGTAGTGAAAACACCTTAAACAAAAGCAGTTTCACGCATAATGTTGGAGGCCTTTTCGCCTCATGATGTTGTAAGCGAAAATGCGAAAAGACCAAGAGCTACTAAATCTTCCAAAAAAAGAAAAAAGGAAAAAAGTAATTGGAGGAAAAGCATCGTCGCAGAACATGAAAGATGTTGCTATTACTGGGCATTATTATAATTTTGTGGGTAGCGTGTTGAATATAATGAATAAGCATGGGTAAATCAGGGGGACATTATCTATTGACGGATAATGCTTCCATCCATACACATGTTGATACCTCAAAGTTCGTTGAGAGCCGTGGATACAGGCGTGTATATCTTCCACCATATTCTTTAGAACTCAATCCAATCGAGCAGTTTGGTCTGTTCGCGAAAGCATATCGAAAAGAGAATAGATGCTTGAAGAAGAAACGCTGACACTAAAAATCAGATATGCTTGTAACTAAGTTCTTTTTGAAGATTTGAAAGGTTTCTATAATTGCTCTGACTCTAGATTTTACGACTGTTTGAGTCATAATCCTATGTAATAAAAATTCTCTTGATGTATTTCGCACATGAATAAATATTTAAATCTTCAATGCTAAATTATACAAATTTTGTTTCTGTAAATAATTTTTGAAGTGTATGCTGCACAGATAAAAAGAAAAGGCTTGTATGACTCAAGAACAAGCAGAACCAAAGCTTATTTCTCACACTCAAGCATGGTAGAGCAATTAAAGTTAATAGTGACAAACACTTCAAAATAAAGCAAACATACACGTGCTTCTAGCACATAAATACATCTAACCTTTCAAACAAGTTTCGGATGCACCGATATATTTAGCAAAACAAACAGTGCTTGGATACTTTATAGAAAATCTTTATTCAACATTATGCAATAGTTTATCCACTAAATAAGTATCATCCTTAATTTTACGTATCCACATTTTGACCAGTTTCATACAGACTATACAAAGAGCTGTGCACAAGGCAAGACAAAACAAGACTGGATACGCACATCGAAAAATTAATACCCTCACCCAAGGATCATCGATGGCTAATAACAAATAAGTATAAAAGTTTTATATAATCTATTAATTTCGACTTACCAAATACATAAATGATGCTAAAGGTAAGTAAGCTTGGTATGACATTCACATATACAAGTAAGGCTATAATTGGAATAAACACTTTTTTGCTTGCTTTGGATAAATCGACGACGTGCCATTCCATATCAATCCATGCACTTCTGAATGTACTATGAGAAAAGATACCGACAAGTCCGGAAACCAGTGTCATACTTGCTACGCCAATAGCCCAATCCTAGGACCCTTTGCTTAATATGATTTATAAAAAATGAAATCTCTTTCTTTCTACCTGGAATATGTACAAATCAATCGCATCTACTTGGATGCCAGATAGTTTAATTGGTATAAATACATAAAGGTCCAACATACAGCCTATCAAAAGAGGAATAATGACACCAACCACAGAGAATAAATACCCATATCGGGCCACCTTTTTTGTTTTTATATAAATAAAACAGTGAATACAATAACGTTTGTTACCTCTTCTCCTTGCTTACCTTTCGGATTTTTCTTAAGAAGTAATGCTTCACAATGCTTTTATCTATCATGTATTGGTGCTGATGAAGCAACGTGCATTTTTGTAAAGTTGTATTTAACAAAGAGCTCAAAAATATCATTATACAAGCACCAATAGCAAAAGAATAAACATCATGAACAGTGCTTTGGATATTTAATAACTGAACAAATATATGCCTTCCAAGTAATACTAAATGAATGGGAAAATTTAAAACATCTCTTTCTTTTAGATACAAGTAACTTACATGGCACAAATGACATGGAACAAACCAAAATAGAGCCAGTAATCCAAACCAAAAGCAAAAAAACTGCTACGCGTATCTTGAAGAAGGGAGGAATATAAACAATCATCGTTTGCCCAACCCCAGAACCAGCTGGGTGACCCAACAATCGATCCGTTTCATCTAATGGGGCCAGTGACTGAGGATCCACAGGGACCACCATACTTCGATGTCTGACATAAGGCACATGATCATAGGCTGGTACCTGAGCCAAGTGCCCGTTCGTTGGCGTCTCTGGACCTATTTCGCCAAACATAAACGATGACAGACGCAGCGGTTTGGCAACAATGTGCCACCAGGTCATAACGGCTCTTTTGGAGAATTCTCCAGGCACGATGTACTCCATGACACGTGGTAAGATAAATTGAATGGCCAGCAAATCAAAAGGTAGTGTAGACAAAGGCGTACTATATCACATGTGAGTTTCTTTAGTTTCATTTGGTTGGAAATGTAAGCACTGTGCACATACCTAAATGTCCAAACAATTGGAGGAATACTTGTGTATCTGCAAATCAACAGGCTCACTAAACCCATACCGACCATGATCAGCATAAAGTAAGTAGCTGCGTTAGACATGAATCGTTTAAATAAACTTAGAATGGGTTGTTCTACCATCTCTTGGACAGGATGGAATTGAGGGTCACTAGGATCTCGTATGAACCACAACACACCAGGCCGTACTACTTCGCGTACGTGTGATATAAATACAGAGAATTTATAAATGAATCCAGTGCCTACAAACCAGTGTAGGAAAATACTAGAGTAAGGATTGTGTTGAACAAATTCAATACGGTCCATCAGGCTGCATTCTTTGAAAAAAGGGAGTGTGGAAAGATCGAGAAAGAAGCCGCAGACGATCGGGAACAAGACGAGCTCCAACAAGATGAAGAGAAGTACTTTGAAAAATACAGTTTGTTGTCGAAGTACAGTTCTTCCAACTAAAGTGCGGTTATGATGAAGATACCAAAACCCTATGGAGATCAAGATGAGATAACCAGTGGATACGTAGAGAGCGATGCGGATCTTTTCATGTTCGGAAATGTATTGGTATAGTAAAGAGCACAAGTGATACATGTCATAAGACAAGTAGTTGCTAAGCGACGGATGACTTGAAATTGTCTTTACTAATGGCATTTGATATACTATGTCTGTAAATTGATATGCCACATTTTTTAAGGTGTTTAATGGGAAAGCCTAGAAAGAGGTTCATGTTTATAAAATGCCTTCATTAACTAAAAGTGATCCATATCCTTACCGATGCAACAGCCTTTCCTATGATATAAGGTATCCAGATCGTGATGCCCAAGCATAAATTAATCATAAGCGACATCAAAATTGGATTTTTGATCAAGTTGAATGGGCTACCATGCAAACCTACGGCTTCTAATATTTTATCTCTATTCTCTCTTAAATCAAACGTCTGATCCTCTTCATCTTCATTGTCATCTTCATTCCCATTCTCCTCTTCATTATCATTGACATCCTGCTCTCTTCTTTCTTCTTGGCGACGTGCTACCTGCTCTCCAAAATAGTCTTCCCTTTCTGCAATATGTGTCGTCGTAGTGAATTCCCTCGCTCGCCATGTTCTTGTTTGTGACAAGGACGACCCGGTTGCCTGCTGCTGATAATCTCTCCAAGCTGCAAAAGGAGATTGCGCCCCAGTAGGTGCACTCATGACTGTAAAAAGATCATCACTGACACTGGGCATATCGAATGAGGATCTTCGTCTCTGTTGAGTATTGTTATTCGTATTTCTGGATTCAAGCTCTCTACTGAGTTGTTCCAGTCGAAGTCTAAGTCGTTCCTGATCCTGCAAAATCGATCTGTTTACTCTAGATGGTCTACGGCGGTGAGTTAATTCTGTGTCTCGATTTTCCAAAGTTGTAGTATTTTTTACAATCCATTCCTTAAATAAATAAGCTGCTACAGCAAAAGTAATCACAGCTATTGTCATTGTCAAGCCATGAAAACAATCATCTAATAACCTTTTCCTACATTGCGTTTGCTCAGTCTTTTCCATACAATAAGTGAGTGTGTAGTCGGTACCTTGTAAAATATTGGAATATACGCGTAGATAAATCTAATGGTAACTCTTTGTTCAGTATAGGCTTTCCAAAGCTTGTTATCCCCCAGACATAGAAACGCCATGCCCATAAAGTTAGTGTTGGCAGCAGGACGAGCCAAATGAAAAGAGCAAGTATGCACCTTATCATATAGACAAAGACTGACATGAATTGTTTAATTCCAGTTTGTAATAATAAATAAATCGGGACCCTTGAAGGCATATCCTCTCGATAAATAGGCGTAAAAACAAATGCATATTCACATACTTCACAATATCTGTGCAAAAGTGCATTAGTTTACATATTTTATAATTGAAAGCGAATTTTACTTTTTTTTACTGTGTGAAAGCCATTCTATTAAGCTATGAGAAACACTATTTAGTCAAACAATACAAATCTTCATTTTCTCATACCAATCCTGATGAACATATTTTATGCTTCCACAACATTTACAAGGATGAAATAAAGGTTGGCTGGAAGAGTGACCCATTCTACATACTCTACATATAGCTTATATACTGAGTTAATGGTTAATACTAATTTTTAATGTCTAACAGTATTTGTACCTTGATCTTGCTTCATTTGAACTTGAGAGAGACAGAGACAAAAGAACATTTTTTTTCTACCCCCGCATAGATCATTATTTTAAACACAGTACAAAACTCAACCTGACAACCAGGTTCAGTTCCGTTCAATGCTTTTATAATTTGTATATATGCGTGTGTGTTACCTACTGATATATACGGAATATTATGTAAAATGTAATGTTTAAATAAGATCATGCCATTTAAAGTTCTTGTCCAATTGTAACAGTAAGAAGATCATTTATATTTAGAACATTGTATGTTCCATTAAAGAAAAAATACAAGAAAAAGGTTCATATTCTACTTTCTAGAATGATAGACAGATTGAATTAAGACAATACTTTAATTGTCAAAAAGCCTCGAGTTACTTCATAAGGGCGGACATTGAGTGACACAAAAAAATACTTCTTTCATTACATTTGTCTCTTTTTTTTTCGTATAACAACGATCAAGCAAAAGCAACCTATTTTTGTTTATTATTTATTTTTCTTTCTTTCTTTTTCTATATAAAATACATTGAGAAAGCAATGCCTCAAAGCTATAGCAATAATCAACAAAATTTATCTTTTACAAACTTTGACAAACAATCTGAAGTCACTGTTTTCAATTCTGTCAATAGTTTAAAGATATCATCAAGTCATTCTTCTTTAGTACAAGAATTGGTTGTACCTAATCCTGATTCAGAGTTTGATATCATTGACAGTTTAGATTATGATGATGATGACGATGCAGTTTTTGGTATATGTCTTTTAAATAAAGCCAGAGCTAAATAGTAACATATGTAGTAGACCAGGAGATTGTATACCAGCGCAGAGAATTGTTAATTCAAGAACTATATCACACAGAAAAGGATTATGTAAAAAATGTGTTACAAGCCTTACAAAATGTATATATTTTGCCTTTACGTAAAAATACCAAGCAATCATCATTTAGTTTTTTGGGTATGAAGAAGCCTCCTTGTACCGAAAGAGAGATTTTTTGGCTATTCGGTAACCTCGAAGAGCTTTTAGAAGTACATAAATCCATTTTGAATGATTTAGAAGAGCGGTATGCCTATGATTGTAATTGTGCCCTTTTTTTTAACACTTTTCTATTATAGGTTCAGTATTTGGGGTCCAACTCAGATCATGTCGGATATAATTCTCACGTGGGTCAGTAGTAAGAAAAAAAAAAGGAATAGAGGCAATACTTATGAGGTTGTAGTTTCCAAAGATGCAAAAAATATACCGCGTCTATTTAGATCACTATAGCATTGCAGTAAGCACTTTTGAAAGATTGAGTCGATATCAACCATTCAAGAAGTTTTTGGAAGTAAGAAAAGGAACAAAGAAGAATTGCACAAAAAAAAAACTTAAGATAAAATTTGTAGTCTGTGGAGAAGGACTCGGAAAAGGGAAGGGACCTTTTAAGTTTACTAAGGGCTCCTAATACATGTATCTTACGCTACGCAAAAATCTTGACGTCCTTAGCCGACAATACTTCATCCATGCATCCTGATTACATTGGATTATTGCAATGTAAGCAGCGAGTTGAACAATTATTTGAAGAGTTTAGACACAAGTAAAATAAAAAAAAAAAAAAAAAAAAAAAAAAAAGCAGATTAAGGGATTTTATTTATGTGCAACCTAACACTTTGTTTATCATTGTAGCATTGCTGATACCAAAAATATAAATGAAGTCTATGAAATTCATTGTTCAATGACAGATCAACCCTTCGGTATTACTGCCGACCGTAGATTGTACTTACAAGGCGACTTTATGCAACTCAATAAGTCTGGAGCAGGCGAAGAAAGGGCTTACTTTCTCTTTTCGGATATGTTGGTCTATGCTAAAAGAAAGAAATTTGCTTTGCAGTACAAGGGCCATATTCAACTTGAGCGAGCACAAGTACGAGAAATCTCAAAGGAAGAAGCCGATGGAAACAGTGACTGTATTGAAATTGTTTCTTCATTTCAAGGTGTTGATTCACTCAACACGACTTTCATGGCTTCTCCTACAGCTCATGTTATGAAAATTGCAGATAAAAACGACCTGTCAAAATGGAAGGCCTGTTTAGAAGCTGTAATTGCCAAAAACGAAAAAGTCGCACAATTAAAAAGTAAGCATCCATACGATAAACAAGATGCAAGCTAATTAAATTCGTGCTAGTGAATGTAAGCCACAATACTCAATCAACCTCAACTGGTTCATTAAAAAAGCCAGTTACTACGGCATCCTCAACGTCAAGTGGATCCATTTCATTCTAAACTGACAAAGTTTTAGATATTCTTTCATCGCTTCCATTCCACTCATTTCCTTCCTTCCCTTTTATAAGCGCCCATTTATATTTGCTTAAAAATAGTTACGTAAAGAACTATATGTAAATAATATTGACTGACTCATACCTATGCTATCCCCCCCTACCCTTTTCATCTTCCTCTCCCTTGACACACACATGTTTAAAACAATTAAATCTCCGATTAATGACGTAAATCGAAAATTTCTGAGAGGAGCTTTCCCAAATCATCTTTTTGGAAACGAAACCCAAAAAAAGAGGCAACCCTAGCAGATAAAAAAAAGTTTTATATTATTTTTGAACTAAAGAAGTAGCTTCCTTTTTTTTCCCTCAAAAAAGTCCTTCTCTACTTGTTTGAACTATAAACTATTTCCTTTATTCTTAAAAAGGTGATTCCAAAGAATGACGAACCAGATGGTGTCTCGATTCAGAGTGAAAAAACTTTCACCCAAGCACCCACTACCTATTTATAAAGAACACGAACTCCCTGACTTGGCCGATGCTACTAATATACAAAGAGCAGTACCTCAAATAGAAACTGGTGTAGAAAAAGAAGAGGAAGAAGAGGTAAGGCTTATTTCTTTATTGGGGGAGTGGGGAGTGGAGAGGGTATCCTGTGGGTCTTTTACAAAAAAAAAAAAAAAAAACGGGCGTGATTTATTTTATAATACAAACTATACAAACGTTAATTATCCGACGGAATAATAATAAAAAAAATTTTCTCATAAAATAGCATGACTTACAAGCCGCTATATCTGCTGCTCAAGCTGCGGTAACTACTGGTGTCTCTATAGAGAAGTACATTCCTACACCAGATGCTTCTAGATCTATTTCAAGTGATGATTATACAGCTTTATATAAAAAGAAGTTTAAGGAGCCTTCAACTCTTATCAAGTTTTCTTCTACAGTTGAAGATTGTATTGGTTGTCCTTATGTTATGGATGAAGATGATGATAGTTTTTTACAATCCTATAATAAACAATATCCTGGTGAACCTCTTTCTGAAGACGCTTTTGAAAGTATCATGAATGAATGCGAAACAATGGCCAATCAAAATTGGCCACATTTGTATCTTGTAAGTTTGTAACACAAAACTCCTTTCTTAATATATTGAATTCCCCTTTATTGTAGGATCCTGAGCAAACGCCTGATTTCAAAACATTCAAAGAGCATCTGCCTGAGTATTCAAAACTTCATCAATGTCCTAGCCTTCCTGTCGTATATGAGCATTGGTACAACCGTCGTATGAAAAGAAAAGGCAAATCCATCATACCTCAATTGAAGCTCGAAGAAACCGTCAAGAATGAACTCGATCCTTATATCTGTTTCCGTCGTCGTGAAACAAAACCTGTACGTAAGACAAGACGTACGGACCAACAGTCCTTGGAGCGGTTGCGGAAATTACGTTCTGAAATGGAAATGGCTCGTAACTTGCTTGAAATGGTATTACGCCGCGAAAAGATCAGGAAGGAGAGCCTTGTGTTGGAACACACTGTGTTTGATAAAAAGGTGGTGTTGCAAGAGTATCAGCGTAAGCTGGGTATTAAAGAAGATGAAGACTTGATTCATATGACAAAGAAGAAACGCAAGACTTCTATCAGTGGTTCTTCTGGGTAAAAAGAGAGCTTTAGTACCATTCTGTTTCCATAACTTACACTTCTTTTTAGCGCTACAATCAAAATTCCTCTTCACAAGCTTAGGAGGGACATTCGTATTGAAAAATCTCCTGCTCAATTGGCTATTGAAGCTGAATTATTGCGCAAGAAGGAAGCTGACCTGCCATATGAAGACGTAACCGAAAATCCTTACCAACCTTTCCCCATATCAACACCACATCATTTCTTTCAGCCTTTATCATCCAACAATAGACCATCACGCATGTATTATCGTAAACGAGTGGGTCGCGGTGGTCGTGTCTTTTTAGATCGTTGTGCTCGTCGATTCCGGCCATCATCTATTGGTGGCAAGACAAAGCCATCAATGGATACACATGAAAGAACATTGGATCGATATCAATTTGATTCAGATCATAGTGATAATGATGATAATGAGGAGGACGGTAATGCATTGGTGATAGATGAAATGAACAGTCTATATCTCAAGCATCGTGTTCAACTCTTATCTGAGACAGAACTACGAAATTTGATGACTGTTCCTTTTTTAACACCACTTAATATGATTAATCAAGCAAGAGCTGCTGCTGTTCAGCAACAACAACAACAACAACAGCAGCAGCAGACACAGCAACAACAGCAACAACAGCAACAACAACAACAATCTCCACAACCCTTAACAACTCCACAATCATCCAATCGGTCCCCTTCATCTACACCCACTTTTGTTCAACAAATAGCCACACCTGCTTCACCTATAAAAAGGCAAGCCAGTCGCACAAAGCTTACTCCCCAGCAAGCCGCTGTTGCTATGGCTAATGGCATGATCGCTGCCAACATGGCTGCTGTTGTCAATGGCTCATCCAATACAAATAAAGCAGCTATGCAAATGGCAATGGCCGCCGCTCAACAACAATTAAACGAAGGTAAGGACTAAAATAAAAAAATACACATTAAACATGTTGACTCATTTTATTTTATATAGCAACTACTCCAAAACATAACAATCCACCTTTATCACTTCATTTCTAGTCCTCACCCTTCAAAGAAAAACTAGTTGTACAAACGTTTTTTTCTTTTCACTTTTTTTTTCGTTTTTCTCTGTAAATTATGATGAAATCATGTCTCATACAAACATTATATATATTTTAAGACAATTCTTATTACTTTTTTTTAATAATACTTCCTCCTACACTCCAATAAAAAAAGGTCAAACCCCATCTATTATATCCATACTCTTTTGTTTTTTTTTAATATATTTTAGCAAATAAGAAAATATTATGTTTTTAGCTAAAGCGCCAAGAAGAAGGGTCAGGAGCCACAAAGGCATCAGAAGAAACATTTCCGCTAAGATTTAGCACAAATGCCATATTTGGATGATCCTTGAGTCGAATGCGGACACTGCGGCCTACTTGCTCAATCTTGCCCAAATTACACTGGCTCAATCGAACATGGTCTGGTACGGTGAATTCGATAGTTTTCATCTTTTCAAATGGAGTCAATGTTGTACGACGTGCATTGATGATAGCTTTAAAAGATCCCCCGGCGAAGGATGTGATAAAGAACTGAGCAGAGACTGTGAGATCTGTATTGTTCGATTGGGCGCTTGAGAGGCAAATTACACCTGGAGGACAAGGAGCAGTGACCCATTTCCCATAATTGCAGATGGTGTAGGATCCTGTGGATGTGCAAGACACTTTGCTTTGAGAAGAGCAAGACCGACCAGCATATAGAAGAGGGAACAAGGCAGATGAAGCAGTAGCCAAGGATGTAGTAGTGATGGAAGAGGTATTCGGGAACGGTGTTTTTCTGGCTGCTTGACCTAAAGCTGCACTTGACCCGTGAACAATGCTGTAAAGTTCAGAATGAAACCCGTTGTTATTCCAGGCTTGTGACGCATCCCAGACAGAGACGCCACCAAAGCTAGAATACTGAGAAATGACTGAAGAAACGATGGGGCCAAGCTCTGCTATGGAAGCATAGCCACTTCCAGCAGCAGTGGAGGAGCCAGGAACGGTCAGCATCACCTTGATGTTCTTATTGGGTGATTTGTTCTTGGCCCAATCGTTCCAGACATCAAAGTTAAAGGAAGAGCCTGAGGCAACAGAACAGACATTATTGTAGAATTGAACATTGACGAAATCCAATCCAACTGCATCGATAACAGATCCAAGGATGGCATCTGGGAAAGGACACTGAGGGGCAGCACCAATCAAAAAATGACCCTTTGAACGAAGAGCGGTGACAAAGGCAGCATAACCAGTAGATGATCCGCCTTCAATGTCGAGATCAATACCATCAATTACCGCATCGTCAAATGGGCGTGTATCAGAAGTGCCACCGCCAAATAAATTCCAAATGGTCTCTGCGAAAGTTTGCCCTTCAGAGTCACTGCTAAAGCCATAAGAACCAGCAGCTCCACCAAGAGATAAAAGTACTTTGACACCATTGCTTTGGCATGTTTTAATGTCTATAATTTGTAGCAACAAAAACACATGCTTTTTAAAAAAAAGTTCTTTTCGCAAAGTATTTAATTACCAGACCCCACAGTGGGACAATGAAGCAAGTTCGTGTTTGGAAAGAATGTTTGTTCGCAAGCACTTGCCAAGTTAATTTCAGGAAGTCCGCCCATGTTGAATTTGTTTAAAAAGGATAAAATGATCACATCTACTTGACCTGACTGGCAATAACTCACCAATGAACCTTGTGTATTGGAACCACCGGCAGAGTTCTAAAAGACCACAAATGCTGTCAACAAGTTGCACCTTTTGTAAAAGTAGCAAAATAGACTTACCTGACCCCAATAATACATCACATTTACACCATTAGAAGAGTAAGCAGCTAGAGTACTGGTTATGAAGGCAGCAATGGTTATTCCAAGGATGTTGCATGAAATCATATTAACAGTAAAGAAATGAATGGAAGACGAGAAAGATGAAAGAGTTGTCTAGTTTTCTATTAAAGGTATTTATACTCTTTATTTATTTTTTTTAAAAAGTAACAACAATAAGAGGAGTATGTATTATTATAAAGCTTATCCCATAATCGCACTTTAGAGACAAAAAAAAAATAAGAATGCGTCTGTTTTCAAAGCGACAATATCCCTGAAGAGTCATAAAGACACTGTTTCTCAACCGTTTCAACAAAATTGTATCAGAGCCAAATACGAAAGGTATAGTATCATTCACTTGTCAAAAAATGAAGCTTTATTTCGTATACAACACATCCAAATAGGATCCTTACAAAAAAAAAAAAAGACATAGGTTATGATAAGGTGCAAATACAGCCAAATGTGTATATTGGTATTTATGAAGTTTCTTTATGTACTTTTGATAGGTTTATTTAATGAGGACGAAAGCCAAATTTCTTTCCACCTCTTCCTCCACCTCTTCCTCCGCCTCTACCTCCACCTCTACCTCCGCCTCTTCCACCACCTATTCCACCACCTCTTGCTGATCCTTTTGATATCGTTTTATATGATCCTTGATATGGTCTTGATTTATTCCTTGGACTGACATAGTTTACAATAGCGACCTTTGTCAGATTCCCTGGCCAACCCGGCCAACCTCCTGGTGTTGCAGGATTTCTCATTTTTGGCTTCAATTGTATTTCACCTGCTTTCACCTTCTTTTCAAAATCTCGACATTTTTTACTCTTTCTCTTTATTTTCGTTTTGGTTGGAGCTTCTTCTTTACTATTCAGGTGAATAACACGCTGGGGAAGTTGCAAAGTTGGGTAAGGTAGTGTGGATTGCTGTATAATCATATCATAGTCAACCACGACCTGACTGACCTTTGCTTGAAATTCTGGATCTGTTTCATCAAATTCTACTTGCTGTAAGTCTGATACCAATTGTGCTTTATCTTCTTCTTCTTCTTCAACAATATTTACTTTGGCTATTGGTTGGTTCGCAAATAATCGAAAAGCAAATTCTTCCTCTGCTTGTTCTGCGCCTGAATAATTTGAAAATCATGTCAGAGGAAGGGTGATGTACTAAAGTAATTCTTTATGTATAACGTCTACCTTGGTCATTTTCTTCATTTTGCTGTTCTTCTTCCTCCTCAATACCTCCTAGTAATTGTTGCATAAGAGCATCCATTTTTTGAGCATCTTCCTTTACTTGATCATCACTCAATACATTTAGATCTTCATCAACATCAGGTCTTAAGCTCACTGCTTTTTTCGATTCTGAGCTGCTTTTTCTATATTAAATAAAAGGCTTAAACAAATGCAATATTTAATACCCATCTTATCTGTAGTTTACTTATGCATGGCCATATAAAAACCAAAATGCTTCCACTGTCACTTGGAAAATTTTTTGAAAATAGCGATCGGGTTTTAGAAATAAATTTGCTACTTTTTTTCAGATCAGTTTGGTCCAAAAAAAAATGCATGTTTGAAAATATATTGGTCACTTCATCGAACTACTTTTTCTCATATCTTTCGTTTACATCTATTAATTTTAGAATACATTTTTTTTTCGCAAGGACAGTGGTGGATATATCATTGATGTCGAAAGGAAAGAAGTAACGGCTTTCATTGAGAAAAAATCATTCCAATTGAGAAGCTTGATTGATCTTCGAAAATGCATATCAATAGCCAAAAACCTTGACTTGAAACAACTGTCCCTTGCATTGTTGTAACGAAAAAAACTTTTTTGTGAAGAGAAAATCCATTCGGTACAGTATTTACACTAATAGGAACCGTGAAGTGGTGCTTCTTTTTCTTGAAAGAAAAGCTAATGAAGTTAAAATAGATAATCAAGGCTGCAAATGTCAATAATAATACCCTACACCAGTGGAAACAAGTATACAAGAATATGCCTTTAAAAAAAAGTTGTGGGGACACACAAAGAAAGTGCCTGAAGATAGAATTCCTATTCCTTAAGATATTGGATTCAATTATAGGAGTTTCCTGAGATGCAAGGATTTTTTATTATCATGGACAACGCTCACTGCGAGAAAATGGTGATTTTATCATGGTAAATTAATGGAACCGCTTTTCATCACTTTCTATAAAATTTTGTCTTATTTGGAAAAGTATCCATAACGCCAGATTTAAACATGTCTACTATAAAGCATTTACAAGCAGAGCTTATTACAGTCAATTTTAAAATCAATAGATTACAACAACAAAACGCTCCCCTCCTGAGCGGATAGTTCAAGTCTTCACCGCCACTATACCTACGCGCGCCTCTAGTACCACTTTTTCCCGTCCACCTGCTCCCCCCTTGTCACGGCAACTTAAAACGCCAACTAAACATTCTCGATCTCCAGAGCTCGAATCTCCTCTCCTTCCAAGCCAAACGGCTGCCATTTGCACTTTCACCCCCTTCCATCAATCAGGGGTTTAAATACTTTTATCTCCTTATATAACGCCGCCTTCCCATTAGCCAGCTTCGTTCCCTTCTTCGACAGTTGTATACCAACAGCAGTCGTATCCTCAACATTCATTATTCCGACCGCCATCTTGTTGCCCTCCTCATTCAGAACGATCGTTAAGCTGCTGTCTAATTTGTTGATATCTGAGTATTTCCATATCTATTTGTTGAGGGCTCTTCAATATTATTATCTTTTATTTATTATTCATCTGTTCTACATTTATCTTCGTCGCCCTAAAGCGACGTGCTGTAGTTTGTTTACTCTCGCAATTCCAAGGGGCATCAGGATATTGAGCTTTCAAATACTTACTTTCACAGATGAAGCAAACTTTTCTTCTAGGAGGGAGAGCTAGCCAATTCATCCTTGTATGATTATAAACTATATGGAAATAATGATCTTGTTCACAATATAGAATATGAAAGGTAAGAGATTCATGATTTTTTAATTGATCCCTGGCAATATTAGCATACCCTCTGCCATTAAACCATCCATCATCCGCTGTATGTCGGGTCCCTATTTCCAAAAGACTTCCATTCTTCTCAAATAATTATATGATTAATGGCTTTGACTTGTCATCCTTTTCATAAAGAATATTGATGACTCTTAATCAGAACAGTTCAAAATTTTGACTCATTGTTGCTTGTGCTTTGATTTTCTATCGAGAACCAAAAACTTCTTACTTAATGCTTTCATCCTATCTTCTTCATTATCAAAGTTGAGATCAATATACTAATGTCCTCTACTAAGTTTTCTTTCTCTGAAGCATTTGCTTTTAGGAAATTGGAATTTGAGGAAAAGTTTAGGCCCTCAAATCCTAAAGCAGCTGTAATAATGAAATAGTTATTTATAGCTTAGAAAAAAACTGTTTGAATGTCATATCCTGACATACTTTAAACATGATTTATATTCAGCTTTACAATATCAAAGTAGTGATTGCTTTACAAAAAAAATTATATTCCATTCTCTGTTATTTGATCATAAATAATTCTACTCATTTAACTCAATACAAGTTGTTATAATATAGCTCCTCATGCAATGACATATAGATAAAAAATAGATCAACTTAAGAAATAGATATGAACAACCCAGTTGTATAACGAGGAATAGATTTTCATATTAAGATTTACTCATAGTACATTTAAAGCTATAACTGATTAAAGTACCTTAGTAAAGATTTAATTGAATGGCTATGAAAAGGATATAGATACTAGGTACACTAATATTAAATAAAATAGGACTTTTTTTGAGTCTCGTTGAATTCTATACAATTATTAAGTAAGCATAGAAATAATGAAAATTGATATCTGAGAGAAAGAGAAACCATTAGATTTGTTGATTAGCTTAGATCACCTTGTTCAGCGATATATTGCTTGATATTGTCCAAATACCTTAGAATACATTGCGTAAAAGAAATGGTTATCGTTTCTTCCATAGCCAAACAACGCTAAAAAAACGAAATAGAATGTTTTATCCATCCTTGACAGTCTTTCACTATTACTTCTGAGCATAAATTCATAATTCTGGGAGTTAAAGTTGAACTTTTTTAAATCAGTCTCGAGAACAACTGATGTAGAAATTGAAACTTGCTTCATCAAAAAGATGCTTTTCTTCTTCTTGAAGTCTGTGTTTTCATCTGACGTCTACTCAAGTATAGCTTCTTTTCCTTTAAGATTTACCTCTTCAGACGTCCGCTTTTCTAACAGTCTTTTCAATCTCTTAAAACTCAATGCACAATGCTGAAGAACGCGATTGTAAAATGTGATTTTGCTAACCATGAAGTCGGGAAAATTCAATCACATGTTTGTGACTCATTTCATCTAAAGTCATCGGTGCACTACTATAAACTAATGCAATAATAAACTGAATATGTTCATGCTTCATTCTGGCCGTGGTACATTTACTAGATCCTCTTTTCTTGTTTTGAGGAATTGCCTCAAGCTCTTCCCACAATTGTTTAAACCGATATGCAGGACGTCAAGTAATTTTAGCATCGAAATTGGCAGTTTTAACTAGAAGTTGTTCAGTAATTAGCAACAGGAAACACGTAATTTGGTCTAGACTGTAACTGCAGTATGTGATCTTATCCTTGGATTATTTTTACTACCCCCTTGTCATTTTGCTCACTGAATGGTAAATACTCATGGTCCATAATACCGAGTATCATGTAGATGTAGAAAAAATAAAATAAAAACCTCGTTTATTCCTTTTCAAATATTTACTGAATTTTTTCCAATTATCTATGAAAATTCATTATCCCAATGGTTCTGTTTTACAAGAAAGTCAGGACCAGGCGAATGCTGTTCTTAGGACATAATCATCGGAAAAAGTCCAGAAAGGTTAGATAAAGTGGCAGTTATCTGAAAAGGCAGAAGAAGAATCAAAATACTGGATTTGCATTTAAATTTAGGTTGAACATGGCTGTAAGCCGGACAAAACAATGTAGTTCACAATAAATGTTTTGTGGGTGTTTCATCTTGATTCTTGGCTTTCAAATAACATAAAAATGATATCTCACACAATCGATTCAAGATATAAAAGAGTTCAACAAAATCATTTTGCAACAACTTGGAAGCTTTCTAAAAAAAATCATTCTCTTGATTAACCCTATACCAACCTATCGGTTCAAAAAAGTATTTCTTCTTTCCATTACTCCTCCTTGGCAACGATTCACCACTGAATCAATGCTCGAATACATCATTTTCAAACCGCTTTGAAAACAAATAAGTTCATTTAGAGACGGGTACAGTTTTGGGATGACGTTAAAAGGAATGCGCATTTCCGGAATAGATGGACGAATGCCAAGCATCATCTTACAAGCTTCCTATTTAGCCTGCTTACTATTTATGGTCATGTAATAGGTGTATTGTTTGACTCTGTATTACAGATCATTCACAATAACAGTAGTAACAAAGGATTATATTTGGTTTATATAAGCTATTAAGCAGCCATCAATACAGACTGCTATCACATTTATACCAAAAAAAAAACATTATACCATGTTACGCTCCTCAAGCTCGAATATAAAAATGAGTCAATTTTACCTAAATAATCCACGTTAATTTAATAAAAATAAAATAAACACCGTGCCTGCTATTTTCCGTTCTGTCCATTTTTTTTCTTTTTTTTTTATAGGAATAAATGAATAACCGCTTGCTTTGTGAGACAAACTATTATGTTATTCATGAGCAGCCCAACGTTTCTATGTATGCATATAGATGTACTGAATGAATGCAGAAATAGCAAGTGTAAAGGGGCTGAAGTTTATTTTCTTCCTATTTGATTTGTGTAGTATATAATTACATTGAATTCATATGAACATGCATACTTTAAAGAAGAATGGAATTGTTTTATAATTATATTGAAGCAATTACATTCACCCAATTTACGCATTGATCTACTTTCGATAGCGGAAAATCTTCAGCCGGTTTTCCCGACAAATAGGAACAAATGGTTATAAGATCAATAAACAATCACTATAAAAGAGTTGATCTTCATCTCTTTTTCCTCTTTTCTTCACTAAATTTCAGTATGAAACTATCCACTTTATCCTTTGCCTTACTTACAGCAGCAAGTTATATCAACCTTGGGTCCGCTCAAGAGAATGTGCTTGATCTAGTCCAAACCTTTCGAGAACCAAAAAACATTTTGTTTAGTGTTAACATGGGTGGCTCTTCACATATTGTATGGGTCCTGTCTATTCTTGAAGAGTTGGCTGCTAGAGGACATCATGTCAAGTTTTTTACAAGAGTAATACATCTATAGTGAATTGAATGATATGTTGTCATTAAACGTTGTTTTAGGATGATCATATCAGGTTTGCCAAAAAGTTTCCTTCAATTGAACCAATCTCAAGTGGCCCAGGTATATTTACCAAAGAAGATTATAATAGAATTTTGCCAGAAATGATCTCCATGGATTCTGTAACAAGAGCCATTTTCTTCGCGGATACTTTTGGGAATAACTACACGGAAGGTAATTTTTTGCTTAATCTTAAAATTTAAAAAGTGTAACCCAAATCATGTAGAATATTATAAGCACAGAGACATATTCAATACAGAGAAGGTAGATTTGGCTGTGTGTGATCATTTCACTATGGCTTGTTCTGATGCTGCCGAGGCTGCCGGTTTGCCTTTTGTTGTTACAAGTTCATTGGCTTATAGTTCAGGTAAGGCACATACTAACCTACAAGATGATTATAATGACTTATTCCTTATTTCTTCAGATGCAACTGCTCCTTATGTAAACGTTGATCTGATCAATATGCATCATCCTACCAGCAGGGGTGTCTCATTCTTCACTCGATTCAATGACAAGGTGATCTCTCCGTTACGACTTGTTTATGGAATGAGACATGTAATTAAAAAATCAAACCAAGACAGAAAATCGATTGGTCTCAAGGCCACAATGGATCCAATGGACTCCTGGAAGGACTCTATCAAGATTGTGAATGGCGCCTTTGGTTTTGAAGCCCCTCGACCGGTCGGCCCACTCGTGGAACTCGTTGGACCCATTGTGCCTTTGAACCATGCCGGATTGAACAGCGAACTTCAGACATTTTTAGATCATCGCCGCAAGGTGGTCTATGTCGCCTTTGGTCAAATGGCTATCCCAACCAGAAACGATGTCAAGATGATCTTGACAGCAATGCTTGAGAACATGGAGACAGGCACCATTGATGGCATCATCTGGTCCACACGCGGTATCGAGGAACTTTTCCCCGAGTACATCACCACACGATCCAACACGACCTACGACATCCGCAGCCTGTTCAAGTCATCCAGTGCTCCCAATGAGACCAACATTGCCTTTGTCAACTGGGCTCCTCAAGTCGCTATCCTTCATCATCCTTCCACCACCCTGTTCTTGACGCACGGAGGCGCTGGATCTCTTCACGAATCGCTCTATAATGGTGTACCCGTCGTCGTGTTTCCTTTCTTTGGTGATCAACCTAGTGCGGCTATTCTGACTGAAGAAAATGGTTATGGACGTTATTTGAAATCTTCTTCAAGCCAAGAACAAGCCACGGCTCTCATTGCAGATGTTGCTCTTGATCAAGACGGAAGCTACCGACAGACCGTCCGCCGATTCCAATCCTTGGTTCAAATTCGTGCTCACCGTGGTGTCCAGCGTGGTGCTGATCTGATGGAAGAAGCTCTTTTTGCAAACAAGGATGGCAAGATGGTCCACAGACGTGATGTCAAGCGAGACCTCTCTACCATCGTTGCTTATAACCTCGACATCTATGCCTTCATCGCTGTCTTGATCCTCGGATCCGTTTCTGGCCTTTACCGTGGGGCTGTCTATATCACCCAACATCTTCAAACCCTTCCAAGCACAAAATTGAAGTCTGCTTAAGCTTCTCTTATTTATTTTTTTTAGACTATCAAAAACTATACAGAATAAACCACTTCTTTTTCTTTTCGTTTTTATGACCTTTTCAAAGCAAATGTAAAAGTGAATTTGGTTCATGATTTATTTGTCCTTACAAAAAGGAAGAAAAAAATAAATAGAGGAGCAATGCTATTTTCTTGATAAAACATCACAATCTTCGGATAAAGAGGGGTTTTTACTGATGATTTGTTTGATGTATAACAGCTTGGTGAACAAAAGCTCCTGTCTTGAACCAAATACTATTAAGCAACAAATGATCAAGAAGTAGCTGAAATTAAACCCACTTTTAAATGTTATAAAGGAAAGGCTGTAACTCAAGATATGAAGCTGTTTACAGCCGCAGTATATAAGCTTAAAACTGTTTTTTGATTGAAATGGCGAACACAGACAATTAAAGATCAGGCTCGTAGGACCTCACCCATTTTGAACTCACTATTTATGGGACGCTTCAAAGGCATTTGCAGGTCTGTATGATCAGCACCCACAGCTCATAAAAGACAGATATATTCTAGAGTCTGGCGCCGGTAGAGCATACCCTAGTTTAGTATCCGTCTTGAATAGTGCAGTCAAAATGGTCATGACAGATTGTCTCAATAAGAAATCAATTGAAAACGTTGAATACAACGTTGAGTGCAACAAGGCAGGATACAGAGACCACATTTACGCCCAATCTAAAAGCTAAAAATATGCTCCGTTATTCTTGACCCAATCATAAGTCAGACAAATTTGCTCCCCTTTTTTAACCACGAATGGTACCTGAATTTTGGAGCATGTGCTACTACAACCTGCCACTACTTGAAACGACAAGTTAAGCCAAAGAGATGGATGAGTCTTAACTTTAGATGAAAGGCGATTTTTCTTCAAAAAATAATCCAAAGTACGTTCAAAAATTCTGACAGGATGCGTTAAATGTCATAAAGAAAACATAAAGAGAGCTTCCTTCATTATGATGCTACGAGAGGTGAGTAATTTATGCTGATATACATTTTGTATTAGAAAAATGATAGTGTAATAATGAGAAAGTTCCATTTGATATAGTATATAACAAGTGGTTCTTTTTATCTAAATGGATAAAAGACAAAAAATGAACATGGCCTCAAAAATAACATGGATTTTGCACTATGTTCTCAAAATGATTTTCAAATATAATTTGCATGTATTATCGAGTCTTAATCATTCAAATGTCAGTATACTGGCTTCAAATATCAAAGTGTGTGTGACATGATTGATGTGTGACCGTCTTCATTTCCAAAATTTATCCCACTCATTTTATTGGTGACGGATAATTTGAACATAATAAGGTCGGATAATTTTGAGAAGACAAGGAAAACACGTTTATGTTAAACAAGTACGTCCATCAAAGATATTGTAGACATGATAAAAGATGAAACTTTGATAAGCATCAACTTACAAAAGCATATTAACAAGTATGAGATAACCACATCATCCTTACTGTTTTACATGTTGGAGCATATAGAACTCATTATTTAAGGAATGAAATCAAGATTTATGCATTTCTTACTCACCCGAACTGGCCCGTTTGTTTCTATCTGTGTAACTAGGGGAAGCAGAAATTCAAAGTCCTACTATTCTACATCTTCAGTCCATGATTTCATCATGATGAGTTTAGTGTATGTTTTTTAGGGCCGTACAATGAGGTAGATGTGGTTTAACTTTCCATTCTTTTGTCATTGATAGGCAAAAAAAGACAGGAAGCAAAGTAAAAAAAAAGGAGGTGGGGTTTATTGTGATATGTTTTGTTTATAGAATTCCTTTGTCTGGTTAAAGCATAAATTAAATCAAAATATTTTAGCGAATGAAACAGTTGCTGACGTTAAAATATTGTTTCAACTATTTTTTTTTTTTGGAAAATATAAATACGCCAACATGTTATAACCAAGCCCTCTTCTTTTCTTTTATATATTTTTATATAAACAAAATGTCCTACTCCAGAAAACCTTCCTCTGTTGGCAACGATCGTCACCATCCTCATTCTCTCTCCACTCTTGTAAGCCATTTGTCGCGTGTCAAAAAGAGAAAGAACGTGTAATTAATAGGTAAATAGGATTTCCAAGGCGCAAGTTCTGCTGCTGCTGCTAAAGCCATGAAATCAGAGTTAAGCAAATTAAGCTCTCAAATCGAAAATGAAGAAGAAAGAAATGTAAGTAAACTAATAAAATAGAGTTGTTGATGCTAACGTGCAACATAGTTCTTTACACAAGAAATGGACGGATTCTATATGCTGTTTACTCGTTATTTAGACGAGAAAGCTAAGGGTAAAAAACTGTAAGTATTCGTGACCCTATGACACATTTTTTGAGTTTATCTGATGACTATTTTAATAGTGAGTGGGAAAAGATCCAGACACCTTCTAGTGAACAAATCGTACCTTATTCTACTCTTTCCGAATGCACATCCACCAGTGATCTTGAAAAGTTGGCTGTGTTGAAGTTGAATGGTGGTTTGGGTACTACAATGGGCTGCGTTGGACCTAAGTCTGCTATTGAAGTACGTGATGGCATGACCTTTTTGGATTTAAGTGTTCGACAAATCGAGGTAACAAGAATTTGGTTGGGGAAGGAAAAATGAAAATACTGATGTATGGGGAAATAGTATTTGAACAAGAAAAATGACGTGAGCGTTCCATTTATTTTAATGAACTCATTCAATACGGATGAAGATACAAAGCGCATTGTTCAAAAGTATGCTAGTCATAATGTAGACATCATCACTTTCAACCAAAGCCGTCATCCACGTGTCAATAAGGAATCTATGCTTCCCGTCGCTCGTTCTCCTAATTCTCCTATTGAACAATGGTAAGCATAAGGTAGCATGTGTGAATAAGGCTCTAACCCTTCGTAAGGTATCCTCCTGGTCACGGTGACTTGTATGAATCCATTTACAACTCTGGCCTTCTTGATCAATTGATTTCTCAAGGCAAGGAATACTTGTTTGTTTCCAATGTCGATAACTTGGGTGCTACTGTTGATCTTAACCTATTGCATCACATGGTCGAAAGTGGTGCTGAATTTATTATGGAAGTTACTGATAAGACCAAGGCTGACATTAAGGGAGGTACCCTTGTGGACGATGATGGTCATATCCGTCTTTTGGAAATTGCTCAAGTGCCTGATGAACATGTTGAAGACTTCAAGTCTGTAAAGAAATTCAAGATTTTCAACACAAACAATTTGTGGATCAATTTGAAGGCCATTAAACGAGTTATGGAAGAAGAAGCTATGGATTTAGAAATCATTGTAAATAACAAGACAACACCTCAAGGTGAAAAGGTCATTCAATTGGAAACAGCAGTCGGTGCTGCCATCAAACACTTTAAGAATGCACACGGTGTTAACGTGCCTCGTACTCGTTTCTTACCTGTCAAATCTACTTCTGATCTGTTCTTAGTAACCTCCAATTTGTATTCACTCGTTCATGGTGAATTGGCTATGAATCCTGATCGTATGTTTAATAATGTACCACTGGTTAAATTGGGAGATCACTTTAAAAAAGTGAGTGATTTCTTGACTCGATTCAAAACGATTCCCAAGATTCTGGAATTGGACCATCTTACAGTGACTGGTGACGTCTGTTTTGGATCCAAAGTTGAACTTCGTGGCACAGTCATTATTGTAGCTAATCACGGTGAACATATTGATATTCCTTCTGGCACTATTTTGGAAAACAAGGTTGTCACTGGTTGTTTACGTATCCTTGACCACTAAAGCATTATTCATTTTATATTATAACATGCATTGAATTAATGTATTGAAGCAGCATTTTTTTTCATTCATAATAAAAGAAGTATCATCTTTTTTTGTATAAGCAATGCTTTCTTTTTATGTGGACACAGTAATCACAACCTATAGAATTATTAAAACAGTTACTTGTGCTTCTAATTTTTAAATTGTGATGGAATTGCTGCCTTCTTATTGTAAAGCGAACAATTTTACCAAGAATAAAATCAGAAATTTTTTCCTTTTTTAGATAATGAATCAAGTAAAGTGCTTACGGTACCGATTTGATTCTTGAAAATTCACGTAAGCACCATACATTGTATCTCAAATACTTTGGTTAAAAATAAAGAGAATTGCGTTTGATAGCAAGCTTATCAAATTATACCTATTATTTTGAAAATATGGTATATTTTTGAAAAAAAAACAAAGTTCGCCCTTTGAAATGATGGTTGCATATATAAAAGAGTAACGTTCCTTTTCCTTTCTTTTTCCCACACACATACGCACACGTCTTTTCTGTCATTATGACCACTTCTTACACTATTTATTATGGCACAATCGTTCACTCTTTATCACTTCAAGAATTAGAAGTCCTTTTAAATACGGTTTTGGTAGTGGATAATACAACAGGTCTTATTGCTCATGTCGAAAAGGATGTTGAAGATCTTGAACGTTATTTAGCTGATGCCCAGTGGTCTGATGTGAAGGTAAGAGTATAAGAGATAAAAAAAGTAAAAAGGCCAACTTTTAATATAAATTATAGGTCCATCGTCTTGGACCTGAACAGTTCCTTATGCCCGGTTTTGTAGATACACATGCAGTAAATATAGCATATCTTTATCAATATTTGTTTACAAAAACTGATTCACCAAAATAGCATGCTCCACAATACATGTTTGCTGGATCAGGCATGGGCCATCAATTACTCAAATGGCTAGAGGTCAATGTATTTCCATGTGAATCTGCCTTTCAAGATCCCGAGCATGCCAAAACAGCCTACAGTAAAGTGATTCGACGCTTTTTATCCAACGGCACGACGACCTGCAGCTGGTTTGCTACGATTCATTTGGAATCGTGCAAGGTTTTGGTAGACACGATCGAGGCATTGGGTCAGCGTGCCTATGTGGGTAAGGTCAACATGGATCAGAATTCTCCCTCGTTTTATATTGAAACGACCGAACGCAGTCTGGAGGACACACGGTCATTTATTGAATATACCTTGAGCAAAAGCTCACTTGTGACACCCGTAATCACACCACGATTTGCCATCACTTGTTCAAGACGTCTGATGGACGGACTGGGTGCGTTGGCCGAGGAATACAAGGTGCCAATTCAGACGCACCTGTGTGAGAACCATGACGAAATCAAAACGACGTGTGAAATGTTTAAGGAATCCAAAGATTATACCAGTGTTTATGATGATCATCATCTACTGAATGAGCAATCCTATGTGGCTCACTGTGTTCATATGACGGAGGATGAGCTGGAGATGCTGGCCCGACGAAAGACAGGAGTCGCCCACTGCGCCAATTCGAATTTCTCACTGCACAGCGGCGTATGTGATGTAAGACGCTTCTTGGACAAGGGCATCAAGGTCGGCCTGGGAACAGATGTCGCTGGTGGATTCTCTCCCTCGATGCTGGATGCAGTTCGATCCAGTTTCTTTGCAAGCAAGACGATCAAGATCATGAAACAAAAAGAGAAATATACCTATTTGTCTACTCCCGAATTGTTTTATTTAGCTACTTTAGGTGGTGCAGAAGTATTGAATTTGAGCGACAAGATTGGCAACTTTAAGAAATCGAAATCATTTGATGCGCTTTGGATTGATTTAGAGCATGGATCCGTAGATTTGATGGGTGGAGAAAATATGCATCAAAAGATTGAAAAGTTCTTGTTTAACGGAAGCGATCAAAATATACTCAATGTCTATGTGCAAGGAAAGCGTGTGGCTGGAAAGAAAGCAAATGATGAATAATAATAATAAAAAAAAAACTTGAAACCTTTTCCTTTTACTTTTTTGTGTAACTTTTTTAATATATAAACACAAAAGAACTACCTTTCTTCTTTCTTCTTTTTCTTTACACCTTGGATTAAATGAATCTTGAATTGAATTTAGATGAACAGAAAAGGACTTCACTTTGGTAATAAGGCTACTAGTGATCAAGATTCGATTTATAATTGATATACCAAAATAGGATGGGCGATTTAGAGCTTTGGATGGATGAACAATATATTCAACAATTATGGTATAGTTTGAATGAGAAAGTAACAGTTAAATTGATTAGGGATAAGCTCACTGGGTAAGTAAGAGAATTAAAATTCTAAAAAAAAAAAAATCTTATTTCTTTATAAAGTATGAGTGCTGGATACGCTTTTGTCGATTTTGGTTCTGGAGCAATAGCAAAAATGGCAATGAAACAGTTTAATGGGCTATCTTTGCCTAATT
Source organism: Rhizopus delemar RA 99-880 (assembly GCF_000149305.1). Lineage (NCBI taxonomy): Eukaryota > Fungi > Mucoromycota > Mucoromycetes > Mucorales > Rhizopodaceae > Rhizopus > Rhizopus delemar. Next base: position 816,530 of record NW_027137829.1, read on the forward strand.
CAAGTAAATCATTTAAACTAAATTGGGCATCAGGTGGTGGCTTGATTGATAAAAGGTTTTCTTTTTCTTTTTTTGTAACATGTTTCGCATTCCCATTTGTATTAATACACATATATCAGAGAGGTGGAAGAACATTCTATATTTATCGGCGACTTGTGCTATCATGTAACAGAAGATGAAATACTTGTAAGTATTATATAATGTGCTATTCATTATTATTAACCTTACAGATTAGTCTATATTTCAATCGAGGTATACCTCATGTGTTTCAGTCAAGGTGATGGTAGACCTCAAGACGGGAATGACACGCGGATACGGCTTCGTTCGTTTCAGCGATCCACTAGAACAACAAAGAGCACTAATAGAAATGCAAGGATACGTCATTGGTTCTCGTCCTATTCGTGTCTCAACAGCCACGCCCAAGCAAAGAACATCTTCTAACAAACAATCCTTCACATCGTCGATCAACAGCACAACGGTCTTTATTGGAGGACTATCGACGCCTATAAAAGAAGATGAGCTGAGACACTACTTTGCACCATTTGGTGATATTATTTATGTAAAAATACCCCAAGGAAAAGGATGTGGGTTTGTTCAATACACAACACGCTCATCAGCTGAATTGGCTATTCAACAAATGAATGGTTATCAGATAGGCACTTCACGTATTCGACTCTCTTGGGGCAGAAATAATACTTTATTAAACAATAATGAAAACAGTTCTCTGATGCATGCCTCTTATTCGTTATTATCGCCTTCATTTATTGATACAGCAAACAACCTATTGGTCACTCTTTTATCACACAAAAAGACAAATAATAATTACTGGAATCAAAATCAAATATTTGCCCAATGAACTATGTCACTATCAATAAATACTCTTGATTTTCAAAGAAAAAAAGATGTTCTTCATATGATTATGCAAATATGCTGTGCTTATTGTTTGTTAAATAGTTCCAAACTTAATAGCCACCGAACGATTGTTACTACATATCTGCTGCAATCAATGCATCTAGGTACATCATGGATATGTATGCTTGAATACAAACAAATTCAATCCGAAATATCACATAGCCGATAGTTGCTGTAATTTGCTTCTCATAAATTGAAAAACTTTCTTTATATTTCAACTCTAAATAACAAACCAATATCAATTTCATTTCTGTTGGCTTTGATCGCTTGAAAATCTTCTTTGGCTCAAACTAAAACAATTGCAGATGAAATATGTCATTACAACCGGAACTCTTTCGGACTTGTTACATTTGATAATTACGTGAGCTCCTATAGTATTATGTGTTTGTTTACAAACTGATATATAAAAAGTATAATATACTGAATATATACTTCCAGTCACGTTATTTTTGTTTTAATTTACCAAACTATCTTTACTTCAGAATGTATTACAGGGTGAAACAATATGGCTAAATAAAGCATTATATGAATATGAAGGTATGATGATATTGTAGACATGAAATTTATTAATTGATTTTATTCAACTAAACATAAAAGTACATTTTTACGTGAATCCTTTGTTTACCCTTACTAATCAATGTTGTTTATAACATAATGAAACAGCAGTCTACTACAACTTTAAAAAGTTGTCTTTTATTATTTCTATTCAAAGAGGTCAACGATAATATAACATTCAAAAGTGAAATGCTCCTGAAAAAATAATTGGATTGTAGGGGTTATATTTCTAAATTTACTGCTCAATGTTGATTTACCTTAATATAGCATCGATTTTATAAACCGGTAATTTGGAAACATATAACATGATTTGAATTAAAAAGAGTATGACTTTTATCTTATTATGATTCATTTTTTCCCTTACCAATTGTTTCAATGATAAATTATTGAAGACAAAAAAGAGACATAGAATGACTTTATAGGTATATAGAGGCTGTCAAAGAGCATAGTATAAAATATATAGTTACAGCTGCTCTTTATTAAATTTAAAGTAAAATATCGAAGTTATAAGAACAAGACAACAAGCGAGTACTTCGAAATTTAAAAATCGCTTCCTTTAAATGAAAATTTCGCATACAAAAAAACTAAAAAACAGCTTTAGAGAGCTGTTGAAGAACAAAATATCAACATTGGATAATGATTGTAACAGTATATTTCGCAACTTAAGCCAAACATGATTTAATGACTTCCTTTACGCATATATGCCGCTGTATTTGCTATAATTTAGCATGCTTTATTTATTTGATGTCCTATATTATGAGTCAATTTGATTAAATATCATTAATGCGAAATATTTATTTTATGTATTATCACATAAGCGTATAATTGGTGTGATGGTGCCTTCATTCTAGACAATTTCCTTTTTTAAATTATCCTTTAAAAACCAAGTTTTACTAATAAGTGACTATATAAACCCTTCTCGTATTTGAGCCTGTTTATGTTCTTTAGTTTATTCTAGAGTAATATCTCAGAACATCAATAAGCTTTTTTACTTTTCCAACTAAGGAACTTAATATACAGCAGTGACAAGGCATACAGATCTGTTGAATTTGTAACTGTACAAGGTACAGCCTTTAGACACTTTTTCTTCTTTTTTAAGGTCAAATATCTTCTGTATTTAACGCAGTTGGTTTGATTATGTTTGACAGCGATGCTCTTGCAAATCATTCAGGGAGAAAAAATGATACGTTTAGCCATAATAGGACTGTTGAGCTGCAATTAATGTCACCAATCTGGATCTGCCTTTGATGGTGTTGACCTTGCATCTGGCAACTTTATCACCAGAGGCATGAGAAGGAGACTTAGAACAATTCTTCACAAAATTACAAGGAACCAAAGTATTATTGTTATATTCAGGTGAAGCAACATAATCGCGAGATTCATTTACTTGAATCAAAACAGTTTGATATCTAAGATTCCTTAAAAATAGAAAGGTTGCTGGAGAAAGCGATATTGCAGTGGAATGAACTGACAAATTGAAAAGCCAACATCAAAGCTTGATGAGTAATTTTCTCAGCTCTGTCACCATGAATTAAAAACTAAGGATCTAAATTTGCAGCCAAATGAATACAACACTTTGGTTTGATAGCATATATAAGGCTTTTGAGTAGCAGAAAATCAGGCACTTTTTCATCAGGTCGACTTGCCAATTCGCACATCTTGTGGTAACAAGCTATGAGAGTACCAATCGGTTTGGAAGATTTCAAGAGATTACAAAAGATTACTCCTGCTAGCATAGCGAGAAACAAAGTCTTTTCAAAACAAATTCCAATTAATGGGGTTTAATTGATGTTACAGCAGATATATATCGTGATAACAATTTGGTCTTGATTCATCACAAACTGAATATGTTTAGGCCAGCTGGCTCCAAAAATCACCTCGTTATCATCAGCAGGAGAAAGAATCAAGACTAAGCGCTGCATCTTCCTTAACGGATACAGAGATACCTCTTTTCTAACTGTTGTATGCCATTGAAAGCTTAGCAGGAGCGCCTGCTCAATGGATAGGGGGTGCATTGAGGCAGTTGGCAACAGCGGGGTTACCACTTAAACCACTGAATTCAAGCTGTGCTGATAGTTTATTTAAAGCAGTGCCCAACTAATCAAAATGTGATCAGAAAAAGTTCAAAAACCTGCCCGGCCACTGAATGGCCAAATTTAATTTGGGATCAGCATCCACAATTTTAAGTCACTAGCCATCTAAGGCCTACGGCTAAGAAAGGCTCTCAAAATTGATTTTTGACCAAAGGAGCATGATTGACTTGGGTATTATTAGGGTCTCTATCAACAGAGGTGGTGGCGAATTGGTTGATAAGGTTTGATATTGTGAGATGATGACGAACAAAAGGTTTTGAAATAGTCAGATTGTAAGTATAAAAGAAGTATATGGAATAATATTTAGAAGATGTCGTGGCTTTTTGTTTCATTAAAGAAATTTGCCGGGAAGTATCATCGACGATGCATTTAATCTCTCTCAATCATTAACACCTCTAAAGTAATGGTTCAATAACAATGTAGAATGGGCATGATGTATCTTTCAACTAATAAAACTAGCCAATAAATCAAACAAATGATGAAACTTTTGCATCTTTCTATTGTATAATGGTGAGAGAAAGAGTCCATTTGATACAACTACTTGAAATATAACAACGTGGTTTTTTCCTTAAAAATATCTGCAGAGAATAAAAGTTAAGGTTAAATAAAGTAGTAGCACTTGAAAACCTAGCCAAGACAACCTGCCCAGGGAATTTTTTTTCCCTGACAGCTTTTAAAGCTTAATTAAAAAGAAACTTGCATACGTTGTAAATAAAAGGATGACTTTCTATAAAAAAAGTACATTTCTGAACTAAAAATACCGACAATGATTTTTTTTTTTTTTTTTTTGAAATTAATACATTAACGAGCGCTTATGACCTTCTAATTCAAGTCCATGCATATTTTTAAGGCCCAGTACTGCTATAGATACCAAATTATTCACTTGAATAAGTATTATAACTAAAGATTCTCATAAGTATAAATAATGCTTGTTGATTTCCTTCACAGATCAATTCTTTTCAATTCAACGAATAGATTCATTCTGATGTGTTTACTCTCAATAGTTGAATGTAAGAGCCAATGATATCGCAGCCGAATGAACCTTCGCTTATCTAATTTGTTATGTCTTATGATTTAGGATTTCACTGTATATAAAAAAAAAAACTCGTCAGCACCAAAGCTATTTGTTATGAATAGTCTTCATCATAAATGGATGAATCAACAACCGATCGCCATGGAAACATGATTTTGAAAATTACTAATCACAGCAGATTCTGTTTCTCAAGATAAATACAACTGGCTCACATTATTTTATAGTTATCTTAATTATCATAAGCTGTCTAGTGGTTAATTAATAAAAGTAATGTGAATATGCCGTATTTCTTTCAAAAAACAAAATTTGCTCCAAATCAATTTGTAATCTCTTACTAATACTGAAGACTGTTGATGGCATGTCTGTGTATCTTTTACCCGGTTTCTTCTCCTCAACCCTCCGTGTCTATGATTGCCTGGGAATGTTTTGCTGAAAACAATCACTACATCAGAATTCTCGTAACATTTTGTTCCATATATCATTACAAGCTACTCGATTCGACTTAACTTGTTCTGATTTAAAGATCACCTGTCTCTGAGTCTTTTCATATTACCGAAACAAAGTTAATACAGGTAAAGACTCCTTGATCTGCTGTGCGATAGAACTATTTATCGAACAAATTAGAGCAGGCTAGTTCCTAAATCACAAAAACTTCATCCTGCCTCTAGTCCCAAATATATATTCTTAATAATTCACCTTGCTCAGCATCGGAAGCTTGGCAGCTTGTCTGTTCTGTCTATATTCTATCATTTTATAACCGGAAAAATAAAAGCAAGGGGACGGACATGATCTACAGCATTCTATGCTGATAACAGATTGTGTGTATCTATTAACTAAGTAACACAGTGGGATGCTCATATGGCTTCTGGCTGTTTTGATTTTAAGTGCTAATTTACTATATAGAGGACGGAATCAATGATTAACCAAAATCAGAAAATTTTGCAAAATCGGGAAAACAATAGCCCACGGATTAAAAAAAAAAAAAAGTGATCTATATTAACCAGTTATTTTTCTCTCTTTCTTCTTAATTTACTTTCAATAGTTAGATTGTCTTTTCTTAATAAAATGAATTCCCATAATACGGATTCAGATAGTGCGGAGGAAACGTGCTCCAACATTACAGTGGAAAGACAAACAGATGTAGAAAGCATTTGTATCCAAGATATCAACACAAAAAAAGAGCCCTATACCATATTTTCGACACAGCAGCAGATCATTCTTGTCATCATTACAGCATTCACAGCCATGATATCACCTTTAACTGCTAACATCTATTTGCCCGCATTGAATCAAATAGAAGAGGTACAAAATAGAATTTTTAAAAAAAAATCAGAAATTCATAAATTACACAGAGTTTGCAAATTAATACCGAGCAAGTGAACTTGACTGTAACTGTCTATATGATTTTTCAAGCCTTGTCTCCTACCTTTTGGGGAACACTAGCAGATAGCCTGGGTAGAAGGCCCATTTTGGTATCCACCATGATTGTTTATTGTGGAGCCTGCGTTGGGTTGGCATTGACCCCTAATTACGCTGCACTCATTGTTTTCAGAATGCTGCAAGCCTTTGGATCAAGCCCAGTGATTGCTGTAGGCGCTGGTATCATTGGTGATATTGCTGACAGTAGAAAGTAAGGAAAGATCAGATCAAGAAAACCAATTGACCTTTTTCACTTAGACGCGGATCTTATTTCGGCGTTTATTCTATCGGCCAATTGTCCGGTCCTGTCTATGGACCTGTCATCGGTGGTATCATTTCCGAAAAGTTAAGCTGGCGATGGATCTTTTGGATCTTGTTAATCCTCGGTGCGACTTCCTTGGTACTTGTTGGTCTTTTCTCTCCTGAAACACTTCGTTCACTTGTAGGAAATGGTTCTGGTTATGCCAATCCAACGATTTGGCAGTGGCTGGCACGTCGACGTGGAAAACTTGATGAGAGAGCCATACAGAGAATTAAAGATGAAAGGATAAGGCCGCGCATGAATTTCCTCAAACCCTTTAGTTATCTGTTGCAACCTGATGTCTTTACCGTTCTTTTGTATAACGGTCTTCACTATGCCGCCTATTATTGTTTCTTATCATCGACAACCAAACAATTCAGTATACATTATCCTTACCTATCCGAGTTGGAAATTGGGCTTTGCTTCTTATGCCAAGGTTCAGGAACAATCATTGGATCCTTTACAAGAGGCCAGATGTTGGATTGGGACTACAAAAAAACCAAAGATCAATTCAAGCAAAAGCACCCAGATAAACCTGATTCAGATTTCCCAATATTTAAAGCACGTTTTAAGACATTATGGCCAAATATTGTATTTTGTCAAATTGTCACACTTTTTTACGGCTGGAGTCTTTATTGGGGTGCACCGCTTGCAGTAGCATTGGTTCTTCAATTCTTGGGTACATCAATAGATAATTAGCTCATAACATCGCAATACTTATTTTTTCTTTTTTTACTTATAGTTGGTTTTGGTGCCACTGGAATTATGACAACAACTCAAACACTGCTAATTGACTTGCATCCAGGAAAGGGCGCATCCATTACTGCATCTAACAACTTGGTCCGTTGTATTTTAGGGTAATCAAAAAAAAAAAAAAAAAAAAAACTTTAAATATATATTTGCTTATACTAAATTTATAGTGCTATTGCAACTGTCGTTATCGATCCCGGTATCAATGGGGTTGGCATTGGTTGGATGTTTACAATAGTTGGCTTAATCTTAGTTATTTCAAACATTGCTATACCTATTCTTTTCATATGCGGGCCATCATGGATGAGAAAACGCAATGAAAAAGAAGGAAATCATATCAAAAAAGAGACTGTCTAAATATATCTATAGAATAATAGCAAATATAAACATTAATAGATTTTACTTCAAACACATTTGTTCATTCTTTTCAGGAAGAAACTGTGATCAAAGATTCATAAATCAGATCAAGCTGGTAGCAACTAACATTGCTAACCTATCCTTTTTGAGGTCCACACATGCTAACACTATACATTGAAATGGGCTATCCTTTTTCTGACCTCTTTTCGTTTTTTTTTATGAGAAAAAGAGAATGAATACCATATCATGGTCTGTATCGCACCTGACAATAAAATAATAAAATTCAGAACATAATAATCCAAAATATTTTGTAATAGAGACTAAGTGAAGCATCAATTTGTTATTTGCTATATATGATATTTGAAACTGATATAACACCTTTTTCAGTGACAAAGGAAACCTCTCCTTCTTTTCAATATTCAAAATTACTATCACCATTGAACATATTCAAAGTATGTTAATTTTAAACGTGATGGAAGATGGCCATAGATCATTGCATATAGGCAAAGAAAAGGAGATATTTAGCAGCAAAGTAGAGCTAAAGACATATAAAAGTAGTTGAGAATAGTCGAGAGAAATATAAAATAGCGTCAATGCTTGTTATTCAAATTGGCTCAACAACGGTTGGGCCTCAATTCATAATTCGGTGCTTGAATGCTTTGTTCCAAAAGTTGCAGCTGCAATTGAAATAGAAAATAGCGGCTTTTTTTCATTATTAAATACCTGCACATGTCAACACCGTTGAGAAGCTCGAAAGAAGCAAGTAATCTTATGGGGACGTATATGCTCCAAGGATGGGTAAAATCAAAAGAATAAAGTATTCACAGAACACTTGGATTTTACTCAATGTTCGCTTTTACTTTAGGTTATGACAGACCAGATCTGTTCAATCAAAGACTGCTCATTTCCCTTGATGAGATCCAAAGATGGATCTATTTCTTTTTGTACATATCATGATCCTCTTCCTAATAACGCTTCAGGTCCAAAAAAGCCAGTTCCAGAACCATCAAAAAATCCCGAGCCAGTAATAGAAGCTGATGAACTTGCTGTTCGACGTCAAAGAAGAGAACAATCTTCAAGAGCTTCTCAATTAATTGGACAAAAGATGCTGCAGAAATGGGCTCTCTTGAATGAAAACTGTCCAAACAGTACATGTTATGCGGTAAATGGGTTTCTTTTTAATCCATCTTTTCTAATGGATATTTTTATAGATACCCCTCGTTCGTCATCCTGAAACAAAGCAAATGTATTGTGTTATTTGTGAAAATATCATCTTGACAGACAAAGAAAAAGAGGCACAGCCCCAAAAGGACAGACAAGAAAAGCCAATTGTTACGGAAACAAAAAGACCACAGGAACAGCAGATGGAAACCAACGTAGAAAAAAAAGTTGCGAAAAGGACAATCTATTCATCCGACGTCTTCTCTTCACAAACTATTTTATCCACGCTTTCGACAAAAATGAATAATTTAAACGATAGATTAAAAGAAAGCGAGGACCCAAGTGAGCTTAATCGACTCTTTAAATCCATAAAATCATGTGCAGAAGCCATCAGGGCATGTGTTGAAGCCGGAAGAGTGTATGACAAAGCATAGGGTAACACAAGACACGGATAAAATAAAAATTGATTCATCTCCCCCCTTTTTATATTTTTATTTTTTCCTCCTTCCCCTTGTCAATGATGCAACACATTCTAAAAGCCAGTCGCTCATCCTTTCGTCGTTCAGTATGTTTTTCTTGTTATTGTAGACAAACAAAAGGAGTTCAGCAACGATCGTTTCATCCCAGTCGACGGGCACAAGTTCCCTTGGTTCCTTTCCCTGCATTTCTAATGGGAGCCTTCAAAACTGGCAAGTTGGTCAGTATCATTTCTCTATCCTCAAAGACTTCATTGACCCTACTACCGCATACATTTGGTAGAGGAGGAAGTAAATTGCAAATTTTAGCCAAGATATTAGCAGGAATCCCCCTCTTTGGAGTGACTCTATTATTTGCTGTAGGATTAGATCAAGCACCCAATACGTCTCGATTAAGATTAATTTATCTAAGTGAAGAAGAAGAAGATGATGTGGTCAAGGATGAGATCAGTACTCTGCTAGAATCACACAGAGGACTTGTTGCATCGAGAGAGAGTGAGCTAGTACAGTGGCTGCAGATCATCGTAGATAATTTGGCTACAGTGGCCGCAGATGATATCCGTGAGCCAGTAAGACGATATACTCATGAAAAGACATTATCAACAGAAGATAAAGATGATGACAGGCTTTTAGTTAATCCTTCGAATGATGTAGAAACAATAGTAAATAACGTGGAAGATCTTAGGACAAGCATTACAAAGCGAAACTTTGAGATTGATGTCATATGTGACTCGACTACAGTCAATGCAATGTGTGTGGGTTCTCATATCGTTGTTTATGATATGCTAGTGCATGTTATGGAATATGACGCAACACGAATGGCAGTCATCTTATCTCATGAAATAGCACATTCAATACAAAGACATTTTGTTGAGCAACATGGCTTTGCGGCATTGATGCTTATGCTTGGAGATATCACAAGAGGTGTATTCTGGATGGTAACCGAATCACTTGGACCGTAATGTATTAATCAAATAAGAATATACGGGTCATTAAATGTTGTTGATACTAGATATGTAAATCAAAAAATCAACGACTATATTTCAACATTCATCACATTAGAAACTCAAACAACATACAATAGATTATTAGAAAAAGAGGTAACACATTTGTTAATGTATGTATCTTACCTATTCATACTTATCTCTGTATCTAGGCTGATCTTGTCGGATTGAAGCTATTGGCAAAAGCAGGATATGACCCTAGAGTGGCTGTAGAAGTTTGGCAAAAAATGGCAGAACTAGAAGCTTATGTGGTTAAAAAGGAAGTAAGACCGGCTAATAACAATAGTAATCAAAACAGCAATCAATCATTGGACACATACGACGATTTACAAGTCACTGTTCTTGAATTCTTGTCAACCTTAATTAACAATTGGTTTGGGTCAAGTCATCCACCAAGTGAAGAAAGGCTGCAATATATGATTGAGAATATGGATGAAGCCATTCTAATCTATGAAGAATCTATCAGATTGAATGGATATCCAAAGAACTTTGTTCAAGAACAGCAGGAGCTATTGAAACAAAAAGGAGAAAACGGGCACAATCTTCTTTCAAGCATAAAAAGTTGGTTTGTCTCTGTCTATCATAGAATGGATACTACATAATCTGATACCAAATAAACATCATCTTTCATTTTCATAACACCCTCCCTCAAAAAATACAATCCTTGTATCCGCTTTTATTTATTGTGCAAGTGTAAAAAGTTGATTTTTATTCTTCATCTTCATCATCATTTTCTCTGAAACGAGGATTCTATTAAAAAAAAAGAAAAAAAAAAGGTTAATACTTAAAATATGAATATTCTATAAACATACGTGTTCTTTGTGACGCTTGCGTGATTCTTGTTCACTGTCATCATCCATTTCTTTGCGTTTGCTGCTGCTACCTTGCATATTTGAACCTCTGCTTACATATTCATCAGCACCCTTTGGAATTTCCTTGATAGCCTCGTAGTTTTCCTTTATGTCCTTTTCACGATTACGTTCAAGCTCCATTCTCATACGATGGCCCCAGCCACCACGACCAGCATCATATTCTGTACGATATTCGTCACGCACTTGTCCACCACTCTTGCCACGTCCGAATTGTCTTCCTTCCTTAAATCCAGGATCCAAGTCGCAACGAATAATTCTTTCGTCTAATTTTGTTCCATTAACATACTTCATACAATCAAGCGCGTCGCTCCTGTGATAATATCTATAATTTCTTTATTTAGTAAAAATGGGTAGATTGGGTCTACAATTCATTTTACTCCACAAAACAGAATCCACAAGGTGTTTTTTGGTTTCGATCAAGTCCCATGATAATACGTTTAATTTCTCCACACTTGCTAAAAAGTTCGTATATTTGTTCTTCTGTTGTAAAGAATGACAGATTGCCAACGTAAAGTGTTGCTGTTGTAGAAAGGTCATCTGTAAGTTGATTAGAAGATCCCTTTATATTCAATACAATGGTTAATTATTTATCAATGCAACAACAATTAATAAATACCTGATACAGTTGATCGCGGTAACTGGAAGGTGTTGCCAAAGAGTTGATGATTGTAGTCATGTTTACAATTTACAAAAAAAAAAAAAGGAAAAAAAAAATTATGCTCGTTGTTCAGTCACTACCAAAAGCATCGGAAAAAATTTGCGCAAGTAGCTCCACAACGAACAAAATAGGTTACAAACAAAGCACACAAATGCTAATAAAAAAAATTGATTGCCCTGAAATTCTTTACTCTCACTTAATTAACATGCTTTTTTTTTATTGCTGTTAATCATATAAAAGCAGGAAATATGAGCTGTACTATGCAATTGGGTAAAAACACAAATTTAGAAATAATGATCAAGTAATCACGGCATACATAGAGCTTTTTTGGCTTGTAAAAAATACCCAATATTTATAAAGTAGCATTGATTTTCCTACAGATCAATCCCTAAACAACAAGTACAAGAATCAAATAGTTATCTTTAAACATAATTACAGAAAGCTTCAGATACTTCAATTGCTTCATTTCATAAATTGCATCTTGAACATTTTGAAGTAAAGAAATAAAAAATGCTCTTAAAAAACTTTTTTTTTCTTTCAATTGTAATAATATATTCTAGCACTAAGCAAAAAAGAAACATTTTAGATTTTGAAGTTAACCAAAGAAATTAAAAGTTTATTTTTTCAAAAGAAACTTGAATTAAAAAAGGTTTGTTATAGTCGTGATTTGAACCACTATTCATACTTTATTTATATAAACACAGAATTGAATCAAGTCTACAGTTGGCTAATTTTATTTAAAGTTCAAGTAGGAATGATGGTTTTGATAACTTTAGCTGGACTTCCAACAGCAAGACTATAATCTGGAATATCCTTTGTGACAATAGATCCAGCACCAATCGTGACACCATTCCCAATCGTCACACCAGGACAGATCACAACACACCCACCAATCCAACAGTCATCACCAATCTTGATCTCCTTACCAAACTCTATTCCCTTTCTTCGCTCGGTCGGATCCAGTGGATGGTTGACAGTATAGAGATGAACATTAGGGCCGAAAAAAGTATTGTTTCCGATCGTGATTTTGGCAATATCCAAAAAGCAGCAGTCGTAGTTGATCTCGACATGTTCACCTAAAAAAATTTGATAGCCATAATCGCATCGAAATGTGGGATTCACAAATGATCCCTTACCAAAGGAACCAAAGATCTTGTGGGCCAATTCGAGACGTTCATTATCATCAGTGGATGAATTGAATTGTGCAAGTTGAAGCGTGTTCTTGCGTCTGTCTTGTACAAGTTCTTCATCGCGGGCATTATAGATCTCTCCAGCAATCATTTTTTGTTTTTCAGTTAAAGCCATTTTGAAGTTTATCGAGTTTGTACAAGGTAAAGAGGAACAGAAAAATGCCTATATCTATTTATATTCTTTGGCGGCATAACAAAATAGAATTGGATAGTTATTTTTATAGTCACGTTTCTGAGTGGCATGAACCAATGGGAAAATTACATGGAAACGGTTATTTTTATTTTACAAGGCCGCTTTGTCCGGATTAAATCAAAAGAAAGAGTAAAAAGAAGCTGAAAAACAATTTGGGACTAAGCATAAAAATGAAAGGAAAAAGAAAAGAGTAAGAAAGGAACAGAGTAAATAAATACTAGTGAGGATTTTGAGTTAACCAATTTGAGAGGATTTACCTTAGCTATAGAGGATGTGATGGCAGTTCATCGCTATGAAAAAAGCAATCGAATCCAGGAAGGATATGGTATATAGTAGACTATCAAATAAACCAAGAAGGCGCGTCTTGAAAAGAACGCAGCTTGTGTTTAGATAGGAAATTCAAGAGAAAGGACAGGAATTATAAATTACTTTTGACATCTGTAGACATCGATGCACTTCAAGACAATAAAGGACATATTTCTTGGTAAGCAATCACTCAAAAAAGTTAGCACAGAGCTTTGACCAACCAGGGCGCCATCGAACCACATCGACTTTATTCCGCCTGAGGCATCGGCAACCAAAAAATTGAATCTAAGAAGAAGGTTGAACAATAAAAAAAAGAAGTATGGAATTCTTCTCTGTTTGTCGTTTGTTCAAACTATTTTGTAAGAATCCCAAATGCATTTTCTTGAAAAGCATCTCGTCAAGAGATTCAATAACCAGCGAGTATTATTTTCATAGAGCCGTCCTACAGAGTTTACATCATTATGATCAACTGGTTGTCTGTTTAAGGAGTGGAAGGAGTTTATGGGGAATCCATTATTAAATAATGGTAATAAACAGAGTGAGAATTAGTTTTATAAAATATTAATACGCTTTTGTATACTGGGCAGTTTCGCTATGTACAGCATCGATTTGATAGAAAAACGGAAAGAAACACAAAAAAATCTGTGAATGCATTTGCTTTGAATATTTTCAAGCTTAGCAACATTAAAGGAATAAAAGAACTAATGATCACACCATATCCTAGTTGAATTCAAACAACTGGGTAAGAAGACGGATAGCCAGGAACAAACTAAAACCTTTGGGGTTGATGTTAGCAGCAGAAAGCTGGCTGCAGGTCGCCACCATTTTGCTAATGTTAGCAGCGACAAGGTCAAGAGTACTAATATATTCACCGAATTTGAAGGTGATAACAAGGTATGTGAAGAGTGTGTGGAGAGGAATAGGTCTCCATGTAATTGGTAGTGAATCGGGTTGTCAGCAGTGTTATCAATGACAACACCTTTGCTGGATTTCAGCGAGATCTAAGATTAAGACTTTTTTTTTTTTTTTTTTACATTTTTGTAAAGGATCAGCCATCTTGTATTTACTAGCTATGAGAATCATATTATCAGCACACAATAATAAATTTATTTATAGGGCCGGCTGAACCAGGGTAAGGCAGCCATCTAACGATTGTCAATGTAGTGGTCATAGTAATTGTTTAATATAAGTAGAATACGAGAAAGGTGAGAGTAAGAATCCTTGGAGCACACCAGTGGTTGATGTAGGTGATATGAAGTGGTATTGTTCTAAATACGCGTATTTGAGCTTTATTCTATGATGCGTGCTCTTTATTGTCAAAAGGCTTTCGTTGATACACTTGCGATTCACTTGTGCTACGTCTGCCTCAATCAAATGATGGCAAAATGTATCGTTATTTTCTTTCTTCTGAACTGCTCTCGTAGTTTAATTTTTGGTACGTTATTTTACTTTTCACAGCAGCAAGCTTTATTTCGTTATTCTGTTGGCCGTAAGTATAGTCAAGCAAGGTATTTTTTCTTCTTAGTGTTGTTTCTATTATAGTTTAATGGTATAACGATGTCAAATTTATTGAACAAAAGAAAAATAATTAAGGACAAGATATCACAAAACAATAGAAGTTTTATTATGAGCATGTAAATCCATTTTATATCTGTAGAAATTGCTTTTATTTAAGTTATTGCTGAAAAGGGAATAGGTGAAGAATGGATATTGTCTTATTTAGAGGCTTCTTCTATTTGTTGTGCTAATGAAATTAACCGACGAAGACGCTTCAGGTTCAACTATGACAAACAAAGGTTAGTATGATAAACTAGTTAAGCATTTGATATATTTACCCATTGCGGCAAGTAAGTTTCGGGCTTTGTGTATCTTGGTAGAGGGACCTCATATGGATTCGAAGTATCTTCGATAGATACAGAATCTAGCAGTAGTACGTCACTCGCATCGCCACTGACTACATGCTCGGCAACAGCCTTAAGTATCTCTGGCTTGACAGGATTCTCATAATCAGCAATATGATACTGTGAGATAAGTTTTTGTACTTGTGTAGGCGATAATATCCAGCAAACATCATAAATATTTTCAATGTCTTCGACAGTTCCCTTCTTGAATTGAAGAAGCTTTGTTGTTTGCATTAAATGCTCCAATTGAAGAGCTCCTTCAGGAATATCATGGCTCTTGCACCATTCTTCAAGTCGTGTAATATTGTATTGAATTTGCATAGCTAGTGTATAAGAAAAATTGTTTAGTAAAATGTAGTGCAAACACAACAATATAGTTCTTACCTCGCTTCCATGAACAAAAATTCTTTCTCATTAGCAAATTATTGAAGGCTGTTACACCAATTAATTTCAATAATTCTGTTAATACTTGAGTTGCTACTGATTGCTCAATGTAGTAACATTTCATGGAACGATGCACCTTGTTTAAGAAGTTCAACAAGTCATCCATTGAATAATTTTGATGAGAAGAACCAATTAAGATCTTATTGAAGAATCTACCACCGGAATCATTGGTAACAAAACCAGGCAACGATTGTCCCTCAACGACGGCTGTGATAACCATTTTGCTAAGGTGTTTCTTAATTTCTTTCATCCAAGCATGATAGATGTTGTCTTCTAAGCATTGCAATTCAAATTTGATGTTATCCACCAATTTATTAAATTCGCTTCCACTGATCGTTTTGCGCTTGTCTTGGTAAAATTCTGGGCCAAGTTCTTGCTGAAGAATAATAATAAGCGATAATAGTTCATGAACATTAGTAAGCCAAAATGTACAAGGAACAACGGCATCTTCATCTGTGAAGCTCTGTTTAACATTGTTAGCATAGTATTCTACATTGCTTGGTGTTCTTTATACTTACTAAAAATTGCTTCTGAATAGAGTCCATAGCACTAAATAATAACCTTTCAGATTCTTGTACATATCCCATTTCCCACATTTCTCTGACGCAAATAGCAATTGTGTGTGCTGGGAACAATATTTCTCTTTTAGATGGTGGATTTTGTAAAGTGGGTAAAGGCATCTTGACTGATCTGATGAGACCCTGAAGGATTTCTTCTTGCAAAGGATCTTCATCTTTTATTAAGGCACGAATGGCTTCTTCTGGATTTTCATCTGGTGATCCACCGAGTCCTCCATGTTTAGTGCCCATCAAATTATCAACTTGATCAATCGATACTGCACGAGGGTTACTATCAGCAAGACGAATGTTATCTAATGAGTTCTTCAGTCGATTGCTGGTCATATCAGCTGTGCTGTTTCTGCGCGGTTTCTTTACCGAGGCAGGTGGAGGGCCGTTGGTGGTGGTTTCGGCCACTGGGGCAGAAACAGCGGGTTTAGAGTTGTTGCTGGGTGTATCTGCATAAGCACCTCCAGGTGATCTGCTTCGGTGGTATGGTATAGGTTCGGGATCTAACCTATGAGAACCTGGCGAGACACTACGCATACGAGGGCCAGGAGATACAGCGCGCAATGTATTGGGGTTTCCTTGTACACGTGGTGTGTTAAGCGCTTGAGATAATTGAGCTTTCAAAGCAGCTAACTGACTGCGAAGATCAGCTACTTCGGCTTCATCTGTCGCATTCTTTGCTCGTTCGTCAGACTCTTCCAATAGCTTACGTAATTTGATGTTTTCTGCTTTCTCTGTTTCTAGTTGACCTTTGAGCGTGCTTATTTCGCGATCTTGGCTCTTAACTTTCTCTATCGTTTGACGATGTTCATGTTGAAGTGAATTAAATTCAGCTTGCAATGCATCGTGTGTTGCTTGGGGAACAGTCGGATTTTGAAGTTCTTCTTCCAAATTTTTAGCTTTTCGCTCCATTTTTTCATATTTTTCTGTCCATGTCTTGATATGCGTTTCAAGTTGGACTGCACGATCGTTGACTACTTTGTTTTCATGTTGTACATTTCTGAGCGTTTGTGTTAATTCAACTACCTTATTTTCAAGTGTGTAGGAGACCTCCTTGAAATGATTAACGGATCTAGCTTCAGCACGAAGACCCATTAGCTGTTTAAGTGCAATATTGCGACGAATAACTGACTGTACGTTGATGATGAATTCTCTTTTGGCTTTATACTTCTTTCTAGCAGACCATCCTCGAATAAGTTTTTGAATTTGAGTTGCAGCATGGTTTTCTTGGATAAAGTGGAAATTGCGTTTTGCCAATTTAGCTTTGCATACTGTTTGAAGCTTGAGAATAAATGCCTTCTTTGATAGATATTCATTTCGGATAACATGTCTTTTCCAGTTCTTTTGGATCACAACAGCTGCTTTCTCTTCTCTGAGCCTTTGCATATTGGCCAGCGCTGCCTTTCTACGAGCAATACATTGAACTCGAATTGCCATTTCTCTCATACGCACATAGCGAATACGATAAACGAAACGCTTCATATGTTTTTGTAAGGTAATAGCACATTCGTTGAAGCGATCTGATCTTAGTTTTTCTAAATAGGCCAATTGTCCAGCACGGAAAAAGATCTTAGTAGTTCCTACTTGATATTTGTCTTCATCATTAATAGATGCCTCCAAAATAACTGAACACAATTGTCTAATATCTGGCTTGTCTGCTTTGGTGTCCCAATGTTTAGAGGAAACTAGGGCATAGTAACGATCTGCAAACTCCTCAAATGTCCAGCGAGAGGGATAGCCAGCACAACTGATACGAATAGTTTCTAACACACCACAAGCTCTCAATTGAGCTAGTACCATGTTGGGGTCAAATTCCCACGCCACTTTGGCCTCATTTGGCTTGATACAACGAATGTAGTGAACATTGGTATTTCCGATAGTCTCCATCAAATTAATCAATGATGATTTGAAGATTGCACCAAGTGTTGGTTTCTTAACCGCCATACTCATACGTTTACCGTTCTCAGGCTATGTTAAAGAGATAAGTCTATAAGCTAACGTTATGGGATAATATATCGACTTACAGGGGCAACAACATTACTAGCAGCAGCTTTATCCAACACTTCAGTCAAAAAGTCAAATTCAGCATTCTGTAAGAGTGACAGGTGTTCATCGGGCACTGTATCCTTGTTTTTATCAATGAAACTCTCTGCTTCATATTGAACGTCAAGGGCATAGTGAGCAATAGTGAAAGCGCTATTAGAGAAACGAGGTTTTTTAAAGTAATTTTTGTAATTAGGATTGTCAAAGTTGGAATACAATTTTTGCACAAATCCTTGATCAGAACCAGAAGGTAAACGGGATTCCTATGTGTACTGTTATAACTTTTTTGCTTCAAGAAATGAAAAAATACAATACTTCATCCAAAAGAGATAAGATACCAAGTTTTGCTTCAATCAATTCGATACATTTCTGATTATCACTGAATTCAATAAAAGTCCAATTGATCTTTTCACGCACGTACTCTTCTTGCTCTAGCTTAAAAACATGCTGATTGAATTGTTGTTGAAGTTTTTCATTAGCATAATTGATACAAAATTGCTCAAATGAATTCTTCTTAAAATGTTCAAAACCGTAGATATCCAATACGCCGATGAATGTTGCAATGTTATTTGGATCTGAACAAGAAAGACTTTCATTGGTAACAGACACAAGCCAGTCGAACAAGTTGGCATAAATATATTTGGCTACTGAATCTTTAACGACATGCGCTTGGACAGGACTTAAGTTGGTCACGATCTTTTCAGAACGAGTAACAATCTGTTTACGCACAATCCATTTTCTAAAATCGGAAGCCTTGATCCCTAATAAACGGGTGGCAGTCAAGAGAGCAGGATCTTCTTCGGATAACATAGCATCACCGCGTCCAGTAATCTTGATATTACCTATATGAAGCAACGCAGCCAATAGCCTAAATATCTTCCATTGCAATTGCACTGACAATCCAACAGTAGATAGTGCCCGTTGAGTTGTTTCAAACTCAGCAGCATCATCTACACCTGGTATGACACCAGTTCCACTTTGATTTAAGTAGTGGAATTGGTCATAATCGCTCAACTCGAAATCCTTCTTTTCTGACAAAGGAATACCTGCACAAAGCTACAATACTTTATAAATTTTGTGCCCAGTAATAAAGTATATATTTACTTGGTAAAAGATGTGATAATTTCTTTCAGTTTCAGGTTGATAGATCAGACGTGAACGCTCCAATAAATAAGTTCTGATCTTTGCGCCCACAATATTGGCAGAGTCATCAAATTGAATTTCAATGTATTTACCGAATCGAGATGAATTATCATTTCGTGTTGTCTTTGCATTACCAAACGCTTCCATAATTGGATTAGTAGCTAAAATTTGTTTGTTTTGTTTTTAGTCAAGGGGCTGTATATATCCTGTCAATGTGTTTGTTTATACCTAATATTTGTTCTTCTACTTCTGTCATATCACCACTCGATTTTTGCTTTTTACCCATCACTTCTTGATCGTCGGCAGTTGCAAAATAACGCATAATGTATTTTGCACTTACTGTTTTACCTGCACCACTCTCACCAGATACCACAATAGTTTGATTGACTTGCTCACGTATCATACAACGATAAGCATCCTCTGCAATGGCAAACAAGTGAGGCTCCAATTCACCACGTCTTCTTCCTGAATATTGCTGAACAATGTCTGGGTCATAAAGAGCCACTCGATCGAATGGATTCATGGCAATCAAAACAATACCAGAGTATGTATAGATCAACCTTTGCATATATCGAGTACGGATCGTATTTAAAACTAATTGAATGAACATTTAGTTTCAATGATGACAAAGGAGCTACTTGATAACGTTATATGTTACCTGCAGGTTCATTTAGATAACTCAAGTTTGTTAAATCATCTGTATATTCCATCTTTGGAGGGTTACGAAGCGGCGGTAGGTTTGATCCATTTGTTTTCTCTATTTCCGCTAAGGTTGACTCAAATATGTATTCCTGTAGAACTATGGTATTAATTTTTTTCACACAGTGCACATGTTCTGTATTAACCTTCTCGTCATTGTCCCCTTGAAAAACTATTTTAACTTTTGAGTCATCTATAAATGTATTTGAGATGCAAGTAGTAGAAATCCAGGCTTCTTTGTCATCTTCGAACCAAGCTTTCGTTCCTTGGGTATAAACTTCAACTGCCTGTCGAATGTTGGTTGCCATGGCAGCTTGTAAAAATAAGAAAAATTAATAAAGGAACGGAATAACGAAAAACAAAATTGGACTGTGTCACTGAAAAGTCAAAAAAAAAAAGTCAGGAACTGAATTCTCTATTCCACTTTAATTTCAAAATCAGATCATATAGGATCTCATCTTAAATGATTTATTAATAAGAGGCAAAATAATGCAAATGTAACACTGTGTGATGAAATTCACATATCAATTAGACAAAAAAGTGAATGAAACGCAAAAACTTGATATTTATCTTTCAATAATTTCATTTCAATAACCACATATGGAAAGGCAACAAATATCATTATCTAGTTTGTTCTGCTTTTGCTCCTAGTTCATTGAATAATCAAAGGAAAATTGTCTGGATATTCAATTAAAAAAGAGTGCACATTTTTATGCAAAACACAGGAAGATCAACAAGCATGAGCTCCGCTTCACTTTTTATTATTATAATGTTTTGTGATGTTTATTGCAAAAGACAACAAAAGAAATAGTCAAGAGCTAGCAGTTAACATCCTTATTGATACAAGCAAGCAAATATAAATTGGTATAAGTGAAAAATTACTTACCATAATTTGAAAGGTCACTTTCCCTTCCTAATTCTAATTGTCATGAACAGATCTGAGTACACCAGTCTGTTGCATGAAACTTTACGCTATAGCCAACTAATCTAAACAATGACAAATATTTGGATTTACTTTGTTTATAGTCTGGGTTTTTAAAACTACGTCTTCAAAATTTTCATCTGTGGTTAGACTCCTGACTTTAAATGTTATACATTACGATCATAAATTTTACAGAGACAGAGTGAGAAGCGTGTCATTTGAATTGAGCTTCCAATCATATATGGAAACACTCGATATGCTGGTAACCATTTGCCTTCATGGAGAAGCAGAGTCACATTTTATTGTAAGGTTCTTAGGAACAAACCTGGACAAAAATCCAAATGATTGACTTGAGAAAAAAATTTGATCCTGTTTTCTATTATCCGTTTATTTATTCATTAAATTTCTGTTGGGCAACTCTTTTATGAACTACGCTTACTAAAAGTAAATCGTTAAAAAATAGGCGTTCAGTAAAACATACTTGGTTGCACGTCATCCCTTGTGTGTGTCCTCTAGGTAAAATACTATGGCATTAAATACAGTTGAAATGCTTTACAGATAACCCAAGAAGAATTTAATAGATAAAATGCGTTTTTCTTTTTTTTTTTTCTTTTTTTTTTTTTTTCTTTTTTTTCTTTTTTTGTTTCGCTAGTCTGAATATTTCATTCCAACTCGACAACTCGGATCCCTTTAGAAACGGTACAGGATCTTCGACACTACATATCACATAGAGCTGTTGGTAAATGCTATCAAGTGCTCTATTGGTAGTCAGATAGTCAATTGGCTGTCACAAGCTGTCATAAATGACACTGTATGTATCGTAATATCTAATAATGTGATTAGAGTAAAATATAGTGAATACTTTACCTTTAAGAACAATAAATGTCTATTTTAATCAACAATCAGCAACTAGCAATTATTTATGCGCAATTATGAATATCCTTTTAACCAAATAAACTTTAGTACGACTAAGTTTGAAATCTTTCTGATATACCTTTTCTTTTTACATTATTAAATGGCTAATATAGTATTCTCTATTGATTAGCAAATCATTGAGGGGTGAGTGTATTCAGTATTCGATGAAACTAGTACTGAAGTCCGAATCAATATTATATTTTTAGGGAGCTGCCTTCATTTTGACACGATAGAAGGTTAATATGATCTGAAACAAATTGTGCTCTAATCGGATTGTGAAATAAAAGGCTTGCCTCGCCTTTTGTAAGTAATCTGGTCATTATATGATATCATTTACTAGAAAAAAAAGGAGAAAATGAGACAAAGACAACAACAGGGCACGCTACAATCATTTTGAATCAAAGCACTTATTTAAAATTTCCTTTTAGAAGATATTTCCCGTTAATGGATAACATTGATAAACGTGCAATTTTATTGCCAACGTCGAACCATTATTGATTGTTACACTTATAGCTTTGTTTTAGAGTTTCACCTTTTATGGTAAATCGTCAATAATTTGTACCTGCACACAAACATTTATAAGAGAGACACTTGAGCAACAAAAAAAAATCACTTCATCCCTGTTCTTTCTTACATTACTCAACATGACCCTTCCTGATTTTATGACTGACCCAAATGCTGTCCTTAAAGATACTGAACATCAGTGGCGTTATGGACGCATACCTGACTATACCAAGGTGAACAAGGCTTTTGATGCAGGTAACATGAACCAAATGATGTTCAACTTGTTTGATTTTCTAAAATCCTTGTAATACTATTAGAAAAAACCATGACTCATGCTGAAGGATCCCTTGAATGGCTTGTATCTAACTTGGTTAAGGTATGTATATTCATTTTCTTTGGCTTAGCGAGTGTGTTCATAAATTCTTTTATTTAGAATTGGGAAAAGGAAATGTCTTACAAACTCAATGCAGATGAAATCCGTACAATTGATCGCAAAAAGTATAAGTTCTCTTGCAACGGCTTAAAGCCCCAAACGATTGATGAAATGCTTGAGGTTAGTTTTCTTTTTATTTACTCTTTTCTTCTTTTATCTAAAAAAGGGCGTAGGTTGGTACTTACAATGCTCTTATTGGCGACACTGAGCTCTATAAGGCCAGTGAAATGGATTTCTCGGAATCCCACAAGCTTTTCAAACGTGCTCTTCGCACCTTTTCTTGGGAAGTTTTACAAGTCTATAGTGGGCCACCTGTTGTTGCTTTCAAATGGCGGTAACTTATAGTGCACGATATGAGTAATCATCCTTTTGACCCATTTCTTTCTATTTTAGCCATTGGGGTACAATGACAGGTAATCTTTCTGTCAAGGTCGGAAACGGCAAGAAGCTCGAAGCTCCTGCTTCCAACGAATTAGTTGAAACCTTTGGTGTTACTGTTGCAAAAGTCAACGATAAATTCGAAATTGAAGAAGTAAGATTGTATAAATATAGATTCGAGCTATAATTACTTAGAATTTTTTTTTCATGTGATAGCTTGAGACATTTTATGATCCTAATCAATTGATCCAACAATTGGCAAAGAACAAGGATCAAAAGAAAGAAGAAGATGGTGCTGCCTCTTTGTGTCCTTTCATGGCTGCCAATAAGCTCAATTAATTATATTATTTTGGATAATAGACGTTTCCAGAAGGAACACTTGTACCCTGTAGAACAGGGGAGAATATACCGAAAAATATAAATAAACTATTTAGTGTTCAAGAACTTTGTGTTACAAAAAGGGTAAACATTCAGTACCTTCTCTTTGCATTTAAATGTTTCTTTTTATGGGATTAACAATAAAATAAATGTCTCACAGAAATGTATGAAAAAGAGGTTATTTTATTTGAATAAAAATGCAGTAAGACCCATGTCTTTAGAAAAAATTTATGTGCTTCCTTTTAAATACTTGTCTCGTTCTATTTGTGCAGGTGTCATTTCGGCTCCCGATGCCATCCATGGTATACCTCCCCTAGTCTTTTTGTCTTTCCTCATCGTGCTAAAGAATCCTGGTCTGTCTTCTGAGGTGAGTGTCTGGGCACCCTGTTGTTCCTCCATGACTTGTATAACAGATAACCTTGATGTCCCATTCTTTCTTCCGTTCCATGTAGAAGAAGGATATCCTCCACTGAGTCTGACGGCCGTTGCAGTGCTCCCACCTCCGCTGCTTCTTCTACTGTGTGCGTTATCGTTACTTTCTGTGTTATGCTTTGATGAGAAACGCTCTGATAAAATGGAGGGCTCATCACCAAAAGAAGACGCCAGTATTTTGTTGCTGCCATTCAAACCGGTTGAAAGGCGGTTTGTGCTTTTTTGCGCCATTGGATAGTATTCTATTTCATTGTCAGGAATAACGGTACGAATAGTAGAGGATGAGAATGAAGCCACTGGCTCAGGTGCTTGTTGAGGAATGATTGCGTCTTCTGATAGAGTATTGGTGGAACACATAAGCTGAGTTGTTCTTTTCGCTTGTTGTGAGAGCAATGATTTGGTTAAAAGGGATTGACGACGAGAGCTTTGTTTGCTTATTCCCACCTGCTGCATGGACCCTGATTCTATGCTGTCGGAATCAAAAGCAGAGCTAGATACAAATTCATTTTCTTTGGTGCAATTGCTGTCTATTTGTGTATTTTGTAGTACTTTACGACCCGACTTGAACTCTCTATCCTCTTCGTAGACTGTATCATTTTGAGCCACAGCATCATTTAATCCTTCAGATGAGAGAGATATTGATTGCTTCATGATCAGACCGTCTGCTTCAACTTTTTGAGAAGATTCCTCTAAACTTTGCTTCTTTTTATCGCTACTTATTGAGTACTTGGATGAATAGTCTAAAGTGCCTTGAGACAACTGATTTATTCTTCTACTATTGGTCCGATGATGTATAGATATTGCTGAGCTCTCTTGCAGTTGTTCAGAGTTAAGTTCCATCTTTTGACTATCACTTGGTACAACTTTGTTGATATTTGTCAAAGATGAGGATTGATCAAATAAGCCTCTTAAAGACTTATTGACACCATGTGTAGCATTGGCCGTAAGCGTTTTTAGTGTGTTTTTACCCAATGTACCTCTTCTTGTGGAATCTTTACGAGAAACTTTGGCTGCATCTTCTTTTTTGCCTCCTTTCTCTTGAAATATAGTACTACCACTTGATTTAGAAAGAGTACCATGAATAGAGAATATAGAATTATTTAAAGAAGCCCGATACTGAGGAGCAATAGAGTAGGACGAGTCAGAATTTTTGATGTCTTCTACTCGAGTTTCAGGTGCTGCCTTACTATTTTCTGCCTTACTACCATCCCACCACTTGCTGATATCCATCACGTTGGCGCTTGATTGACGGTTTGTACGACTGAGTGTGGCAGGTAAAGCAGCCTCTTCAGACAAATTGGTTGGGAAGCTTTCCTCCGGAACCAAAATGCTTTGGCGCACAAAGCGCCTTACTGATCCAGAACTAATCGTCACGTGTTCTGTATTGGCAGGCACACGAGAGTTGCGAACTGTGGCGAACTTTTGGGCGTCTTGCTTTGGCATGACCTCAGGTTGATCAGGATTAAGGACCATGGAACGTGCCCTGGCTTTCCGTGAGGCGGATCGAATGATGCGTTTGGCTGCCAGAGCTGGTTCTTCATTCTCAGAAAGAATATCGTCCATATCGTTTCTTGAATTGGATTTTGTGCTTGTTACTTCAGGTGAACAGTTGCTCTTGCTTAGATCAAAAGCTACTTGTCGCAGTGATGATAGCGGACTTTCCTCTGTTAATTCATGTTTTGAATTTTCAGTGAATATTTGCTGAGCGAGTACAGGTTTTATTGCACCTGCACTTGTTGGCTTTCTCACCGATTGATACAATGACTTTTTCATTGTTGATGCCTTTCGATGAATATTTGCCGCTGCATTTGAAAAGGTATCCAAATCAATTGAGATAAACCCGCTATTTGAATAATGTGCACTCTGACGCCTCTTGCCTGTCTTTTTGCTATTTATATACATATCGTACAAATCAGAAGAGCCGTCCTCTAGTTCCATCTTGTCTGAAAAGAATGAACTTGAAGGAGGTGGTAGTGGCAGTGAAATTCTAATCTCCTGAAGTGGCTCAGGGGCAGGTTCATCTTCATCATCCTGTTTCTGCGGAAAATCTTGCTTTGATGGAGTGGCTGATATTGAGGTGTTAAGGGAAGGATGCTTAGGCTTTTCATCTTCAATCACTGATGGAATTGTTTCAAAATTTGGAGTTTTCGACAATTGCTGTTCTTGCTGAAGTTTTTGCTGCTGTTGTCCGGTAACAAGTGTTTCCAAAGATTCAACTGATGGTTTTTTTTCCACATTTTTAGCATGAATATGATATCTTTTACGAAATCGTCTGACAAAGATAAAGACGAATACAACAATCATACTAGCGAGTACTACGATGATTACTATTGACCATACAGGGGCGACTGATATTATAGAATTCGTATTGAGATTATCGTTTGAATCCATTCTTCCTTTGTAAACATTTATTATTAAAATCAGGACAGTAAAAGGAGAGAACGAATGTATCTTACTAGCTTTTCTAGAAATAATTAATAAAGTTGTAATAAAAGTAGTGTATAATAATATTAAAAAAAGAAAGAAAGAAATAAGGTATTATTTGCTTTTCAGTATGCTTAAAACATCGGGGTATTACATACAAGCAATAGACGGAGAAAGAGAACAAGAGAGAAAGAGACACATATAAAATTGATTAGGAGACATAAAAGGAGACAGAGGAGATGAAGTTGCATAGTATAGGGGGGGGAATAGTACAACAAAAACTTAAAAAGATGGACATGAAAATATTAAGGAGTAAGGCTGAAGATATAAACACGTGTAATGAAAACAGTTTAATTACTTTTTTTCTTGCAAGATCTAGTTTTCATGTCATTAGTTTATTTTTTTTTTTACTTTAATGAATTAAAAAAATAGCGTTTTAAAATAATACAACTTTATTATACAAGCAATTTTTATGTAATCATCTAATTATTTTCCACCCCTCTTTCTTTGTTTCTCTTGTCTTGGTTTACTATTATCTTTTCTGAATTTCTTTTTAGAATTTTTATCATTCTTGTCATCTTCTCGGCTTCTTTTATTGCCAGTCTTTGGCTCTTCTCTTTTATGACTGTCTCTTTGTGCGCCTCGTCTGTCAACAACATCCTTATTTTCCAAAGAGAATTCTACAATAAGACGTTTTCCTTTAAAAATATCTGGATTGTTATTAAGGTATCTCAGGGACGCCAAAGCATGAGCATGAGTGGAGAATTCTAAAAAGCCATAACCTTTTGAACGTAATTGGTTGGTTGCAACATCAATTCTGTCTTTGCTTCTAATGATTTTAGCTTGCTTAATACGAGGCAGGTATTGCCAGCCTTCTTCCTTTTCTTCTTTTGTAAGATCTGTACGAACATTGGCTTTCACCTCATTTTTGAATTTTTGAACACTACTGATACCAAGTGCCTTAAGCTCCTTGTCGTCTACTTTAACTGGCAAATTACGAATGGAAAGACGGGTTTTGGATATATAAAGGGAAGGGTTGTTGCTGATAAGCTTCTTTCTGCTAGAAAATGATAATTGACGCTTTGTAAGCTCTGCTTGTGTCATTGTTTCCGCAGCTGGTGTTCCAGGGAAAACAACACCTTCACGCATTAAATAAAGGTTACGTTTGTCTTCTTTCTTCTTTTGAGATTCATTGTTGTCTTTGATTTGTTTGGCTTGTTCACGATCAACAGCTAAAGTAACGTCTAACACTCGACCATTAAGAGTGAATTTGGAGCCATCACCTGAAGTTGACTCTGGAGTAATGATACTCTTGAACATCAATCCCTTCTTTTTCTTTTCACGTTTAGAAAGTAATTGATTCATAGCTTCTGAATCGTTGTTTTCGTCCTTCTGTGATAAGTTACGAAGAGCCTCTGCTTCTTCCAAGCATTTAGCAGCATCTTCTTTCTTTTTCATACAAACAAAACCAGTACCACGGGATAATCTAGTGACTGGATCTCTGGTTATCTTGGCATAAACAACAGGTCCCCATTGCTTAAATCTATGTAGCTCAAGTTAAATATATTTCGATGATTGTGGAGAGTATAACTTACAATTGCTTCAAATCCTCCTCTGTTGATTCAAATAAAAGATTACGAACAAACAATGTTCTACCTTCAGAAGGCGTAGGTCCTAATTTCCTGGGTTTCTTCTCTTCTTCCACAACAGCTTCTTCCTCATCACTATCATCTTCATCAGATTCACCCTCAGAATCATCCTCTTCGCTCTCATCTTCCATTTCCTCATCTTCATCATCGATATCTTCCTCGTCAGAATCAGCATTTTCCGCTTCTTCATCAGTATCATTGCTCTCATCTTCCTCTTTGTCTTCGTCATTTTCTTCTTTCATTTCAACATCCTCATTGTTGGTATCATCTTGTTCTTCTGATTGTTTTGCCTCACTTTCTTGATATCTACGTTTAGGAATAGACCAATCAACAGCAATTGTTCTACCATGATGCTCTGTAGCATTTAATGCCTCCATGGCCTAATATAAAATGATAAATAATCTTTGTCTTATTTTAAAAAAAAGTCAATACTCACAGCTTTAGCTTCATCCACTTTGTCAAATTGAATAAAAGCAAATCCTCTAAGGGGACCACCTTCCCATTTTCTTGGAAGCTTAACATCATGAACTTTACCATGAGCATTAAACAATTTGCTCAAGTCAGCTTCTCTATATTTCCAAGGCAAGTTTCGCACAATCAAACGGGCATTAACCTCGAATGCAGCTGGTTCTACTTTTTCTTTAGGTTCACTTTCTTTCTTTTCAGATACGGGTTCTGGTTGTTTTGTCTTTTTATTATCGTCATGAGCTGTCTCTGATTTACGCTTGGCAAGTTCAATTTTAATCTTTCTGCCCTTAAACTTGACATTCTTTAATTTGGTCAATGCCGTTTGAGCATCCTCTTCCATCGCATAGTGAACATAGCCAAATCCTTTGTTACGTACAGGCTTACTCTCTTCTGCCTGATCGGACTGAGTTTGTTTACGCTCTGTTACAACAAAGCACTTTCTGACTGGGCCAATCTCACCAAAGAATTCTTCTAAATCTTCATTGGTGGCATTGAAGGGAAGACCTCTTACGAATAATGTCAATTTGGCATGTGAATCAACAACAGTTTCGTTCTTTTCTTCTACAATGTTATTATCCGCTATTTCTTCTGACATTATATTCAAGTTTTGAAGAAGAATGGGTAAAAGAAAAAAAATTAAGAACAAAATTAAAATGATACTGTTAGTGGCTTGATGGATGACAACCGGTCACAGTGTAGCCCTGAAAATAAACTCCACTTTCATGCAAAATGCCAAAATCTAATTGTACAGAAAGTTAGGAAAAGGCGTAGTTTACATCTGAAGTATCTTCTTTAAAAAGTACATGCTTCTTTAACCCAAATACTTCTAATAACCAATTGAGTTGTGCTATCAAAACTATACAATCTCTTAATGTACTTTAGTAGAATACATTAAGAATATATAACAAATGCTAGAATCAACCAACATATTTCAGTTGTAAAATAAGCAATATGAAATAGTTAAGCTTATTAGCGTGCTAACTAAACAATTTGTATGTGAAAATATCAAATTTTGGCTACTAACGAGCTTTTAATGATTCCATCGACTTTAATGATTTTTTATATCAATAGCTTATAAGGGGAAAAAAATGCAGCAAGCATAAATGCTGAGAGAAGGTTCTGATATAATAATAAAAATCATTAAATTACTTTAGGCGTTAATGGTGTAATTTAGTTAGCTACATTTCCCTTTCGTATAAGAGACAGTGAGAATAAAGTAATAAAGGTTGAAATAATCCATACTTACTGATAGATTGTAAGCATGTTGTAGTTGCCCTATGCTAACTTTTGTTGCTTTAGTTCAACTACTGGACAATTTCAAAAATAGAAACTGCCTGGCTACCTTTTGCTGAAATTGGCTTGTCTGAACTAATTTAACATTTATACATCTGTTAATAGGGAGAAATAAAAGTATCTCATTTTCAGACAACATGTAAACTGTTGTAATACTACGTAAATTTAAGTTGTAAAACCAGGAATTTCAATTTGTCTAAAGAAATCGATTTCATCTCGACCCAAGATGTGGTTATAAGCTCTTAAGTTGCACCTTTATTCTTAATTTATATATAACTAAAAAATTAGATTTCTTTTTTTTTTACATTTTCAAATCCGTGCATCGTAATTTTAATATACCAAGTCATAATGGCCCTATACCTGAGCAAATCCAAGAACTGCTCAAATTCAGGTTAAAGAAAGAGAGTAAAGCGACGATCATGATGATCGCCCTAAGCTCCCAAAAGAGCTTTTCAATGAAATTGAACAATCTTCCAGTATTGAACTTAAAGCAAAACTCAAAGAGCTCGCTAAGGACACTACCAAATACAATGGAGGAAATGGACAGGTCAGGAGCTGTCAACAAGCTGTCCCTACCAGGGTTACGCAAGTACTAAGTTAAAGCAATATAAGCTGTGGCTATAATCCATAAAGGGGTAGACAGGTTCCGGACAGCAGCAAGATCAGCCACAGAGATCTACAACGATACCTTGTACATTAACGAAGAAGGAGAACAAGAGGGAGACATGCAACAAACCTTGGAAAAAATTAGACACCTTGACATATGTGGATCTGTGACAGGAAAAAAAAACTGGATGGGGACACTAAAAGCCTCACGCCCTATGCATTTTGATTGATTTACGGACTTAAATGCCTCGAAGACAAAGACATTAATGGAAAGCATTTGGCTTTCTCTCCTAATCTTGTGGGAAGGTTTAACAAATCAGATACGAAGGATCCATTCTTAGGAGTTTCAGCAACAAACCCTTCAGAGGATATGGCCCTAGGTCAGGAGACCTGAGAGGGATGGGATACCGAAATCAATCGAGGATTTTTTTTTGAGTGGGAACGTGGTCGGCGATCATGTTCATAATTACCTAGAAATCAGCAGTCGTCACGACAGTTGATAACTTTAGTATGATCACTGTTAATATTAGAAGTTCTAGAGAAAGCATTAAAAAAGTATTAAAAAATGCAAATAAGGCAGAAAATACATATAGGCTAAGAGTAAGAAGATTATAATATTTTTCAAGATGGTATTCCCCCCTGGGTCACCTGAATCAATTTACCCAGATTCGATAAAGAATAGCAGCCCACCAATGGCTCTTACCAGGTATCAGTCGAGGACATCAGATTCAATTCTACAAGAAACCTTAACCAAGAAGATTGAAATCGTTCAACTTATCACCTATCACCCAATAAACAGCAGGCGACTCATTAGTAATTCTGGCTATCCAGGGAGATAGAGAAATTATCTACACAAAATAGCTAGTGCATATCATAGATTTTCACAACCCAGAATCCGAACAAGATGCTCTCCTATATTAATTGCTGATAACCGACGAGTATATCCAGTGCCATCACTTTAAGACGGAAGTTGTTCCCGCGTTATTACAATTGACAGAAAGGGAGGATTTGATCACTAAGATGGGCCACAAGAAAGCTGATATGGCGATGCCTATTCACATTAATTTCAAATAATTTTTATCTTCCCAGTACAAAGAGGAGAAGTTGCTCTTCAACGAAATCTCTTCGATGATGCCTTTATTGATGTCCTATTATCCAACGTATTACCCTTTCACTTCCAGACTTCAGTGGTGTCTTGCAAGATTCCGTCCTTTCGTCTTTCCTTTATTCGCATTGCAGTAACAGCTTTCCTCGTATCCTTCGTTCTCCCCCTAACGATGATAATTCGCCTCCTTTACAGCTACATTTCATATCTTCATATCAGTACCTGATTTGTTTTGTGAAGAAACATACAGGTTTATTGACTCTACTGCAGATTATCTTCGCAGAGCTTTTGTTAAACAGATGAATGAGAAAAGATCAAATAAATCAAGTCATGCTGTATGTCAATGTGATGGCAGTAAAAATGCCTATTTACTCATACTTCTAACTTTATACTATTTTCCACACATGCTTTGAGCATTCCCATTGTAGAAAATTGAATCATTTGTGCATTACAAGTTTTTATAACCATCATAGTTTTTTATTCAAAGCTTTTTTACTAATCCATCTATTACTTCTTCTTTTATATTGCAATAAGGAATTTATATTATCTATTGATTAATCTTTTTCATGAACTGTTTCTTATGGCTCTAACCATCTTGTTATTCTTTCATAGCATTTATTCAATCCCAGAATCATTTCACATGGATTTGGACTGTTTGCTGAGTAGATTAAAATTTAGAAAATCATGATTGAGCTTAATCAAAACCACAGACTGGGATTCATTAAAGCTGTTAGTTAGAAGTAATCAAAATCACGAATTGATGAAATGAACACAGCAATAAGAGCACTCACTTAAATTATAATGTAAGGAATGTGATAAACGGCGAAACATTGTATAGTTAAAGGTAATATACTTACATGAACCTTCTTTCTGGTAAATATATTGAAAGCTAAAAGCAACAGTGCAAAAAAGACTTTCGGCTTAGAAGTATAGAGAAATCTGTTAAATCTTTAAAACAAAGCTTAATGCAACAATTCACATTTTGAAATTAAATTACAGACCTTTGCTTTTCTTTAAATGTAGATGAAATAACCCGTATTCAACAGAACCTTTTCATCTAAGCTTGCAGAATATAAGCTAGTGTGCGTACTTCTTTATTTTTTCTAGAATGACTCCTCGATCTAAAGCACCCTCTTTCTAGGTGATTCCTGCTATGATAATACAGAGCGGGGTTTTAATGATTTATTGAGACAGAACAGGTCATTGCTTTAACTTCTTTTTTTTTTAACTGCGTTCTATAAAAATGGATATAAAAAGCTGGTTACATACTGTACTTCAGCATGTAAGTATAACACGTAATCTAGATAAATGTGTGTTTTTGTATTAAATGTTCTTATTTGAAACATGTTCCTAGTACCAAGATCCTGAAAGAACATTTCGAGATGTAGACACAGTACTTCAAACTTATTTATCTTTGAAACCAAAGATGGATACTTATAGTAAAGTTCATAATTGTGTCTTTAGTAACTTACTATTTTCATTAACTGTCTTCTACTTTGCTTAAATTAGCTTCCAACGACGGTCATACACAATTATTATTATGTTTACACGGTACTATTCCTATCACTTATCGTTCTATTCCATACAATATCCCTGTCGCATTTTGGGTTCCAAGAGAATACCCCAATTCATCCCCTATCCCATACGTTAAACCCACAGCCAGCATGCTGATACGAGAGGGCAGACATGTAGATAAAAGTGGGCTATGTTATCATCAATATAGATCCAGCTGGTCAAATGATCAAGTAAAAACGCATTATATCTTTTTGTTTTCTTTCTTCTTATAACCTTATTATAGAAACATAATCTTTTAGAGCTAGTAGCTATTTTGCAACAAGTGTTTGCACAAGAACCACCTGTTTATACAAAACCCAATGCAGCCACACCAACTCCTCCTGCAATAGGATCACCACAATTTCAAGAGTCGCTTTTAGAAAATCGAAATTCACCCACTCAGCAAAGACAAAATATGCCTTTAAGTAACCATAAACCCCCTTCACCTTGGATGAATGAGAGCACAGCGCTCTATAATTTAAATCAAGGATTAGCGGTAAAAAAAAAGGAAGCAGGGAAAAGCTTTGTAGGTCACTGACATAAATCATAGTCAATGCATCTCAGCCCAAGCAGCACAACTTCCAAATCAGCCTCCCTTCCAACAATATCTCCTATGCCCGTTCCACATGTACCTAGTCCACCCGTACGACCCAATACAACGGATAGCTATACAATGAATAATAAAAACCTTCACGAAGCTCTTTATAGAAAGCTGACAGATAGGATACAGCAATACAACGTTTCTTTATCAGGCGAAATGGATAAATTACTCATTCAGAATCGGCAGCTGAATGAAGGAGAGGCAATCATTGAGAAAGAATATAGGACATTAAGCGATCTAAAGGAAAGGTTACAATTCAATCAACTTGTTTTGGAGACCAGATCAAAGGAAGTTGATGACATTATAAACAAAGTGAATGCTATGCCTGATGTACAGATAGACGAAACAATATGTGGAACCAGTGTTGTAGGAAATCAGTAAGTAGAAGCACTTTCAGGAAAGTCTCTATTTATGCTAAGCATATTTATATAGGTTATTTGAACTGGTAGCAGATGACAACGCTATATCAGACACTGTTTACTTCCTAGCAAAGGCATTAAACTCGGAAAGAATCGATTTGGCTACTTTTATGAAGGTATATTGCCAATCAAATGATCTTCATTCTTCTTTTTTGCTTATACTTTTCCAGTATACGCGTATGTTATCTAGGGAACAATTTATGAAAAGGGCATTGATAAAGAAAATTACTACACAAATTATTTAATAAACAATTTTGTCTTTTGATAATGCTGTATTATGGATGAATGTATATGTATTTTTCTCTTTAATATGAAAGTGTGTGGTTAATCTAGTAAATTAGAGTAACGTATATCAATACTACTTGTAAAGCTGAATTTGCACAGATTTCTTAATTTGGGACCGCGCACAGACGGAACAACTGTTGCACCCCCCCCTCCCTTTCAATAAGAATAAAACGCAGCAAAAATATCAAAGACGGTTTTTTTTTTTCTTTAGAGAAAATGTTCAGACTCTTATCAAGACAACCAAAGAGAGTAACCAATTATAAACTTTTATGCCGTTCCATTTCAACTGTTAAACAAGTTAAGCCCACGTACATCAAATCGCCCTTGACTTCTACCACCACACCATTTCAACAGTTACAAGGAAAGCGATGGACATTTATGAATCAAAAGAGAAGTGCTACAACAACTCATGATCTATCTTACAAGCAAACACCCTTTTTGCAGTGGAAGTTGTTTCCTGATTTTGAGCATTTGGTAACTCAAACAGCACCTGCCATAGCCGTTCCAGCATTCCAAAAATTAATTGAAGCTGCCAAAGCGCAATTTGTTGAACTCGAAAAGACATTTGAACCCACTTGGGAAGGAACGATCGGCAAATGTAAGTGTATTTCTGAGAAGCAAACGATCATATGAAGTTTAATAGATTACGCCTTTTTTAGTGACAGAGCTTGAGGATGAAATATCTAGAGCTTACGGTATCCTTTCACACTTGAACGGTGTCAAAAACTCTGCAGATATCCGTACCACATTAGAAAAGATCCAACCTGATTTTGTCAAGCTTGGATTAATGATGAACCAATCGTTTCCCAAGTACAAGGCTTTAGAGGAATTAAGAAATACGCCTGAACAGTGGAACAAACTTGATAAAGTACAGCAACGAATTGTTGAACACACTTTACGCGACATGAAGCATGCAGGCATTGGATTTCCTCCTGATTCTGTGGAAAAGAAGAGATTCAATGAAATATCCGAGCGTTTGTCTTATTTATCTTTAACTTTTGGAAACAACGTCTTGGATGCAACCAATTCTTTCAAAGAAGTTATTACAGATAAAGATCAACTTGCTGGATGCTCAGAAACATTTTTAGAAACTTTGAGAAAAAATGCTGAAAGGCACGGTATTAAAGAGGGATACTGTATCACACTTGACTTTCCCATCTATGGACCATTTATGACCAACTGTAAAAATAGAGAGTTGCGCGAAAAGGTATGAGAGAAGATGATGACAAGCGAAAAAGAAAAATGATCTAAATTTTCATTCTATAGATTTACAGAGCTAACATTACCAAAGCTTCCAGTGGGGCAGTCAATAATGAACCCATCATCAATGAAATTCTTACATTGAAAAAAGAAAAGGCTAAATTATTGGGCTATGAAACACCTGCTGATCTTTCACTCTCTGTCAAGATGGCACAAAGTCTTCAATCAGCTGAATCCTTATTGGATAGTTTGTTTGATGCCGCCTTACCTCATGCCAAGAAAGAGCTTGATGAACTTACCCAATTTGCATCAAACAAATTAGATCATCCTACTCCTCTACAGCCTTGGGATACTGGCTATGTGACTGAACAATACAGAAAGGAACTTTTCAAGTATGATGAAGAAACAATCTCTCAATACTTTGCCTTTCCAAAGGTATTGAAGGGTTTGTTTGACGTTGCCAACGAAGTGTTGGGTATTCAAGTACGTGAGCTGAGCTCTCAAGATATGAACGATAAAAAAATTACACGTTGGCATGAAGACGTAAAGGTGTTTGAGGTATCAGAAAAGGGTAAAACCGTTGCCTACTTTTATGGCGACTTCTATTCTCGTCCCTCTGAGAAGCGTAGTGGTGCTTGGATGGATATTGTAACAACTCGCTTCAAACATCAAGACGGACAAGTAACGTTACCTGTAGCCTACTTGATCTGTAACCAACCTCCACCTCAATCGGATAAAGAACCTTCATTGATGAAATTCCGTGATGTGGAGACATTATTTCACGAGTTTGGTCACTGCTTACAGCACATGATGACAACAGTGGATTATGCTCCTGCCTCTGGTATCAACGGTATCGAGTGGGACTTTGTCGAGGTAGCCTCACAGTTCATGGAGAACTTTTGCAGTGAACCCGAATGGATTCACAGACTCTCTGGACATTACAAATCAGGTGAAGCTATACCAAAAGATATGGTTTCGGCTCTTGTAAAGGGTAGAGAATTCATGAGTGGTCTCGCTACCTTGAGACAACTTCATTTTTCAAAGTTAGATTTGGCATTGCATTCTCGCTTTACGCCTCCAACTTCTGATGGTGACCTCACTATTTTTGACGTGGATGCAAAGATTGCTCAACAGACTGTGTTGACACCTCGTTTGCCTGAAGATCGATTCTTGTGCAGCTTTAGTCATATTTTTGGTGGTGGTTATAGTGCAGGTTATTACAGGTACACAGAAGAAGAAAAAAAAAGAAAGATAAGATTTATAATATTTTTTGGTAAATAGCTACAAATGGTCAGAGACGTATTCTGCAGATGCATATGCAGCATTCGAAGAAGCAAGAACAAAATATGGAACCAAAGGCATTCGATCCATGGGACAACATTACCGTGACACTATCCTTGCATTAGGTGGAGGAACTGCACCCAAGGATGTTTGGAGAGAGTTTAGAGGAAGAGAGAATGTAGATGTCACTGCTTTACTTCGACACTCTGGTTTATCCAAATAATAAAACAAAGTATTGTATTAAAAAAAGGTATATGTTTAATTTAGTTCTATTAATTGATAACTTGGAAACACAAGCTCATCATCTAACATCTTTCTTAACTGGTCTACAATAAACTTTTCAATCTTCCCCACATTTTTAAGAACTATATGCAAATAGTGAGTTGATTATCTTTCAAGAAGAGACGGCATTACCTTGTTTTTGTCCATCACCTACGACTGACTCAATATGTACATCTCGAAGTAAACTAATACGTTAAGTTAAGATATGACATTCAGGAAAAAAATTTCAATATATTTGCCTGTTTAAGCCGCCATCTTTGCCTCGCGCATGATCTTCCTCTTCCAACATGGAAACACAGACTCTGTTCATACTCTGAATATAGGCAATGACAGCCGTTGCTTCAAATTCGACTGATCGAACACATAACTGCATAGGTAAGCTCATAAACATCACGCTGGGATAGTTCATCCTTAATTCTGTCATGATTGTCATACTCATATCCCCTTTATACGATATCAGCATGTGTACCTGGAAATCCATCTCGGTCGCTTTGCTGTCCATGATGGAATTACTATTTGTTGGCAATGTGTCATCAGGCACTCGATTAATCTCTTCATCATCGATCCAATCCTCATCCAAAAGTGACGCTGGCCGTGATGGCCAGCTAACAGCTGAGGAAGGTGGTGGTGAGGTATGCGTTGCCATGGGTGAAAAGTAGCTACTTTGATGCATATTAATAGGATGTTGTGGAGCGACAAGAGGAGAGCGGTGGAATGAATGTATCAGGTTGAATCGCTGTTGTTGTAATAGTGGAGTCCCCGTTAAAGAAGGCTTTGCCATGTGTTGGTATGTGTAAAAGGAACCGTTCTCTGAAAAGTAATCTTCACTGGGTGCAAGTGAAGGAGCTCGAGATAAGCGATGGCTAGGTTGGTTGCTTGGGGAGACTCTTGCTGATGATGCGTTGATTTCTTCATCGTCTTGCTGATCCTCTTGTTCATAAAATTCAGGAAAAGGATCAGTAATGTTGGTTATTTCTATTTGTGGAGCCTCATTTCCCCATTCAAATGCAGTAATTTCAATGTCACCAATAAATGAAGGTTTTGTTATGCGTTGAAAGTGTTTGTTTAAAAAATCTTTTACGTGGGTCGCTAATTCACTGTCAAGCTTTTGCCAGTCGAGATCTACAGACATTTTCAATATTTTATAGAGAAAAAAGAGAGGCGCACAAGTGACTGTGGCCCATGCACTCAAACTCCACATGTAGACTATGCGAAGTTCAAGATTTTATCTCCGGATTTTTTGACAATTGCCCTTTTGTACTTTACACTATTGTTTCTCTGTATCTTTTTTGTTTTGTTTTTTACATGTTTATTTAACGATGAGCTACAATATTATAAATGAAGAGTGATTAGGATATAATCACTCCATACCTTATCGGCAATTCTTATTTTGAGTATTAACTCTCTTTGAAGTATTCAAGCGCTTTAGATAGTGAAATCAAGAAACAAAAAAGACAAGGAGAATCTTAAATAATCTTTTCTTTTCAAAGGTAAAATAAAAAGTAGATAAGTTGAAATGAAGAAGCATTTAATGTATTAACATATAGTTGATTCTCTACTAGAGTCCAATTTTGCATTGTTATTTGTTCTATAATGCACTCATCGTCTTCTTTTATTAATGCTTTTCTTATTTTATGATTTTTTGTTGATAGACCTCTTTTACTAATAAATATCAATTTTGTTACCTATGAATCAACTTTGATAGTTTTCACGGTTTTTCTAGTCTTTTTGTGTAGTCAGTACTAACTAAAGATCTACGGACTGTTGTTTTTTTTTTATTTGTTGCACGAATTTATAGTGCGACTATAAAAAGTACTCAACAATTAATGAAGGGCAATAAATAAAAAATAAAAATAACGTAAAAACAAAGTACAAATAACAAAAAAAAAAAAAAAAGAAGAGAAAGATATTAGAGTGACTTAAGAGTGGTTCCCTTCGCCATTCACTTCGTAATTTCATATTTTGTATTTTTAAGAATATCGTCATAGCGGAACGGGT
This sequence comes from Rhizopus delemar RA 99-880, assembly GCF_000149305.1. NCBI lineage: Eukaryota > Fungi > Mucoromycota > Mucoromycetes > Mucorales > Rhizopodaceae > Rhizopus > Rhizopus delemar. The sequence continues at coordinate 855,733 of NW_027137829.1, forward strand.
GGCTTTCAAAAGCATGATTCCAATGGAGCTATTGATCTTTCCTGAAACAGTCTTTGCAACCCATTTAGACACAGACAGAGCTCATGCTTTCTTGCTGATAAATATCGGATTTGAGCCATTGGTATTAAAAGGGGTTTTTTATCCATAGTTGAATACTAGTTCAGCCCCAATGGTCAAATTTCTTATATATTTGAAGGATCTGTTAGTATCACTGGCTTCACTGTGAAATGATTATGCGATGACATTAAAATCGTTCAAACATTTGAGGGTATTGATATTTTAGCATCTAAATTCAAGTTTATTGGTGGTGTATCCTTTATCGCTGCCTTTTCTGGACTCTTTTCTCCTTATTGGTGTGACGACGTTCGTGGCAGATTGGTTGAATTAACTCAATATACAGGTAATCACTACATAATCCGTGCAAATTTAAAAGCTATCTGTTTCTCAACGCGAACTATTCTGAAATCGATGAATACAGACCGGAGTGTATCGTTGAAGGCGCTGAAGGTAGATGATGGCATGTCAAATTCAGATCAATGCATGCAAATTCAGTTTGACGTCTTGGGTATACCCGTACCACGTCTTGATATGCGCAATACGAGCGCATTAGGCGTATCATTTGCTGCTGGGTTGGCGTCAGACATCTGGAAAGATATTGATGACATAAAGGAAAATACAACAGAGTGTGAAGATATGTTTTATCCCAGATGGGATGATGAAGGTATAACCTCTCTTTTTTTAAAACCCCCCCGTTCGTTAGATTTTATCGTCAAAAGATCGAAAGAGGAAATGCTATCAATAACAGAAGGTTGTTCAAAGAAATTTAGGGTGGAAAGATACTTATACTACTGGGGATCACATATAAAAGATGTGAAGTTTTTAATGCTCTCTTTTTCTTTTGTATGGTACATTGCTTATTTAATGCAGCTTAAATTTTCAATGGCCTTTTTTTTTGTTATCTCATTAGATAAGCTGGATTTTATGCAGGTAAGTCCTAGATTGTTGGAATAACATTATGAAAAGTGTGTGATATGTCATATTTTGTCTTTAGTTCCCAGACAATGACTATCTGATGTTTTTATTTGTGAAAGTAATCAAAGAATGTTACTCAAAGACGCAGTAACAGAGCTTCCATAAAAGCTCTTCTAAATGAATACCGTCATAGAAAAAGAATTAATATCCGTTCATTGTAAGCCTTACTGCCTTCCTGATGCTATGTTTTAGGTTGTTCAAAGAAGCAGCCTACTTGAAATATCATAAAAGGAGTTGATGCTTCGCATCTAAGATAAGATCGATTCACAACAATTTAAACATTTAAGATTTTTTATTGTTCTTTATTCATATGCTATATTAATGAAGCTAAGCACTTTTGAACACCAAATTCATCTTTAATTATCTCGTGTTTTGTAACACTGCTGCAATCCAGTTTCAGTAACGTATATTAAACATCTCTTTGTATCTGAAATTAAGCATTCCCAGCAATATACTACCTTTATCTTTTAAAAAATTATAAACGTTGCAAAGCAAGTAGCAGCTCTATCAATTTCTAAACCATTGTGGTTGTAGTTGATGACAATTTAGAAATATTCTGAGAAGTTGGATTGCTGTTACAAAAGTGTTATGTTACACTTTGTCTTGCAGAAGATATATAAACAAGAAGCGAAAAATGGGGTTGCTTCCTTCTTGGACATGCGTTGCTTCAACAAAATCTGTATTTTTATATTAAATACGTTTCTTATTACCAAAGCCTTTGCTCATGCCATTCATGGTCGTGCATCCCCTTGTGCGAATGCTCATACAAAATGATATATTGCATGACTAAATTTTCTTTGTCCTTATAGTTTGCGGATATCTTAATAATGGAATATATTGCTATGGAGGGGACATGTCCATAAATGACTCAACTTACAACGTTGATGATTCTCTCTATCTACTTCCATTAAATTTTACCGATTCAATTTCGTTGATAGATCTCAATGCAAATTGGGTTCGAATAAGCTCCATAAACCCTTTTGAGGTAGAAAGCCGTGTTTTTTCTCAATTTGCTGTATTGTCTGATGGTAAAAGACTTATAATCAACGGTGGGAGAAAAAGCTTGGGGAACAGCTATATCCATACAATAAATGAAACAATCGTGTATGATTCAGTCCAAAATATCTGGCAAAAATTGCCTGATAGCCCAAGAACGAATAAGACACAAGTGTAAGCTGCAATAAATGAGGTGAAATATGCTTTTACTAATATTATTCGTTCTCTAGAGTTTTTGGTACTGCTGTAGATTTTCAAACAACGGATGGAGAAGCAGTAGGCTTTTTTGGCGGTCTGACCATGTATGAATAGTTATTATTAGTGAAACCTGATGTAATTTACCATATCATCTAACAGGGTCGAATCTTGCATTGCGTTTACTAATTTTACTATATTCAGTTTAAGTTCGCAGGTAAATCTACATCTTCTTTAGTTAATTTGCAGCATTCTGTATGTTTACTTTTATTTTATCTAACAATTTGGTAGGAATGGAGTTACTTTAGTCCTCAGAAGAATTTAATGAAAAACATTTATATCAGTGCTCATACTGCAACTTTGAACCCCAAAACTGGAAAAATATACTATTTAGGGGGCCAGCTTTTTCAGAACATCAGTTGTAAAACAGCCACTGCCAACGACTTCACCTCAAGCTATGTATTTGATACTAAAAAAGGAGAATGGAAAAAACAGCCTCTTGGAGGTGACCGTCCAGCTTTCAGAATATATCCAACGGCTACCTTAGGTCAGTTTGCCAACTCTGCTTCTTTCAAACAGTGCTACATTACTCATATCCTTCCCTTTTCCTTTTAAAAATAGCTCCTGATTCTCAAAACATCATACTGGTTGGTGGAATGATCGCTGACACATTGGGTTTGGAGCATAAGTTTTTTATATGGTATCTTTTACTAATTAACTCCCTTTTTTGTGTTCATATTATTAGTTTTCCCCGATATTGTTTATACACTTGATCTAAATACTAATAATTGGACAAGACCTAATCTGGATCTCTCTCACGAAGTTGCAAGATATCAACATTCAGGTACTATCAAGTTAAATACTTTTTATATACATTGTTTGCTAATTTTAGCATCTCAGCTGTCCTCGTAGATACTACCCTCTTTATTATGTTTGGACTTAAATTTATGTTGTCACCTAATAATGATATGGTTGCTTTGAACGTATCTGATATAAAAAATATAAAACAAATAGATACATATCCTTATCCATTACCGATTGTTTCTGATAATTCGTCATCTACTACATCAATCTCTACTAATCCTGCAAATGACTCGTTAACATCCGGTGGAAAAGCAGGTGTTGCAGTTGGATCAGTCATTGGTGTAAGTGTTGAAATGCTGCTACTTTTTTTTTGTTTCTTATTACAATTCTAAGGTCGCCACTATTGCCGCAATTGCTTTTTATGTGTACAGGCGTAGGAAAAGATTAGATCGACAGCAAGAAGACACACAAAGTCATCAACTGGTGGATGAAGAAATTTATGTAGACTGGGACAAAATTGAAAGTCAATATCGCGAAATCCAACTCCCAGCGTTAGAAATTTCGTCTTCACATGCATCATTAGAGCTTCCACGCATAACACCAGACGAAGTTACAGATGCTTCACCTAAATTTCAGGAAAAGAGTAAACTGTCACAGACGCCTGATGTTAATGATTAGAATATTTATTACACAATAAATGTTGTTTATCATTTATATGTTTGAAATTGCAAATGGATCGAGTTATGACATTTACTTTACAATACTAAAACATGTTATACCATTGTTTATTTTGATTCTTCTTCCATAAATATCGGTAGAGTGTCGTAACACAATATTAGCCCATTTTGATTTATAGATGATACGGAAGCTTCAATCTATGACAACATGTCATAATAACCAAGTTGTAGATAAGTATGCTCAACACTATTTACTTGTACTATTATATGCTCATGACATTTGCTATTGTAAGTTGTAAATGGCCTACAAGCAGAATGTAAATCCTCCTTTTTCATTCATCAGTAGCTGTTTCAGCACTATCGACATTTCATTAAGGACATTGATTCATTTCCTTAAACTATGCATGAGAATGAGTTGTGAACATTTTGTTGTATGTGAAAAGATTCATGAATTCATAGGCAGGTGTGAACATTTCAAAAAGGATATATTTGATGTTTCTTTCCCCTAGAATACGAAGCACACAGAAAAATCTACTTGCAAGAGCTCTAGTCTTCTGAGGCAGATTGTTTGCATATGATGTTATGGTACCATTAAAAGTTCACTGGGGTTACATAGCAAAAGATTTTTTTTTGTGGGTTGATAAGAGAGGGGTAGATAGTTTTCAGGATAGTAGCCAATTGTTACTATGGTGATGTAGTTGGATATAAAAGAATATCATTTTCAGGGATAGGACCAATGATTTTACAGATCACTAATCTGCTTTATACGGCCATAAGAATATGAATGAACAAGCTATACAATAGATAGTCAAAATTCAATAATAGTAAAGCAAAGGTTACTTGATAACAGATAACCTTTATTTTGCAGCTGTTCTTTGTTCAATGCTTAAGCTGTCAATCTTGAGCTGGTGTCAATTTACTTATTAACTTATCCTTGAGATCTTGTTTTACTATAAAAATATGTATAAAAGATCTTTTCAAAGCAGAATATATTTGCAAGCATAAGAATAAGGCGAGCTAGAAAAAGAAGGAAGTAGTACCTTTGTATACTATCGATTTGATAGTTATACAAATGTATACATTATAAATTGAATACTGGATACCCTGCAAATGTAGCACTGCTGTTGCTACAATGCTGCAAATTGACATTAAAAAGTGGAATGATGAATATATCACAAGACCATTTATTGTGTACTGAACAGACAGTGACCATGCTTTACTATGAATCCAACTTTTAGTGAACAAAAAGAGTATGAATCCAATACATATAAAAGAAGAAATATTGATTATACAAAGTAATTAAAAGTATGATATCAATTAGAAGCAATGAAGGTATACAAAAATACTATTGGTGGTCACACTTTCCTTTCTTTAAAGTGACATCTACACAAAACCTACACCTGTTCTCTTGATCAGTTTACCTAACGCAAGCATTTTGAAATAAATGAGAGCAATAGGAAAGATCAGTGGTAATCGAGAATTGTGTGTTTAAAGTTGATCCCTTTTTTTAATAGCCATTGATCTCAGCCATTTAATACTTACAACTTTAAAAGTCCTTAGCACAAAAAGATGATTGAATCCATTTTAAGAATGTATTTAATATAAAAAAAGTTAATCACCGGATGTCACTCCAAAGAACGAGTATCGCAACAGCGAAATTTGAGAAAAAGGTTTTTTTTAGGATAAACAGAAACAATGTTGATAAACATGAAATTATAAAAAGCGATCAACAGAAAATAAATCGGATACAATTTCATTTAAATTTTTCAGTGTTTATCAACATTCGAGAACTATTCGGAATTGACGAGATCAATCTCAGCTTGTGTTCAAGTAAATAACGGAATGAAATCATAAGTCTGGACAAGTTGCCGATTAAGGATATAAATTGTTTATATTTACAAATGAGCATAAAACTATGAAGATGGTAATTGCAAGGATGAACTATGAATAGGATGTTCAGCAATTGTGCTCTTGTTAAATCATTAGATTATTTTACCTGCTTTTCTTTAAATTCTTTTCATGGGATATCACTGTTTCTGCAGGAGGTAAAAGCTCAAAACTGCATAACAAATCCTTTGATATTGTCATCACCGCTCCATAATTATCAAATTCTCCACAATAATTAGGTGCACTAAAGATGGTAACTAATGAACGATCGCTAAAGAATTCATATCCATCTTCTACCACCTATTATTTATTTGATTAGAAAAACATGTAAAAAAAAAAAAAATAGGTTTTACCATATGAGCTCTGCAAATCAAATCAAGATCAAATCTCTGCAAGAATTCATTTACATTATTTCTACCAAAGCAAACAGACACGCCTCGATCATTTTCACTCCAGTCGTCTGATAGATCACTTGGATCAGACCAAAGTAAATCATTCAATAAACCATATTCAGGTACCTCTGTGGGTCTAGGCAATGCATTGATTTCATCCATCGATTTCATAAAAGGTGATAGACCGCCGTGAACACAAAATATCCTATTGCCAATGATGGCTGCTATCGGCATTGTATTAAACACATCACAAAATAATTTCCACATTTTCATATTCAATCTTCTTTTACATTCATCGTAAAATCCATAAACTAGACATGAATAAGTGTCATTATAAAAATAGACTCTTTCAAGTACATAAATGTTAATTTATTTACTTACTTCGTGTAACATCTGACGATTCATGATTTCCACGCAATAAAAAAAAGTTTTCAGGATATTTGATTTTGAAGCATAGCAACAATAGGATTGTCTCTAGACTGTACATGCCTCTATCCACATAATCACCCAAAAATAGATAATTAGTTGATGGCGGATATCCACACATTTGAAATAATCGAATCAAATCAAAAAATTGACCGTGAATCTACAAATAGACTGTGTGTTTATCATCAGCTTATACAACCAATGGCATATGCATTTCATCTACTTACATCGCCTGCTACTTTAACACCTGGATTTAATTGTAATAATGCCTATTGACGTCTATAAATAATCATTCAAACTCTTTGTTTCCTTACTGGCTGATTCATGAATATCTCATAAACAGAACGACAGATGGCAGTGATTTCAGATGGATTCAAGCAAACTGATTTCCCAATCTGCTTATTCATTCCCACTTGAATTAATCTTTTAATACAAGAATCTATATTCAAATGTTGTACTTCATTCATTTCTTCTCTTTGTTCTTTTACTGGCTCTTCAACTGGTCTTTGTATCTGTCTCATCTGCGTCCTTTGTTCATCAGCAAATCTTGTTGAAGGTGGATTGAATAAAGGTTTATCTTTACTCATACTTTTGGTTTTATATGATTTATGCTTTGAAGAATGGTTTCCCATATTTTTTTTTATGTGAAAGAAAAAGAAAGAAAAAAGAAAGGTAGAATAAATCTAATTTTATATTTTGTGTGAGGGGAGAAATGCATTAAAGTGATATGCCGCTTTATTTGGTATTTTTATTTTGTCGTGTATTGTTCCTCTGTGTCACATTATAGACATAGCGTACAAAAAAAGGGCCCTTCATTGTTCAAAAGAGGAGAGGAAAATGGCTATCCCCTCCTTTTCTTTTTTTTTCATATTTTCTCCTCATTTCATATTGAACTTTTTTATATAAAAATAACGCGTTAAAAATCACCTTGTAAATTTTTTTACATGATATAAAGGGGAAGGCTATTTCACATGCTAATATAATTTCTCAGCAATTGATTTATTGGTCAGTAAAATACTTTCCATTTAAGACAAAATTTTAAGTGAAGCTTAATTGGTGTAGACAAATGAAGATGTAAATTGAGACACAGTCAGTAAATAAAATCCTGTGTCTATCTTGATCATTATTATTGCCCTAGTATGTTTGCCATCACTACCATCATCACAATCAACATACTGGGACAAGTTTCCTTAAAAAGTGGAAGCAATGCATTCTATCCTTTATTAGTAAATCATAAATATTACAAGCTTACAAAGCTCAATTAAGCTAATCAAAACTTTAATTGGATCGCCTGTAATACAATTTGCTGTGGTAAAACTGCTGTATTCTGTATCTAAATTCAACACAACAATGTTCTATAAGCAATAGTTTCAGCCCCAAACGGAAAGAAAGCGAAAAAGAATGTGGTATTCTTGGTAGAGAAAAAAAAGAGGGGGATCATTTATTTACAAATAAAGTACGTTCCATGTATTACTGTAACCACATTTGCCAACCATGAACTGTCGCACGGACTTCCTCATCTCCAGGATCTTCCTCAAACATCACACCCATTCTTTTCGTCATAAAATGATCTACTGTGAACCCATAGCCTAATTGATCTCTATCATCTTCACTTAAACCTTCGATCACCGGCCTCTTCGCAATATTGAAAAATTCCACATCGCGGTGTGCCAGATGAGGACGGTGATGGGTATAGAACACATAGACACGACCTGTTTCAGGTGTGAGTAGCTCTCGACATGTTCTCAACATCGCATGATGCTGTGAGTGGTTAAAAATAAGGTCACTCAAGATGATCACATCATAACTTCTTTTTCCAGCGGGCAAGTACTTTTTTAATCTATCTGTATTTGTGCCCCAGATGTAACCTTCGACATGAATGCGGTCACTGTATCCTGCTGTGTTGTGCTCGACGTTGTATTCGACATTTTCAATCAATTCCTTATCGGGATAATCTGTCACAATCACCTTGGCTGCACCATTCAAGGCGGCTACTAAACTAGGGAGCGCTCCACCGGCACCAAGCTCCAAAACGTACTTGTCTTTTACGAGCTGTGGGTGTTGATCAAATAGACTTGCAAATACTTTAGAAGCGTTCCACAAGTGGTGGGCCCAAAGTGGGTGAGACCCTACAAGCTTGATCTTTAACTGTCTGTGTTGGTCATCTGATTCAAAAACAGTTTAGGTTTATATGCTGTGGCTGTAAATAGATTCATACCTTGACTGACACTCTCTCTTTCATAAAACTCAAAAGTGGGTTCAATTTCAACTACTTCTTGATCACTTTCTGCCTAATGAGATTCGGTTTAGGACGGGCTTTTTTATTCATCAAGTTTCCTTACACCAAACAAATCACCAGCAAAACCTCCCTCTTCGTCTGAATGTTGTGACATTTTATCAAGAAAAACAAACCTTGCTCCTCTGTTGGTCTTTTCCTCTCTTTTTCCGCAAAGACAAATAAGCCACAAATCAAAAACATGTTTCACAAAAGACAAAATGAAATTAAAAAAAAGGGGAAAAGGAAAATAGTTTATTCTATACAGTTTAATTGTCTAAAGGAAATAAGAGAAGCTTAAGCAGACTTCAATTTTGTGCTTGGAAGGGTTTGAAGATGTTGGGTGATATAGACAGCCCCACGGTAAAGGCCAGAAACGGATCCGAAGATCAAGACAGCGATGAAGGCATAGATGTCGAGGTTATAAGCAACGATGGTAGAAAGGTCTCGCTTGACATCACGTCTGTGGACCATCTTGCCATCCTTGTTTGCAAAAAGAGTTTCTTCTATCAGATCCGCACCACGCTTAACACCACGGTGAGCACGGATTTGAACCAAGGATTGGAATCGGCGGACGGTCTGTCGGTAGCTTCCGTCTTGATCAAGAACGACATCTGCAATGAGAGCCGTGGCTTGTTCTTGGCTTGAAGACGATTTCAAATGACGTCCATAACCGTTTTCTTGAGCCATGATAGCCGCAGCAGGTTGATCACCAAAGAAAGGAAACACGACGACAGGTACACCATTATAGAGCGATTCGTGAAGAGATCCAGCGCCTCCGTGCGTCAAGAACAGGGTGGTGGAAGGATGATGAAGGATAGCGACTTGAGGAGCCCAGTTGACAAAGGCAATGTTGGTCTCATTGGGAGCACTGGATGACTTGAACAGGCTGCGGATGTCGTAGGTCGTGTTGGATCGTGTGGTGATGTACTCGGGGAAAAGTTCCTCGATGCCGCGTGTGGACCAGATGATGCCATCAATGGTGCCTGTCTCCATGTTCTCAAGCATTGCTGTCAAGATCATCTTGACATCGTTTCTGGTTGGGATAGCCATTTGACCAAAGGCGACATAGACCACCTTGCGGCGATGATCTAAAAATGTCTGAAGTTCGCTGTTCAATCCGGCATGGTTCAAAGGCACAATGGGGCCAACGAGTTCCACGAGTGGGCCGACCGGTCGAGGGGCTTCAAAACCAAAGGCGTTATTGACAATCTTAATAGAGTCCTTCCAGGAGTCCATTGGATCCATGGTGACCTTGAGGCCAATCGATTTTTTTTCTTGGTTGAGTTTGCTGATGGTATGTCTTGCTCCATAAATAAATCGTAAGGGTGAGATCACCTTGTCATTGAATCGTGTGAAGAATGAAACACCTTTACTGGTAGGGTGATGCATATTGAACATGTCAACGTTTACATAGGGAGCAGTTGTGTCTAAAGGAAGAATATTAGGGTTAATATATTCTTCTTTGGATTGGCATGTGCCTTACCTGGACTATAAGCCAAAGAGCTTGTAACAACAAAAGGCAAACCAGCAGCCTCGGCAGCATCAGAACAAGCCATAGTGAAATGATCACACACAGCCAAATCTATCTTTTCTGTATTGAATATGTCTCTGTGCTTATAATATTCTACATGATTCGTGTTACACTTTTTAAATTTTAAAAATAAGCAAAAAGTTACCTTCTGTATAATTGAATGAAAATTTCTCCATGATATAGACGGTTTGTGATACAGGCTCCATATCAATTAATTCTGGCAAAAGATTAACATATTCTTCTTTAGTAAACACACCTGGGCCACTTGAGATGGGTTCAACTGAAGGAAACTTTTTGGCAAACCTGATTTGATCATCCTAAAACAACGTTTAATGACAACACATCATTCAATTCACTATAGATATATTACTCTTGTAAAAAATTTGGCATGGTGTCCTCTAGCAGCCAACTCTTCAAGAATAGACAGAACCCATACACTGTGTGAGGACCCACCCATGTTAACACTAAACAAAATGTTTTTTGGTTCTCGAAAGGTTTGAACTAGATCAAGCACATTCTCTTGAGCGGATCCAAGGTTGATATAACTTGCTGCTGTAAGCAAGGCAAAGGATAAAGTAGATAGCTTCATACTGTAATTTAGTGAAGAAAAGAGGAAAAAGAGATGAAGATTAGCCCTTTTATAGTGATCGTTTACTGATCTTGTAACCATCTGTTTTTATTTGTCGGGAAAGACGGCAAAATATTTTCCGGCATCGGAAATAGATCAGTGCATAAGTTGATAAAATTTTTTGTGGCTGTTTTAATATAACTAGAAAGCAATCTTATTTTTCTTTTAAATTATGTGTGCTCATCTAAATCCAGTGTAATTATGTACTACTCAAACCAAATAAGAAGAGGATAAACTTCGGCTCCTTTGTACTTGCCTTTTCTGCATGTACTTGGCATATCCATATGCATACGAAAAATGTCCGATGACTCATAGTTAAGCTAGTTGCTTTTATCGTAAAGAGCTATCCAACTTCTTTATGGAAAGAACGCAGATAGCAAAATAACACAAGTTCTCTAACAGGACTTTTGGCTGCTTTGAGATATGATCATGATATTTCTGCATTCAACCTTGAGAAGAGCTCCGTAGTAAAGGAACGATTTTTTGTGTAATCACGGAAAAAATTTAACATACATTAATGGCTGTTTGATATTGTATGTAAATCGCATTTTATTCGAACATAAATAATACGTAGTACAGGGGCGAACAACCTATTTTTATATGAATACTACAGTTAAAGAAACTAGGTTAGGCCAGTGAAAAAAAATTTTAGTCAATTTAAAATTGAATTGGGACACGGTTGCCAAAAAAAAAAAAACTTGTCCAACTTACACTGTACGGAAGTATGAGAGAGTCATATCAATCACACGGAAAGCTGGCCACTGGGATCTAACTAACGCACAAAGGCATCAAGGCGCTGATTTTTGTTTTTTGCAGCAAATAAAAATATATCCAGTATGTTATGAGCAGCCATGATATCACGATTCCATATGATATTGCAATTGTTTTGCTTACACTTCAATACCGTATGTACTCTTCGCTTTGATTTGGCGGTTACAACATTGTCTACGTTTCTAGTCTTGCATTTGTTGCAGATTTGGCTTGTTAAGTATTCATCCACCATGCAAATATCAAGCTGCTTTCCACAATATTTTTTCAAAGCCTTCTTAATCATCCGTACAGGAGCAGATTTATTTCCACGGAGGCTGGAACCAAACATACCATCACCAAAAGCAATGATGGTTTTCTTGGATCTTTTTTTCGTGATCAATGGGAGCAGAAGGATAGTATCTATTCTCTTTCTTGGTAGATGTTCTTACGCCTGTAGTTGCTTTTTCATCGTATTTGGCACTACCGTGAATGAAGCGCTTACAGATCTCATGAACACCTTTTTGTTTTCTCATGTAGCATTTGAACTTCAGCTTTGACGACCTACACAGATTTTTGCATGTTGCTCAAGTAAACAAGTAAAAAAAAAATCATGTTTTTACTTACCAAGATTTTTCATTGTAGTAACTTGTAATATCGTCATATAAACTTAGTCTTTCTTTGCAAGCTTTTAAAAATTCTGCCATATCGGATGTCTTCAACGAGCTTAAATTAGAAACTTTCAAAAACTGAGCCTTGTGTTGTTCTTGATGCTTTTTTCGTATAGAATTCGCATCATTATAGCCACACAGATGATAGTACTCGTCCAAGCTTGTAGTCCTTTGTCTTCCGGATGTATCGACGGCAGTTACAAGTGTGGCAATACCAGGATCTACTCCCCAAATTTCACAGCCATTTTCAATATCTTCGAGGAAGTCCTCAGGCTGTTTTCCCAGTAGAGTGTCTATTTGTTTTTTCTTTCTCACTCTAGAAAAAAGGAAAGAAATCGAATACCCATCGGTATATATAACATTTCTATGTATAACTTGATTAAATTAAGGCTCTTATTTTTCAATTCAACTAAGCGAACTTACTGAAATTGTTTTTTCCCCTCTGAAAGGCTTTTTCGAGTTCGAAATCCCATTTTGGAAAAGTTAAAAAACCTATAGTAGAAGTCCGAAAGAGCCGATTTATCTTTAACACCTTTTGGGATATTTTCAATACCAGATTGCTGCAACAGTCGCCAGAAAGCTTGGGCATCTATTTGTATTGACTTCATCGCAAATGAGTATACAGGTAATATGGAAAAAAAGCGATAGCCTCGCCGATCTGTGTATTTAGCAGGCGTGAATGTTCCATCTTCAATTCTAGACTGGATACTTGTAATAAATTTCAAAAGAGCAGGTAAATGGGGCTCAAGCTTCCCTAATTTTTTCCCAAGCACTAGTGGTATTTTTGAATTAATGCTTTGCAGTACTTGTTCCTGTAAAGACTTGAAGCTTCGTCTATTGAGTATTGAAGTAAACGTGAGCTCTTTTAACTTCCTATAAATGTAGGACTTGGAGGCAAAGGTGGCTGGTTTTTCTTCCATAATATTCACCTTCTCATTTATCTTTTGCTGAAGATAGAAAAGCCACTTGAAGAATTCATGAGGTTTGGAGTACAGGTCTTCCGCATCGCAGTTCATTGTCTGATATCGACTCCATAATGCATTCATCTTCTCTATGGTTTCTTCTAAACATTGATTTCTTTCTAAAGATGAGGGCCATATTGATTGCTGTTTCTGCTTTAATGTATAAACATAGTGAGAGAGTGCTTTTCTTTGGGCTACTGATAATCCTTTGCAATAGAAGGGAGAAGACATATTTGAAAAAGCTTCCAGAAAAAAGCGGGTTGTTCTCCTTTCATGGTTTTCACATACATGGTTGCGTATGAGTACATCGTATTGTTTACACATAATAGACAGAACAGACGAATATCCAATACTCTTGAGGGATTGCAGTATTGTTTCATTGACTTGGCATTCGTTGCAAAATTCAACAAAGTAATCTTGACAGTATTTAGGGACTTTTTTTCCATTGCCAGTTACAACAGTGAAAATAGAATAGACAAGGGTATGATCAATAATTGGCACTTGTTCCCCCTTGCTTAAAAGCTTCAAAAAAACATAGTTCATAAATAGTGAGCCTACGTGGATCGCTTTGGTTGTGTAGGCCACTACTGAAGCAATCTTTTCATAAACCCTTGTGTCCGTACATATATTTTTTAAGGAGGATTTGATTGCAAAAGTTTCCTTTTTCTCATCAGGATTGTGAGATGGCTCCTTTTGCTTCTTTTTTGGGCAAAGGTTGGATGATGATCTTGAGTGAGTATGCAATCCGCAAGAAGGGCATGTCTTTTCTGTATTGCTTTTTGTTTTCATTCTAAAGTCCTGCAAAGCAAGTTGTTTATCTATTTTCTTCTGTATCTTTTTGGAGGTAGGAGGAAGAGCACTAGGAGTCTGTGAAGTAGAAACCTGTGAGCCAGAAGCAACTGAAGTGGTCAGAGCAGATGTAACTGATATATTATCAGAATTGACTTGTTGAAAAAAAAGTAAGGAACATGATACCTCGCAATGTGTTAGTTTGGTACTTACTCTTTAAAATCTTTCTTTTTGTTGACGAGCTCTTCGCGGGATCATTTTTATATCTTCGCTTCATTATCTATTATAAGCTTCAGAAAGAAAATAAATATTTATAGATTTGTTCAAGTTCTGTTACTTTCTATTGAAATCCTTAATGACCAATGAAAGTTTTTTGATATATAACAGTAGCAAAACTGATTAATTGCTTTGGAGCATCTCAAAACTATAGCTTGTGGCGATCCAGCGTAATTACTAGTCATATGCTTTTCTTGACTATTTAATTAATAGACTGGCAGGTAATGTAATTGGCTATACGGCTTATATAATGTTATAAGATAATAAGCGTTTTGCATAAAATTTATTCTACCTCATATTTTGTAATATACACAGTGGGGACTAAGTAAATCTGTCCATTTTGAATATGAATATTCATAACTTAAGCAATGGTTTCAGGAATTACTGCTTTGTCCGATTTCCATTTTCGCTTTTTCCAAAAAAGGTGAATTAAACATTTTAAAATTAATTATTATTCGTCCAAAAAAAAACTAACATTCTGTCTCTCCTTTGTCCCATTTTCCCATCTGTGTCCCATTTTGGCAACCGTGTCCCAATTCAATTTTAAATTGACCAAAGATTTTTTTCACTGGCCTAACCTAGTTTCTTGCACTGTACAACAGACTTCTCCATAAGAAATTATCCACTCGCGCCAATTTGCATAGAATCATCCCAGCAAAGGTAGATGACGACTACTGCCAATTGTGCAAGCTACCAGAAACAGAGCAACATATGCTCTTTACTTGTATTCAAAAGCAAGACTTGTGGAACGCAGCCTTCAAGAAATACTTGTCAAATCCTAAAGATCCCAACTGTAGCTCAATATTCGAGGATTTATCCACACTTAGATTATCCAAGTATTACATCTTACACTATCATGACAAGTTTACAATCTATGATTTTTTTGCTACAGTCATTCGATTCATTTGGAAAGCCCACTAGCAACAATTCTTTGAACAGACTCCTGTCGTGGATGAGATTGTCCTCAATCAAATCCAGAAGGAGCTATTGAAACTATCTGCCTACAATTCTCTATGCTAATTTCTTTTGTATTTTCGCGACAAGTCACTGTTTAATACACTTGTATCGCTCTTAATCCTTATACTCTTTGATGAGTTTTAATAAACATTAAAATTTTCATCCATAAAAAAAAAAAAAAAAAAAAAAAAAAAAAAATTCTTGCACTGTACACTATTTCCAGGAATAGATGTCGCGTTTACTTGTCGCTTTTTTGTATATATTGTATTATAAACTTTGTAAAAATGCGACTTTACTTTTTGAAAACAGTTAATTTAAAAAAGAAGAAAACAAGTTACTATGAAAGGAAATTTTGTTTCCTCAATAACACCATGTCATCATGAGCCATCTTTTTTCTTTCTTTTTCTTATTACGAAACAAAACATGAACGACTCTATTGGATATGCATCTTACCAGCAACAATACAGCCCATCATCCTATCAAACGAACGACACTGTATCCATCATCTTATTCTTTGCCATCATATTTTTACTATTTATTTCATTCATTATTTATTTTTGGTACACCGAATGGCACACAATACCCATAGATCAAAGAGGAAACCACGAAGTGAGCCAGCGACAAGAGATTTTTTTACTAGTTGACAACATGTCGATTCAGATCAAGACATGTTTCAAAATACCCCTCTTGACACTCATAACCTTACTCTGGAAAAGGACGTTAAAGAAGTCGGTCGACATGAACGTCCCACTGGCATCACACGAAAGAGTGTATTCAGCCAGGTTCTATCATCTCTTCTCTTTACTCTTTATCATCACCTTTACCATTAGCCTGACCATCATCACCGGCGCTACCAGTGGACCCAATCCTTCTTCGGTCCTACTTCAGGCCGCGTTGTTTGTCCTTGTGCTGTCGATTAATCTGTACTTGATCACTCGCCAGCGATGTTACTATATGCAAAAGCGAAAACTGTTTGGAGAGCACGATGGGCATACCAATGCTGTCTATGACACTCGATTCTCTCAGTGGGACAAGTCAATGTGGTCTAATTGGGTTCAGATCGCGATCCTTGTCATTGAGTTTTTTCAACTCATGACCTTTCCCTTACGTGATCTGATCACCATCACTTCCTTTCACCATTCTTCGGTCTCCTTCGTGCTAAACGTGGGTGGATTTATGCCGGACATGAGGACGCCGGCTTGGTATACGTATTCTTTGTGGACTGCTTTTGCGGTGACATTGTGCAGTATGCTCTTGGGTATCCTTATTCATTCTATCAATCTAAAGTATCCTTACAAGCTATCCACGCGCTGGGTTCGATGGTTTATACCTGTTGCTGTAAGTCAAGTGTTTCATCTTGTACAAAAGACTTACGTTTCACTAGACTTTACTCTATATTCCAATCTTGGTAAAAAAAAGAGACAAACAGTGATTGATGTATATTCATTTATGACGACGGCAATGGAAAGCTTTCAGATGAAGAAGGAAATGAAGCTTAAGAGTACGACGTGGAGATAGATCAGGAGATGTATCCGACCGAAGATGTTGCTAATTTTGACACGTACCTTGATCTTAAGCCTCTGAAAAAGAAAACGATTATCAAGCAGAAGATCATTACCTTGAAACTAAGAGTGCTGCTGTTGGAAGCAGAAGATCTTATAAGCATTATAAAAATACTAAAAAAGAAAAGCTTTTTGAGTTGGTTTATCTAAATGGTGTGAGTGTTCATTCAGCTACCTTAAAATTAATTACTAAATCATGTACTGCCAATAGTTGGATGAATGATTTCGAAAAAGAGCCAAAGGATTTCACTGAAAGAGAATCTGGTAATTTGCGGTCACAGAGTTTACGCTGGATTTTGTTTTTGCCACCTATTGTTCTTGCTGAGTTTCTGCTAGAAGAGGAGGTCAAACTAGATATCTCTCCACTTAGAAAAAAAAAATTCATTATGTTAATTATAAGGCGTTATATCATTCAAGGTTTATTACCTTCTACAATTTACGCACAAATCGTCAAAGACAGTGTCAATGAAATATCCCAAATGTCTCAACATATCACACTCACTTTGATCTATTAATGGAAAGTAATTAGACATGAAGAGTTTAATACTATTGTAGAGAGTGGATTGAATCACTCTAATCGAGGATCTTTTGAAGGGTGAAGCTCTTGCTGCTTCAAAGTAGTATATAGCATGTCCAAATCAGTTATTGATTTTAAAGAATCAATATATTCTTGCATACCTGATGGCAATGTAGGCAACAGCTGTAGTTGGTAAGTCTTGATTTCTCTTAAATCTTCTTTGATAAATATAGTTTCACAACATTTGTCAAAAGTATCCAGAATAAATGAACGTGAAGGGCTCAGTAACAAAATCAAGGTTGAGTTAGTGGATCTTGCTTTCTATAAAAATAATGCATCCTATATGTAAATATAGATATAAAATACATTCTGCTCAACAATACAATCGAGAGTCAATTGATTCGTTTGATCTTCTATGATTATACCGGAGGATAAAGTCCATCTTTTGTATGCGTAGGATACGAGTGTCAAGTTTACGATGGCAGCATGATTTCAGAGGTCTACCAGCAAATTCTTGGTACAACATACATGGAAACGCTAGAATTTTGCCGTTTCGGCAAGACCCAAGCTTAACTTCAGCAGGATAATAACCCTAAACACAAATTGAAATCGATAACCAAATAGTTAACTAAGAATAAGATCTAACATGTTAACGACTGGCCAACGTAAAGTCCCAGGCTTGAATCTAATAGAGCATGTTTGGTACCAACTCGGCACTTATGACATACATGTGGGTAATGTTGATTAACTATGGGAAAGAGTCGGTAAGAAATGAATAAGTTTAATAACAATCTACAAGCAACATATTAATATCATGCCATTAAGAATTGAAGCTTTTATTAAGGCAAAGGACAGATACACAGCTTAATAACAAAAATAACAATTTTTTTTTGTAAAAATCGGAATATAGCGTCTTTCACATACTGTTAACCTTTCCTTCTCAACTCATATTGTACAAGTAACTGTCACAATACCAATAAAAGTCTAAAACTACAATTACAAGTGAAAAAAATACATTGTATTCTTATATTCAATGAAATGCATTAAAAAACGTCCATGAATTGATTTATTTCTCCAAGGTTTCTAATCGTATAATACGCCCTAGACTTTCATCTCTGGCACCGCCTTGTCAAGGCCGTGAAGCCCATTTTTGTTACTAAAAATATAAGCCGCTCCAGACTGTCGGCTCTGCTACTGTCTCTCTATCATATTGATGAGCTTTTTTCGATTTGGGAATAGATGTGTTTCCACCTTCTCGTGGTTATTCCTGTTAATTAAAGTGTATTTTGAGAACTGAAAGAAACACAATAGTAATGATAATAAAGCTCTGTTTTATTTGTTTTATGAAACACTTTTTGTTTTTTCTCCAAAAATGTGTCCAATGGATAGTAGAAGCATTGTAGAAAAATGACATCTCCTTTTATGGAGGGTTTGTGTGATGACTAGAAAATGCCTTGTAAGCAGCAAAGCTGATTTTCTCAGGCTCTTTTTAGTCTTTGAATAGAGTTGCTTTTTTATACCGTTTGAAAGCCAGTGGATGAGACAAACCGTCTGCTGTATGCAAATTGTTTTGTTTGGCTGTGCCTCGGTTTTAATGCTCATCACACTTTTGTGGATAACAGCAATCCTATTCATTCAGCTCTTTCAAGTCATTTGACTGAGAATCCCAACAACAACGCTGTTCTAGATCCAAATTGCTTGTAGCCATCGGTCCAAACTTATCCCGATCTATGATACATCCCATTGTTTTACCGAGATAGTGACTCAAAGCTTGTGGATTCTTTATTTTGAAGCAGAACAGTCATGGCCGTGTTCGATTTTTTCTAATACAACAACACCAATCAAACAGTGAGATGCAGTGACTTTAATGCTCGGATGAGGATATTCGCTGGTGATGGATGCAACCATCCTCGAGAGGTGCGACTTTACAACTGTTTGAAAAGGTACCCTATCGTATTGTGAAACCATCGTCTGAGCTACAGTCAATCGACATGGACAGTTCTACAGAAATCATCAACTCTCGTAAAAGTGATACGGAATGACCTGTACGAGCTAATCGTATCTTCTTATCAACCGACACACGTTCCCTCATCACTTCCAACCCAAGATATGCGTGACCTCTCGACAAGCTCAAAACTTCCAAGGCTACATCTTCATGTATGAGGCCATCCGTTCAGTATCCGCCGATATTTCTACATGCGCACACTTTGACTCATCTTTAAGGATATCAGGTTGCTGTTGCACCCATAGAGCAACCTACACTGCACTGGATCAGGTATTGTTTTTTGGGGGCGATACACTACCTCTCGCGGCCCATCGGAAGACTTCGGGATAAATCCAATGAAACCGACTTCTGCTCATCGCTATCGTAAATGACGTAAAACCCAAAGTCTAAGCAAATCGCGTTACCGGTTGTTGTACTCGAAGGCTTGTGTCCGGTGACGACGACTCGTTCAACAGTGACTTTTGGACAATCTCTTGTTATCGACTGGCGTCTGGCGAATGTACAACGGCATTGGCTAAAATCAACCGTATCCGCAAATGGTGAACGGAATGGCTCGTCATCAGGTGACGCCTCTCTAATTCAATGGACAGCGCACAAAGACACGACAGCTCTTTCCCGTACTGACCTTTTGCAGTGGTCACGAAAGCCTTACCAAGAAAACATCAGACATCGATCACTTGCGTACCGAAATGCCTTGGCCGATACAGCAATTGCTGGTTTTGCTGTTTTTTTTTCCAACTTTTTTTCAGGTTTAGCACTTGCATGTCCATCTCTTGAAGAGTTGTACACGTGATGCCCATGCGCAAGGATGGACGCACAACTGATCCAAGCAAGCATCGTCCGATCAATCTTTTCTTTTTTTTTTTTTAGAAAAACCTCGCATGCTGTCTAGTCGAATTTATATTCTCATGGCCCTTTACTGGACCTTACTCAAGGAGGGGTTTCGGTGTCTGTAACATATCGTTTAGTAGAGTTCTGTCAAATTCGATGGAAACGCGGCAATGTCAGATCCGTATTGGGCTTCTTTTGACATTCAATCCGTTTATGATCCAGTCGATAGAAGCTTGGCTTGGTGCACCTTGCAGCCTAAAGTATCACATCCCCCTTTGTTCATGTTCTTACTACAGATTTTTCTTAGGAACAGAAGCCTCAATGAGAAGCAAGGACATGGAAAGTGTGCCGAGAACGACCTAGGAATTCCCTCCTCTCCCTTTTGGACAATTTATTTGATATCAAAGAGAGTATCTACAGGGTGGTAGGATGACATGCCCAGGCTGAGCCTTATCTTGTGAACGATCAACTTAATTCGATGAGAATGATGCTAGTTACCGGAATTTCTACTGAATCACTCAATCTCAGTTTGGACTTCCTTTCCTATTTGCTCGGTCAGAGCTGAAGGCGTTCATTCGATATTTGTAGGTGTACTTTAAAGAAACCCTTTACCAGTGGCTTGATCGACCACAGTGAAGGGAGATGAGAGGGTTACGATACATCTATTTGCTATGTGATGCCAAGTGCTTAATATTTATTGAATAAGTTATATTTATTTCCTACAGAGTCTGTACTATCCTGCTGTACACTAAACAAGGGTCAATAAGTTTTTAAAGAAAGGGGCAGGCCACCATGACAAGATGTCTCTGGTTTATCTACTGAATCCATTCTCAGCCGTCAAAAGTTCCACATCAGCAAAATCTCTTGCCATGGTAGTCGCGTTCTGTGTTTGATAGAGTACATAGATGATACAAAAAGACAGGACACAGGAGATGATGGAGATAGCATCCGACCAATACTTGAACAAGTCAAATTCAATCGATTGAAGCGATGAGGACAAGAGGTATCTGGTGTTTTGGTCAGTGGGGGCAAACAGAGGTCCTTGATGTCGCTTACCTGTATTCGGGTGGTAGATTGATTTGGATCATCAAGACCGAGCTCAGGAAATACATTCCCATCACTTGAGCGGTGAGCATCAAGACATTCGTCGTAGAGAAGGTGACTTGGAGCATAAAGATATCAAGCACCTTGGTGACCAGCTTCAGAAAGCTTCGTACCGAACCAAACACGATGATGCCAGCAAACCAAAAACTGAGCTGCTGAGACCAAAAGCGAGGGTCGATCTGGAACCGATCGACGTGACTGATAATCATGGAGAGTGCTTGTGTGATCGGATCCGAGGCGCCTTGCTGTCTTTTCAGGATGACGTTCAAGGTGGTCTAGGAGACGTGAGTCTATTGAAGTGGGGGGTCAGGATCGGTTGAACTTACCACGCTAAATCGATAGACACAATAGACAGCAAATCCCTTACCGGCCCACGTCCATACTTTTCCTTTCCAGGTTTGAGCATATCGACTTCTTGCCTAAGAAAAAAGATGTTCAGGATGGGATGACGTTGCTTGTCGCCTGCTTACCCGGCCTCTTTCCAGCTCTTCCAGATCCTCCTTCATGCTGACAGCCAATGCCTCCAACTGGTCCACTTCGGTCTGAAGCAGGGTCCTCTCTTGATCCTTGTCCTGGCCAAAAAAGGAAGAGACCAGTCGACCGACAGAGGACGACGACGACGGGGGCGGCCGTTCTCTGCTCATCCTTTCCAGGACCGCCTTTTTTTCTTGAATCATCTTGTCCGTCTGGGCCAGAGCGCGTTCGGCCGCACGACAGTCTTGTTCGCTGACGTCGGGTTGATACCAGGTCGTCAGGGGCGTGTGGGCCATACCGAATCCAGACAGAATCGAAATCACTGTCACCCCCACCATGCTCATACGCATCACGCCCGATTCGATCAGGGATGGATTCTCTATCGCAACCGGTGAGTGGTCCTGACGGGTTCTTTTGGATCCTTTTCTTTACCGATCGTTGTCTGTATGCCACATTGACTCAGCAGATAAAGATAGAGGCCGGTGATGACCGTGGCCGTATAGGCTGCAGACCGGTATCTCCAGCCTGAAGAGAAATAAAGAAGTGAGCTAGGGTTTCATGCATGGCCTGTTGGCTGTTACCTCGACTTGTATAGAAAAAGGTATAGGTTTGAAACCAAGGAATGAGAATCATGACAAGAATCAAAAGTAGATCGAGATTCAACTTCCAATAGTACGATCGAACACTATAGATTGATTAGCTTTTATATGAAAAGCAAGATTGAATAACAATACGAGTTTGAAAACAGTTGGGTGATTTCACCAAATATTGATAAAAGTAAAGTACATGAACAACTGAATGTCAAGGAAAATAACAAATGGGTTGCATAGCTTGTATTTATCTGTGGTTTGGGTGGTTTATAATCACGAATTAAAAGCCGTATTAATTTATTTGATCCAACAGTTAAAAATACTATTTGAATGATAATAAATAAGAAATATTCAATAATCTTTTGCATAATTGGAAAAAAAGAAAAAAAAAAAAAATTCAAAGCTGTCAAACAGACATCGTCTGAGTCTTGGGCTTTATTTTATTTTAAGCCAGGTTATATTATTTATCATGAACACGTCCATCTTTCAATGAACTTTATTATTTCCCTGCAAAGAGATCTTTTCCATTCCCACCTCATCTACACTTCTTTACTAATCTCAACATCCAACATCAGCTTTCGATGAAAACCAATACTTGATGACCATTCAATCTTGTGTGTGTGCAGACATAAAGATGGCTATTTTCTCTTTACACACATGTCTCCCCCCCTTCCCCCCCTTTTTTTTCAATTCTACCCATTGAACAACTATTCAGTCAATCCTCAATAGACACAGTTCTCTTTTTTTTTTTTCTTTGGGCTGCTTGCACTCTCAACCTATCGATCCAGCAAACAGACCTCAAACACCTGAGAGAACACTCAAGAGGCCCTTTGGATGAACAAAAACAAGGAAAAGTGGGAGGGAAGGGGGCCGAGTGAGCCATGGACCTTTTGTTGAGTTCTCGAACGACCGGTGGTCAACACATTAAAAAAAAGGTCTTGGTTGACTACTGCCTGTGCGGTAGACGGCTGTCGAAAGACATGGGTGCAGTGAGACATTGGTCTTGGTGACCACTCTTTCCTCTGATTGTTCTTTCATTGGCTGTCGTAAGATGCCAAGGACTCTTATTGATCCAACCTCCGTCGACAAGTGATGTATGGACAAAGCCAAAAGAGAGAGATTTGATTTCTTCAGCCCGAGGGAAAGAGGAGGGAGGGTAAGGTTAGTATGGATCCTTTGTCCTACTGATCCAAGTCGCATGTGTTTATTGAACTTGAGATAAAGTGTCCAAATGAATGATGTTTATCAACACTGTTGATGAGGCCATGAATGGATTGATTGACTGCCTCGTTTTAAAAAAGAGGATCGTTTTGAAAAGTACCTGGTTCAATCTGAGTTTGATAGGACGATGATCACTTTGGGTGTACTTTAAGGAAATCAAGTCAGTGACAAAGCCTTGGATGGCTTTCTGAATGCACTGAATACAATTCATGTTTGATTCCCTTCTTTTTCATCCTCTCTTCTTGCAATCCAAAAACAACAGTCATCGCCATCCATTTTGCATAAATCGATGGCTGTTGGATTAGAAGCCCGTTGACCCCTCTTGTTATTCAAATCGCATTCACACACAGATTTTCAAAAAGGAATTCTTTCCTCACAAAACATCCCCTCTTTCTCACGTCTATTTCTTATCATCAAACGAAGTGAAAAATAAAATGTCATTCGTGAAAGGAACAGAAAAAAAAAAACAGGCTTAAAATAAATTTACTGGATCTTTCACTAGACTGTCCCCCCCCTCTGTCTCTCTTGACAACCCTTTCCTCTTTTTCTTTTTGTATTCTTGAATAAAAAATAAAACGTGTTTTATAGGCAGTGATTCCAAAAGATGGCATAGGACTTTTTTTTGACAGATGTTTAAAAGAGATCATCAGCTGCTGTGATCGGAACCTTAAAAAAAATTACAATGAAAATGTGAATTGAATTTCATTCCCTCCTTTTTCTCTCTCTCTCTCTCCTTCTTCAAACAAGACACAACATGTCCAAGACGACTTCTTTTGTTCGTGAATATAAACTAGTCATGGTTGGTGGCGGTGGTAAGTTGATAAGGATTCAAATGAGACCATTTCGTTTTATTTTTTTTTGTACAAGTCTTCATCAGATGAACTCAATTTTTTTTTTTTTTTCTTAGGTGTTGGTAAATCTGCTTTGACGATTCAATTTATTCAGTCACATTTTGTAGACGAATATGATCCTACGATTGAAGGTAAGCTAGGATAGAGCAAAGTGACACAAATATATTAAAAATTATTTTTTTTAGATTCATACCGCAAGCAGTGTGTGATTGATTCAGAGACAGCTTTATTAGATGTATTAGACACAGCTGGACAAGAAGAATACAGGTAAATAAGAAATGGATGAGAGGGATGTTTGGCTGATGATAAATTAGTGCAATGAGAGAACAATACATGAGAAATGGGGAAGGGTTTTTATTAGTGTATTCTATTACTTCTCGCATGTCATTTGACGAAATTTCGACCTTTTATCAACAAATCTGTCGAGTCAAAGATCGTGATTATTTCCCGATGGTGTTGGTAGGTAATAAATGTGATTTGGAAAGCGATAGACAAGTATCAAGTCAAGAAGGAAAAGATTTAGCCAAACAATTTGGTTGTCAATTTATTGAGACATCAGCCAAACAAAAGATTCATGTAGAAGAAGCCTTTTTTGAAGTAGTGAAAGATATCAGAAGATATAACAAGGAACAAGAGAATCGAGGGAATAATAATAATAATAATAACGATCCATTTGCCTTGCAAGAAAATCAAGAAGTGGCTGCTGATAAATGTTGTATTTTGATGTAATAATAATAGTAGTAGTAGTAGTAATAATAATAATAATATACCTTGTTTATGAAACTTCTCAAACATCCTTCATTCTATCCCCTTTTCTTTTTATTTACAATGCAAAACACCAATATCGATTCATGGGTGATAAAGGATGAGCGCTGGACAGGATGATCTTTTTCGAATAGACTTCACTGGGATCCATTTTAGCATAAAATAAGCGACGTCCGTGGCGTTTTAATTTCCAATCACCCCACTGGTCAGGATATCCTTTGGTGTGACTGGAATTGATCTCGATCACTTTTGGGGTAGCGTGCTGCAGAAGGGAGAGATCGAGTGGGACAGGCAATTGAAGGTTGAGGTAGATTAAGGTCGGAGGAAGGCGTGAGAAGAGAGAGGATGGGTTGAGATGACAGTTGGCAAGGGAAAGATATTTTAATTGGTTGGGTAAGAGAGCCAGGGTTTCTTCTTTTATGACCGCATTCAGTCCGGTCAGATCCAAGGTGTCGAGTGAAGCAGGCAGGGATCGAAAGAGACGATAGAGACAAGAAGAACAGAATTGACCACTCAATTTGAGATCTTTGAGTTGATGACATCGTTCGAGATAACCCATGAGATCAGAACAACAGACAAGAGAATGACAGGCGCGAAGGCTCAAATGACTCAGACGTTGAGGTGAAGGCAGATGAGAAAAGAGAGCGCTGGTGATCTTTGTCTGGCCCAAGTCGAGTTTCTTGAGCAAGACACCTCGGGCGCTCAGACGCTGAAAGAGAGGAATAAGGCATTGATCTTGAGAGAGGGCGGTCGAGTGATAGAACGAGATGTTTTCCAAGTCATCCACGGTCTCTATCCACTCTCCCATGTCTCTCACGGCCCCTGTGAAACCAGTGAGGTCAAGGGTACGTAATCGAGCATGGACTGTCAAGGGTAGAAAGACATCCATCAGTTCTTCACCCACCAAAAGATCCTGAAGCCTGTCACATTCTCTCAAGATCCCACCCAAACTGTCTGTGGTCACGACCGATTTCGATTTTGACTCTGGCATACGTGTGCCTCGTGTGGTATAGCCAGAAAGGTCCAGCCGGTGAACAAGTGATTTAAGTGTGGGACGAGTGGACTTGAAGATCATGTACTGTCTTGGACTGAGAATCATGACATTTTTATACAACAAACGAATCACGACAGAATAAAAATATCGATTCACCAAGCAAAGATGAGCCAATTCTTTGGGCGAACAAAAAAGTGCAATGGATTCTAAAAGTTCAGTGGATAATTTCATTGTGGAAAATAAAAGAAAAAACAAAAAATAAAAAAGGCTATTTTATGCTCAACTACAGAATTCACACGATAAGATGGAATGCTCTCTTTTGATTGGTTCTTTTGATCTATTGCTTACAGACGTGCCTGACATGTTTAGAAAACAACATGTGACATTGCATGGACGTGTTTATTTATCCAACGATTGACCATATTTTTGTGACATGATATTCTTCACCTGTCGATAATCCCTATCCAATCTCTGTTTGTCTGTCAACGTCTTCTTTTCCTTGTTACGTTTACGACCATCATTCATCTTTACACCAAATTGAATGGCACTCTTTGGAAGTATTTCAATAGAATCTTTGTATTTTTGCCATTCTTCATCTGTTTCAAAATCCCATCGTGTCAATTGTGCTTTCTTGTTACGATTCGTTCCATGATCTATCAATCTCGTCTTACTCTCTCCTTCTTCTTCTTCTTCTTCTCCTTCTTCATAAGCCACCATCGAACGTTCATCAAAAGAAGTCGGTAAGGCGGATGTGCCTAAACCAAACATGTCAATATCTGCTGCGTCATCATCCACCACCATCTCATCTTCTCTCTTTCTCTTCTTTTTCTTTGGTTCTTCTTCTTTGGCTTGTGATAAAATAGAAGCCACTGTCTCTTTCGCATCCGGCATCACCTCATCCTCCTCTTCTTCTTCTTCTCTTATTCCTTCAAAATAACTTTTATTCACCGTCGACTGTGTCGTCGTATCCTCTGCTCGTTTATGATACGATTCCAATGCACTCTCATCCAATTCATAATCCCTTCCAACTCCCGCAAAAATATCGCCACTGAACCCATCCTCCATCATCGCCACGGGTTCACTTGTCAGCTCGGCCCTCGTCATCTGTCGCATTCTCTCTGATTTCTTGGTCTGGTCTCCATAACGTGCGGTGGTCATGACCTTTGCAATCTTTTCGATCACCAAGTCAGTCTCTGCAAACAACTCACTGGATTTCGCCTCTGCCTCTGCCTTGCTCTTGATCACCGCGGTCGGTACAGCAAAGGCATCTGAATAATGTCCGATTTCATCTGCCAGTTCAAACACAAAACTCATCCTGCCAGGTTCAAAGAGCTCCACCCGTTGATAGGCATCCTTGTCTTGGTTCATGATTTGATGATAAATATTTTTGGCCATCACACTCGAGAACGTCGGTTTGGCATCCATCCTGACCTCGATCGGCCCCTTTTCTTCTTCTTCTTCTTCTTCTCTCGGCCTCTCTTCCATCTCGCGTCTGACCCGATTCAGCAAGGCAAAATCCAACCCTTTCACCAGATGGGTATGGTCCACATCCCCTCCCAGGTATTTCGATTGCTCATACACTTCTCCCGTACTCAGTCCTTCGTCTACTTCTCTTTGGGTTCTCTTCAGCAGCTCTTCTGTCGTCAGCTCCACCTCCTCCCCGTCTTGCTCCTGCTGACGTCTTTCGGCCGCTCGGTCTCGGTAATGGCTGACGTGTTCTGGAGGCGCGGGTTGGGTGTCGTTCTTTTTTTGAAATCTATGTGGCCCTTGTCAGTCTCATCCCGCCCTTTCACGCATGCACTTACACTTTTCGACGAAGCGAGTGGGGTTTGGCAAAGACCGCGCCCGTGCTTTTCCTGTTCAAGAAACATCAGAGATCAAGAGACGATCGCATCGTGGAGGGTTTACTTACGGTGTTTTCGGTTGGGATGGTTGGGATGTTTCGTCTGTTGGATTGGGTTGACGAGGTGTTGCCATAAGCCTTCTGAAATCATCTTGTGTTAACCTAGTGTTTTGTATCAGTCAACTTTTTTCTCTTTCACTCACTCATCCTCACCCTTCACTCATTTTTATCTTTTGTACAAAAAAGTAAAGAAAAAAAAAAAAAAAAGAAAAGCGAGCGTTCTTTAAAATTTTTATTCTTTTCTACAGTTCGCTTTGACCAAATAGAAAAAGAGTGAGATTTACCTAAAAAAAAAAGTCTGCTTGGATCGTATTTATTTCATTGTGTATCAACTGCTCAAGTAGGAAGAGGATCATCATGGATCCTCAACACTATCCAACCATAAACCCTTTTTTTTTTAAACTGATACATGCAGCATAACGCTAGTGGTTCATCTATTCCCTCCTCCTTTTACCATGGTTTATCTTCCGATCTTTTTATGGCTAAAACCCCAAGTGGCCGTTGAATCTTGGTGCTTGAACAAAGCTGGATAGAGGAATGGATTGGCAAAGCTGAAATCGTATGAACGACGGATGTCTACTCGAGCGACAATGGCTGCTTCCGATCAATCTCGGGGGGGGGTGAACTGACCGCGATCCAAGCGATGATGGGAGGGGATCGCTCAAGAGTGGACCGAACCGGATGGCGAGTGGTGTGAGAAGGGGGGGGGAAGCAGTGAGGAGGAGAAAAAGGAAAGGGGGTAAGTGATGAAGCCAGTGGAAGAACAGCGGATGAGATCGACAGGTCATGTATCGACCAGCCATACACTCCATCCAGTGACAGAAAATGAGCCTGCGATCTGAACGAGATTCATGTGGACTGCAAAAGCCACATTCAGCAGGACTCGCTCTCGTCTCTCTCTCTTTTTTTTTTCTCTTTCGGCTGCTGGCAAACGATCAGAAAAGCATCCGGACAGCTACGACATATCTTTGTCACTGACAGTCGAGTGGTTCTCGTGCACCTGGGCTGAGTGTCTGTCAAGAAAAACCTTGGGAGCTGCCCTTGTTCAAGGTGTACAAGAAAGCATGGCTCGATAGGTTTTGCAGAAATCCTTTCATGAACCTCGCATGCTCTTTTTGGCTGCTCCAGATGAAAACCCTCAGATTGTAACCCATTTTGCCCAAAAAAAAAAAAAAAAAAAAAAAAAAAAAAAAAAAAAAAAAAAAAAAAAAAAAAAAAAAAGAAAAAAGGATAGATCTTGATTGATAATGTGCCTTTGTATCATGATCCTTTCTCACCCCCTGCACACTGCAAAACAGTCTGTTTCTATTGATCCTCTCTTGCTGCATTGCTATACAAAAAAACAGTTTTGACTTATTTAATTCCGCTTGTGTGAATTCTCTTTTTTTATGCAACGTACCATGATAGGGTCATTTCGCTACTTGAATTGATGACATACAGCCCTTTTTTTTTTTCCTTTTTTCTTTTGCTTTATTAAAAAAAAAAGGGAAAAAGAGAGAAAAGGAACAAGATACATGTCAGACATGGCGCCTCTGTTTTCCTTATTTGCCGTGATTCCTGTAGTGCTAGGAACCTTTTTTTATTATGCACATTACCGTACATTTGGCAATTTAGACATCACCACGACCTCTGTTGCTTACAATCGTACAAAATACCACTCACTTTTAGATTGGGATAAATACGCGCTTGAAATCGAACAGGTCCCCACCCAGATTCATGCCGGCGAATTTCACTATTGGCGTGTGCCTGACCGAGAGCGGTGGCCATCGATTTTAAAGCAATACCGCACAGCAGGCTTCAACACGATTCGAATCTATTTCCACTGGGGCTATCACTCCCCCGACGAAGGCGTCTACCTCTTTGACGGCAACCGAGACATGGACTATCTCTTGAGCCTCTGTGAAGACCTCGGCCTCTTTGTCTTGGCTGCACCTGGCCCCTATATCTGTGCAGAGACACAGGCCGGAGGCTATCCCAGCTGGCTGCCGGCGAAACGCGAGTTGCGTATACGTCATAATTACATGATGCTCTGGCGTGTCTACGATGACCGGTTTGCCGCCTATGAAATCCAGTGGCTTCAGCAGATCTTGCCCATCATCGCCAAACATCAGGTCACGGCCAACACCGAGAGCCGCAAGGGCTGTGTGCTGGCGGTCCAGATCGATAACGAGCTGTTTGAGAGCATGGCCAACCTGCTGCCGATCGGACTGCATGATCAGATGAGAGTCTTGGCCAAGGCCGCTCGTGACGCAGGCATCACCGTGCCTCTGTTCTCCAATGATGGATTCGAAGAAGGCGGCTGGGTGCCTCGTCCAGAGTTGGATGGCAAAAAGTTGAAACTTTGGGAAAAGAAAAAGTTTGGTTTGGATTTATATGGGTTTGATAAATATGTGAGTAAGTAGGTCGAATGGGGGCTCCATCTTCTCTTGTACTTACCCTTCTTAGTCTTTGCTCCTTCGAGTTCTCCCAAGTCATGGTTGATTAACAGTGGTGTCTCTGTCGGTACCTGGGAAGAATGGAATCCAAAGAACATGGAGAATTCGATGGACAGGCTGGAAAAGAAAGTGCGTGGATTTGGAGGAGGTGCAAAGGAGGTAATGAAGGCTTTAAGTCGTCTCACTTGCTTACATTGATTTCTGCTAGTCTCCTATCTTTATACCTGAACTTCAAGGTGGCTGGTTCAATCACTATCAACTTCAACATACTTATGATCAGATCTATGACTATTATGGTGACGAGTACACAAAACTCTTGTACGAATCATCACTTGCTCAAGGCGTAACGATGGCAAGCGTTTACATGATCTATGGTGGTACGAATTGGGGAACCCTTGGTGATCCGTAAGTTTAGCACTTGTTCCTACGCATAAAAAAAAGTCTAATTAATTTGAATACAGCGATGTGTATACTTCGTATGATTATTCTGCATGTATTCGTGAGTTTGGTATGCTTTCGTCAAGAGGAAGAAACCTTCGCAAGACAATCCTTCTCACTCGATCTTTTGATCCTTACTTTACCAAAACTGAGAGAGTCAATCATCCAAACGTAAAGACCTCCATTCCACACACATTGAATCTTCAACGTCAGGCTGTGAAGGCGGATCAAGCAGTGACCTTTACTTTCTTTAGAAATTTTGATCGAAAGAAACGTGAGACGTTTGATGTGACAGTAGAAGCAGAAGATAAAAGTACGGCCACAGTGGGATGTCATCTACCTTACAAGTCATCCTTTATTGCCATCGGAAACTATGTTACTCAGAATGACTTGCATCTCGTCCTGTCCACCATTCCCATCTTGACTCGCCTGGTCAATAGCGAAAGCCATGAGGAAGTCTGGATCGTGGAGCCTAATTTGGTGGGCGGTATGGTGTTCAAGAACAAACAAGTCAAGATCACCGGTAACATGCAAAACAACGTCTTGCGTGCTGATGGTTCTCTTGTCGTCCTCTCGTTTGAAAAGAGCCGTGGATGGACAAAGATCGAGACGGCCACGGGTCATTTATATATCGTGGGGCTTGACAAATACGATGCTGGCACTCTCTATGCTGAATTCGATGAACCTTATTGGGCTTCTGGCGAAAAGAAGCATGCTCCCTTTGTCGCTTGGGGTGCTGATGAATTCTATTACAACAAAAAGTCCCAAGAACTCGAGATCAAGCACAGAATATCAGAGAAATCAGCTCATTTCCTTTCGTTCTCTACAATGGATGATGCCCGAGTCAAAGCCGGCTCTGCTCTTTATGATCTCCCCATCATTCACAGCCTTGTCTTTGAACACCACAAGAGTCCCTTACCAGTCTCGGTTCAATTCCATCAGTGGGAAACTCGATCGGTTGACTTTGCTGACATGCCATGGTCATCTATCGAAAAGGCAAATAAAACAATTGCCTTTGATTCCCTTGACCATCTCTTTACCAGTGGCCACATCCTGTACCGAAAATTATTCAAGCATCCTGGCCACAAGGTGAAACTTTCTTTGAACATGCGTAATCGAGCCACTGTCCTTTTGAACGGACGCGTGATCGGTGGCCACACCACTTACTCTCGTCAATTGTTCAGCACAGGAGCTAAAATCGGACCTGATCCCTGGTTCCTTGGCACACAGACGTACGATCTATCCCACGCTCTTTCAGAAAACGAAAATGAGCTTGTCATACTCGTCGAGAGCTTTGGTCTCAGCCGACAGGCATTT
Source organism: Rhizopus delemar RA 99-880 (assembly GCF_000149305.1). Taxonomy (NCBI): domain Eukaryota; kingdom Fungi; phylum Mucoromycota; class Mucoromycetes; order Mucorales; family Rhizopodaceae; genus Rhizopus; species Rhizopus delemar. The sequence goes on from NW_027137829.1 coordinate 887,988, forward strand.
ATCATGAACGACATTCGAAACCCGAGAGGCATCATCCAAGCCAAACTAAGTGGTACAACAGAAGAAAAGGGGTGGGAAATCGCAGGGGTGGATGTACGTTTGTTGGCGAATGCCTATAGCTCTACTGGGTTCCCGGACGAAGCCTATGAAAAGGGCTGGCAAAAGCTTGGTAGAGTCGAAGAGGAGAAGGGAGTTTACAAGATGCCCATCTCAGTCAAGCAAGGCGCACAGTGGTTCCGATTCAGGTTTGATCACCTATTGAAAAAGAATGGCCACCTGTACCATGTCCCTCTTCGTCTGCATCTCGATGGTGAATGGACCGCGATGGTCATATTGAATGATGTTTTAATTGCTAGATATTACGGAAATGGAGATAGTCCTCAACACGATTTTTATTTGCCTGAAGAACTCTTGCTGAACAAAAACAATGAGGTCAAGGTATTGGCTTATACTTGGAATGATACCGTAGGAGAGATCTATATCGCAGGTTGGCCCGTATTGCAAGACAGTGGTAACCTCATTACACATTACGAATCAAACGTTAAACCTCAGGAGTACATGGTATATAAAGACCATATTTTGATACACAAAAACAAATAAAGTAGGCACCCAGGTGCTGTTGATGGATTGATAAAGAAGGGTTGAAATTTACAATGATTTTTGAATCAAACTGTTTTTCTTATTTTTGTCGCATGAAAGATGAGCAGCTATTTTTCGCACTAGGCAGCTCAAACATTAGATTCACATCACTTGCGTAAATATTGAACAGCTCAAATTTCCAAGTTTCATATCCGAGTGAAGTTTTATCTCATCCACATTATAAGCATAGTGGCACACTATCAACCAGATGTATTCAAACTGACCATAGCAAATAAAGTCTACAAATTGATTTACACAACTTGTACAACAAAGAAATCCTTGGGGGGGAAGCAGTGCATCAAGAGACCAGCATTCGAAGTTGCGCATCCAAACAAAAGGACAATGTCCCAGTCAACGTAAGGATGCATCAACTGGTGTTTCCCCAAGTCAGCATCTTGTACCATCGAGTTGTAAATTTGATGAGACATCGCATGAATTGCTTCCTCGTTGTTTATACCACATGTTGACCTATGACTCCTTCTGTCTTCATTACCCACCAATGCATCACTTTGTTTATCGACTATACATATTGTCTGTTTTACAGTATGATACAGCCTACAGCCAATGAACCATCCCTTTGTTTGATGATGTTGTTGTTGTCATGCGCACTAATGAGAGAAATGATGCCGTCTTGTCACCTGAAGCGATTGTATGTGGCCTATTTCAAGCCATAAAACCTAAGCTTTTCTTATCACACAGAAGAATCCTTTGTGTAATAAGCCCTATTTGACACGGATGGAAAGGGGCCCGGTTTATGAAAAGCATTTGCAGTTCAAATCCACACAAAAGAGCACAATTACGCCAAAAGTCCGATATGGAGCAAAGATAATGGCTGTACTGTAAAGATACATTGCCTCTCAGATCAACAGTTTGTCTATCAAAGTATACAGCCAGAGTGTATGTGGCATATTTGAAAATAATACGTCACTTGGCAACGACCAGATAAAACTGTATTTTGCATGTTTGTCAGTCGTAAATGACAGTGTTATCTTTTTTTATAAAAACAGTCAATTCTAAATGAAAAGCTCACTCTAATTTAGATGCTATGTTTCTTTTATATAGGACATATGCAAAGAAGTGGTTGTGCAATAAAAAAAAAAAGAAAAAGAAAAAAGAGACGACATTCATTTTAGAATACAAAACCAATCGGGTTACAAATGAATCCAAAAATGTCAACTTTTATGGAATTACGATAATTCAAAGCCAGTTTGATCAAACCAGTTGTAAGCAAATATATTTTTAAAATACAGTAAAAACATCTTTTCTTATCCTTTTTTTGTTAAAAAAAACAATAACAAAAAAGTGTGTGTATAAAAGAGAGAAGGAGTCAGCGAGAGACACTTTGTATAATAAAAATATGGAAGATCCTTTGTCTTCACTCAATACTGCATCTCACCATTTTGACAATGGACAAATAAAAGTAAAGAAAAAAGATAATATGAAAATGCATTTATTTATCTTTTATTTTACAATAGGATGCATACTACTTGTTTCTAAACACAGCACAAAATGCCATTCAACCATTTTTCGATGTAAAATTTGTCCATTGTTGTAAGTTTCTACTACAAATAAACAAAAAATAAGCATTATTTATTAACATTCTTTTCCTAGCCATTGTTTCAAAACCACAAAAATATGATACATTACTTTGTATATTACGTACCTGTCTTGATGAAATTGAAAAAATTGTCGAAAACCATTCAATCTCAACCAATAAAGCCCCACCCCCTTTACCTCCAAAACCTAGTACAAGTAGCAAGCCGGTCTTGCCTCCAAAGCCTACTCGACCTTTACCTGTTGCTCCTGCAATAAAACAGGATTCCGGTAAAATAGTAAAAAGAATTACATAAATAAAATAAATAACAATCCCATGTTTGTAGAAGTAGCACTTCCTCGTGTACCAAATGGAGAAATTGATCCGAGTCACCTTGTACCAGCGCAAACAAATAATAATGACACTCTAACTCCATCTGCCAATTCAAAAAATATACCACATATACCAGCACCCCCACTTCTTACCACCCACAGAGTATTACAAACAAAGCTAGATTCACTCGAGTCTCTATTGAATGATTACCGTACACAAAAACGCCTGGTTCAACAAGGCACAGACAACGGTCAGATGACTGAAAGTGAATTAAATGATGCCATTGCAAGATATACCCCCTGTGTAGCGGAGGCAAAGCACACACTGAATAAAATTCGAACTGTCTATATGACAGCTGCCACGATTCCATCCATTCTACACTTTCAACCTGGTATCATTGCATACCAAATCACTCGCATCGAATCTGCCATCTTTTCAGTCATCCCCGCTCAAGCCTTACTCACTCACTCACCCAAGAATCCACACCCACGCATTATAGCATCGACCGATTTCTTCAACTTTATCACACGACTCATTGAACATTCCATCCTGTTGCCACAAGAAGCATCCTCACGCGCACAACACATTCACCACTGGATCAAGATTGCTACAAAATGTCAGGATCTCAACAATTATCAGACACTCAAGGCCATCGTCTCTGCCCTGGGCACGCCACCCGTGCAGCGATTGAAAAGAACCTGGGCTTATATCCCCAAAAAGAGCATGGTCAAACTCGAAGCACTCAACGAACTCATGTCCGAATCCAACAACTATGGGAAATACCGAGAACACATGGGCATTGCCTCCACCTCGGTTTTGAATGGCAAAAGCGTCACAAAGATACAATCAGATCACTGCAAGAGACCGACGGTTCCCTTCCTGGGCACCTTTATACATGACATGACTTATCTCTTGGCAGCCGTTCAACAGCAGCAAGGCACATCCTCTGATGCGCTTCAAAAAGATGCCCGTGTTCAAAAGCTGCTCAAGACCCTCAGTTTGTTTCAATCCTGTCCGCCTTATGATAAGAAACCGAATGCGATGTATGCCAAAGCCCTTCAAAAGAACCCGATTCGTCCAGCCTTCACACAGGCGATCCATCGAAGTAAATCAAGTTTTGGTCGATTGGGCGGTGCTATTGGCTTTGGTGGTAATAATGAGAGTGAAGTAAGCCTTGAAAAAATTTCTGTTGGAGATAACGACGAGGAGGATGGAGATAATTTCGATGTTGAAGAACAATCGAGTCTTGTTACCCAGTACATCTTGATGCGGCCCTGGGTCAGTCAGGACACGGTGGATGAATTGAGTCAGCTGCGTGAACCACCTGTTCGCCTAAGGCCTGGGGCTGCGCGAAGCAACAGTGTAGGAAGTCAATATGCAAATTCACTGATAAGCAGCAGTACAAGTTCGTTCATGAGAATGAGTGCAAGTGGACACAGCACAACAACAAATGCTTCCCTAAGCACGCTTGAGAGTCGACCAGAGAGCTTTGATGATGTGACTCGGTTGCAAGGTAGAGAAGGCCTTTATTCTTCTTCTCCTCTGTCTGAGAGTAGAATGTACAAAGAGGATCATGGCTTTACTGCTTCACCTATTGCTGATCGAAATATGAGAAGTGATAAATGGGATAATCCAACACTAGTATATAGCAAAGGTAAGGAAATCAGCTGCTTGGTTTAGCATAGTTCAATAATGCCTTTTTATAGCTCCAACCGTGCCTCCTCGTCCTAGGCATGAAAATGTATTATCACATAAAGTGCTAATAGAAACCGATATTCCTCAAATATAAATTATTTAAAAATTAAAAATAAAGCAAGGTTCTTTTTCAACAAATTCAGGTTTTTTTTTTTTAAAGATACACTTTATATTTTATTTGAGACAAGAAAAAAAAATATACAAAAGGGGGATAACATTTGAAATAAATAAAGCAAGTTTTCTCTAGTTTAGAAGCCAGTCATGGCCAAGAGAGCAGCAGGAATAGCTAAAGCAACACCAGAAATCATGTTGCGAGAAGAGCCAGAGGTAGCAGAAGAGGAGCTGGAAGCACCAGAACCAGATTGAGTAGCGGTGCCAGAAGAAACGGCAGAGGCAGCAAGGCCACCAAGACCACCAGAGCTAGAGGCAGTGTTGCCAGTAGCGGCAGCTCCAGCAGCGGATTGGGCACCAGATGCAGCAGATCCACCGGCAGCAGATGGAACGCCGGATGCAGCAGCGCCGCTAGAAGAACCAGTTTCAGAAGCACCAGAAGCACCGGCACCAGAAGCACCGGCACCAGAAGCACCGGCACCAGAAGCACCAGCACCAGGAGCACCAGATTCAGCGGCACCAGATCCAGAAGCACCAGATCCAGAAGCACCAGATCCAGAAGAGCCGGATCCAGAAGCACCAGTTGATTCTTGTCTCTTTGCAGGGGCAGCAGCAGCAGCAGGTGTAGCGGCAACAGAGGGGGCAGCGGAAGCGCTAGAGGAGTCTGTGGAACCAGAAGCATCTTCAGAGCCAGAAGCGTCGGCTGTACTAGAAGGGTCACTAGAGCCGGAGGAAGCATCTGTAGAGCCGGAAGCATCACCAGAGTCGGCAGAAGCACCTGCAGAGTCAGCAGAGGCGTCGCCAGAGTCAGCAGAAGCATCACCAGAGCCAGAAGTGTCATCGGAACCAGCAGAAGCAGAAGCATCGCCAGAGTCAGCAGAAGCGTCGCCAGATTCAGTAGAAGCATCACCAGAGTCAGCAGAAGCGTCGCCAGAGCCAGAAGCGTCATCGGAGCCAGCTTCGGCAGAGCTATCATCAGCAGAAGCTACAGTGGAACCATCAGGAGAGGTTGAGGCAGAGGCAGTTGAGTTTGAGGTGCTAGCGGCAGTACCGTTGCTTGCAGAAGCGGAGCTACCACCATCTTGTGAAATAACCAAACCACCGATGTAAGCCATTTGACTAGGATCCTTACCAACAGCCAAAGAGTAATCGTTTCCTGCGGTTACGTTGTTGGGAACATCGACTTGTGTAGAGCCCTTGCTGGCTTCGATACCAGTGGCCAAGGCTTGAACGAGTTGGAGCGCATTGGAGTCGCCCTTCATTAAGTTGATGACCAGGCTATCGACACCATCCTTTACATTTTCCCAGCTCACAGTTTGAGAAGATCCGATTTGCCATGTAGTTCCTTCAAGAGGAGCAGTGATCGAAACGGGGCCAGTACTGCCACCAGCAGCAGTAGATGAGGAAGCGGCAGCAGCACCCGTACTAGGTGAGGCAGAAGCAGAAGCACTAGAAGGTTGAGGAGCGGCTTCAATAAGAGCAGCAGCGGCAACGAGGATAGCGAGGAAAGAGGTCTTCATTTTTGAAAATGTGTTGAATAGAGAATGAGTTGATTGTTGAAAAAAAAAAGTTGAAAATCCCCAAGCTATTTATACTTAATTCGAGTATCAACCTGAAAATAGTTGGAACCTTTTTTTTCTTAGCTCAATTTTAGTTTGTTATGGCTTTGTTTCAATTATAGAATCTTAATTAAATTTGTCTACTCTAACCACTAAGCCCTTGGATGATGTCAATTTCTACAAGAAATTTCAAGCTAAAATGTAGTCTAAAAACATTCGGAGCCCCGCCTTTTTTTTGCCAGTGCTCTTGATACATAAGGATACTCATCGAAAAAAGACAAATCATTCACAGTTTGCTTACAGGTACTTGACTATCTGTTTATTAAAGTAGTCTTATAAAGCATTGTTTCCTTTGTATGTGCGCAATAGTTTTATCGAGATAAAATGCTGTTCTTTTAATCAGCCAATCAGAAAAGATCGCCAAGAGGATCTACAACGAAATTCTGCTTTTAAAAAAACAGACTAAAAATGAACGAATGACCCACACAAAACAATGTTCTTTTTTTAGAACTTGTTTATTGGTGACCGTTTCTATACAAAGAAAGACCAAATCTCGACCGAGAGAATAGAATAGGAAAGGGAGGAGGGGGAGAAACGATGGCAAAAAGTGGCAAAGAAAAGTAAGGTGTAACTGCTTAAACCTTTCCTTGCTTTTCTTTTTGCCCTTCTCCTTTTTTTTTTGGACCAGGTTGTGTTACCTGTCAATAGGATTGAGATGATCGGTTACAGCAATGATGAAGATTACATCAGCCATTCAAGTTCGAGAATAGGATTTGCAGTTAAAAAATGCATGAGGTAATCGTGATAGTGTCGCTCATAAAATAGAGATCGACGCAAGACGATTTGAACAATAAAATCCCCTGTACTATCAGTGCTTTATTTGATTTATAAACGAGAATAGTAATATCGAATGATACATGTTTACATTACTCATGCTCATTATTTATTTCTATTTATGATATTGAATCTTTATAAAAGCCTGCTTTAAACTATATACGGAAATGCGAATGAAAACATTGTAAATGATAGTCTAAGTGTTATTTATTTCACCTTGGATTAAATTGATTGTTACTTTGTTAATTTGACAAATAATATAAGCCTTGTGTGAAAAGGAAAAGATGATTCGAGACACATATTCATTAAGTAGCCCTTTAATTTTAGACTAAAAAAAAAACTACTCATAATGCAGGCTTATAATGATCTATTTCAAGGTTTGCATTCAAGCCTAGTATTCTAATTTAATCCTACTTGTGCACATTTTATTTATAACCTATAAAGAATAAACAAAGTATAAATCCAAAGAATTTGTGTTAAAATAATGATGTCTTCTCACATAAAATGTTTTTAAATGAACAGCAATTATATACAAGACAGTGTTTATTTATAATTACACTATTTGAAGCAAACAAGGAATACCTTCACATCAAATAATAAAGTACTTGTTCGCTATATAATTTTATGCTTGGCAATCTTTTTATAGTATAAAAATTGTATGTAATGGTTCTTAAAGTACTAATAAAACATTTCAAGCTTTTTGTGCACATGTCATTTGATTCTTTATCGTCTAGTATATCAGGTAATTGATACAAATTAAATAAATGTTATTAAATGTCATTTTATGCGTGTTTTCTTCTCATCTCTTTATAAACCCTGAATGCCTGTGCTTTTCTATTCCAACTTTTCTAATTGTTATGTAATAGATTTACATGAAGAAGCAAGAAATTCTATGCTCATATAATTATTATATGTTTATGTTCAATGAGTTGAAAAAAAAAAAGCTTGATAGGAATAGAAAAAAAAATTATACTCGTTTTTACAACAAAGTATGAATATGTGTTATAAATTAAAAAACAATGAATGTCCCCTTTATTTTCCAGAAATTAGAAAACAAAGAATTGTCGTATAAAAGGTTATTCAAAGCCCATTTTGAGGCTCATATAAAGTTAAAAGTATTTTTTTTATCTGATGATAAAATTTAGTCAACTACTCTATCAAAATATATGATTTTTAGGTTTAATCAACAATTAGTGTCTACTGGATTGAATAGGTTGTTCTAGTGGAGCATAGACAAGAGTCCCTATTTAAAATAAAACTCAGTCATGCTTTGGCATGAACAGGATCTAAGCACGAGGAAGAGAGAAAGACAAAGAAATGGACTTCTTTTTCGCTTGTTAGCAAAAGCCTCTTTCTACTTGTAGATTTCTATTAACAGCATTATAATTATATTTACTGAGGTAACTATACCCTGTCAAGCACAATACCAAAACGGATTATGCAAAATGCTTTGGCTGTAAAGAAAAAATATCTTGTTCTCTGGTGATATTTCCAGTAAAGGCAAAAAGAAATAATGCTTTAGAAGTAGTCTACAAGGAATGTTTAAATGCCTGTTTGTTAATAGCAGCACACCAAATTCTTGAAGGGGGTATTACCCCATATCGTAAGTATCCGCGGTTAGGCTAAAAGGGTTTCCTTGATGACATCCTATTTAACAAACTGTTTTCTTATTATACTTGTACACAAAGGGCGCTAATAATTCCAGACCAGTAGCCAATAGAAAAAACTATGGAACAAAAAGAAAAACCGAGCGCACAAGCAATTTTAAAGTTTGAAGAACCAGTTCATGAAAAAAAAAAAGTAAAGGGAAGACAGTATTGAAACTCAAGTAGCTTTTATAACGCGACTTTCTTGGGACGTCCTCGAGTATCAATTCATTTTATATGATTGCTAGAAAGGAAAATTGATCTCCCGAGTCATCGTTGTGAAACCAAAAGAGCGACAATAAACATGAGGCCATATACATATTTTATTCCCAGTATTATTATTTAATTTTTCTTTCTATTTTTACACTTGTTGGACTTTTCATAGCAAAAAAAAAAAAAAAAAAAAAAAGTCAATGTCTGGTTCTGCTAAAACGGACAAGCAGAATCAAAGTGCTGCCTGTTTTCGCTGCCGTGGATTCAGGTACGTAAGATGGAGAGAGAGAGAGAGAGAGAGAGTTTTTTTTTTCTCTTTTTTTTTTTACATCTGAGGTGTGAAAGATTCAATTAAGTAATCTTTTACAATTTTCTTCCTTGTAGACATGCCTGCGATAAGAAAAAGCCTTCATGTTCACGTTGTGCTCGACGAGGGATAAGTTGTGTATATCCAGAAGCTGCACCTACACTTAAAATACTACAAAAAGCAACAGAAACGCTAGGTGACCGAATTAAAAAATTTGGTGATAGATTAAAGTCAGGAGAAGCAACAACAGGCTTATTTCAATCAAATAACAGCAGTGAAGTTGGATCACCTGATTGTTCAAGTACAAGTAGTACTATCTTTTCAGAAGAGCAAGACCAACCCCGAACAAAAATAAGACGAGGAGCCAAGGTGGCGTCCACTAGTAATTTTTCAGTTTACCCCTGCAGCAAATGCTTTAAAGATTTACAACAGTGTGATTTGTTACTGCCACGATGTACTCGATGCGAAGCCAACGGTTTTGAATGTGGATATAAAAAAACTGAGCCCAAAGCAAATCATGTTTCACAAGTTTTAACGACGATGAATAAAGTCATGGATCAGTGGCAGGATTCCATTGATCGTATGGCAAAAGATTTTGCTCAAAAGACAAGAGATTTTTCTGTCAAGGCCAATAATTCACTAAAAATCAAACCACCGCAGACATCATGGAAGATTACGACAACACAAAAGGGAATCTCTGTTGAGAGTAATGTGAATTCATTCAATGACTTTTCAACCTTGGTCGATCAGTTCAAGCGTTCTTTGTTCATCAGTCAAAAGGATAAACCCAAGAATCAAACAGAACAGAATAACAGTGATGCCTCATCTACCACAATCGATCACAGTATGGAAATAGATGACACGAGTTCAATCAATACCACCTCTGGATTTGCCGTTTGGAATTCATGGTCTCATCCAACACACGCCTTACCTCAGGACTATCCAATCGATATCTCACAGGAATTGACGGATAACTTGATTGAGCTTTATTGTCAAACGCCTTGCTGTTCCTCTATTCGTCTGCCTATCGTCGACCCAGTCGAGTTTTTAGCTCGCTATCGTGATCCTGATCCTCAAAAACGACCTGCTACTATCTTGGTGTATGCAGTATGTGCCATGGCTGCTCGAAATGCCTTTCAACTTCATGTGTGGAGCAAGCGTCCCTCGTTTGAGGCACCCAAGTATAACATGGGCAAGGCGCTCTCGGTCGCTTATTGTCTTCGTGGGCGCGAGTTGTTGTCAGAGTGTTTTGATGAACCTACTCTGGATCACTGCCAGGCTGCTTTCCTGCTATCTTACTGTAATTACCAGAACGGATATGCTGGGGTGATATATATTTATGAATGGATAGCGTTTAATATGGCTATAGAATTGGGACTTTATCAACCTGGTCGTCAATTGAATCGATATGAGTCCATGTTGATCTGGTGTATTTATTATTGCAATGCATGGTATCGAACATTACAAAGAAGCGAAAGTAACTCGTCCTCTGGTATCAGTCAGTGTAAGCCCACTTGTCCTATCCCCGATCCTTTGCCTGCACCCGATCCTAGTCTGCTGGATGGTCATTCTCCGCAGGTGGTGGACTATTATGTTTGGAATTCATGGGTTTATTTAATTAAACTTCAAGTGCTTCGTGAAGAGTCGATGGTTAGGTTGGTTGCCTATCAACAAAACAAGTCAACGGATACAAATCTTGTTCAAGATTTGATTTCGATGCAAGAGACACTCAAAGAATTCCATCAGTCCTTACCGGATGAATGGCGTATGGTTGATGTATGCCACTCACCTTCCATTCCGTTTTCCAATTTATCTCAGACGAGTAGTGAAGAAGGACAGCAATTCTGTCTTGACCTTCCATCCTTCTCTCACTACTGCATTCAACTCGTAAGCCTACATTACAGTGTGAATGAAATTATTCTAAGCCAAGTCTTTGTACCGATGGATCGTGTGCCGTTTTCGTCCATCTCGATTCAAAACTTACAGACTAGTCTAAATGCGGCAAACAATATAACGCAAATAATGGAAACCATGACTTTGCAAAAGAATGAATGTCATATACCACTGGTTTGCTTTTTATTTGCAAACATTATTTATCGTAAACTACTCAGTTATGCACCAGGTGAGATCTATGCTGAAACAGGTAAAGTCGGCTTGATCCGTTCAGTCGAGATAGCCAAGGCATCGATTACTTACATGTATGACTTTGAAATGTCTCGCAGTTTGGTTCACTTGATGGAACAGGACGTTCAATATGCGCTCTATCAACGTACTAATAATAACTTTTCACCTACGCCATCTGTGATTTCTTCTGATTTTGTATCAGTTCGTTCATCTTAATCTTGTACAATTTACTTTTTCTCACTTAATTTTCATATTATTTTACTTCGCTAATCCTTTTTCTCCCCCCCCTTCACCCTTTTACTACTGATACAATTAATAAATCAAACCCTTTGTACGCTTTATTAATAAAGGTCCAGACAAACCATCTTTAGCTTATTATGTTTTATTCTCAGATAACAATACATTATTACAATGAAACATTTTTATAAAAGAGGGGGAGAAATATTAAGTATAATTTCATCATCAAGTATGTTCTTAAAATTCAGATGCAGTACTCGAGCATTTGATTTATCTATAAAATAATGAATACATTGTCAAAAGCTTGAAATGATATGATTTTAAGCAATCTCTTAAAGCAAACTAGAGTCACTTAAGCTATTATTAACCCAACAAAAATCGAGACTTGCAAAAAAAAAAAAACATCTCATGTGTACGAAAAAAGTAAATTAGGACTACGCAAAAGAAAGTGAATAAACATTCGACTCTTTAAATGCATGCAACAATGAACACAATTGTCTTTAGAGTCAAAAAGTGTTTTAATCAAAAACTTATTGTTTTGAGGCTGATAGAAATCCATACAACTTGGGCACATTAGCTATTCTGTCCCCCCCCCCTCCTCCCCTCTCCTCCTCTTTCTCTCTAAAGACGATTGGGGAGAAAGAATACGTGTTTTGTTTTAAGGGACAAATGTGATGCTGACGTAGATGACTTGTAAAGAAAAAATAATAAAAAAGTGTTTGCATTCTACTTGTTTGCTTTTTCATCAAACAAAGAAAAAAGAAGGGATACTATCGTCATTAAATATCTTTATTAAAAGTTACACATATTTGGCCTTTCGCTATTTTAATTGAAATGCGCGCGCAAGGCAAAGCCCTCCATTTTTTTTTTTTTTTGTTAAAGCTGATGGTCTGGAACTTTAATTTAAACTCAACAAAAATAACTACCAATTAAGGCCTGGTGTGTCTTGAAAAAGGAGAAAAGATCTCGATTTCTTTTTTCAGTCTTTCTTCTTTCTTTTTCTCTTTCTTTTTTTTTTTATGTCAAATTTAGTGTACTTTGATCAACAACAAAAGCACTTGTTGCATTTACCATTTGATTTATTATTAAAAGTATCAGAATATTTGAGTTTCTCAAATTTATGGTATTTATCCACCAGTTCACAACATTGTAGAAAATTAGGATATCAACTTATTTGGCATAAATATCATATCGATTTAACTAAACCACAACTTAATGGATTCGAACATCTTATTTATGGAGCATTGGCTTATATCAATCAGAATGCTCACATTAACAATAAAGTGGATTCTACTGTTATTCAAAGTGCATCGAATCGATTGGCTGTGGAAATCTATGATCGATCGCCACTCAAAAATTGGGAAGTTTGCCTAGACTTCTTACTTGACAAAGCACTTGGCATCATTGTAGATCATGTCTTTTTAGATTTACGACTCGACGTCATACCAAAGCACACTTCTGCAAAGGAGTTTCAACCAACCAAGATGGGTGGATTGATCTCTTTATTTCTCAATGCTTTATATCCAACATTAATCGCCCTCTTTGACACAGAACCTACAAGTAAAATGCATCACAGATTACTATTGAATCATATCAACCGTCACTTTCATCATGTATCCACCAGTTATCATCAGCTTTATCACAGAAGATTATATATTCAGTCTTCAACAGCCACAAAAGAGACGACCATCGTAGCCGCTCAACAATACAATTCGCTCTTGCGTTTAAATTTTCGTATACTCGTGCGGTTTATTGGAACACTTGTACAAACAGATTTATTATCCGTTGAAGATTTAGAAACACTCACTCGACAGCAAATTCAACATTTCTTTATAAAACAAGAACAACAAGCGCCCAAAAGAAAAAGACAAAGGACGAGTCATCATCAACAAAGTAATCCTTTACAATCAGAAGAAATAGAATTTCAAATGGAAATATTTTCAGATTTGACAAGAGCTGTACTTTTATTACAACAACATGTTCCCTCCAATGATGATGGGTTAAATACAGTGTCAAATATGCTTCATGATACTGTCTCTAGTTTAATATCTTTTAGCAAACAACCTCAGTGAAAACATCTGGTCAACATGTGTTTTTGTGTGTAAATTTCCTTTTTTTGTATATACAGCTTTTTTTTTATATTTATTTTCTTTGTTTAATAATTATTTTTGTAATAAAAATGGGCCTGGATTTTGATATTAGTAATTGATGCGATACAAACACAACTATTAATTTAATAAAATATATCTGTGCCAAAGATGCACCTATTCCTAAATTTAGATTGAAAGAAATTCTGTCAAGTTTTTATTTGCAGAAATTGAATATAAAATGTTTATACAGAATGCATGTCGCTCCCCCTCCCCCTATTATTTATAAAATACAATGAATTCTAAAGAAAGAAATATATAAAATTATGAGCATTTCTCAGAATGGACTCGTAAGCAACGATCACAGAAATGTTGAAGATGACAGCAATTACAAATTTGCTGACATTTCTCACAAATGTTCTTTTTACTGATACTTTTAGTCGAAGTCTCTGGTTTACTGTGAATAACAATACATTTGCATCGCGAAAATTGAATGCTTGACGCACACCGTTTACACCACTGACCTCGACATCTTCCCTCACACACGACTAATTCACAAAAAGGACAGGCTACTGTACCACAAGACAGACACTGGTTAGAGACAAAGGTACCATCACTTGACCTACAACGAATATGGTATCGACCTTGGCAAGTAGAGCACGCTTCTTTTTGCTGACAATTGGTTTTGCTGTTACACAGTGCTAATGCTAAATGGCATCTACCACATTGAACAAGCTCTATCTTCATACTTGGATTGATACAAGTGGGTAATGAGCAAGACCTATTTCCGCATCTTTTTTTATTTTTTAGGAAAAAAAAAATCAGTTTATGTTTTTTTTTTTCTTCATCTTCTTCTTTACCTATCACATCGAGGTTCACAACCCATACATTTCAAAAGAGGCAAGATACCACAAGACATACACTGAAAGTCATGAGCCGCAGCGCCAAGATGACAAGTATTACAAAGTGCAACATCAAACGCAACATTCCGGTTTGTAAGTCGATTGAGAGCAGAATGAGCAAACCAGATATCTTGTCCAAACGATTTACTATCCAAGGGCGGTTCCATTCGACTCGAGTTCTCCACTGGCCCTCGGTGAAGTACTTTGCCTACGATCACTTGCGCTATTCTGCTTTTGATCGGATTCGATTTTGCCAAATGGGTCAGGTCGACTGCAAGTCGATAGGAATGTATGTTCCAACACGATTGAATGGATAGCGTCTCTACATTTTCAAGATGTTTCACGACAAGAAGAACAGAAGAACAAGTGACCTTGGTTCCATCCAACACCACGCGTTCGACTGCCTTGCGTAAATCTTGACGCTGTAAAAAGACGGCCAGTCTGAACAAGAAAATGTCGTCAATGTCCACTTGTGCAAACCAGATGGTCTTCCACGTCTCTGGTTTGTAAATAAACGAATGAAATCTGCGGTTGACCAAGGACAGCTGAAATCTTGACTTGGTGTCCAGCAAGGCAAATAACCTTCCGATGATCTTGGTAGGCAGGAAGGCAAGATGCGATGAAGGATGATCCACGATGGGGGTATCAATAAATGTATGTCGTTTGAATTTCTCGGTGATGGATGAAAGTGAACGGTTTGGCAACATTTTCTTTGACTCGTCTGCGGTAATTTGGCGTACATGTTGATTGACTGCAGACGTAAGGACATGCCGCAAGACCTCTGTGGGGCTTGTGCTGAGTTCCTTTGTCTCGCTCTTCTTTTTTACAGCGTCTGTTGATATTGTTTTCTCTGAGCTACTTGAATAGCCTGAGGAAGAGCTTAGTATCTCAATTGGTTTTTTTTGCGGCTGCTGCTGATCTTTTGAGGGATCTGTAAACGTTGATTCCGTTTTCAGTCTGCCTGATTGAGTTGCTATAAAGGCAATGTCGTCTTCACATAATAAGTGTAAAGGAACCGCAATGACTGAGCCATTTGGTTTTCGAAGTTTTACTTTTTTATCTTGAAATAGACATACATAGGAAGCAAGCACTTGGTATGTTCCGTCATTTCCTAACCAAAGTCTTTCGGCCATGTGTTTCTAAAAAAAAGGTGGAGTAATTAGGAAGGACCAAATTTATTTTTTATTGTCCGCTAAGCTGGTGCCTTCCAGGTACAAATTGGGATCACATGATAGGCAGAGATCAGCGCTGTGTAACTGTAGACCGTGTGCCCCCTTTATTTTATTTTCTCTTGCATCAATGTATGCACAGACTATACATAAGATGCTTCTTTTTCGATTACTCCTCATCACTGCAACTCATTCAATTTATTATAGCTTAATAATAATTATGAGACAAATGAATGAAAATAAAAAAGTATGTAAGCATTTATTGATATAAAAAGAAGTATAGTACATTACACATCAAGTCTTGTGTATTCATGTCTTTGCTTATAGGGTAAAGCTGCCTGATTGTCTGATATCACGGCTTGATGCACCGATGTGAAGCGTGAACTGGCCAGATGGAATGACCCATGAACTTGACTTTATATCCCAGATACTGAGCTCAGTCGATCCCAAGGTAAACTTGACCGTCGTCTTCTTTCCCTTCTTGATAAGCACCTTTTCAAATCCACGAAGTACCTTGGGTGGCTCTCCAGCGCTTTCAGGGAAGCTAAGATACGCTTGAACAACCTCAGCACCATCAAGGGATCCGCTATTCTTGACTACAACAGAGGCTGTCACCTTTGCTTTGTTGTTGTGGCCCTTCTTGGCCTTTAACTTCAGATTGCTGTAGGTAAAGTTAGTGTAAGACAAGCCATGACCGAATGGGAACTGAGGAGTGATGTTTTGTGCATCAAACCACTTGTAACCCATCAGGAGCTTTTCCTTGTAGACAATCTTGGCAGAGGAATCGATCTTGGCATTATAGTCAGAGGCCTTTTTGGCGATGGTGTAGGGAAGACGACCAGAGGGGTTGACTTTACCAGTAAGGATATCAGCAAGAGAGTTGCCAGACTCTTGACCAGGAAGACCGGGCCATACGACTGCTTTAATGTTAGGATGATCAATCCAAGGCATCAGCACGGCGCCTACAGAGTGAATGACGACAACAGTATTTTTGTTAGCATCAGCAACAGCATTGATCTAATAAAGAAGATGAATACAAGTGCTTAATATATGAAAAAGACAGTCCATACCAAGTTATCACCATTGTGCCATAAAGAAAGGTTGTTACGATCACCAACATTACCATCAACGGTGATATATTGTTCACCAGAGTCAGAATTAGAAAATACAAAAGCAATATCAGCATCCTTTGCAGCTTTGGCTGCTGCCTCAAGATCCCAATCATCCAATGATTGCTTGTAGTTGACTTTCTTACCCAAGGCATTTTTAATACCAGTGATAGGCTATATGGAAGTCAGTACAATTCAAAAATAACTACAAAAAAAGACTTACATCAATAAGATATGGGAAATCGGAAGTGCCAGATCCCCAACCTTGAACGAGTGTTCCATCATCGCAACCGTGATCTTCACATGCATTGATACCCCTACAAAAAAAGATGAATAACAAAATTGGGAATATCTTTATAAGGCCTATACTCACTTGGGATTATTTGCAGCATCACTTCCGATAAAAGCAACACTCTTGACTGACTTGACAGGCAAGGCACCGTCATTCTTCAAGAGTACAGTTGAAGCAGCACCCATTTCACGTACTAACTTGTAGTGATCAGCTTGAACGTTGACGTAAGGGGAATTTTTCATGTCAAAAGAATCGAGAGCAACTTTAGGATAGCCACTTTCTTGTTTAAATCTATACCAAGTGGCAACAATGCGGGTGGCCATATCAGTAGCACGTGACTTGGAGACTTTGCCATGGTCCACAGCAGCTGTCAAATTTTTGCCAAAGTAAGAGTTATTTGAATGATAAACAATATCACCTATGGTGTCAAATTATACAAGTCAGTACACTTACTATTTGTAAAGATATACAAAGAAAACATTCACCTGGCATGGTCATATCAAGTCCATGATTTGCAGACGGAACAGTGGACATAGTAGCAGACCAGTCTGATTGTACAAAGCCCTTGAAGCCAAGCTCGCCCTTCAAGACAGTGTTCAGGAGATAATCATTTTCACAAGCATAGGTACCATTTGCTTTGTTATAACTACACATAATAGAGCCAACGCCTGCTTCAACCGAACGAGCAAAGGGCCAAAGATAGATTTCGTGCAAAGTTCGCTCATCCACATCTGAGGATTCTGTAGTTCTATTCATCTCTTGTTCATTGAGTATATAATGTTTGGCAGTAGCAATCACCCCTTGACTTTGGACACCAAGGATAGTCTCAGTACCCAACACACCCGTCAGATATGGATCTTCACCTCCTGATTCCCAACCACGACCACCTTCGGGAGTTCTCATAAAGTTTATTGCAGGACCCAACATGACATGAACGCCTTTGCCACGGAATTCTTTGCCCAAATATACACCACGTTCATAGATAGCCTTGCGATCAAAGGAAGCGGCAGCGTTGATACCAGCAACACCTGAGGTGACATTCTTGCCGTATCGAATACCAAGAGGAGCGTCTTGTAAGCAGAGAGAAGGGAAATCTGGATTTTTTATCGCGTACGTATTACCCACACAAGGACCATTTTGCCATCCGACGCCGGTCGTAATGTTGACCATTTGTTCAAGAGACATCTGATCTACCAGTACCTTGGCTTTAGCGTAGGCATCGTCCCATGAACGAAGATTGACCTTGGCTTCAGCGATTGGTAGGACGGTATTGGTCGCTATTAAAACTGCCACAGCAACAGCAGATAGGGAAGGAATATACATAGGAAATGTGGATGAAAAGAGATTTGCGGGAAAAGTGTCGTCCTTTTGTATTGATCCATTTTCCAGTTCCAATGATTTCCCAAAACTATAAACTGATATAGTAACATTGATTCAATCCTTTTCTATCATTATCCCGAGTATTAAATCCGGGAAGAATTGTATAACTGAACTGATCCCGCTCATAAAGATGGAGTATGGTCTATGTCTCATATAAAAAACAAATTTCAGCAGTATTCATGACTTTCCCATGATTGATAAAGCATAATAAAATGGTATTACCATGTACATGACACAAAACAACATATTCATATTAATAGACTATTCCGCTCTTTGTTATTTATAAAGTAGGTAAAATATATACCTTGATTAGCTCGATCGTGTTCAAGCTATAGCAAATTGATGCTTCAGATATAGATGCCACTTGTAATGCAAATTAGGATGGTTTATTTGATTATTGTTACGATTTATTTCTCAGCATTTCTTGATTGATGTAAACACTGTAATACAATAATCCAGAAAAAGAAAGCATGGCCTATATTATAATCTTTTTTTTTTTTTCCTTTTTATTACCTTGTACACGTCTACTACTACATAAAAACAGACAGTTTTTCGGACCGAATGAAAGACACCATTTATTGGTTTCTTCTCAAAGCACATCAAATCTACTGTCACTAATGAAGAAACACGAAATCCTTATTGAAGGTGGCTGTTTTTTTTTTTTTTTTTTCAGTTTATTGCCGAAAGATGAAAAGAGGAAATAGATGACTTTTTTACTTTCCTATATGTAGCACTGAACGGGACAATTTCTTGTGATCTTGTTGCTTTTCCCTGAAACAAGACCTTCAAAACACTCCGGCACTCGCGGTATAATGTGAACAAACTTATGATCTCACACCAAACCATGAAGCTAACTCTTTAACGAATAGTTTAGCTTTGTCAGGTAAGCAAACCAGTGAACCAAAGAGTATTACGATCAGCATTCTGCGAGTTCTACTCATTCACTGCTCACTTTAAATCATTCAGGGTTTTCTAAGTTGTACAGTCCCGTTTTTAAAAAGGACGGAACTAGGATCATGCGAAAAACATTGAACCGGGACACTTCAAAAATATGTATAACTGCATTAAATAAACTAATCAAGACAAAAAGGAAATTATGGTAGATAAATTGACATTCTAGTAGACCATTAAAAATAGTTTTTAAAGACGCTTTGAACCCCTCAATGGAGTATATATGGCAACCAAAAATGAATAAAAATCACTAGCTTTTTTTTTTCTTTCAGTATAGTTTATAAAGAGTCATTTGACAGCAAATTGCCGAACATGCTTATGTAAGGATCTTTAGTAACAAAAATATCCGAGTGACTTTTTCGCACTAGATTCATAGTTCAAATTACGTTCAAGTGCAGCCACCATCTCAATTCGTATGAAAGGAATATACTTTATCCGACAGTCTGCCGTTATATGGTCAAATTGAAATACCACAACATGTGTTATTTATATAACAATAAAAGTTGAAAGTGTTATATTTATTTCAAAAGTTTAAAGGTTGGAATTTTAAAAACTGATACAATATGATGACATATTTTAGAGTGCCTTATACTATTGTAAAGCAGAATATGTGACATGCACCTGTAATCTAAGTAAAATGTGCCGCTTTATGACTAACAGTCGACAAACTTACCTTCCAGAAGGAAAGAAATATTTTTTTTACCATGTTATCCGTAATGATGCCTACAGCTCGAGCTTTTTTATCCTTATTAATTAGTAGCCGTTTGAGACATTAAAGATAGAGTCTGTTTACGGATAAACGTTTATGTCACACCAAGACTTGAATATTGCTAGTATGCGAAAGTTTACATAGAGACCTACAATATATAGTCAGTCGCCAGATCTTTAGCAGAAGTCATCTCACATTAAAATTTATTCGTGTTTTCAAGAAAATTTGTTTTACTGAAAATCACATATTTATTCTCAGTACTCTCCAAGTAGGCATACTGTAAATTTGAAAGAAGTAAAATTTTCATTGAAAAATACTGCAAATGGAAGTTTGGCTTCTGAACAATGAAGGGGCGCGGCTTTTACTATATTTTGAATAAAGAAACAATGTATGACTTGTCTTTGACAAAATGGCTGCATAATCTCGGATAAAAGGGAAAGGGAATATGTATATCTCCTATGTTGAAGATATCATGGTGAAGCGATCGCATCGAGGCAATAATATTAGAGAATGTATTTAGAATAATTCCTTTATGGTATGATGTGTTTACAGCTTTCTTTTAGGAAGAAGCCACTGCAGTCTGTCACCAGTCGTATAGCTGATAAAAAAATTCAACTTTTGAAGAGTACTCGTTTAGATCTTTAATTGTAAGTTTTTTCTTGATCTATTCAACTAAGATTTTTGAAATTTTGATACAAAAATCAACATGTAATTCCAAAGCTCTGAATTTTGTTCTTGTCTACATTATATTTATTCTCGTTTTTAAGCTCGTAATGGGCGAAATAACAAAATTCATAGTATCTGTCGTCTTTAGATTGCATATGTATTCTACTTCTTTACTACTAAATTGGGATTATCAATACTATACGCATATTTCTTTACGTTATCATTAATATGATAATTGTCTGTCACCTTTTCTTATATCCTTATCTATAAATAATGCTTGTGATTAAAGAATAAAACATTTATTACAATGATGCTTTGAAGTGCTTTTTTTTTTATTTTAAAGATCTTTCCTCAAAAAGAGATGATCCTTTTTAGACTATCCTTCTTTTTAAGAGGCTGTAGATTTTCAGTATCAAGTATAAGAATATCACTTGCTCTCTGCACAAGCTGTAAGAAGAAAAAAGACACTTGTGGCTTTTAAACTGAACGATGCTTGCTTTTTTAATGGGTTGATACATTGGAAAACCAATGTTCTCTGGTTCTGATCTACCCAAACCACGACATTCATTATCAGGAACTGCTAAATTAACATGGAACCTTGTATTCTTAATCAGAAAAGGTTGTTAAATATTGGTTAGCAAAAAAAAAAAAAAAAAAAAAAAAAAATGGCAATGGTGTATTGAAAAAATCAATTGATACTTTGACAGCTTTTAAACCTAGCGATTACCAGCGTGCGATCATTGATAAGGGGACAGGTTCACATTAAAAAAAATACTATAATTGAATGTATTCATCTCCTTACATAACCCAGCTAATAACGATTGAAAAGGCATATAAATACTAATACTTGCGGATGTTACTGAGTAAACTGCTTGTTCCTATAATATTAATAGATAATTGTACATATTGATACCATAAGCAATGTTGGCCACAGTACTTTAAAAGGGTCTGTTTGAATTGATGATGTCATAGTTATTTGTTCATATCAAATGGGTCTAAGTGCATTTGTCATATTCTCTTTTTCAGTAATATATCTTGCCTCAAAATTAAGACGTGATTTCTCATTAAACTAAAAGACTGTGAAAAAAAAGATCACATTCTTTATTTAATATCATTGTATCTAGTATTTATATCGTTTTCATAAAGGTTCAATTTGATCCTTTCTAAAATACTTTAATTATGACTATAGATCTAGGATGAATAAAGTTTAGTATGAAGATCTGTTCCTGGTCATGCAAATGGACTATTTATATCTATTTTTCATTTATGTATGATTGCCTCAGGAGCTACATTAAAACAGCTTGTGCTGATCTAAAGGAGCAAGATTAGTTATGATTGAATAAGAGAAAAGGATGTAGTAAAGCTTTGTACAACATTCATAGTTTTGGTTTTTTTTTTTTTTTTTTTTTTTTTTTCTTGTAGATTGAATATGAATCATGTTTAAAGTATGTCGGAGCACAACACAAGATTTACCGATTCTTAATGAGCAAGCACAATGCCATTGCAGGGCCGCTGCTGAATAAATGCTTCCACATGCTGGCAATATGTCTTGTAGTTCAATGATTGCTAGTATACTCCAAGAGATTTGTAGTAATCAAATCTGTTTTGTTCACAAAATGTTGATAAAGAATAGCAACTCAATAGCACCAAATATATAAAATAGTTTTATCTAATAATATATATCTAGAGTTATATGCTTTTTATAGTGTAAATATTTAATATATATACTATGCAGTTGGCTAAATGATACATTTTAGCATGCTCTTCATTGATTAGTCTTTTTTGTTAAGATGTACATATTAATAGGTCTATATTTCCGTATGCTCACGTTATTAATCTTTAATAATGCTTGATTTCTATACAATAATTATTTTGATGTACAATAAAATTAATGAATCTATATATAAGTACTTGAGGAATACAAAATGTTTCCTCCTCATCAAGTTTATTTTCACGCCAGGGAGGTTGTTGATTCTCTTTTTGCAGGCTTTTGTGGTTTTAAATCTTTTCAGCGGGCTAATCAAATTCTAAGCTAACATTCATTTTTATCATTACCAAAGTTGACATCGACTCATAAGAATTTTTGAGATTGTAAGTATTTTAGAAGCAAATCATTTTAGAAAATAATTCAGAAAAGACATAACAATAATAATAATTTTTTTTGTAATCCTTTATCTTGAAAGCGAGGAAGAAAGTCATTGAAAAACGATTTGCTTCCTTAAAGCAAAAAGCAATAATAATCAGCATTACAAAATACAATATTAAACATGATGCTTGCAAGTTGTTTGAAAGCAAAACTGGCGAATATGAATACATAAAATCAACCTTATAAACAAAGGAGACTCGAATAACAAAAAGTATGTAAACATTTATTGATATAAAAAGAAGTATAGTACATTACACATCAAGTCTTGTGTATTCATGTCTTTGCTTATAGGGTAAAGCTGCCTGATTGTCTGATATCACGGCTTGATGCACCGATGTGAAGCGTGAACTGGCCAGATGGAATGACCCATGAACTTGACTTTATATCCCAGATACTGAGCTCAGTCGATCCCAAGGTAAACTTGACCGTCGTCTTCTTTCCCTTCTTGATAAGCACCTTTTCAAATCCACGAAGTACCTTGGGTGGCTCTCCAGCGCTTTCAGGGAAGCTAAGATACGCTTGAACAACCTCAGCACCATCAAGGGATCCGCTATTCTTGACTACAACAGAGGCTGTCACCTTTGCTTTGTTGTTGTGGCCCTTCTTGGCCTTTAACTTCAGATTGCTGTAGGTAAAGTTAGTGTAAGACAAGCCATGACCGAATGGGAACTGAGGAGTGATGTTTTGTGCATCAAACCACTTGTAACCCATCAGGAGCTTTTCCTTGTAGACAATCTTGGCAGAGGAATCGATCTTGGCATTATAGTCAGAGGCCTTTTTGGCGATGGTGTAGGGAAGACGACCAGAGGGGTTGACTTTACCAGTAAGGATATCAGCAAGAGAGTTGCCAGACTCTTGACCAGGAAGACCGGGCCATACGACTGCTTTAATGTTAGGATGATCAATCCAAGGCATCAGCACGGCGCCTACAGAGTGAATGACGACAACTGTGTTCTTGTTGGCATCTGCAACAGCATTGATCTAACAAAGAAAGATGAATACAAGCGCTTAGTATATGAAAAAGACAACGCATACCAAGTTATCACCATTGTGCCATAAAGAAAGGTTGTTACGATCACCAAGGTTGCCATTTATAGAAGCAATTTCCTCGCCAGAGTCAGAATTAGAAAATACAAAAGCAATATCAGCATCCTTTGCAGCTTTGGCTGCTGCATCAAGATCCCAATCATCCAATGATTGCTTGTAGTTGACTTTCTTACCCAAGGCATTTTTAATACCAGTGATAGGCTATATGAAGGTCAGTACAATTCAAAAATAACTAAAAAAAGACTTACGTCAATAAGATATGGGAAATCAGCAACACCAGATCCCCAACCTTGAGCAAGTGTTCCGTTACTACAGGCGTTAAGGTAGCAAGCATTGATACCACTAAGAAATCAACTTTATGAGTACGACAAAACAAACTTTATAAGTCTGTTATTTACTTTGGATCGTTTGCAGCATCACTTCCAATAAAAGCAACACTCTTGACTGACTTGACAGGCAAGATACCGTCATTCTTCAAAAGTACAGTTGAAGCAGCCCCCATTTCACGTACTAGCTTGTAGTGGTCAGCTTGAACATTGATGTAAGGAGCAGAATTTTGATCAAAGTTATCGATGCCAACCTCAGGAAAGTCCTGGTCTTGCCTGACTTTATACCAAGCAGCCACAATACGAGTAGCCATATCTGTCACGCGTGACTCAGAGACCTTTTTGTTGCTCACAGCATCTGTCAAGTTTTTGCCAAAATAAGAATCAGTGGATGTAACAGTGACACCACCTGCGTTATGAGGAACTTGTTTAGTCTTTCACCCTAAGGAATGAGGAAAGGGATGGCTTACCTGGCATGGTCATATCAAGTCCGTTATTTGCAGATGAGACGGTAGACATAGTAGCGCCCCAGTCTGATTGTACAAAGCCCTTGAAGCCAAGCTCGCCCTTCAAGACAGTGTTCAGGAGATAATCATTTTCACAAGCATAGGTACCATTTGCTTTGTTATAACTACACATAATAGAGCCAACGCCTGCTTCAACCGAACGAGCAAAGGGCCAAAGATAGATTTCGTGCAAAGTTCGCTCATCCACATCGGACGATGATGTGTGTCTGTTGAGTTCTTGCTCATTGAGTAGATAATGTTTAGCAGTAGCAATCACCCCTTGACTTTGGACACCAAGGATAGTCTCAGCACTCATGACGCCACTCAAGTATGGATCTTCGCCTTCTGATTCCCAACCACGACCACCTTCGGGAGCTCTCATATAGTTCATTCCAGGACCCAACATGACATGGACGCCTTTGCCACGGAATTCTTTGCCCAAATATACACCACGTTCATAGATAGCCTTGCGATCAAAGGAGGCAGCAGCGTTGATACCAGCAACGCCCGATGTAATGTTATTAGCCCCTCGAACACCAAGAGGACCGTCCTGCAGACAAAGAGAGGGGAAATCTGGTTTGGTAGTAGCGTATGTATTGCCAGCACAGAGGCCCTTGCCATATCCAATGCCGGTTGTGATGTTGACCTTTTGTTCAAGCGACATTTGATCTACCAGCACCTTGGCTTTAGCATAGGCATCGTCCCATGAGAGAACATTGACCTTGGCCTCAGCGCCTGGCAGGACGGCATTGGCCGCTAATAAGACCGTCACTGCGATACTAGAAAGAGATAGGATATGCATTCGGATAATAATAATTTTTTAATAAAAAAAAACCTGAATGGAAGAGAGAAAAATAAGCTCTTTTTATACTGATTGATTTTTTCAGTCCTTTCACCTTATTTTACTGATGACGTACCTGTAATTTCCATGAAGTTTACCAGCATATTGCATACAAATTCCAAAGAAAAGGGATAAATCGGTATTGAAAGCGACAGATCAACAAAGTTTTGTACAAAACTTTGTGGGTTCTTGGCTATTCCATATTAGTAACACAACTCTGTGTTTTCGAGCAACACAAGGTTTGTATGGCCCAATGACGCTGATTTGATCAAACTCCACTTATTTGTTTCCATTTTTGGGTTTTAACCAGTTTCTGGGTAATATCGCCCTTTAATAAAAATACTTTTACTGTTTTCAGTTTTTTTCCCAAAGAAAACAACACCTCTGAATAAACCTAGTTTGTATTATATTAGTCTTGAAGCTTTTTGTAAGGAAAAAAAAGAGTGGTAGTAACCAATACTAAACAAACAAAGATAGCGAATGACAAAAGATTGTTGTATAATGCAGTGTTTGTTTGCTTTGATTTATTAGAAAATGAGATGAATCCTTCTTTCTGCCATTTTGCAAAGGCTCGAGTGATGCTCTTTATTTAAATCTCCGAGATGATTGGGAGAATTTGCAGAGATAGATCTGGAAAGAAAGAGACTTTATGATCAGGCAAAAACTGTATATACTGGAGCCGCCCTGAGCTGCGTATTTTCAATTTATAAGCATCGCTTTTCTCTCAGCATGGGAAGAAGCTAACGCGTCAGGTGAAATTGTTGCTCTTTCTTTTTCTCATGATGAGTCATTCAACATGGCCAAAACCAGGTATCTTACTGGACCTATTTTACAATTGCCAATGTCCCTTTTCGTTTTTCTGATACAAATCAACGGATAGAAAAGTGTATACACTTTTTTTACACTAAATTGGATTTTTTCAGCTGCTCCAGCGTATGAGCGACTGAAAAACCAAGTTAAAAAATCGTGTTTTTATACCGGCAATTCAAATTAAGGAGGGAATGATAGATTACAGTACTTCACTTCTGGTATTATGTAGGTGGATTTGTAGGAGAACTCACAGTACTGCAGTTGTCAGTTTACTATTTACATAGAATCACATTCCTGATGCTCATGGTAAAAGAAAATTAGTTTACACACTTTACTGGTTTATTCATACACTTTAATGCTCGAGTACGTGTGTGTAAAGCTGGCTTTCCCGTCTGTAAAGATCAATGTGTTTCCTTCTTTTGTTTCTTTGATTTCCATTCATTTTGATATGCTTGATTCTTCTTTTTATAGTAGAGTATGTTTATACTATAAAACCAAGTTCAACTTGATTTGTTTAAATTTACACATTGGCTTTATTTTGTAATAAAAAACAGTTTGTCATCAATCCCAATAACAAAATCATTTTAGGCCACCTTGATGAACGATTTATCCAGTATGCCGCGGATTGATCAACACTTGTATATAGAGTAGAAAAATAAGGAAAAAAGAGGGAAAGAGCAGAAAGTTTTTATTCAATCATGTAGAAACAGGTCACTATCTGTGCTTTTGACTAGTGATAGGCTTAATCAAACCTTTAGTGAAGTATCAAATGAACAAATGAAGTAGGACCAGAAAATTTGTCTCATCCATTAAAGCATAATTAGATTCTGCAGATCCCTTGACCCTGATCTATTGAATCTCTTGTTGGGAACAAAACACAAGTAAAATTTTAAACTTACCTTGTACTAATTTTCAGTTTATATCTTATTGGATTTACTTTTTTTTTTCTTTGCTATCAAAACACGATCAGTCTATGTGCTAAAATGAAACAGCTCACCGAGTTTCTGATTACTCTAGTTGCAAATTCTGGTCTAGGTTTTATCTGGTATCTATCACTGGCAAAATTTACAAGTTACACCCAAAGCACATTGAAATGCTTGCTGGCAGTATCTTCATCCTCCATCACTTCACACTCATGTTACACATCCCATAAATCTATACATCTGAGCACGCGGATAAAACATGTTTCACTTGACTTGAGAAAGTATGGTGACACATGTCCCTGAGTTTGCACTTCCTGAATTGGCTGTACAAAGGCCCTTTCGGAACCGCCCATGAATAGATTCAATATCATTAAGGGCAAGTAGGAATTTGTGCATTTGAAACTTTACTGATATCATACCACTACCGTTAAAGAATTTCACTAGGTTTATAGCTTATCTCATCTCTTCACAGTTTTGTTTTCTGTAGCTTCGTGTTTTATCTTGATATGGCCCTTTAAGCTTAATCACTCTTTGTATTGATGCTTTGATAAGCAGCCATATCCTGAAGCACAATGAATCTTTGACCATTAAAAAGATTCTCCTACTAGTGTTATTGCTCATCAACAAAGGTACAAAAACTATCAAGAGCACATCAGGCTTTAATCGAACTGCTATTTTATCTACAAGTAAGTAATAAAGAATCATATTTGTAAATAAGCTTTCAAATCTTGATAGATGAAGCAACCAATCAAACGAAATATCTGACCAAAAGACCTTCAGGACGTGATAGCGCAACTTTATCGCGAAATGTACAACTTTGACAGAAGGTTTGTCAATTAGAGTAACCTCTTTCTTTTTTGTCTTTAGAACTGGTTTACTACAGTTACGATCAAGAATATTATACACTTCTGTGCATTGGATTTTTACAATCTTCTTGACCTATTTTTAGAAACACTTTTTCTTTTGTCATTTAGCCAAAGGCAAGAGAATATGGACAAGCAGAACTAAAGAGAAGCCACGCATATCAATTATGATATTGTCTATTTTTATACCTTATTTCTTAAAATGGAATAAAAGAGGTTTCTACAGAAAGCTGTATTTCACAGAGAAATTGCAGTCTATCCTCATTCGTTTTGAGTATCTTCAAGAACAAGACACTTTGAAATTAACAAGGTATCTGTTGTCTGTTTCATTTTGAAAACATTTGCTTTGTCCACTTGGCTCTGCACAAATATATATGCCGTAGACCTTTTTCATGCACTTTTTATACACACTGAGATATATGTTCTTGGTCAGCAAAATGGCTCATCTAAATTCTCAAAAATGATTCCTGTTTAAAGACTGAATGGAGTTTTTTTTTTACTTGTCTTTATATGTACACAAATAATAGCAAAAGCACTTTGACTGTCACTGGTGTCGATGAATAGCAGCAAATGGCTTTTAATCGTATATACGTCATGGTGCTTTTTAGCAATTCTTGTCGTGTCAAACTCTTCAGACTTTGTTGACAAGGTATAGCATCAATAAACTCATGTTTTATTCCAAAATAGAACAAATCCTATCTTGCGTTCAACAAACAATAGAGGATGAGTCAGATATTCTTGGATGATAAATTTTGGTGGATAGATGAAAAGATTCAGTCAACGTTGACCAATGGTAAATCATTTCAAAGCTTTAATATGTAACAAAATTTTCTTTGCAACAACTCAGTTGCTACTCAGATATTATTCATTTAATTCCCTTTTACAAGATAAACCCTTTGAGTTAGGCTCACTGTTCATCTTGTCTTTATTATCTAGAAAATAAATTAGCTCAATTTAAATGGTCCTTGTCATCACAAAAAAAAAATTTTTTTTTAGTTGAGAATTCACAGAGGTGTATTTCATAGGATGTATAATAAAAATACTGATGATATAGAAAAAAAGTATGTGATTATTCAAATTTATAAGCAATGCAATTCTGAGATTGAGAAAGGATAAAGATAGTATTTTTGTCGTATGATAACAAAAGGTAGTAATAAAGTCTTACGTAAAGTAAGACTTGATGATACACTATAGATTATATGATGCTTATCACAGATAATAATGATACATACGTTTTATTTATTCAGACTAAACTATGCTAAGCATGATCTCATGCACAAAGTTCTAAAAGCTCGGCTTCTATTGTGTTCCTATTCCGAAAAAAAAAAGGGACAATCAATCAGTTTTCCCAATTCTTCCCCCTTTCTTTTCCTTTTAAAAGCCCTAGTGACCCATGTCAATCATACTCTAACCTAAAAATATCAAGACGTTTATTTCATAAAAGGCTATTTGCTATTGGAGACGTAATGTGAAAAATATAAAAAAGAAGGCTATAACGAAATACGTGTAACATTTCCTATTCTTTTCTGTTCATTAAAGATGTTACATCAAAAATACACGCCGTGTGAACAATATGCGCGGAAATTGTGAACAGTATTTTTTATTGGTTACTAAAATGATTTTAAGCGTTTATGTTTAATTTGTGTTGTTGTTTTTATGAGAAAGACAAAAAAGAAAACATTCATGTCTTTTTCATGAGTTTTGTGACTAAAAAACGTTTGATGTTAAAACTACAATGATCATGTATAAATATGGGATTTCCGCGTTTGGAAGACCCATTCAATCTTTTCTTTTTGTATGAAATAATAAAAAACAGTGTCAATCATAAAAAGAGAAAATAAAGAAAAGATAAAAGTAAAAAATAAATGGTTCAACGGTTGGTTACAAGACATTTAAAATTAAAATTTCATGTTGTTAGGGAGTTTAGTATTGAAACACACTGATTTGTACCTATCTTGAAAAAAAATATAGAAAGTAATAACAGATTAACCTTTTTTTTTTTTTTTTTTTTCTTTCTTTCTTTCTTTCTTTTCTTTTCTTATTTTCTATTAATTATACTCATCTTTCTTTTTTTTTTGCTTGATAAATGACAGAGATCAAAGGTTTTATTTAAGCTTCAGATTTGACTGTATTTTAACCTTTTTTAATTAGTTAAAGTGTTTTATACGCTTGGCAAATTAAATGCAATACGTATTACGACATTTACAATGATAGTAAACAATAGAGAAGGAGAAGAAGATGACTTATCAACAATTCCAGTGTCACTTAATAGTTGTTTGTGGTCTATTTATTCTTCTAGGTAAGATATAAAAAGTAATCATCTTCTTACTTACACAAGTTAGCCCTGATATCATCTGCAGAGACCACGATCTATCTGTTTACACTGCCAGTTTTCGTGAGTCAAATCTAAAAGAAAAATCATTTATTTGGCAAGGACATGGTTCGTTCTCTTGGATTATTGAAGAACAAATAAAAGTTTATGGTAGAAGATGTCTTACAGATAGATCAGCTATAGAAATATACATTGATCTTCAACCAGTAAAATACTTGCCATCTTCATATGAAATAATTCTTATTTTTCTATTTATAGACAATGAAGTGGACTAAAGATGATTTCTTTTCTGCACTAAGATCAGAATCACTTGAGCAAATCAAATCTTGTACATCAACGCCTTTACATACAACATGTCAATGTTACAATGTCCCACATCCACAACTATTTCCTCCACAGAGGATGATTGAAAATGAAGCAGAAAAGAAATCTACAAGTCAATTACCTTCCTTGCCTTCCTTGTCTTCTGTCTCTGTCTTTCGTCCTGAACCCATTTTCCCTACCAACACGTCACCAAGCAGCTACTATCAGCAACCGCCAAAAGAAACTGAAGTTTCTTCACTTTCTATAGCCACAGCAGCAACAGTGGTGAATGACAGGAGAAAATCTGCATTTACATCTATTTCAGATAAAGCAGCATCTAGTTCAAGTAGTAACAGTAGTAGAAGTCATTCACCTGAAATTCAAAATGAACCAGGTCCATCTTTTAAAAAGAGAAAAAAGACACCTGAGCTCTATAAAGAGATAAAACCAAAACAGGTCAATACGACTGTAAGAACTTATTATGAAGTAGAAAAAGACAGCCAAGGTGTTTATATCTTACCTGCCGAAGTTGACTCTTGGACAGTGATCAACCTTGGTACGGTTATTTATGATAGACCAGCCTATCATAATCAAAGGTATATCTATCCAGTCAATTATACTGTACGCAAGTAAGCATCCCCTTTCCCTCCTATTTTTTTCTTTTCTTTTTCATCATCCCACGTATACAATTAAGCTTATTTCTAGGTGGTACCGAAGTATGGTGGATCCCAAAAGTGATACACAATATACCTGTCGCATATTGGATAATGGGAGGGAACCTAAATTTGAAGTAACAGCAGATGACTGTGACGAGACTTATTCTGGACCTACGCCCACTACCGTTTGGACAAAAATCGTTCGGTAGGTTATCAAGCAAGAGTGTAACAATCACTAACTAAAAATAATAGACAAGCCTTTGCGATCCGAAATCAGGAATATGGCCATAACCCGGTGGGCCCAGATTTCTTTGGGTTACGTAAGAATACGATTGCTAAAATGATTCAAGACCTGCCCAATGCTTCCAAATGCTCTCAGTATGTCTGGCAGACGTTTGAACCGGCGAGGATCAGTAAACCAGGAAGAAATCGTCGCAGGGCGGTGATGGATGTGATTGGGGGTGTGAATTATGGGCTAACAAGTGGTCGATTGCTCAGTAGTGTGCCTACTCAATATGCTTCAAGATATGAGCGAAAGGGTCAAAGACAGCTCTCGGCTTCCTCTGCCTCTTCTAATTCAATCAATCATTCTCCTCAATTGAGTGATCATTAATAAGTGTAAATGTGTGTAAATAAGTGTGAATATGTATAATTGCTTAAAGTGACATTGTTGTACAGCTTGCCAAAAAAAATTTATATAAACAAAAAGCCTTGTATATGTTTTTCACATGCGTCGGAAATAAAATAAAATAAAAAAATAGGTTATTGAACATGGCACTGAAAACTTTATCATCCATAAAAAGAAAAAAGACATTTAAAAAGCTATATAAAGATTTAAAAGAATGAATAGATTTTCCTTCTTTTAGGCAACACGCACACTTTTTATTTATTTACAACTGTACATGTCGCAGTTGACTGTGATTGGATGGCAATGCATAAAGCGGATACTTAATTATCCTTGGACAATCGTAACAGAAAATGGAGGCTGTTGTTATCCACTGATTTAGATAAAAGGGGACATGAATACATTTATTATCGATCACTTTATTTTGTAGCTTATGTATCATGAAGCTCAAATAAAACCAGTGCTAGTAACGCGCGTAAAATATTCTAAAGACAACCAAGAGTACACCCATTTAGCTCAACAGCACAAGAGATCATCAAAAGACGCAAGAAGCACAGATGATTTAAATACAGCCAAACTGACTATACGAACAAAGGTGTACAAATCAAATTTGAAATTACAAAAATCATTAATTTTCAATGAACCAATATTACACAAAGAAACCAAATGAAAAAGGGGGAGAATAAGAGGGGAACAGAGGAAGCCAATGATCTCCTGTTGAGGTCAAGCGAAAACAGGATAATTTGTACTTGTGTTACCGGGATTTTTTAAACTTTTTTTTTTTTTTTTTTTTTTTAAAAAAAACAACTGAAAAGCAAATGCCTTATTTTAATGGCAAGATCCAATAAATTACAAAAGCCACCTCGTTTTTACTTTTGGAGAAAAACCTTGTCTTTATCTGACCTCAACTTACCACGCCGTTCAAAAATCACTGTTGATGCCCTTCGTACATTAAGTTTACTTCCTTCCATCTTTGGTTGGGCATATAACTGGAAACAGGCTTTACAGGTCCCACTGCGTGATGCAGGAGGTGCTGTTATTCTTCAATGCTCTCAGCTTGACTATGTTGTTGCTAGTTTTTGGGTAAAGGATAATGAAAGAAAGAGATGTTATTGACATTGGAGAATAGTGTGCTTTGGCAGGTTATTGGAATTGGATATTGACAACGAGTATGATGAGACGTTGGATATACCATTATGAGATCACCAATGCCATTGTTCGTCTCATCACATTCATTGTCATCACTTGGTCCATTTCAGCCTTTGTCAGTTCTCACAATGGTCCCGATCAGCCAATTCGTACTTGGATGATCAACTGCTTCATATTACTCATCACCGACATTATTCGACTTTCGATTGTATCTGATCCAAAATACCACGGCAAGAACGCCAACGTCAAGGACCCCAATCTGTTCTTGAAGCTGACCATCACCAAAGTGCTCATCATTCCCATGTCAGTCGCCACTTGTCTTTCAGTGATTGCCGTCTTGATACAAATTGACCAACTGCATTATGTGACGAGCCAATTGATGACGGGTCCGGTGTATCCAGAGTCCATCACGGCCAACAAATCTACGTTGTTGATCTTGATCATCTCTTGCTGGTCACCTGCTTGTTTCGAAAGGAGACAGATGCTACGAAAAGCATCCCTGATAAATAATACAGACTATCGCTTCGTACTCGGTCAACCTCCTTCAGCCAGATCACAGCTCTGGGTTGGACCAGAGATCATTAAGGAATCCAAAGTGTATCAAGACATCATCCTCGTCCAGTCCTCTGATACCGAAGCAGATAAAAGTAGAAAGGTCTTTGAAGCCGTCAAGTGGGCCAAACGATTAGATCATGATTATATTGCCAAAGTAGATGATAATGTGTTTGTGCGTTGGGATGTTATCATTCAAGAACTGAATGATATGAAACCCAGAGAATATTATTGGAAAGGGCTTACTTATAGGTAAAGAAGGATGAGCAAAAAGTGAAATCTAAAATGTATGTTTAGAAATATACCCACTCGTATCTTATCAAATCATAAAACACTCAAGACAGACTATGCATTACCTATAATTCCAGCTTATACCCACAGCATGCTCTATCTCTTCTCAAGAGACCTGCTCGACTTGATCGTCTACCCCAGCTCGCCCAGACGTTTCATCCAAGGCAAAGAAGACGGTGAAAACTTCGCAATTTGGCTGTTTGGATTCAACATCCAACCTGTACATGACAGACGCATACAGGATGCAGATGATGTGTGTGAGAATGATCTGATTGCTAAACGCATGGAAAAGACGGCTGATATGCTCAAGATGTACTCCAACCTTCACAGCGGACGCTCGCTCTGTGCTGGATTTGATACCAGTGGTTGTGCACTTTGTTATGCCTGTCAGACCAAAAAGCCAAGTTGGAGAACATTGAATTTGGCCTGTGATCCTCTTCAAGGCATCACCTTGCGTCAACTCGTCGGCTTTTCTCATCTGGCTGGCTTGACGTCCAACTCCTAGCTTTTTGATTTGCCGCTCACAACAGCACAAATTGCTCATCCACTCTCCCTATTTTTGTCTATAAAATACATTAGGCACACGTCCCGTATTTTTTTTTTTTTTTTTTTTCCTCCGTTTATTTATTTTTTTTTATACAAGCGAAGTAAAATGGCTGTAAGTTGACTAATCAACAAAAAGACAAAAAACTTATTTTTATTTAGACTTATGTTTTTAATGTTGAGATGTCTTGTTCAGGCTGCTCTAATGCTGTTGAAAGAGCCTTGAAAAGATTAGGTAAAGATGGTAGAAATGGGTTACTTTAATATTTAAATAATACAATATAATATAGGCGTTGACAGTGTTACAAGTGATTTGGAAAAACAAGAAGTAGTTGTTGTCAGTGACCTTCCAGTGGAAGACGTGTTGGCTGCTATTCAAAAGACGGGCAAAACTGTTTCTGTAAAGAATTAAATAAAGCTATGAGCCATTCCAAACGATGGTGATTTCACCTTCTCCTTTTGATGACTCACCCGCTGTTACTTTCTCTTTGGATGACGTGGGTGAAGCAGAGGCCTTGTTTTTATCGTCAAAGGGATCATCCGTTTTTTCTGGTTTTAAGGTCTTTTTAAAAGACGCACTTCGATTCAATCCGTCATGAACCTTGACCGTATTGACGCGCATGATCTGAGGTTTTGCTCGAATCACTTGAGTGGCTTGAATGACCGTTGCCTTTTGCTGCTGCTCTGAATTAGATTCGACAGAGGCTCGTCTGCTGACATGATTGGAAGCAAAAGTTGAAACGCTGGCATGTCTATTGTCTTCTGTACTTTGTCTGTGTGATTCAGGTACGAATGTAACGGGTATCACTCCTGAAGTCACTCTTGACTAGACACAAACAAAAAAAGTTAAAATGAGACGTATACACTTTAATTATTACCTGTTGAGAAGTGTGCATCATTTCCTCTTGTTGTCTTGGTGTCATGTTTCTTTTACTTGAATTATTGACAACTGCTCTTTTTAATGCCAGTGGTATCGCATTCTTTTTTTGTTTGTGTCGAATAAAGATATAACCTAAACACCCCAGTAGTGCGCCTCCGCCCACTAAACCACCGACAAGACCACCAATGAGACCAGCATTACTCGAAGAGGAATTGAAAGAGTTTGAACCTGATAAACCAATGGCTTCTGGTGACATGCATGTTGGTTCTGGACAAACACCTTGACTGGTCATGGTTCCCACAATACATACATTGCCATCTGAACAACTTGGTGAACAAGTCTTTGCACAACCTTTTTTTGAATACAAGTAAGAAAAAAGAAGAAAAAAAAAAAGATTTATTTTTCAAAATTTACTTTGTGCATTTATACTATAAATAAACAAGAACAGTAAAATAAATACAGGGCTTTTCATCCTCTCCCTCTCTCTCTCTCTCTTTTAGTATGAAAAAAAAAGAAGGGAAACAAAAGAAAGTTTTATTTTAATTAAGAATCTAATATACAAGTGTGACAAGAAAAATAAAAAAATTAAATTCTAATAAAATCAATTACCATGTTTCATAAACCCTTCCCACTCATTCCAAGTAATCCCACTAGGCACATCCCACAAAGGGACATCGGACTTTAAACTTGAGAGATCAAAGTCTTGTAATAAATTCATATGGTTGCTGGTGAATAGATCAGATTGAAATTCCAAAGGATGATTTAATGGCTGCTGATCCTGCTGCTGCTGCTGCTGTTGCTGCTGTTGCTGCTGTTCCTGCTGCAGTGCCTGACTCAATCCTGCCTTGTTATTGTCACTCAAGGATCTTTTATAGAATCCAAAAGAATTCAAAGAGAAATTAAACATGTCTTCTGGTCGAGTACTATTTAAAGATGGACTGTTTGCAGCCAAGGCGGTAGCAGAGTGGTTTGGATAGAGTAGATTGTCTGATACAGATGGCAAACTCTCTCGAGTGATGATGACTGACTGATGGGCGTTTGATACAGGGGATGGGCTAGAATCTGGTGAATAAGAAGTTTCTGTAGGTGGCACAAAATAGGAGGAGGCGATGGCAATCAAGACCTTGACGGTACGCGTACGATAGAGAGAAGGTTCGCATGTATAGAGCCTTATACATCGATCCAGAGCTTCCTGTCCTTCTTTCCGCAGCAGTTGATTTTCTCCTCTTGCGTTGTGTAAAAAGATGATGGCTGCTTGAAATATACAACTATAGATAGACAGTGAGTGAGTATGATTGATGGAAACATGAAATTTTACTAGGTCGAGGGGCTCCAGGGAGCATTTGCTAATGCACTTCCACTAGATATTTCTGCCGCATGAAGTACATAATAGGCTGCGCTTGTACAGATACTAAGTGCTCTGAATGCCAATTCGGTATCATCTGTTTCTGCAGTAATAAAGGGTCGGTAAATAAAAATCAAGACGGTATAATAGAATATTTGAAAGACAGGTGTGCTTTCTGTATCTTCAGATTTCAAAAGCCCTTCTTTCAAAACAGATTGTTTCCAAACATCCAAGTTGCGTTCTAAGTTATCAATGGCCTCTTTACTTCTCTTGTGTTTATTTTTGGTCGAATAGAGCGCGACGAGGACTTGACCGAGTAAGTCTGTGATACCAATGAAACGCCGAAACCCGTCATAAAGTAATGTGTTTTGATCCACAGCAGTATAGGCCTCAAGAAGGAGCGGAGGTATAATTTGAGCCTTTGTACGAGGCGTGCTTGAGTCCAGTTCATAGGACGAAGGTAGTTTGACATCAAATTCATCATCAATAATGGAAATCGGTCGACCGAGCTGAGCAGAGACCCATCGATCAACAATATAGCATGCATACCATAGTCGTCTTCGAAGCTCGATTTCTTGAGGCGGAATATTCCAATTTGAGCAATCGAGATGAAGTCCCAGATCTTGAGCTAAGCGAATGGCCATACCTGTAATAAACCTATTCTGTATTTAAGAATAAAAAGATGAGAATTGAGTTTCTGATCTTACCAATAACTCATGTCTTCATCATCATTATCTGCTTCATCTTCGATATACATGCTAAGTGTCAAAAGTGTTTGTATTGTAGAAATTAGAGGTCTTTTATGCAAAATGCTAATAATTTGATAGGCTTTCTCTTTTAGCTGTTTTCTCATGGTCACAAACTCTTTTTGTGTTAGTTTGCCTTCAACATCTCTTTCTGTTGCAATCATGGATCCAATAAAAACTAGGGCATAAGTCAAGTATTTATCGGGTGAAGATGGATTACGAAAGTAATATTGCTCCAGATATTCAATCTTGTTAATAATCGGACAATCAGCGTGCAATTGACAAAAGTACCTAAAGATCATTAGTAACAATACCGTGATCTGAGCAATATCCTGTTTACTTGTGAACAAAAATATCTGCTATTTCAGCCGTCATCAGTGTGATGTCTTCAAGCATTTTGGCTCTCTCAGGCACTGGCGCATTCAATTGGACGGCTAAAGGGCGTTGAATTTCTTTTGTCTTTATGATAACATGTTCCTCCGTATCGTTGTTTACTTTTTGTATAAACCAAGAAGGTTCAGCCAAGAATCGAATCTTTCTTTTTGACATCAAGATATCTTGATCCACTAAATGCATACCAGAGCTTGATCCTACATATCGAGTACGTTGATAATCTTTGACTGTCAAACCATTCATCTGTTGCTGAAGTGCTTCTATTTCAGGTGGCAAATCCGCCATCATATGGCATGCCAGTCCAGCTATATATTTTTTTTATTAGCAACATTCATCATGCTGGGTGTGTGTAAAGGGTAGATTACTAGGCATATCATTCTCGTCGACTTGTTCTTCCTCTTCCTCTTCCTCTTCGACATCTTCTATATCTTCTAATCCAAGTTGTTTATTTTTTGCTAGATTCTGGAGCAGCCCCTCCATGCGTTTCAGACGATTCTCAAGCATCTCTACATAACTTCCACCTTGAGGACCTCTCTTTTTTTGTTTTGTCAGATAAACACAATCCACTTGCGCTTGTTGACATTTCGTACAAGGTTGTCTGAGACTGCCATCGCAGCGAGTCTTTTTTTGTCGACAAAAGTCACAGCTTCTTTTCGATCGTGTACGTTTTGTTTTTAGGATCTCGATAGGTTGATGGGGTTTGTGATTGAATGCAGGTGCAATTGGGATCATATTGAAAAGGATAATTCTAAAAAAAAATGCTAGATAAACTCAAACCTATGGATGGAATTCATGTCGGAAATTAATTAATCCGAGACATTCATTTACTTGTTAGTAAACGCCGATTATGCCGGAGTCGGTTTATCCCCTCCGTTTTCAGCTTCATAGTGCCGGTGGCTTTATATGGCGAATTTATGAAACCATATATCATGGCAGAAAGAATATACATCTTAATAGCTCAGTTCCTTTATCGATCACTCACATGTGCCGGATAATATGCTTCCAGGCTATTTTCTATCTTGTGTCCAACACACTAAAAGATATTAACAATACAACTTCTCAAGGACGGCCCGGTAGCAACAAATGCCCCGTTCTATCAAAAACCTACCCTCTCATACCTTCCGTAGCACTAAACATATTATCTACTACAGCATCTATTATGAGGGATGCAGGATCGCGGACCTGAACCACTCTTTCTTCTGTCGCCCACAGATCGTGATTGATCTTATACTCTGGTTACCTATGACAACTCAAGAGCGAAACAGTTGTATTCGCTGGCGTATTGGTTGGTTGCCTAGAGGCAGACTAAAATCACGCCCAAGATATCCCTCATGCAAGCTCACACGTTACACATTGTCTCGTTAGGCATCAACGATTTTGCCTTTCTGTAACTATTTCTTGATCCCTTATTGTTCCTCTTTAGTAAGCTATTCGCGTGCTCTTTTGTTTCCTTACGATAGATCGGCTCTTGGTCTGTTATATGTTTGATCCTATTTGAGGTTGATCAACTACAACATGGTTGTCTTTCTCAGAGCACTACTTCTCTTGGTGAATGCTTCCTTTGTTGGATCAGCTCACATCCTTAGCTTTCTGGTTCCTATACCATTTACTTTCATCCTTTTTTGCCCTTGTTCCCTAAGGTTTTTTTTTTTTTTTTTTTTTTGATTGATCTTACCCGGGCGGTTGTTTATTTTTTGCGCTCAATTGCACATTGAATGAATAAAATCCTTTATTTTTCCCTGAATAGTGGATTTGAAACTTCGATTAGTGGAAGTTAAACATCCACTTTTCATAATGATAAAGATCATTCTTACACTCACTCTTTATTTATTTTTCTTTTATTACTATTTGTGTACCATTTTCAAAAAGTAAAGTCGCATTTTTACAAATTTTATAATACGTTTAAATAATGCTTTTAAAAGCTTAAATGAACACGCGGTGTCTCAAGTCACCATAATTGCCCTAGCCAGATCAAATGAGACATGAAAGAAGCTAAAAAAATCCCTTATGGAAGCAAGGGCAAAAAAGGAAAAAGAATGTGAATGAGTAGTGAGAGAAAGACGTGTCATAGACATCTGTGTGAGGTCGGCTGACGAAGTTGGCGAATCTTTTTATGTGAAGTAGGTGGTTAGGTTCATAAAGGATAATACAAGCAGTTGGATGAACATATTGGATATTTATCTACAAAGTGTATACATGGTCAAGGATATGTCCTGTGCGGTACTTGTATGGTGGGCAAGGTCATACGATGCTAAGTCGTCGATGTCAATAAGGTCAGACTGGGCAAAGAAGTTGGCAACAGCATTGTAAATGGGAGTCTTGAATTGTCGGAGGGCGGCGCAGATTCTATGGAGGAATGCTTAGCGAGCATGTTGTAACCTGCGGTCAATAGGTTCATTGATGAGAGTAGGGTCGCGAATGATTGATGGATCTAAAGGATCGAAATTGCAACGGACTGTAATATTGAATTTGCTTAATTGTAAACGGATCTCAGTTTCATAACCAATGTGGGTAAGGAAGCTGACCAAATTTCTATCTGAATAATGAATATCCAGAATTCGACGGGTGTTGACATGTAACCTGCAAACGCTGGAGCGCAATTGTTGTAGAGAGAGGCAGTGTCGAATGGGTACATGGATGAGTTTAAAGCTTGTTGGTTTAGAAGGTGAAGAAAATTGCCTGGCAATAGCAGTCAGGCTAGGTTGGGATTTATCGCGTTTAGGCTTAGCAATCTTAGGGAGAGAAGTGGAGGCGTTGTTAGGCGATGGGAAACGCTTATATGAGGAGGGAGAGCTACGAGAGAGAGAGAGGAAACGGTTGGCGATGTGATGCGTCCAGATGGAGAAGGTGGGATGTCTGTGGTTGACGGCTCCGGAGCAAGTTGCTTCCGTAAGAAACCATTCTCTTGTTGTAACTTGCGTATCTCAACATGGCTGCAGCTAAGTCTGCCTGAAGTTGTTGGAGTTGCTTGCTGTTGTGGTGCATAGCGAGGACTTCCAAACAAGGCAAAAATATATAGAGAGTGATGGAAAGCGGAAAAAAGTCCTAAATTTTATAATGCACTCATGAAGACGGCTTTGGAAATATTGTGGGAGAGAATGGAGAAGAAGCAGTGATCACTGAAATCGAGTTAACGTTGAAACTTATCCACTAGACAGCGTTACGAATTATGATCAAGTACATCGACTTGAAGTCTTCTGAGAAGTAGGTTATAAAAAAAGAAGAGCGGGCTGGTGAATTCCTATTCGAGGCTCATTCAACATGGATAGGAAGACGTGCTTACAGAAAGTACTCGGACGAGGATAAAAAGTATTTCTTTGAGCTAGTTTATGAAAAGGGTCTGAAAGTAGCCCAAGCCGCAAGGAAGCTAGGTATGACTACGCGGATTGCCCAGGGGTAGCTATAATAAAGACCAAAAAGATCCACAAGACATTACTCAGCGAAAAACTGCTCAGAATCCTGCTGGAAGACCATCATCTTTAGGCGAGGATCACAGGATATTTTTAGTTGATTACATTGACAAGAAGGTATCGTTGACATTAGATGAAATAATGGGCGATTTATCAGCCCAATTTATAGACCTGAGCATCTCTAAAACTACTGCATACAATTTCATAAAAGAAGAGTGTAGAATCAGCTTGAAGAAGGTACACTTCCATTCAGTGGAAAGAAACTTATCTGAGAACATCGAAAGAAGATACGAATGGATTAAAAGATAGTTGGAGACTGGTATGGACTATCTCAGTAACTGTATATTTATCGATGAAGCTGCTTTTCATATCAATATGAAAAGAACTGTAGCTTGGTCTAAGATAGGTAGTCGTGCCGAAGTAGTTATACCCAAAACAAGAGCTAAGACTACGACCATACGTGGGGCAGTTTCTCCATATGGAGTTATCAATGTGAAAGTGAGAAAGCCAAGAGCCGTTAGTCAAAATAAGAAGAGAAAGGCAGGAGGCTGTAAAGCTATAATCAACACTCAAATTAGGGGTGGTACTGTCACAGGCCTCTATTTCAATTTCATATGCGACACAATGGATGTTTTAGACCAACACGAAGAGTTCAAATATTGCTACATAGTAATGGATAACGCGCCTATTCATAAGAACGCTGACATTGAAAAAGAGATTAACAGACGGGGACATGGTTATGTATACCTTCCTCCATATTCCTCTGAGCTAATTCCTATTGAGCAGTTTTGGTCTGTTTGTAAGAGCAAAATGAAAAGAGAAGAGCTCTTGCAAGAAGAAACATTATCCTCAAAAATGCGTGATGCATGCAATAATGTTCTTTTGAGTGATCTTAAAGGATTTTGTAGATATTCCATAGCACGGTTTGAACATTGCTTAAACATAAAACATATTTGATAAAGAAATATACTTAATTAGCATAATTTAGCTAATTTGTATTCTGAATTTGGCGTCGGGAAAATGCCTAATTGTATTTTTTAAATTCAGCTAATTTTTTCAGAAGGTTGTGTTGTATTCCAAAAATAATCATTGTATAGCAATCAAGCATTATTAACGATTGACAGTGTGAGTATATGTAAATGTAGACTTACTAATATGTATATATATATATATATACCAAAATAGACTGGTGAATGAGGAGCAAGTGCTTATATTAAATTATGTAAAGATCTGCATAATAGCCATCTGCATAATGCTTAGGATATTTCACCATCCGCACAGTACATATATTAATATCTACACAGTGAAAAGTATACAAACTCTGGTCATATATTATTAAATCAAAATAATATATGATTTTGGGTCCTATTGAAATCTTCATTTTTATTTTTGTGAACAAAAAAGTTTGGCGAATAATTTCTAAAAAGAGCGTACAATATATACAAAAAAGTAAAAAGTAAACGCGACATTTATCCCTGAAAATAGTGTAAACACTTTTTTTTTGTTGAGTACCGCTTAAAAAATAATAAAAATCATAAAGCGTACCTAAAAATCCCAACTAGCGGATTTCCATGTAACATTTGTGTAGATCAAAGTTTTTGTTTATATTGTGTATAAAAATACAAATTAAAACACATTCCTTCCACTCTTTTTTATTCAATTTATTTAATGAACACTATCAACGCAAAATATAGAGAACGTATGCTGATATGAAACTGTTTTTTTTTTTTTTATAATTACTTAGTTACTAACATAAATTTTGGTAAAGATATTTCCTCAGTTATAATTGAGTTAGAAAGTACGAAACCAAAATCGGCTACTCCGACGAAGATCTTGTCAAGATTAGAAGACAAAGTACTTGAAGAATTAAACCAGAATTCAGG
Source organism: Rhizopus delemar RA 99-880 (assembly GCF_000149305.1). Classification (NCBI taxonomy): domain Eukaryota; kingdom Fungi; phylum Mucoromycota; class Mucoromycetes; order Mucorales; family Rhizopodaceae; genus Rhizopus; species Rhizopus delemar. The sequence goes on from NW_027137829.1 coordinate 931,055, forward strand.
CGAAGCCGAATTTGATATTGACAACTTCAAAGACATTTGGTCAAGAAGAATCGCCTTGCTTCGAAAAGAGCATAATTTAAATGATTTTGTATGTATAAATTATCACTTTTATAAATATGCTTGTATACATTTTCACAGCTTAGCTTTTTGCTGCTATGATGGTTGGGAACTTTAACTAACAAGCATAAATTTTAATTATCTTAGAAAATGCAAATTTCCAAAAAACTATGGAGTAAAATCATTAAAAATAAGACAACGATATCAGCAACAGAAAAAACGGTAGAAATGACATCAACAACACGAAGAAGCTCTAGAAGCTCTACTTCATCATTATCATATTTGCGATTGTTGGATGTCGATGACCGAGCTGAATTTGACAAGATTTTTAACAACATCAACAATAAGTGGGTGCTTAAGTCAGGAAGAAATGTTGAAGACTTGATGTATGAAAAAATCAAAGGTTTTAAATATGAACAGTAAGTAGAAACTAAAAACAGTCGAAAAGTTTAATTAGTTTAATTTTTTATGTATTGAATTTATCGTACAAAAAGTCTCGGTCATTCGTTTGTACTTGATGTGACTGATGACATTTGGAGAAATGTATTCAAGAAAGAAGAGATAGAGGAGATAGAAGAAGTAACAGACAGCAATGAATTTTATAATGAGCTGCCTAAAAGATTAGTAGAGTTACTTGAAAAATTGAATGGAAAGGTAAATAACTTAGCACAAAGTATTTTCGTTTATGTATGTGTTAATAATTTGAAATCATTTCATTTATTTATTAATTAGAAAACTTTTCAAGAAGTTTATCTGGAGTTTAAGGATGTCAAAGTTGACAGATATGAAGACCCGGAATTGTATTGGGTCAAAACAAGTGTCTTGGAGTTTATAGATTTATTCCATTGTTCCAATGGAATTGAAGTTGAGACGGAACAAGACCTGTTGGATGATGTGTTTGGTTTTGTGAAAAAAATCCGGGCCATTAGTAGGCTGATAACAAAGAAGTAAGAATTTAAAATAATTTAAGACTATTATTGCATGTATTTGAATATGGAAATGAACAAATGACTTACACATTCAAAGTGCATCCGGCAGTACTGCTTCGTCAGAAGCAAAAAATAAAAAAAGAAAGATTGATGGTGAAGCATTGCCAAGACAAAAGGCAGGTGATGCCTACGACTTGGTATTCAAGCATTTCTCTTCGGAAATTGGATGTGTGGAAGTTGGTCTGAAGGATAAAGGCCCTAATGGCACAAAAGAAATGCAAGAAAAGGGAATGAAAACCCCAAAAATGATGAAGGCTTTCTGTTGTAGGATGCTCGAGCAGTATCCTACAGCAGAACCTAATAAAATCAAAACTGCTGGACTTATAATCAATGGTTGGCACGAACATTATATTAAAAACAAATACAGTATACGTAATTAACTCTTTGTGGAAAATAGGATTGTATATTTCTGGTCTGAAGATGAAAATTATGAATGGTTCTGTCTCTCTGGTTTCTTGTTCAGGAAGATTTAAAATTCCTGAATCAATAATAGAAACTCCATCTTTACTTCCGCCAGTACTTTCTCTTGTGTACAACTGTGCACAGATTATGAAAGGTACTGGTCATTACCTCGAGACTATCGGCTCTAAGGTTACTTTAGGTAAGCCAAAGAGCAGGCCTTACTTCCCCCCATGTTACGTTGTCTGTAATAAGCAAAGATAAAAAGAAATAAAAAAGCACTAAAACGATAATTACTTTGAGATACTTTTCTTGATTATATCCAAGTTAAAATTTATTCCTCTTTCCAATGAGGATTTAGGTGGGATATTTATATTCTTTTGAGTAATAATTCATGGGGACGCTTGAGTTAAATCAATTGGTTCTTTCTTGATGTTTCATTCTGGATTGGGGAAATTGTCATCATACTTTGTTTTATGGAATCTCATCTTGTATAATTATATTATAAATCGTTGTTCTAAGATACTAGTGTTGCATTTATAAATAGGCATCCATGGAATCGTTGTTCAAGATGCCACTTGTATTTTGTTCCTGAATGGTTATTGGGCTTGAGCAAACTCGGTTACTAAATAATTATGGAAATACTGAAACCTAATGACGGAGACAACAGGAGCTATTAAGGCACCAGTCGAATTATTGATAGGATTATTTTTCAATCATTCGTTTAGATCAATAAAGTTACTATGCAAGAAAAACAGCATTCTATTCTGACATAAATAGTCTCAATGCAACTTAATACATTGGATCATAAAAGAGATTATGTAAAGACTCATTACAGTAGTCGCTCTATTTAAGGGTGGCCAAGATTTTTGGAATATCCACACTTAAATAGAACATACCCTTAGATCGAAATTCGTAGCTGTTAAAAATTGAAATCACTTAATATGTATTATAGCTACATTAGACATGTTTGTACAACATGTTTCCACATAGGCCACTGTCGGTTGATATAGATTTGGTAATTGTGTAAGGACATTAATAAATCAAAGCTTGCTTAAGACTTGATCAAAGTTGCTGGAAGGATAATATACGAGTCGTAGACTCAAAATAATTTTGATAAGAATAAATATATGATATAATAAAAGTTATTCTCTTTCTTTAGATTCTATCTACAAAAAAATGTCTAATAATAAACGTGTACGCCTTTCTATTTCTTAAAAAATTGAGCTTTTGGATCAAAATGCTACTGGCCAGCTTAATCAAACAAAATTAAATGAATGGGCTATGAAGAAATTCAATTTAGATCAACCACTTGCCCAACAGACTATATCAAACATTCTCAAAAATGTTGAAACGTTATATAGTAATAATAATGTTGTCAATAATGGCAAAAGTCTAAAAACAACACGCTATCCTCAACTTGATGATGAAATAGTAAAGTTTGTTGCAGATATGAACAATAACAATCTGCCAGTCAATCGAGACTCAATCCTTCGATATGTAAGACCTATTGCTTGAATGAAGTATAGAATCCTTGAAAATGAAATTTCATTTTTTTCTGAATGGCTCACCAAACTTTTTAAGCGAATTGGAGTAAAATGCAGGCCAATGCATGGTGAAAGTGCCTCGCTAGACATCACTTCTGAAAATATTCAGAGCGAATTGAGGAAGATAGAAGAGCTTCTTGGGCCATATGATCCTGTAGATATCATGAACTTTGATGAAACAGGCTTATATTACCAGCAACCACCAAAAAGAACCATATGTTCCGAGTCGCTTGGTGGCCTAAAAAAAGTAAAACTCATCTAACAGCTGGGTTGTTCTGTAACTCGGATGGGACTTAAAAAGGGTAACCAATTGTTATCGGACAACAAAAGAGCCTCAAATGTTTTAAAGCAAGAGCTAATTTGTTATCCATATCTGCCATTGGAAAAAACATGAAATTGAATACAATTATTCTACTAATGCTTGGTTGAAAACATACGTGAAAAAGTCAAATGCTGCCTTTGGAAGACAGAATCGAAAAATTGCTCTTCTTTTGGATAATGCGCCCGTTCACAAAATAAGAATTCCGCTCAACAATATTAAATTGATATTTCTCCTAGCAAACACGACTAGTAATATACAAGTTCTTGATGTAGGTAGCCTATTATTTGTTGATAAAATGCTATATAAACTGTCTTTTTGTTTTACAGTTTTCTCATTCATATTTTATATACACAGGAATTATTGACAACTTTAAGGCACACTTCCGAGCCCAGCAATACGATCGTGCTTTGTGTCTGTATATCACTAAAAAGTTGGATAATCTGGATGTATACAAAATGGATCAAGCTCAGGCTATGTTCTTTCTAGCTAATGAATAGCTTAAAGTAAAACCAGAAATAATAAAAAACTGCTGGAAGCACACAAAAAGATTGGCATTTAAAGAAAGAACAATTTGTGATTTTGAGCCAGCGGAGTATCCAACAAGTGCTTTGCCATTGGAAGAGGAGACTGTTGCCGAGCTGAATGAAATGCTCCCAAATTTCCCCAAGAACTTTGACAACAAAGTTACTGATGTTAGCCAGTTGAACCTTGAAGCAGATGAAAGCGAGATGATAGTATGTTATACAACAAGTGCTACTAATAATGAAGAAACGGCAGAAGGCAACATAGATGAAACAGAAGAAAATGTTAATACAAAGCAAGATGAGCAGTATGTCGATATAGTAGAGTGTAGAAAACGGTTGAGAGAAGCCTATGAAACTATTCTCATGTACGAAGTTCCTTTGGACGATCTTGATCGTAAATTACATCGCCAAATTCGAATGAGATTGGCTGACTCTTGTGCTAAATTAGATAATTCAAAAGAGCAAACAGATCTTCAATCTTATTTTACAAAATAAAAAATCTATTGTTAGAGTGCTCCAAAAAAACTATCACTTATAAAAACTTTTTCTATTTAGTAGTAAAAAATATTTGCGTTGCACCTTTAAATAGAATAGTGGTATAGTGGTATAGTGGTATTTATGCTGGGGACCTATGCCGTTCTTTAGAAATACACCCATAAATAGAAAATACCCTAAAAGCAGACACCCTTAAATAGAGCGACTACTGTACTATAATAAGTTGGTATTATATATGCTAGACATTCATTAACGTTTATTATATAATTCATCGTCAGATCTTTATGACTTAGCTGTGCTAGTGTTAGAGATGTTCCGTTTATAGCATAATTTATTATTTTATTATGTCTACCTATAACATTGTCGACTACAAGGAGAAGAAAAAGGCAATTCTCTAGTCTTTATGATTATGCCCATTTTTTATATGTATGTAACTTACTGACACAGTTAATAAGAATTATTATAATATAATAAATATCTGTATGATTACTCTTCTGTAAAAAATATGAGTGTAATATTGCCCCTCCTTCCTTTAGTTTGAATACACATTTCTGAAGAGTTTGGATCCACTGGAGGCCCTATGCTGTTTCTGATAACGAAATATAGTTACTTCATAATAACTAGAGAGGTAAATATAATTAAATAATCACTATTGAAATATATAATAAAAGAATCGCTGTATTAACCGATAATATAGTATGCCTAATAAAGAATAAAAGAAAATTGATTTGAGATTTTGGTAGCCTGCAGAAATAAAGCTGTGATAAAGCATATTGATTTGATCTAAGGTTCGGTGTTAACAGCAAAAAGGTAACGGTTCATGAGTTTCCTTTGTCGATATCTTGGACATAGTTGTTGTATAATGGTTTAGGTAGTAAAAAGGTAAAAACAAAAATCAAGAAACAGTTTGAGTACTTTTTGAGACTGATCTTTATTTCAGTTTAAGTTAAAGTAAAAATCATTCTAATTGAAGGTAGGTATTTATATCTTATTGAGAGAGTGGCTTGATATCTTGTATTGTGATCGTTCTTCTAATATTCAGGTACTTTAACAAGTGTTATCTCTAATTATGATTATGACAACTTTTCATTTGTTCTTTTGTATGTCTGTCATAGATTATCTTTTATTCTGGGAATTCCTTACTGATTTGAATAATGTTATTTCAATTATGTGAAAGATTAGTAATATTCCTGACATTGGATTGGATTTGGTTATTTTAGATGATACTTCTTCTTATCAAAGAACTCTCATGAATACAATACATATTCTAAAAGAATATGTTTAATTGGAATTGATTGTATGATCTTATTTAAATAAACTTATATTTTATTTTATTTTGATTCTGATCTTGTATTAAGACTTATATTTATTAATGTCAACTACAATCAGTTACTGTTCTACAACAATAGTTGCTGTGTACTTAACTTTAGGCACTTTAAAAAATATATGAAGGGATCAAGCACTATTAACTGACCCTATATATTCCAACCATTTTTTTAAGAATTTCATTTAAAAAATACAACATGAATTTCAAAGATGAACACTAAAACAGTTATAATTAAGCAACATATTTGTATAAATATAACCATTTATAAAAATAAACAGTTTCTTTTTATTAATTTAAGAATGATATAAATTAAATTATATACTAGCTTTTTTAGTTCTCAACTACTACTTTTCAAGTACCAGTTGATTAACAGGATCTACCACGAGAAGGTAAAAGCTTAACAGATCCCAAAAAAATAATTGTAAAAGAAAGTCAACAAGTGACAATCTATGCATCTGCCGAACTTAAAGCATGCAGGGAAGGTAAAGAGAGGGGAAAAGTCGTGGTTGGCAAGTATTCCAACACTACGACAGTCAATCTGCAAAGAAATATTCCAATCCATACAACAGTCTGTGCATCCGCCCAACTAAAAGAGTGTAATCGAAGGTCTTCAGAGAGAGAGGAAAAGTCGGGGTTGGCAAGTATTCCAACACTACGACAGTCTGTGCATCTGACCAACACAACGATACAAAACTTAAAATCTGCAGAGAGAGAGGAAAAGTTGGTGATGGAACATTTCGTAAAGACAAGATATAAAAAAAAACATATAAAAAAAAATACATATATAAAAAAAATACATTAAAAAAATACATATAATAAAAATACATAATAAAAAAAAAAAAAAAAATATGATAACAAATGCTGACGTAAATAGTATACGTAGGCCCTTGAATGCCCAAACAAACTGCTGATTTTGTATTTTTTTTATGAACAAATCAAACTGGTATTCTCATTATAACAAATAAATGTTGATCGAATGTTTCTTTCAAAAACTTAATGCCCAGTTTTCTTGATGGCTTTTTTTGAAATTTTTCTTGTCTGAGCTACTCTAATATCTACATAAACTACTCCAAATGCTGAAATTGCCCCTAAAATGGCGTGCAGTTCATCTTTGGTAGTTAGTGTTGTCATCACAACAGGTATACCGCGAAGAGATCTATGAAAATATGACTGCATGTCAATATCAAATGCAGATTCATAGAAGAAATTCATTTTTTTAGATAATACATTTTAAAGCCCATTCACAGCTATTGTTAATTCGTATTTCTTTATTTCATCACCATCTTCTGGTGTGATTCCACATTGTCCGTCTTTCGCAAAAAAAAAAAAAATGTGTGTTTTATTACTCATTCAAAAATATAACAGAAGTATTATATGAAAATGAAACGCTATTAGACAATGAAAGTTCGCTGATTGGGTTTTGAAGTACGCTTAATGATTTTTATTACTACGTAAAGTGGATGCTTAATTTCCTCTGATTGGATTTTCATACCCGCCGTTTAAAGCCATCAGCACTATAATTAACATACGACCCCTTTGGGCGTATGTAGAATCAATTAGGTAGTCATTATTTGATTTGAACAAATCCGATTGATCAATCCTGAGCCATTAAAAAAAAAAAAAAACTCTAGAGTATACTACATGAATATCTTTATTGGCTATGTTGGATATAATTATAACAGATATAAATACATGATTTATTCGTGATGAGATGATGTACAAGTAACTTTTTATTTTATGAATCCAATGCAATTTTAAGCGAAGGTAAAACTAATTTACTGCTTTTACTTAGTAATTGATCGTGTACTGCATTCATGGCTGTTACTGCACTCTTTTCGTCAATAACACAAGATATATTGATCTCTGATGAGCCTTGAGAGATCATTTCGATATTCACACCGGCTGATGCTAGTGTACTAAACATCATGCCAGCAATACCCACCAAATTTTTCATTTGTTTACCAACCAGTGAAAGAATCGCCAGATTTTTTATGACGTCCACCTATCGCAAGACAAATAAGCAAAGAGTATGATTTGATGATGTAAACTTACTTGGCCAACCTGTCTTAGATCATTAATAACACGATCTAAATCTTTATCCAGGTTGTCTTCACCCAATGCCATCGAGACATGCACCTCAGAGGTAGAGATGAGATCCACAATGACACCATATCGATCCAGTGTGGAAAAGATCTTTGCAAAGAACCCATGGCTCACACTCTTTCGATTCGAGTGTACGTTCAGTACAATAACATGGTCTTTGATCGTGACTGCCGTAGGGTATTTGCGTGACAGGTCTAAAAAGTATCCGTTCTCTGCCAGGACTTGAGGTGAATGAGGAGGAGTGACCGTGCCGTCTTTGTTGGTTACGATATCGGTAGGGAAGATGATGGTACCCTGACCTTTGGGATTCTCCACGTTTTTGATACGAATAGGAATCTGTGCACGAATGACTTGCTCCATCGTGAAGGGATGGATGACTTCAGAACCATAATAGGTCAATTCAGATGCTTCTTCAGGTGTGATGATGGACAAAAGACGAGCTGATTTGACTTTACGAGGATCGGCTGTGAAGATACCATCGACCTCTTTCCAGATCTGAAGCTCTTCCGCTTGTAAGCCCACTGCAGTCAATGCAGCACACAAGTCAGTGTAGCCACGGCCAACAGTATTTAGCAAACTACCAGGAACAATACCAAAGAAGCCTAGGGAGGATCGTTAGTTTTCTCTTTGCTGTCGTCAGCTTTATTTTTACCAGTAACAACAGGCACCTTGTTACCGCATTGTGAAACAGCCTCTGCCATTTTCTTTGCCAGATAATCGTAAAATTCTTGGTCTAATTGATCAAAATGTCTATCAATGATGTTTTCCAGAGACACAAATTGAGCATCAATGTCCTATTGAATACAGCATGAGTTAAGAGTAAGCCAAAACTAGTTTGAACTCACCCTGTCTTTCAAGACAGCAGCTACAATTCTACAAGCCAACTTTTCACCAGCACCAATAATGATATCTTTGGACCGAGGTGAGATTTCATTAATAATCTGAGCTGCTTCTAAAAAGGACTTTAGCTTGTCGCAGTCTGCTTTGATATCTTGTTCCAAATCCTCTCGAATTTTTTGATCGTGGATGTTATCCGCTGCTGCTTGAAGATGATCATCTAGTAGGTCCTGTACGATATTCAAGTATTCTTTTGATCCTGGCTTCAGGGCATCGTTGGCTGCACGAATCAATCGGTTGGTCGTACCGGTTTGTTTGTCTTTTCCACTTCTAGCGGAGCATACAACTACCAATCTGTTTTGCTTGACATATTCTCTAGTTGTCATAATTAATTAATCATTCAATAAACGTAAAGTAAATTATCGATTTACTTGATGACTTGATTAGCAATGTTATCCAGGAATTTACCAACACTTGTTCCACCAAACTTTTGAACCACCCAAGGGTATTCAGGATTGTTATTGAGTGTAAATGATTGAACCATAAGTAGAAATAGAATAAAGAAAACAGAAAGAATGGAACTGAATGAATTAATTATTAATAAAAATTTTGTGAGTCAACCTGACAATATGTCCAATGAAGGACCTATCGTATCAATTAAAGATCCGCTTATCATTGTGCAATATTTTCATCTCAAATTATCGCTTTTTGAACAAATTGCCCGTCGATTTTCCATTTTTGGAATCACTTTGTTATTGTCGCTTCTTATTATTTATATTGCGTAAAAAAAACAGCGTATTTTTATACACCAGCGAACAGTTTTGATATTTCAATTAAAAGCCTTTTTCTTTCCTTTGAGACACTATTTTATACATTTCTGCTATTTTATACGATATATATTTACTATATGATTCAAACTACAGCAACAAAAAAGCATTTTTTGATATATATAAACTATACTTTATTCCAAAATTATTGGCATACTTTTGAGAAACTGATTTAAATGGTCTTTTTTTTTAGCCGATTAGTTTTTATTCTTAAACTGCATGTACGAGTACTTTGTGAAAATAGTGTATAACTAGAATGAATATGTTGTTTTATTGATTTAAATTGCTATTTTATCTTTTTCTTTTATTTTACTGGAGGAATAAATATATGTATTATCGCTAATGTAGTTATCATTGTAAGTAATGTTCAAAAGCTTATTTCATTACATTAACATTACACTATTCTTGTTTAATTATCGTGCATGCATCAACCATAAAACATTTAAACCTAAGCAAACTATTCAAGGACTTTATAAGCATAGCAAAAGTTTCGATATCCTCAGACACTATCATTGTATCGATTTAAGCTGCTACAAATACATCATCCCTACCCGGAAGTCTGTACAGATGCTCTATGTTTTCAATCCAATCTTAGTATGTGTGTCTTTAATTTTGCTTTTGTATTAGATACGCAATGTTGAAAGAATACATCTATTGGCTTTTAGCTTCTTGATTTGTTGTTTCTGTTAAAAGCTTGGCGAAGCTTAGTGCTAGAATTATGAATAATCAAACAGGAAAACTTGGGGATTTTTAAGACATTAAATAGGAAGAAGAACAAACCAGAATTTTTCAAAAAAAAAAAAAAAAAAAAAAAAAGCTTTCGAGTGGAAAACTATTTGTTCATACTATATGTCCTGAGTTCATCGTAGAAGTGACAGAATCACTACGAATACTGTTAACAACAGCTTGAGTTTGGGATATCTGAGATACCATACGGATGTATTCTATGATGACGACTCTGAACTGTCTTGGTTTTGTTCATCCAAAGCCGTGCTTTTATGCATTGATTGGCTTATTGTTACACAATGTCACTCCTTTGGTTGAATTGAATGCTAGATAGTTTCATAATCGAGATTGACTTGCCATAGGGAGTCTGACAGATGATTATTTTAGAGACAATAAAGCTTCTTGATGTACCTTTTGATCCCATCAAGCTCGCTCCGTTCTTTGGCATATCTACCACTAGAAACTTGTGCAGAACAACCAAATAACGCTACAGCCTTAGTTTCCTGCCTTTTCTTTATTCACATTGTTCTATGCACCATCTTGATAATTGAATCAACTCCTTTTGCTTAAAAGAAAATAATTAGACAAAAGTAGAAACAGGATGCCATTCGCTGGATTAATTTCCTTATAAAGTCAAATTATCTTGAACAGATTATTTAAAAATGAAATAGCCAAGTATTTTCCGAAAGAAAAGATGTGTATGCATACGCGTAAAAAAAAAGAGAGACAATGATATGCATGTTTTAATGTATATGAAAAGAATAAAATAATTCAATTTAAACCGTTCTTTTTTTCTTTTTCTTTTTCTTTTTTTGTTTCTTATGACAGATTATAATACGAGTTCAAATTCTTTATTAGATGAATCCTTTTCTACTTTACAACATTCATCAAGAAGTTCAATTGAAGAATCAAGAACAAAATTATCTACTATTGAGAATGTCTCTAAACACCGAAGTGATAAAAGAAATCAAGACTACCACGCACTATTTAAAAGTGTACCCAAAGAAGAAAGACTGATTGAAGGTGATTGAAAATGGAATGAATACAGTTGACTTAAAGTTGAATAGATTATGGATGTGCAATTCAAAAGGAAATATTACTTCAAGGACGTATTTATATATCAAAACATCACATTTGCTTTAATTCCAATATATTTGGTTGGATAACTAACGTAAGCATGCATTTTATTACTATTGTAACTCATCACTTGTTAGTTAATCATTGCATTTGATGACGTACAAGAAATAGAAAAGAGATCAACGGCTATTTTCATACCGAATGCGATACAAATATCAACTACTACCTCAAGGGTATATTATCACCCTCTCTTGACCGCACTCTAACTCATTCGTAGTACCTTTTTGCTTCATTCTTATTTCGTGATCATGCCTTTGATCAAATTGTAGAAACATGGCATTATTCACGCAATAACTCACTTGAAAACCTTTCATCGAGTGAAGAAGATGCGTTTTTATCAAATCAGTGCAACCTTCAAGACAAACAGGTCTCACTGCCTTCCCTGTCCACAGCAGACAACGAAACCTTACGACGTCGCGCTGTATCTGAAGCAGGGCCAAGGCCTCATGTTCACAGTTACACACTAGAAAAGAAGCTTCAGCACTACCATCATTATCATCGCTATCAACAGACAAAAACAAAATGTGCCTGTGAACAGCATTATCCTGCGGTCGTCATGGATAAAACATACTCGACTACGATTGAGACAATCTATCATATCTTATACAACAGCAATTTCATGCAAAAGTTCCTGTCTGAAGTAGAAAAGAGCACGGGTAATGAGTAAAGATTGAGATGGGATTGAAGCTGATGTGTACGTAGATGTCTGTATTGGACAGTGGATCAAGTTGGATAAAGACGTAGAATGTTCAAGAGAATCATCTTATGTTAAACAACTGAATGGATCCATTGGACCTAAATCAACCAAGTGTTACTTGAAGGAAGATATGATTCATTTGGATATGAATAATTATATTTCACAGCTCACCGTTACCCATACACCCAATGTACCCTCTGGTAACTCATTTCAAGTCAAGACACGTACCTGTATTACCTACGTCGGCCAACGTCAAGTACGTGTGCTGGTCACTGTACTTGTAGAATTCACTAAATCATCCTGGCTGAAATGCAAGTATTATCTTTATTCTCTATCAACATGACTAATCCATAAACATGAGTAGCTGTTATAGAAAAAGCAACTCTGGAAGGTCAACAGAGTTATTATAAAAACTTGGATGATGCCATCAATCATTATTTAAATCAAAAAAAGAATAAAAAGAACCCATCAATAAAGCAGCAGCAACCATCATCATCTCAGCCAACTGTTATAGCAGCAACCATAGTAAATGATGATACCAACAAAAATAAAATTCAGTGGATAATCAAAAGCTGTGTGTCACTATTGTTACTGATAGTAGTCATATTACTTGTACATGCTTATATGATTAATCAAAAGTTAAATCGGTTGGAATCTAGATTACAAAGACAGCAACTCATTGAAATTGAAAAAATGATTCAAGCGATAAACTCAAAAGACACAACAACTTCTTTTGCTTTATCCAGAATTTATTGAATCACAAACATCTTTAAGCTTTTATTTCTCTATTGAAAACGTAACCTCTAGGCTTACAAAAGTTCCTTTAATCTTCCTTTTCTCTTTCCATTCAACATTGTCACTTTTAATACTGCAAATTAACCTTTTGGATAATGACTCATGAAATTATGAAGAGAGACTTTACTGTATTACTAATTCTCCCAATAAAATTCATGGATTTCAAATGGCGTCATTTACCCTTTGTTGATTTAATCTCTCTTTTTTTTTTTTTTGTTTTCTTTCTTTGTCTTCTTACTTTTATTTCTTTCATATGAGACACTTGTTAAAATTAAATAGAATTCAAGTATTGAATAAAACTAGATTGACTACACAACCTTTATTCATAAAAAGTAGAAAATAAAAAAAAGGACAAATAGCACAGTGATTAATTAAAAATCTAGGTTTTCACAGTCAAAACAATCCTATTAAAAATCATGCAGCGACAGTAACACCCATCTGTCATTCATCTAACCCACCCATGGATTTTCCATGCATCGACAAGCTCAACTCACGTACAGCCGAATTAGACAATGGACCTGAACCGAGCTATGACAAGATTGTCACTGGCTATGAAAAATTTGAATATGATCATCCTTTCCTGCTCGACCACGGTGGCATCCTGCCCAAGTTTGACATTGCCTATGAAACATGGGGACAGCTGAACGAGGCCAAGGACAATGCCATCTTGATCCACACCGGTCTCTCGGCTTCTTCTCACGCAAAATCACATCCAAAGAACAGCAAGCCGGGCTGGTGGGAAGACTTTATTGGACCTGGTTCACACATCGATACCAACAAGTTCTTTGTTATCTGTACCAATGTCATCGGAGGTTGCTATGGATCGACCGGACCCAGTTCGATCGATCCTGCGGATGGTGAACGGTATGCGACACGATTTCCTATCGTGACCATCTTTGACATGGTCCGAGCACAATTCAAGTTACTGGATCATTTGGGCATCCAACGACTGCATGCTAGTGTGGGCAGCAGTATGGGTGGAATGCAGGTAAAAAGAATAGAGTGAGCCTTGTCGGTGGTATTCATCGTATGCATAGTCTATAGCGGCTGCAAAATTATTCCCTGACAGAGTCAATCGTTTGATCTCTATCTCTGCCTGTGCCCGTTCGCATCCTTATTCTATCGCACTGCGTCATACACAACGTCAAGTCTTGATGGCTGATCCTAATTGGAACAAGGGCTTTTATTATAAAGGGATTCCACCCCATGTGGGAATGAAGGTAACCTAGACTTATCCCACTCAACACGGCTTATTCACCTACAGATCATAGCTGGCAAGAGAGATCGCTACCATCAGTTATCGCTCTGGACCTGAATGGGAACTTCGATTCGGTCGCAAGCGTGCCAAAGAAAACCAATCACCCGCACTCTGTCCAGACTTCTTGATCGAGACCTACCTGGATCATCAAGGCGAGAAATTCTGTCTTCAGTACGATCCCAATTCACTCTTGTACATTTCCAAAGCGATGGATATCTTTGACATGTCGCGTTCCAGGCTGGAACACTTGCAGGCCCTTCGAGATCAAAACACACCCAAACTCCAACAGCTGCTCACGTCTGATAACGAGGACCATCGTCAGCTGGCTGAGGCCTGTCGATCGGCCGTGGGTCACAGTACGGCCCTGGAGGGACAAAAGGCACTGGTGGCTGATGTCAATCGGGATCCGGAAACAACCGATCTGATCGAGGGCATGAGGGACATTCGGATGCCTGCCTTGGTCCTCGGTGTTCAGTCGGATATCCTGTTTCCTGTTTGGCAGCAAAAGGAAATCGCAGAGTGTCTTCGTGCGGGTGGAAATAAGCATGTGACGTATTATGAATTGGATGCAATGTTTGGACATGACACATTCTTGATTGATCGTGTGAGTGTAGGAGGGGCTATCAAGGGACATTTGGAATTACTTGATAAAGACTTTATTAAATAAAGTACACATTTTATATATAAAAAAGATGGACCCATACCCTTCCTATTCCCCCTTTTTCATATCCAACAATGTATTATAAACCCATTAAAGTACAATCTATTCTAAATCCAAAAGCTGCAACTACATTAAGCTCAAACAAAGAGATGTTTGATCAAGAGTAAAGTGTCGGATAGAGCTCAAGTTGACAGAACAGCTTTAGGTCTTTATTTTTATTTTTTTGGGGTAGAGATCACAAGTACGTTTAAATTTTGACTTTTATTTATAAAAAATTAATGACCACTTTGAGCGCATGATGTCTACTATTGCATCGTTTTCGTCCTGGTCAGATCAATAAAAAGTTGAATGGAAGCTAAAAACCCATTTGGGGATCAAGGGTAAAAAAAGATATGGGAGGAAGTGAAGAAGATGATATCAATGACAAGAAAACGGGTATTCAGATAATACATAGCTTTCCATGCACATGGAGTTCAATAAACAATTCTGATGTGAAATAATTAGTCATAATAACAGTTTTATTCAAAAGTCCATTAAATTTGACGTTGATATGAAGATTTAGAAATGGTTTTTTTTTTTTAAATGCATATATCCCTGAGTCCCTTTGGTTTTTTTTTTTTTTTTTTTTTTTTTTTTTTTTTTTTGAATTTCAATTGCTTGCTTCTAGCTTTCAAGGTCAAAGACAAAAAGGGGGACTTTGGAAATAATCCTTTGATAGTCAAAGCTTTTTTTTTTTCTTTTTTTTTTTTAAAAAAAAAAAATTACATTTACTACCTTTGGAGACTTTACATTCAGATGAAGGCCCAATAAAACGTCTTTAACATGCTATCTTTGCTATTTACTCCTGAAAACAATGAATTTAAGCCATCTGTAGTATTAAGGAGGATATTCATTAATATGTATACAACTATTAACTAGCTCAGTAGTCTAATCATTAGTGAAACTAAAAGTTATTTACCGATAATGATGTTCAGTTTATCCTTTATTTTTTATATTCGTTAACCATCAAAGAGAAGAATTTTAAACCGTTCAACCTCAGCATTGGCATAACAGTTTACAAATTAGCTTTAATTAAAGTAAAGTCAGGTCAAAAGGAGAGAATGGGAAAGTAATAATGTTCTATTAACGTGGATTTGTTAATTAGCTTTGTTGTATGCTCTTGGGTATATTTGAAGCCGCCTTTTCTTTTACCTTTTTTTATCTTTTCTGATTAACTTGATAATGCTTCATTTACTTCTATGGCTAATCTAGTATATTCTATATTAATAACTAAGTATCATAATATGTTTCTTGTTTGAGGAAATAATTTGAGGACTACAACCAAGATAAGAAGTTATATTGCTGAGAAAAGCTAATTGAGAATAGATATTCTTGCAGTAAATAATGAAGGTGATGTGATAAAAACAAATCAAGAAAGTCTGGATAAAGATTTACTGAGTTCATCGATAGATTATGTAGGAGTCTAATTATGACATTTTCAGCGTTACAAATCATAGCCATAACAAGCAGCAAACTTTATGGTTTCGACTGAAAAATAACACGTTCATCCTCTAATAGATGTTAATCTTTCATTCCTTATGGTTTTTCCTTTGTCTTCTACGTATTACGTCCATAATGCTTTGTTTGCAAAAAACATTACTAACATTATTCTGGGCTATGCTTAGGATTTCTAACTTATCTTTCTTGTCTTTTGGACATGTTAATAGCTGCAATCTTTTACAGATATCTGAATTTTTGACCTAAGACGGGTATCATCTCCAATTAGTGAATCGGAAGTAAAGCATTGTATCAAAAAAAAAAAAAAAAAAAAAAAAAAAAAAAAAAAAAAACCGTTACGGGTAAATGAAAAAGCAATTAAAGCATCCTACTTCATAAATATAATACAAACGTAAAAGCAAGAGTAACACAGAAAAGATTATGTGATTGGCCTTGCAATCACTAATATGTTACTCGATTTCTTAAGAATGTGAATTGTAAACCTATATAGTTTTTATATCAACGGAAAGCTCTTGGCATATAGTTCTTGTAGTGAATTATATGAAAAGATTACAAAAAAATGCAGAAATTTGGATTAGTAGACACTAGAATTGCTATAAAAAACAAGCAAGTACGCGCATATTGAAAGATATATTAAAGCACCATCTTCACTCACTAAAAGAGGTTTTTAATAAAGAAATAACAAGTCGAACATGTTAATTAAAACTGAGTAAAGAAATTATAGCATAACTTATCATTAGGATCATAAGCTTTATAGGTTTTTTGCTCTAGTCAAAATGTTATAATCAGAAAATGCAAAAGTAATTTAGATACTGTCATCGTGTTTATTCACTGGAAATCTTAATGTGAGATTATTGACTATTAAATTTTTTGTTTCATAGTAACCGTAACGATTCATATGAACTTATCACTACATTTGATCATCTAATCACTAATGTTTAAATGAGCTTATTACATGTACTGATGTAACTATTTAATGATAGAATAATTAACCTTTAATAATTTATCCGTAAAAGTGGCAATAAAGTATCAAGAGGCATAATCACGGTTGTCGCTTTTGAAATTAAGAATATTTATCATACATTAAATCATTAGATAGTTTTGCTTTAAACATTTTTCCAAGATTAATAGATCTGATATTCATTTTGTGAACAGATTTTCTTTACTTTTATAAGGACAGAAAGACTGTCGTATATATCAAATGAACTAAGAAAAAGTTCATATGCAAAATTCTTTTAATAAATAAGCACAGGGCTTTAGAAAAAGGCTCGTAAAATACGGAAAAGAATGAAAAGCATCATAAAATGACCTAAAATGGATAAAGAACCTTCCATGTATTTGAATCTCAAATATAGCCCATTCTTCAAAAAAATTCATACTTTTAATCAATTTATATTCAAAACTATGTCCAGCTTACTATGTTAATATTAAGCTTGAAGCTATATTCAAACAAAAGCAAAATGTTGATCAGCTTGTATGAGTTTATCTAAAGAAGCCAAAAAAATATTCATCACACAGCATTACATCGTGTAACACGAAAAGTACAGAAGATGAGTTTGTCTTAAATATTTTCCCTTTTCTAAGGTCTTCGTTCATAAAATATTCAACCGAGACGATATACAGTTTCTCGATAATTAATCAAGGTTTCTAGAAATACTTTACGTGTAAAAATCAAAGTTTCTGAAAATACTTTACGCGTAAAAAAGGATATATAAAGCTAGCAAATTCTGCTACTTTACTATCTCATTCATCTTTACGCATAATATTCATTTAAATGCCTTCAGCAACCCAATCTATTTCAGATCAATCCGCCATAGACTATTATAAAGCCTTTGTTAATTTCATAAAAATACAAAGTAAACTCTATGCTGATAATGTATTTGTTCGCTATCAAGTAAACAAGGGTTTCAAGACCTTAACTTACTCACAAGTCGATCATATCACTACTAATTTGGCTTGCGAATGGGCAAAACAAGTGGAAGGCTCTGGTGTGATCTCTTACATAAGCGATCGTAGTATAGATTACCTACTTACTATGATTGCCCTGATGAAATTACGCTTTACTTTACTTGCTGTGTCTCCCCGTAATTCCGAAGCAGCTATCGTTAACTTACTGGAGAAAACAAATTCTAAAGTGTTCTTTACCTCACCAAAATATGAAGCCATTGCTAAGAGCGCTTCTGTCAAGATTGAAGGAGTTAGTCTCATTGTTGTCAATCCTTTTGATATTGAAGCTTTGTTGAATCAGCCTCTCAATGATAGACAGAATGAATTCATTGACACATCTTTTACTGAAAAGGATCTCGATAAACCTGCATTGATTATTCATAGGTATGCTTCTCCTCTCCTAAATAATACTGTGAAGCTTTACTGATTCTTTATTTTAGTTCTGGTTCTACCAACTACCCTAAACCTATATATCTCACTAACAGATATATTCTTAATATCTGTGGTGTCTTCAAGCTTTGCAAAGAACAAAATCCTCACTTAGATTTAGTTAAACAAAGCGATGTTTTCCTTATTTGTGTACCTCTGTAAGTTTTATGGAACAGTAAGCCCAAGCTAAGTTATGCTAACACATCACTAGCTTTCATGGATTTGGATTTGCCTGTACATTCTCTGTTGTTTATGCTGGTGCAAGCGTTGTCTTTTTGGAGAAGCTTCCCCCTTCTCAAAACGAAATCACTTATGCTCTGAAGCAAAACAATTGTACTTTGATGGCCGCCCCTCCTCTTATTTTTGAACAAATGGTTCCTCATTTGAAAGAAACCAATGAATTTTCAGCAGCTCAAAATCTCAAATTTGCTATATTTGCTGGCGCTTCTCTCAAACGCGAGACAGGCGATTGGCTTCAGAAACACAATATCAACATCCGTAACGTTTATGGTACCACTGAAATGAGTGTTGGTATGTTTGCCAACTTCGATCCTAGATGTAAAAATTGGTACTCGCTTCGTCCTATCTGGAATGATCGTAGTGGCCAATCCTACTTCATCTTTGAGGATACAGATGAAGGATACAAGCATCTCTATATCCGTTCTGATAGTCCTACTCTAGCTCTTAATGTATCAAACCGTGAAGATGGCGGGTTCAACAGTAATGATCTATTTTTAGAAGATTCTGAGCATCCAGGATATTTCAACTACGTAGGTAGACGAGATGACATTTTAGTTATGGAGAATGGTGAAAAGACAAATCCTGTACCAATGGAAAATACCATTCGTCAAAGTACTATAGTCAAGCAAGTTGCTGTTTTGGGCCATGCCCGCCAATGTACTGCAGCCCTTATTGAAATAGATATGGATTATGCTATGAGCTATGGTCCTGAAGAAATAATTTCTCTTGTTTATGAAGCTGTAGAGGATACCAACAAAGAATGTCCTAGTCATAGTACTATTTTACCCCAAATGGTCAAGATCCTTCCTTTCGACAAGACTTTGCCTTCTACTGACAAAGGAACTGTAATCCGCAAGAAAGCTGAAGCTATGTATGCTGGCTTGGTTGAGAAAATGTACAAGGATTTTCTCGAGGGCCCTGTTTATAATTCCAGTAGTGACAGTTCATCCTGGTCAGCTAAACAAACCGAGTCCTTCTTGGTCAAGAGTATCGCTGACGTGCTACATATGCCAGAGTTTGCCTTTAATGATCATGAGAGATCAGTGTTTGATTTAGGACTCAATTCCTTAACCGCAATTCAACTGCGAAATGTTATCGCAAAGCAATTTAAGAATGTCCCTCAAAACTTTTTGTTCCAAAACTCCACTATATCATCCATGCGACAGGCTCTATTATCTGACAGTCAAATTGACGCTGCCGAATTGGTAGAGATGCGCTATCAGCAAGCTCAAGAATTAGCCAAGTCTTATCTCGAGCGGGCCAACAAGGACTTTTCAGTAACTAAAAATGACTATGAAGCAGAAAAAAAGGAGAAGGTCGTATTACTCACTGGAGCTACTGGCTCTCTTGGCTCTTTTATGCTTCGTGATCTGTTAAAAGATGCTACAGTCAAAAAGGTTTATTGTTTAATCCGCGATAAAGAGACTGAACTTCACACCCGGTTAGTGAATGCGTTTACATCTCGCCATCTTGATTCTTCTTTATTAGAAACTGAAAGGATTGAGGTCTTGCCGATGCGTTTGACTGAACAGTACCTGGGTTTGACTAAAGAACGTTACGAGCAACTCAAGGAGGAAATCACAATTGTCCAACATTGTGCTTGGCTTTTGGATTTTAATATGACTATCGACCATTATGACAAGGAATGTATTGCTCCCTTCTACAACTTGCTCAAGTTTGCTTATCGCGAAGTCAACCCAATGCATGTCCATTTCATTTCTAGCGTGAGTGCCAGCGCTGCTTTGGGTTCCGAAATTGAAGAAAAGCCTTTACCATTTGACTCTCATGCTACTATGCCTATGGGTTACGCTCAATCCAAGTTTGTTTGCGAAATTTTTCTCGGCTATCTTATGAAAGAAAAAAATTTCCCCTGTTATATAGAGCGTGTCGGCCAAGTCTCTGGCGACTCTGAAAGCGGTGTCTGGAATACTTCTGAGCAATACCCATTGTTGTTTGTTGCTGGTTCACTGATGCGCAAGATGCCCAAGCTTTCCACAGTGATTGATTGGATACCAGTGGACTATGCTTCTAGTGCTATTGTTGATATCATGCTTCGTACTGCCCATTTCTCTGCCAACATAGAGAGCTCTGTTTATCACATTGTCAACCCTCATCATGAAAACTGGACAGATATCCTCAATGCTATGAAATCCTGTGGCATGAAGTTTGATGTAGTTGAACCAGTTGAATGGGTGGATACACTTTCAAAAGATGATACCAACCCAGCGTTCCGTCTTATGTCCTTTTATGAAGACAGCTTCAAGAAAGATTTCAAGATGCCAATATGGCAAACAAAGAAGACTTGTAAACTTGCACCCATTCTTGCCAAGTCTCCAGTTGTTGATTCCAAGTTATTCAGCAAGTATCTGAACCACTGGCAATCAGTCGGTTTTTACAAGCCATCTAATTAATCTTGGCTTAATATTGATTCTGGCATCATTTATAATGCATCATTAAAATCCATTCAATGGTTCGCTTGTTTCCATAAATAAAAATTATGTCCCTAATTTAAACTCTATATCGGATCTATATACGTTATATACATTACTTAGCACTTGAGTGTTTTCTTAGGCTAAACATATTGTATGAAATTTATTATTTCTAAGTAGACTAGCTCTCTCTTAGACCAAGAATCCTGACCAAAACGTCAAAAAAAAAAAAAAAAAAAAAAAAAACCCGGCCCCCAAAAAGGGGCGGAAAAAAAACCAAAAAATTGGCCCCCCCCCCCCCGGGGAAACCCAAAAAAAACCCGGTTTTTGGCCAACCTTGGAGGGGTTTCCCGTTCCCCCAAGGGGTATAAAAAAAAAGTTTTTTTTTTTTTTTTTTTTTAGGAAACTATCTCAAAGAAAAGGAAGTATGGTACTCTTTTTTTTTATAAGGAGCAAAAGAAATCTTAACTGTTTATTGGAGACTTCAAAATAAAGTCACTTATGTTTTTGGGTTTTTGAATTTTACAGTCGTTACAATGCCAAAGGGCGGTTTTAATTTTTCCAAGAGGCGGTTTTTTTTATTCCAAAGGGCAGTTTTTACTCTTTTTTTATTTCTTTATTTTTAACTTTTTACTGAAAATGACTACGCGCTTTTATTCTGAAGATGGATAGGGTAGAATAGTTGATGAGCAAGGCAATGACGCCGTGGATTGGGGCGAAGAAACTACACCATTTCATCTAACAACTTTGACACGTATAAGACAGTACTGCGAGATGCAGGTAGATGAACAAGAACATGCTAAAGAAGAATTGGTCGCCACTATGGAGGAAGTTGCCGACACGGTTAAAAACAGATAAAGGTTTATAATAGATATTCAAACGAGTAAAGACTTTTATTTGTATATTTCAATAGAATTAAGCTATTCAAGGCCGTCAAATCTGGACGATTAGCAGGTGATATTAAGAAACGAACGGCACAAAAATGGGTCAAAAGACTTAAGCAGGATAAAGACTGGAATATCTTGGAAAAACAGACCAATTTGATCAACAGGGAAAAACCACAATTAAATAATAAGCACAAGCTTTACCTTCTCAACTTTTATGACGACAATCCGCAAGTGCGAGTGGTGGACACAATGGATTCGCTCACTCAAAAGTTTGCAGATCTCAATGTGAAGAAGAGCACGGTTCATAATTTTTTGAAGACTGAGTGCAACCTTTCGTTCAAAAAACTGACCACTCAACCAGCTGCCAGAAACAGCCCAGTTAAGATTCAGGAGCATATGGATTGGGTGAAAAAATGGACTGCAACGGATATGAGTTACCTGGAAAATTGCATTTTTGTCGATGAGTCTGGGTTCAATATTAATATGAGACCTCCCAGCGGATGGTCATTGAAAGGAAAGCCTGCTGTCGTAGCTACTCCTACTGGCAGAGCTGTATCTCACACTGTGTTAGGTGCAATCTCTGCCAAGCTTGTCATATGTATGGAACTTCGAAAGCCCCAAGAAGAACGCACAAAGCGAATCAAAATTGATTTCGCTAATCACAAAAGAAAAGCGCCAGCTAAAACCAAGAAGCCAGCTTCAAAGAGTACTGTTGCTGATCATTATTTGAGATTTCTTGAAAAAACCATGGATGAAATGGATTGTTTTCCTGAGTTAAAGGGCTACTACATCGTAATGGATAATGCACCTATCCATACATCCGATCAAATTGACAAGATGATAGTTGCAAGGGGGTACAAAAGTATCTACCTCCCTCCTTACTCTCCTGAGCTTAACCCAATAGAACAATTTTGGGCAATTGTCAAAAATAAGGTTAAGCGTAGCTCATTCGAAGCTACTGAGGATTTGGCTACTCGAATTATTGAAGCTTGTAACTCTGTTCCTCCTAAACATCTGCAAGCATTTGCTCAGCGCTCTGTTAATTGCTTTACGAAGTGCTTACGTGATGAGCCACTATAAAATGTTACTTTACAAGTAAAAAAGATTTTCACCAAGCGTAAAAACTGCCCTTTGGGAAAATCTATTAGCCGCACTTTTTTTTAAAAAACTGCTCTTTGGTGTTTGGAACGACTGTATGGGTATTGCAGTGATATATCAGATTTGACTGAAAATGTCTTGTATACCACGTATGGATTCATTCAGGATGACTATAAAGTCAAGAGAGCAAGAGAGTAGACAATTCTGAGAATCGAATATGTTTGATTCATCATGAATTTTGTTAAAAAGGAAGACACCAGAACAAGATGAATGACTCGCTGACAATAGATCACAAGGCGAAATAACAGCTACAAGAGCAAACAAAGGATATCCAATTGACCTCATTTTTAAACATGAAGTTCATGCCATACAATCGGATCCGAATATTGACACAGACGAGAAAGGATTTGATGATAAAGAACAAGAGATTCATGTCCAGATTCTTGCACGACAGTGGGTTAACAGGACATCGGAAGACTCTATTGGAAATCTTTTGATCCCTTGTGTCAGATTAATAATTATTGAATGTCACTCTGGATTGGCAAGTAGCATTTTATGGTAGATTGTGAAAGATAAGAAACATGTCAATAAAAACAATGCCTTGATTTCCACTCAAGTTCGGATCTTCAATTTGCTGAAGGGGATCCACTCCATTCTAGGGATTCCTTCATCAAAAGCTGGATCAAGTCAAGACCTCTGGTTGAACAAGAGAACTGAATGATTCTGAGTCTGTCTTTATAGGAGAATTCTGTGGGATCTTTTAAATGTCCTTGTGACAAGTCTATAAGACATAGTCATACATCTCCTTTGCAATAGGAAAAATAAGGTCCCCTTTCTATGCAATCTTCTTGAAATGGCTAATCAACAATTCCAAAATAAGAAGAAAGGAAAAAAAAGGGTGAGGGGGAGAAGTGATATCTGCATTGATCTACACACACATTGAGTCTTGTTTTTTAAAGTATGCGTGACATTAGGGTCAATGATGTATCATTACTGAACACACACAAAAGCAAAATGACCTCTTTGTTCATACACACTTTCCTTAAGTTGATAGACATAATAACTCAGCATACCACTGATAAGAAAAGTTCCTTTTGAGATAAGAGGATGAACTAAAAGGAAGAATTTAACGATGATTTTGAAATGAACAATAGAGAGTCATCGGATATTAAAACAAGTATACAATCCAGAAAAATAAAAATATATTTTTATGCATTTTATAAGGAGATGTCCTTGCCCCTCCACTTCTTCTTCTTCTTTCTCTTTTTAAATGTATATTCTTGATCTGCCATCTGAAATACAATTCATTATTATTTATTATATAAAACAAGGCAACTATTTAGATTTAGCCCCACTTGCAGAGTATGTAATTCATAGAAAAGTATGAAAAGAATTAAATTGTATTTTAGAGCTTGTTCATATTACAAAAAGCTGCTATCTTTCAATACCAATTGGAATAATACAATAAAAATAATACAACCAAAAATCAAAGGAAATCTAGATTACCTGATTGACTCTATCAATCAACAAAAATCCATTAATTTCAAGTCGCTTGAATGCCAAGTTCTGGATTTGCAACTATCAAGACTTACATTCAACATTCTCAGTAAATCCACTCATAATTTGCGAGTCATCCAAATATGTTTACCCTTTGAGCTTCATGCACAGCTCTATCAGACACTATCCTGTTTAAGCACACAACTCACTCATTTATCCATACGTGACTCAGCATGTGAATACAAGGTCACCACTAAGGCAAAGGCATGTCTACTCCCTCTATTTGGATCTCAGTCTACACTTCAAACCCTTGATATCCCCACCTTCCCTTCACATGAACTATGCCATCATCGTATCTATTACACATTTTCTCAACTACAATCACTCACAATCGCCCTCGGCCACCCTTTGCCATGGGATCATTTCAAGTACATGTTTCCAAACCTCATCCAACTCACCCTTGTTCTCACTCACCTCGATCAGTGGCAAACCGTCAAATCCCTACTTTACCATACCTCCTTCTTTCCTTGGTTCAAACGATTATCGATCATGAGCAGAGAGCCACTGAAACAACATGTGTCAAAGGAAGAACTAAAATCGAGTTTATTACGGTTAGAAGGTTTGAATAGAATCACCGCCGGTTGGGATATCATTGCACTCGTTTAATAAAGCTCAAGCTCTTCCATCATAAAATTTTTCTAAAAAAGTCGTGGGTTTAGCAGGTGCCTCTTCTTTACCAAAATAATTCATAATGTGGTTGTTTTGTTTCCAAACATTCATCACTTCTTGATATTCCATTTGTCCCTTTGCAAACAAAATATCTCGCACTTCGAGATTTTCTACAAACTTGTGACGTTCGAATTCTTCGCGAATTTTGGATCGAACGGCTGAAGTAGGCAAATTGATTTCGTGAATCTTCATGATTTCTGGAACCTGCATGTCACTGTGTTAATTTTTTTTATTTTTTTATTTTTTTTTTTTTTTTACCGATTTTTGCCATCTTCTATAAAGCGCTAAAGCACGAGAAGTGGCTTCTTTTGAAGACTTTGCAGAGGCAGTTGTTACTGCAAAATTGGCAACACCAAAGACAGCTGCTTGAGACATAATGTAAGACGATTAAAAAAAATACGAGTGTGGCATGCCCACGCCTCAAGAAGAATATATTACGTCATCATCACATTCATACTCCGTGAAAGGTTGTACAAATCCATGCAAAAAATCGGTGTGTGTGACAGAGCGTGTGACAAAGGATCTTTCAGGCACATGAAAATGATGAAAAAAAAATTTCTGCTTTTTTAGGTCAAAAATGAAGAAAAAACATAAAGTGATGTCAGTTTACAAGGAAATTTTAAAATATTTGGTATCATTTTCCTCTCTTTTGGAAAATACTAAACTTCTTTTTTTCTTTTTACGCAACATAGCATTCAGCATGGCAGCCATCGCGATAGATAGCATACCTGAACATGGAGAAGAAAACGACATGGAAATCTTGGTGACACTCCAGAGAAGCGATCGACCAGACCTACTGCTGGATAGCGACTCTCAAGCATCGATGGATGAACCCAGCCGTTCAAGAACTTGCATGGTTTCTGTCGACGACAGCGATCCGGTATCCACTCCTTCTTCTCCCTTGTCCTCTGCAGAAGAAGTAGACATGCTCCAAAGCTCTTTAGCCCTCGTTTCCCTCATGGATCACCCCCTTCTTGCTTCGTCTTCTTCAGGTACAAGGTTTCGAACGAGATTACCTGGTCAGATCCACGACAACATCACCATACAAGATTTTCCAGAATTTAGAAATCGACAGGCAAGGGCACTCGAGCACGCGCAGGAAACGCAAACGCTGAGGCGTCCTACGGATTCGAGCCTGTCAGAAGAGGAGGACGAGAAGGAAGAAAAAGAGGAAGAAGAAGAGGTGTTCGACAGCGTGGATAATCTCGTGCGAAAGATGATAGAAAAGGAGACATCCCCCACAGTAGAAACCAACCAAGAGGTTTCGACATCCAGAAACTCACTGATTGATCTCGATCAGATCCTGATCGAAGGTTCTCCAGCTGCACAAGAGCCAATTGTAAGGAAGGATGCACCTCTGGTATCTGATGTGGCCAGCAGCATCCATGAAACAAATCCAGCAGACCCTCCGTCTCAGCAACCCCCAGTGACGGCAGAACAAGAGGACAAGGGCCCTCCAGCACCTGAGGAGGAAGTAAAAAGTCCAGAGCCTGAACGTCAGGATCGTTTTGTGAATGCGGAGCAGAAGAAAGGCATCGAGAAAGAAGCAGGAAAGCCTTCAGAAGCTGGAGAGGTGAAGACGGAAGAGAAAAAGATCAAAAAGAAACAAAAGAAACGGCTGCAGCAGCGGTACAGTGTGATGAATGAATTATTGGCTACAGAAGATTCCTACGCTCAGGATTTGAACTCACTCTGTAATGTAAGTCGCCTTTCCTTGTTTTCAAAAGAGCCGATGGGCTAAAGATTTTCACAGCATTTCTTTGAACTGATCCGGTCTGTTAACTATGTAAATCATGAGGAAAAACGAATTATTTGCAGGAATGGAAATAGCCTGATGGATGAACAGTCCACCTTTTGTGAATCGTTAAGATTGGCCATTAGACTCGACAGAAAAAAAGGAGGCGTAAAGTATACAGCGAATTGTTTCCTGGCATCAGTAAGAAATGAACGCTCTTGTGCTTTTCGTCTTTTTTAATTTTTTTTTATAGAAAACCTATTTTGAATCCTATTATGTTTATTGCGTTCATCAAGATAAAGCTATTGCTGTCTATAATAGATTGTTGGAGATAAATAGTGATTTTGCTGAATTAGATGAAAGAATGCACTTTATTCATCAAGTGATCACAGAGCGTAATAAACTCATGTTCAAAGACTATATGATTATGGTAATAACCACAGGCACTTTTAGTAGCTGATGTTAATCTGCTTTTCATAGCCATTCCAAAGACTACTTCGATACAAACTACTCCTAGAAACTCTAAGACATACCACGACGCCTAACACAAAGGGGCACACGGCTTTGTCAGCAGCAGAAGAAGCTGTTCATGCCGTAGCTAAAAAGATTAATGATAGGATGGCCAGGGTGGAACTCGAAGAAAAGACAGAGATATTCTTGTCAAGGTTGCACGCAGATTGGTCCATACCAAAACAATGGTACAGACACTTGGGTATCTGTCGACTGATCGGCACGTTTGACATGCGCTGTTTACCCAAGCAAAAGTCATTCAAGAGAGTATGTTGTGCTTTATTTAAACATTATGTGATTTTGGTTAAACCTAAAAAGCCAGACGTGTATGAAGCAGACCAATGGTTTCCTATTCGAGAATTCAGAATAGAAGATGCAATTGACATACCCTGTAAGGTTCAAATGAGCAGTTGTCGTGGTATGATTCATAACATGCTTATTAGCTTCCTTGCATTTCCCTTGGCTGTTGCGCAACAAGTCCTATCTATTTGAATTCTGTGCAACAAGCGAATTAGAAAAAGAAATCTGGATGGAGACGATGGAGAGCTGTATTGCAGATGCCAAAGCGCGACATAAACTATTAGAAAAAGAATCTGTTTCGGATTTTGTTGAAGAAATATTTGAATCCAATCTCGACTTACACAGCTCAGAGGTAATAGCAAAATCAGTCCAATGGATCACTGTCACTCAAAAATACATAGGATGATGATCAGCCTGTACGTATCCCTTTGCCTTCTGGCTCAACCAGTTTTTCACAATCAGCCATCTTTAGTAAATCGACCACCGTCAGAAAGGTGAACAGCAACCGGAGATCGATTCCTAACCTTTCCACCTTTTTTTCCTCAGACCAAGATACGACGAAATCATTCGGGAAAGTCAGGTGGTTCATAGGAAGTTTAGCAGAAAAACTGCTTCATTTCAGATTGAAACAGTTTAAAATTCGGTGTGATGCATTTGATGCTCATTTCAAGGATGTCTATGTTAGTTTTCTCATCACAGCCAAGGGTAGCCACAAGATAAAGAGGACCTTAAACACAGAATAATTTTTTTTTATTTAAATAAAAACCAAAACATGTTTCTTAAGCTTTAGCAGGAGTTGGCCATTCGTTCTTATTTTCTTCAGTGACAGGTAACACTTGATTTTCGGGATGATCTACTGCCTTTTTATTCTTCTTTTTGTTCTTGACTGTTTCCATGTTATCTTCAGTTGGAACAACGATAGGTACTTCTTCATCAGGAGGAGGTGTCATGGCAGTGGATTCTGAAACAGGATGTTGTTCTTCATGTTGACTACCTTCATCAGCTGTAGAGTGCATCATGCTACTGTCTTCTTCGTCCGTCGTAGTAAATTCTTGCATCTTTTCAGATACAATATGAATCAGCTTACCCTCTTCACCATCCTTGACACCAGTCAAACTTTCTTGATGTAAAGTATCATTATCATCATGACGCAAGAATCGATTCATGATCTCACCGTCCCCCTCATCAGAAGCAATATGGATCTGAGGTTCCTCCTCATGCTTTGTGAGGTTTTGAAAAAGATCTGAACCTTCCTGGTTGCTTTCATACAGGTTGGCTACACCAAGGCCTCCTAAAAGAGAAACAGGCACATTTGACACAAAGTCCGATTGAGCTACACCTGTCAGATAAGGACGAGGTTCTTCTTCTTCAGGTTCTTCGTCAATCACCACGGTCTCTGTCTTTCTGTAAGGAGGAGGAGCAGATACGCCTTGGATGATCGAACCACGTTTGAGACTAGACAAAGCGACGTCTTGTAAATAATTTACCCAATCACGTACGTTTGAGTCTGTGATAGAAATAGTGCTAAACAAAGTGTTCACCTGATCTTCGATGAAACGCATGCCACGCTTTCTGGATGAGAGTAGATAAGTACCAGCGAGTGGAGTATAAGGGTTTCTGGCAGGCTGGGTGATACTATTGTTATCTTTAAGTCGATAAAACAATGTTCCCTATTACGTATATTATTTATTTATGTTTATTCTATTGTTTGCATACTCACATCATACGCAGCTCTCACATCTTCTTTAGATAAGCAACCTCTGTGACCAATAAAAAAATAAGCTGTACACAACTCAATCATACCCAATACCCTATTTCCTGTACGTTATTGACTTGTTTGTGTACAACATGATGCTTACCAAGCCTTAATGTTACCACCCAACTCTTCTTGTTCTTTAGTCATCTTGACAAACTCAGTGATCGTGATAGACTCATTTGACTTTTTTGCGTATTTATCAAACAACTGTTCAAATCTTTCTGGTACAAATACACCATCTTCATCATAAACACCAGAAGTTTGTTTTCTTGACCGAATCAAGTTTGGAACAAAAGAACGACAAAAGGGGTCTGGTATCCAACTTGTTTGTGATAAGACAGATAGAAAGATACCAGTGAATGTGCCTAAGGCGACACTAAAAATGATGTTATAACCAAGTGTAAGAAAACCTATGCTTTCTAAATGAGTTTATGTCTATAAATAACATTTCTACTTACCAGTGATGGTATCAATAGGAGTAATGTAACCTTTATTTCTTTTATCCCAAAAACTAATATGTTTTTGAATACCCTAAAATAGTATTGATTAATTTAACAAAAAAAATTGTTTATTAGAATAAACTTACGCTTTCTTTAACAATCAATCGATTGTCTTCTTGGCTTGAACTCATTTTTTTTTCTCTTTTAAAAACAGGAGAAGAAAGAAGGGAGAAAAAGCTTTTTTTTTTGTTTTTTTTTATTATTTTTTTGGTTTGTTTATGAATTTACATTTTCATGTAACACGCTTCAAATCAAAACAATTTATGATATCCTTTGCATAAAAAAAACTAAATTTGGTTAAATAAAAAAATATTTTATTATTCAACTACAACACAGTACAACCACTCTTCTTCTTTTTCTTATTAACCATTAAAGCAGCACGAGTTGCTTCTTGAAATACGTCACGGACACCTTCTCCTGTCTTTGCGGAGCATTCAAAATATTTGTATGCGCTAATCTTTTGAGCAACAGCTGCTCCTTCTTCATAACTAACAGGTCTTTGGCTGTTTCTTCTCAACTCTTCAATCGTATTAGGATCATTACGTAAATCCTTTTTACAACCAACTAAAACAATAGGAAGTCCTTGACAGAAATGAAGTACTTCTGATATCCACTACTCAAAACAATTTACATTCTGCACACTCTTTCAAAACTATTTACCTTTTCTTGGACGTTGTCTAAAGAGTCGGGTGAATCAACAGCAAAACAAATCAAGATAACATGTGAGTCTGGATAAGAAAGAGGACGAAGACGATCATAATCTTCTTGACCTATAATAATAAAAAAAAAAGGAGAGCTCAGCATTGTTGTATTTATTATTTATTTATGTATATACCTGCTGTATCCCATAATGCTAATTCAACACGTTTACCGTCAACATCAACATCTGCTACATAGTTTTCAAAAACAGTGGGCACATAAAACTAATCTCTTGTTAATTAAACCTCTTTATTTTTTTTTTTTTCTTTCTTTCTTTCTTACTTCAGGAAAAGTGCCTTTTGAAAAGACAATTAATAAACAAGTTTTACCACAAGCACCATCACCAACAATAACAAGCTTTCTTCTAATTTCAGCCATTCTTTAAAAAGAAAAAGAAAAAAAGAGATTAGCAAATATATTTCAAAATATAAACTTTTTTTTTTACTTGTTGCTTTATAAAGAAAATAGAGAAATAAAAGAAAGAAAGATTTTTTGGGCTTTTTCCCCTCCCCTTTCTGCCCCCTCTTCATACACTCCTTTTGTGTGACTTGATTAAAATAGGTGAAACATTGCCTGATATTCGCTCATTTAAAACGCACTGGGGGAATCAAATCAGCAAAGAGATAGAGCGAGTGGGAGTTTTCTCGTTATTAATAAAGTCTTCTCTTCTCCTTTTTTTGATTCCTAGTGTAACACTAAACCTTTTTTATAAAAAACACTTTATTGATAGGCTTAAAAGTCAGGATTTAATGAAAAATACCATTCAACGCATGACTCACTGCCCTATGAGCATCATTTATCACACTTCCTGCAGCAGAAGCAAACTGAACCACACCATTCGGATTGTTTGTATCCGCCTTCTTTGTCATGAAAGGAACACCGGCCGTGGAGGGCATTGGGTTATGAAAAGCAGAGACCACTGGATTGTTATTGATGGCAGAGACGATGGGAGCTATGATGGCAGAGATCATGCTTTC
This sequence comes from Rhizopus delemar RA 99-880, assembly GCF_000149305.1. NCBI lineage: Eukaryota > Fungi > Mucoromycota > Mucoromycetes > Mucorales > Rhizopodaceae > Rhizopus > Rhizopus delemar. The sequence continues at coordinate 962,986 of NW_027137829.1, forward strand.
GACCACTTCCTTATTAATCTGAGGCATCGTGCGTTCGACAGAATCTTTTTCAAAGAAAGAATCTATGTTTTCAAGACGGCCCGTCTCGGACGATCCGTCTTTTCCTTTACCAGAGTCATGAGCAAGGTTCTCAAGTCTGTCGGGTAAGGTTGCCAATATACTCAAGCCTGGCAGTGCTTCAGAAAGATAGTCGCTGACCGTGTCCATCGGACAGCTTTCTTCGTTGCATTTTTTGTTATCAAAGATGTTTAAAAGGGCCTCACCAAAACCATTGAGTGCATCCATCGTTTTTTCATTCACAGTAACTAGCAGAAACAGATCAGCCCTTTTTTCATCCCCTCACTTTTCTCTAGCTTACAATCCACTTGTGCGTCTTTAGTATTGGTCGTTTGAACAGCTTCATTGGTCGCGTGGGCACGTTTGGCCAACCTGTGTTTACAAAAGATGTAAGTTAAATTCATCTCATTTGGATAAAACAGCCTTTCTTACTCCATGTGATTGATCGGTATAGCAGCAGCGGTTGTAATGAGTGCAGCAGCAAGCAAAAACTTCATAATAAATTAAAAATAATAAAAAGAAGGTGGGCATATTATCTTTTTTTTATATCATTGATTTTTAAGAATGCTCGGCACTTGGATGAAATAACAATATTCAAGACAACTGCCAACCAAATAGACTGTCATTTTTCAGGGACACTTTTTTTTTTTAAAAAAAGACTATCGAATGAGATTTCTCAAGATCAAAGAATAGGTCTGGTTTGGTATCTCGTCACTCTGAATTTTTCATGTACGAATAATAGGGTTCGGTTTCGTCTCTTTGATCATCCATCATCCTGAGCGGCCTTGATGTCATTCATTTCAAACCTCAGTCGATCTCAACCTGATGGCTGTCTTCTTTCTCTTCTTGATAAGCACCTTGGCTGGCGCTTCAATACTTTTAGGAAAGTTAAGGTAGACTTGAACAACCTCAGCGCCATCAAGGGATCCGCTGTTCTTGACTGCAACAGAGGCTGTCACCTTTGCTTTGTTGTTGTGACCCTTCTTGGCCTTTCACTTCAGATTGCTGTAGGTAAAGTTAGTATGCGACAAGCCATGATCGAATGGGAATTGAGGAGTGATGTTTTGTGCATCAAACCACTTGTAGCCCATCAGGAGCTTTTCCTTGTAGACAATCTCGGCAGAGGGATCGATCTTGGCATTATAGTCAGAGGCCTTTTTGGCGATGGTGTAGGGAAGACGACCAGAGGGTTGACTTTACCAGTAAGGACATCAGCAAGAGAATTGCCAGATGCTTGAGCAGGAAGACCGGGCTATACGACTGCTTTAATGTTAGGATGATCAATCCAAGGCATCAGCACAGGATCCACAGAGTGAATGACGACAACTGTGTTCTTGTTGGCATCAGCAACAGCATGGATCTCATAAAGAAGATGAATACAAGCGCTTAGTACATGAAAAAGACAGTCCATACCAAGTTATCACCATTGTGCCATAAAGAAGAGTTGTTACGATCACCAACGTTACCATCAACGGTGATAGAGTATTCACCAAATTCAGAATTAGAAAATACAAAAGCAATATCAGCGTTCTTGACACCATCAGGGTCCTCGTTATCTAAGGGTGACTTGGAATTAACATGCCAAAGAATTTAGAATGACAGCGATTGGCACTCCACACTCTTTTTTTTTTAAGCAAAGGGACAAGAATCAAAAAACGAGCAAAAGTTTCATCAGCCAAGACCTGTCTACATGAAGGATGCGACAGATGGCTGCTGTATAAAACACCTTGATTTATTTTTGCATGAAAAGGAGCCAGCACATGTTTTTTTTACATTCAATGAAAATGCAACGCTTTTTCCGTCCATCGTGGTTGAGTCGTCCAAAAAAAAAAAAAAAAAAAAAAAAAAAAGGTAAGAACGAGGCACTGCTGCATTCATGGGTCCAAAAGGACTGCATCCTTGACATATTCCTATCCAAGTTAGACATGAAACTCAGGAGAGCCAAGGATGCAGACGCAACCTGCTAAAGAAAACAGGTCAAAGCAACAAAAAACAAAGAATTGAAACCAACCGATGACAACCTCCAGGTTGGGCGTAGATGCAAAGAGAGATTGACGTGAGAGCAAGTAGGCTCTATCAAACGATGGATTTAAATTCTCAAGTAGTTTAATGTAGCTTACATGTCACTCCTATTTTATTTCAACTCGAGCTGTCTCTCTTACGTGGTTTCGATGGATCCACCGTCCTCTTTGTGAAGAAATCCCCTCCCCTGAAGCTGATGAATCAGGTAAGACAAATATCAATGCAATTAAAAAACTTTTTTGTACAACATGTAGCACTAGGTTCATGATTTTCAACTTTTTTTTTTCAACAAGAAAGATGCTTTGTAAGGAACAGGATTCACATTGCCTGTTTGTCATTGGTTTTATATGATTCAGATTTCCCTTTTTTTCAGCAAGTAAGTAGGATTGTATTTAAAATTACCTTCAAGGTTTTTAATCATGTTCTTTTTCTTTCATTCTAATGTACCTCTTTCAAAAAGAAGGGGAAAGAAGTTGGTTTCTGTGTAGCCTTTATTTATGCCTTATTTGGATATCAGCGATTTTCAAATATGCGGAAATTGTAATTTTCTATTATTGAAGGAGCGAGAAAGAGAAGGGAGAGCGAGAGAGAGAAAGACGAGGATCTCTTTCTTTCTTTTCTTCAACATGTCTTTTCTTAATAAAATTATTGATAAAGCAAAAAATCATAAAAATGAAGATAATCAATTATCAGGAATACCAGAAAACAGTGCTGCATCGTCATTAGGTGCTATAGCAGGTAAAAAAATAAATGATGATCATTGGCTTTTGTATTATATTCATTCTTATTAGAAACAGCGACAAATAGTAATAAGAGAGAGAGAGAATTGAAGGGGAAAGGATGGTGTGTATTAATGTTTTAAATAGATAGCAGCAGCAGCAGCAGCAAATTTTCATTTAAAAACAGCACTACTGTTCGACACAAAGATTCAGCCATCATAGATCAGCGCAAAAGCAAACCAAAATTAAAGTTGGATGACTTTAATCTGCTGAGAACATTAGGAACAGGATCGTTTGGTCGAGTTCACTTGTCACAGTCAAAACATAACCATCGGTACTATGCCATCAAAGTATTAAAGAAGACTGAAGTCGTGAGATTAAAGCAGGTGGAGCACACCAATAACGAAAAGCACATTTTGGAATCCGTTGCTTATCCTTTCTTGGTCAATCTCTGGGGTACATTTCAAGACGATGCCAATCTGTACATGGTCATGGACTATGTCCCTGGTGGTGAGCTTTTTAGTGTGCTTCGTAAAAGCAAACGGTTTCCTGACCATGTTGCCAAGTTTTATGCGACCGAGGTGACTTTGGCACTCGAATACCTTCACAACAAAAACATCATCTATCGAGACTTGAAACCTGAAAATCTATTGTTGGACGCCACTGGACATATCAAAATTACAGATTTTGGTTTTGCTAAATATGTACCAGATATCACGTGGACATTGTGTGGTACACCCGATTATTTAGGTAAGGCCCCACCGGTCCTTTGAGACGCTTGCTGACATGACACGATAGCTCCAGAAGTGATTCAATCGAAAGGGTACGGAAAGGCAGTCGATTGGTGGAGCTTGGGTGTTTTAGTCTTTGAAATGTTGGCAGGTTATCCACCGTTTTACGATGATGACCATCTCAAGTTGTATGAAAAGATCATCCAAGGCAAGATTCGTTGGCCCTCTTATTTTGATCCCAATGCAAAGGATTTATTAAAACATTTAATTACCGCTGATCTCTCACGTCGTTATGGTAACCTTAAAAATGGAGCGGATGACATCAAACGTCATCCGTGGTTCTTTGGTGTGGATTTCAATAGGGTAGCCACCCGTCAGATCAGACCTCCTTATATTCCTCAAATAAGAGGAGATGGGGATGCAAGTCATTTTGACAGGTATCCAGAGACAAATGAACACTATGGTGCCCCATGTCATGACATTTATAGGGACAAGTTCCCTGATTTTTAATAAAGTTTTTTTTTATTATTATAAACACATGTAGAGAATATGTACAACATTTAAGAAAGTTCTGTCTTTGTAGGTAGAGTGGATTGATGAATTTGGTTTTGCAGTTGGTTTAATATCTGAGCATCACGCACAGCCGAATGTCCACCAAAGATTTCATCCATTTCTTCCAAAGAACGTCCTTTGGTTTCTACAGTAAAAAAAAAAAAAGATTAGAAAAGGAGGATGACTTCTTTTCTTTTTTACCTGGCACAAAGAACCAAACGAAAAAGAAGGACAAGACCAAGAAGCAAGCAAAGAAAATATAAGTACCATAAGTAATGTTCTGCAGCATGATGGGCACAATAAGGCCAATAATGAAATTACACATCCAATTGGCTGAGGTTGTCACACTCATGGCCTTGGCACGCGATCTTAACGGAAAGATTTCAGCAGGAATCACCCAGGCGATAGGACCCCAAGCATAAGCAAAGTTGGCAATGAACAGATAGATAAAGGCGACCGAAACCCAGGCTTGGCCAGTATGACTTGGCCAATCATACTGAAAGAGAGCGGTGATGATGGCCACGATGATCATACAGATCGCCATCACGATCGAAGCAATCATCAATGCCATCTTTCGACCGATGATATCCAGCAAGAAGACGGTAGGGATCGTCATGACAAAGTTGATGATGCCCACGACACCCGTGGCCAAGAGAGCGACCGAGTTACCTGTCAGACCGACCGATTGAAAAATCTTGGGGGCATAATAGATGAGGGCATTGATACCCGAGAACTGTTGAAAGAACATGATGCAGCTGCCGATAGCCAAGCGATTGAACATACCCTTTCGAAAGAGATCACGATAACCCATGAGTCCGATCATCATGCGACCCTTTCGACCCTTATCCAAATACTGTGGGTATTGTTCTCGTTCGACCTGTCGATCGAATTCAACCGAGACCTTGATCTCCTTCCACTCTTCAATGACCAGTGGATGATCTTGAGAAAGACGACGTAATTTGGATATCACCTTGAGAGCCTCCTCTTCTCTTCCTTGTCCCATCAACCAACGTGGCGAGAAGGGGAAAAAGAGGATGCCGAAACCGAGGATGAGAGCAAAGGCGATTTGGATACAAAGAGGCACACGCCATGAGGCTTGACCGGACACGCGCGTCAGACCATAATCGATCCAGAAGGAGATCAAAATACCAAACGTCACAGCCAATTGTTGAAGTGAAACCAGTGAACCACGCAGTTCAGGAGGGGAAATTTCGGATTGGTAGAGCGGTCTGCATAAGAATTAGTCAGATGACGATCACAATCCGTATACCTACACAAGTAAGCTGAGGGCACCTACAGCCATGCCTGTCACAAATCGGCCCGCTAAAAGATAATCTGTATTCTGTGCACCACCTTGAATTGCACTGCCCAGCAAGAAGACGACGGTCGATAGAACAATTGAATATTTTCGACCAATCCTGTCTGCAAAAAATCCAATGATCCAAGCGCCAGCCCAAGCGCCGAGTTCTAGAATGGAAACCACAAAACCCGTCTGTGTGGGGCTCATCGGGAATCGTTGAACGAAATCTGGCATGACGAGTACACCAGAGATGACACCTTGATCATCTAGAGTCTATTGTGTTATCATCAATTCTTTCAACACCCTTTGACTTACATCCAAAGAGCACACCACCGATAGATGCAAAAACCGCAGTGAAGCATACATAAGGGTTTTTGATGAATCCAGAAAGACCACTCTTTCCGACATTGTATTTGACTCGATCAGCAGCAAGACCTTCTTCAGTTAATCTAGAAGAAGGATATTTATTTAAATGATTCGCACCGTCGTTTGATGTTTCTTGTTTTGGTAAATTCATAAAGAAGAAAGCAAAAAGAAAAAAAAAAGATTCATTCTTCTCTTTGCTCTTTATACATGTTTCTCAGGGCACTGGCGTCATGTCTTGTTTCAGTCATTCTTCTAACAGGGTCACTCTTTTTTTTTTTTTTTTTTTTTTTTTTTTTTTTTTTGCATATCAAACTTATTTTGGAAACTATTTAAGATAACAAATAGAGACATGACAAAAAGAGACAGTCCATCCAACTCCTCTATTTCTTTTTGAGCTGAAACAATCCATCCCTCATCGAATTCTATTTCTCTCTCTCTCTCTCTTTTTTCTTATCAACCGATAGAAACAGACCATATCAACATGAATTCCTTTCTTCTGAATATTGCATTATTTTAAAAGTGACATCTTGTTGGGATCAAAGACTACATTCTGGAGTTTTCTTTACAGAACATGCTTTTCTCTTCCAATTAGAATAATTCATTGTAGTTTTCCACATCTTCCCAAATGTAAAAAATGGGATTAAATGGAAAAAAAGAAAAATCATGCAAATCCACTTTAAAAAAGACAAATAAGCATGGTTGCATATGTAAATGGTGAATTGAAATTTGTAAAGAAACAGAAGCAAGGATAATAAACATGTTGCTATTCTTGTTGATTGAAATGATTGTCAATCTTATTTCTTCATTTATATTGTTTATTCAACCGGATGTTTCTCCAGCAACCTCTCTGGTTTTTTCTTTATAACAAAGTATGGTGTAAAAGCAATGAATGAATCATTCTATTTCTTTTTTAGAAACAAAGCGTACAATCCAAGTGGTATTCAAGATTTCTATTCTAGAATTTCTAAATTTGCTCATAAACGAATACATCTTGGGCATCAGAGTGTTTCAATGTGCACACACAATCACTATATCAATTCCATTTTTATCATGTTTAATAAAGTTTGATTTATTCAACAATTTAAGGTTGCCTCTCATCTTGTTTCTTTTTTTATGCATTTTAGCAGTGGCGATCCTTTTTTAAAGTGTCGTCGTCAAATCATTTAAAGTGGTAAAAATGGAGCAGTAAAGAAAAATAAATGAAACATTGTTTCGAATTCATTTTTCTGTCAACTTTTATAAAAGATCGAGAGATAAAACGTCCCTTTTCTTTCCTAACCTTTTTATTTACTTTTACAATGATTCCATCATCAATTAGACATTGGTTTGAAAAAGTTGATGGTCGAATCATTGCATGTGTTACTTTGTAAAGTAAATTGGGCGTTTTATGCAAGCGAAACGGTTGGCTATCATCATTTGCCAACTTTAAAGGTATCTTGTTGTTCAGTATTTAGAGTACCTTTTTCTTTTTTCGTCATTTTTTTTACACCCATAAATTACTCAGCAGCAGGGATGGTCGGTATTTAGTCCGAATATTAACCATTAAAGGTAAAGAGAATGTTGTAGAAGCCAGGAAGATATTTGAAAATGACTTGCAAAAGACTAAATCATCCCAAACAGCTTGAGGATCGTTGCGTAGGTCTGATTTAATCTCTTTTGTAAAGTCTCAAAAACTATTGTTCAGTGAAAGAAACAGACAAAAGCGATTGGACTGGGCATTTAACCCCCTTGACTGAACCATAGAAGGTTGGACATGTCAATATTGGATTAGGTATGACATACAAAAGAGATTTGTGTAGCATTTTCCTAAAAGAAAGGCTTTATCGCGAGCATATTTTGTCTTCTATAAACTGTCAGATAAAAATGAAAATCAAAAGCAAGAACCCTCAGTATTCAAAGTCAAATCACTCTATCAAAAGAGCTATTAAACGTTCAATCAAGTTAACTAAACTCAAGTCATTCGAGGCTTCAAACCTCAAACTAAACAAATCTACGTCACTTTAATACAATCCAAATCCCAAGTACTAACAAGCTACAACATATAATCGATGCTATAAATATTCTTGAAAAAGAACACAACAACAGCATCAGACACATTCTTTACAAAAAAAGCTCACTCAATAATACAGCAAGAGACTATTGACTTTCTGTCAACTGAGCTACTGAAGCTCTCATTAAATTTCACCAATCCAAATTTACGAAATATATCAAGCTTTGATTCCTACTGGTGAAATGAAAATATATATATATATATATTAGATAGCAAAAGAAAGATAAACTTGAATTTGATGATAATATGAACATAATGATAGTTGAAGTGCTTGATCAGCTTGAGCTGTATACAACAACCAGCAATACAGATAAGCTGCATACGGTAATTGGTGAACTTAAATACAAAGAGCCAAACAAACGCTCACCAAAATACCAGCTGTCGAACGTAGTAGAGATTGTGTAATTTTTTTTTTATTGTTAGTTAAATACTTGTTATATTTACCCTTCGCTTTTTCTACAAGTGTTAAAGGCTTTCATTTCTGGAAGGGCGCTTCACCCAAGTCCGAGTTGGCCTATTTGAGGAAGTTTGAAGGGTTGCTGGACGTGATTATGGATGATACTGAGCTTATTTGGTTAGATGGCGAAAGCGTTTGCGTTTCGACAAGAGATTCATTGCGCAGTATAATGGAAGATGAACTAACTGAGTTTGAGAGAAGGAATGACGATTGTTAACTGCAGCCGTTTAGGAGTCACAGTTGAACTATGCAGCATAGAGTTTAAAAGACAAGATGCAAGTAAATCGGTGGTTATTTACCAACAAAGCAAAAATGCTAGAATAAATTCCCGTATCTTAAGCAGCATCAACTCCCTTACAAGGAACTCTATCAATCAAATATTATCTTTTGACTTTGTTGGAACAGCGGTTATATGACACAGATGTGTTGCTATGAAGACGTCATGTTTTCTCAAAAAACTACTGATATTCATATACCGACAGGTACATTCGAGTTGGCTAGTTTGAGAAGTACCTTGACTCCATTTACCATTCATGACCTTATCTCAGCCTCCTCCAGGTCTCCCCGCAAAAGTAGCCCTGGTATTGATGGCATTCCATACGAGATTCTCTCGCTGGTCTTCAAACATCCCGGGGTTGCCCCACTGGCCGTCAAAGTGTACAATAAAGCTCTGCTTCAAAGCGTTTTCCCTCCATCTTGGCTCTGTACTAGTACCGCCCTTCTCCCGAAAAAAGGTGATCTTACTTTGTTGAAAAACTGGCGACCCATTTCTTTAATCAATACCGATGCTAAAATTTTCACGCGTCTCTTGAATAGTCGACTAATTTCTGTCTTCTCTCATAGGATTTCTCCTTGTCAAATGGGTTTTATGCCCAAACGCTTTATTGGAGAACATGGTCGTTTGTTACACCTAGTCATGACTTCTACTTCCATCCGAAAATCGTCTGCTGTTGGCCTTCTTCTTGATAAAGAAAAGGCGTACGATCGTGTCCATCCGACTTATCTTTCTCAAGTCATGATCCGTTTTGGAGTCCCACCACCTCTAGTTACCACCATCATTGGATTGTTCTTTTCTACCAACATCAGTATCAACATCAATGGTTTCTTAACTACGTCTTTTGTAGCACAACGTGGACTTCGCCAGGGTGATCCACTTAGTCCTCTGCTTTTCAATATTGCCTTCGATCCTTTCTTGCGGTTCATTTCTTCTGATCCCCTTTATAGGGGCTTTTCATTCGGCCAACTACAAGATACTCATTACCTCGACGACAGCCCCCGAACCCCATCGGATGACGCCTGCCCTCCACCCCCTGTTAAGATACTTGCTTATGCCGATGATGTACTAGTATTTCTTCACTCTCCTTCCGACTTTGTACGCCTCAAGAACGCAGTGGACATATATGGTGCAGCTTCCAATGCTAAGCTCAATTTTAACAAAACACAGGCTTTCTCTCTATCTGGTGATCCGCTTCCTAATTGGCAACAACTTTTAGTCTCCCACAACATTAATTCCTGGCATGACCGTCTCTCCACGCACTCTTTGATATACCTCGGCTACTCAGTTTATTCATCCACTGCCCAACGCACCTTATACGTCAATCAACTAACGAATAAAATTGCACTGCCTTGCCAAATCCACTCACAAAGAAATCTGTCAATACGTGGTCGTGTTACGGTTCTTAATTGTCTCATTTTCTCAAGATTATGGCATGTACTTCGGATATTACCTCTCACTAAAAAACAAATAGCTACATTCCAAGGTCTAGGTTCCAGATTTCTAAATGCCAATCCTTTCCCTAGGATCAGCTTCGCGACTCTCTCACTTCCTCGGTCTCAAGGTGGTCTTGGTGCTCTTGATCCAGCGGTCCAAATTCAAGCGCTGCAGTGGCGATGGCTGCTTCCTATGGTCCTCTCTTGTTCTCCTTCCAGCCCTGTAGATTCTCTCTTTCCAAGTGTATTTTACCCTAGTGTCGTCTACGGTCTATACTTGCTTAAAAGCACAACTCCTCAACTTTACCCAAGCCATCAAATTACCAGTGCCTCTTCGCTACTATTCCCAGCCTTCAGATCCAAACACTTCTCGACCACAACACTTCATTGTTTCTCAACCCTCTTTACTGCCTTTAATTCCCTCATTTGTCGTGCTTTTGATGATGCCGTCTTGTCTCCTACTACCATTCTCACTATTCCTCTTATATATTTGATACAAGCTACTCCTCTGTTACCTTCACACCCTTCTTTGATCAACAGTACACCTCCACTCCCTCAAGTCTGCCACCTCAAGTCCTATCGCCAAATGCTGGGATCACATATAATGATATTCGACTCTTCAATACTCATCTCCGATATCGCACCTTCACCCGCACTGAAATTCAACATTTCTCCCGCACAATCAAACAGGTAATCAACCTCCTCACCTCCAACATTATCCAACTTCGAACCTTTGCTGCAACACATTTCGACAATCCCACCACTATCAAGAACATTGTTGAACACACAACACTCATTCTATCCATCTTTAATGTCGATTCAGTTCCCAATATCCCCAACCAACTGCTTTCTCCTTCACCGAAAATATTCAAAACACTGTTGTCCAGCAAAAAACACAATCGCCTCTCGTGCCCATGCTCAGCACCTCAACCTCCACCCACTACCCATGCTCCCTCCTTTCTACTCAACTCATCTAAATGGTCCTCCTTCTGGCGTTTGGACATTCCACTTCGGTCCCGAACTATATGGTTCAAGATTGTCCACAACTCAATCCCACACACCAGTTTCCTGCACCTATGCAACATACAACGATTCCCGTCTCCTCTCTGTCCCCTTTGTTTGCAGGAACCTGACTCACTTATTCACTTTTTCTATACCTGCAACAAAGTACAACCAGTTTGGATTAAAATTTCATCTTTGTTTATTGACAATGCTTGGCAATATACAATCCACCACTTCCTCTCTGATATATCTGCTGCTGTTGCCACCTTGTCACCTTTCCCTCTTCGCGACCCACGCATCTCCCTAGTACCTTCTCTCTCATCAAGCCAAATTGTTGCCTGCGTCCTACAAGCTATCTGGTCTGCTCGTTGGCAGTTCATCTTCCACTTTACTCCATTTCTCAGTGACAATGTCTTCTTACAAGCTCAGAAACTCATCCACCTTCTTGATGCCGAAATCCGCATTGATGAAGACATTTGACAACAACAATATTAGCGGAAAAAAAAAAAAAAATACATAACTCCAAAAAAAAAAAAAACCCCAGCCTATACTATGCACATCCTATTTCAACCTTAATACTAAAAACTTTCACTATGTTACCTCCTTTAAACATTTACACGACTTTATCTACTACAATAATACATAATTTATTCAATAAATAAAAATCAACATGAATACCCATGTTCTTTCAAACAACATATTAAAGAAAAAAAAAACTGGTAAAGCACTCCTGAAGCCAACAAGCACACACATCATTATTTCCTTATTTAAAAAATAACTTTAAGAAGTCATCATCGAACAAAATCTTATCAGCGGTTTTGGAGTATAAGACGTCTTCGATATAGGGTTCTTCAATTATGTTTTTGTTTCTTCATATTTATCAAATACTCGATTGACATATTTTAATCAATAAGAAATGAACACATCAGCAAGAAACATGTTTTTATAAATCTACTTTGATATATTATAGTAGCAGGATGATTCAAAAACGTCGATGTCGAAACACCTCGCTTTAATAAAAGAAAACTACTTTGTTCTTTTCAGCAAGACGTCAATCCTTGGCACTTGGAAACACGAATATGGATTGAAGAGTTGTTTCCAGTTTCTGTGTTTCCAAATGCCGGTTTCAGCTACGTCATGATTATGTATTAATGCCGCTTGCTAACGTGGAAGGCATGCGCAAAGAAGCTTATTTAGTATCTCATATTAAAACGATGAATAATAATAAAAAGTAAATAAACTACAGATTATACCGTAATAAATTTTGACACTGGAGACCTTATCATTTATTATTATTAGAAAAATTTGTCGCTGGAAAATAAAAGAATATGTCGTTAAAAAAGGAACAAAATGTCGTTATGAATTATGTGCAGAAGCCAGTAAAAAAAAAAAACCTAAAGCTTAGAAGCAATACTTCATATTGTTTAAAGTGATTAGTTTTTGGATGATGGCTTTAGACTTTATTTTTTAAAACTCTATTTTTTTGTAACATTTACTAATTTGACGTTTTGAATGATCAGCAAAAGCATACAATTCGCTTGGGTGAGTATCCTCACAAGCAGCACGGATTCGAGACGTCATTGTCTCACCTACCGCGAAGAACACTCTTTTCATTTTACCCTTAATTAAGGACCAGAAGTTTTCAATTAGGTTGAGTTCAGGACTGTAGGCTGGAAGGTACATATAGTTATAACCCCTTCTTATAATCTTTCGCTGTAGGTATTTATTTTTATGGATGGAACAATTATCCATCACAAGATAGTAACCCTCCATATTTCCAATTTCGTCCATAACATCAAGGACTTCACTGATGAATTTAATATAATGCGCTGAAGTGGTACCCTTGGGTGCCGGCTTGTCATCACCTGGCCAATACTGCTCAACATCTTCATTCTCTTGTTCTTCTTCAACAGCAGCCTCGGCCTCGACGTCTTTCTTCTTTCTTTTGTTTGTCTTTGCCTTCTTTGGTTTCGGTTTTGGTGGCGCCGGCTTTCTGAGTGAAAGGTGGATGACTGTATCGGCTGTAATCGCATCCAATACAGTGTGGGTAACTGCCCTTGTTACTGGTGTTTTTACCACTGGGCGTGTTCCAACACGACTCCAGGCAAAGCTTCTCCTCATATTGGTATGGAAACCACTCTCGTCTATAAAGACACAATTTTTGGTGAAGTCTACATTAGAACCTTTCCAATCCATAAACCATTTGTACCGCTCTTCGAGGTTTTCCAAACTGTTCCTCTTTTCGGATTCGAAGCGTGCAATGCTAACCGAAAGGTTACAGGTCGTCTTCATATGGTGATGGACCTAGGTCTTGGACAAAGAAAAATCCTCGAACTTTGCAACCAAATCATCAACCACCTCGGTTACTGTAACTTGCGGTTCCTCATCAACCAGTTTTTGAACATGTTGTTTAATATGTTGATTTATAAGGAAGGTGAAAAACTATGTATGTTTCACCAAATCAAGGAGCAAACACTGTCTAAACTTCCATCCGCCCTTTAATTAAAATAAAATTGGCGTGGTGTCAATTACCTTATGGGTCTACTGAAGAAGTTTCCCACGTATCCCTCAATACACCATCCATGCGTCATTACAATTGACAGGAGTGACAAGAATGCTATCATTATGGAAGCTGCAGTATCAACAAATATTTGAGATTTAGGATGCTTCAATTAGTCTTCATGGGTCATTAAACAATCATATTTTATTTATTTTCAACTTGATTACAAATAGTAATTTAAGCAATATAGACCACTCATTTGTTATTAACAGGCAAATTCAAGTGCACATAATCGACGTCTGTCTTTACTCGTATGGATCAAACTGAAAATGGCTGAGAGAGTTGGGTGGCGCATCGACTCCCATGAATCATCATGCACTGGTTCACAGAGACGCCAAAACACATCTGATACCATAAGTAACGTGCGAATGTTTTTCAAACTGAGAAAACCGGCCAAATCTTGTAAAGATGCAGGGAATACAACACGACCAATTTCTTGCATAATGTAAATACCATCATGTCGTAAGCGCATTAAATAGAAGATGATGTTGAAGCCATTGATCTGGAAAGCCAAAGCTGCCTGCAATTTATTCATATCAATTGTGTCTTTGCAAAAAGTTCCGAGACGAAGGAGATCATGGCAGAGAGCGTGGTTGTCAGTTGTGGGGCGCGCCAATTTAACTTCTCCAAATCCAAGACTCTGGCCGAAATCTCTTTGTTGGATTTTTGAAATTGTTGCATCAGGGCGCTTATCAGCACTTTCATCACAAGTTTGGATTAGCTCTCCAGAGACCCTTTCCAGTTGAAGAGGTTCCTACTGTGAAGTTTATAGATAAAAGAGCGTGGTCTGTCCATTCTTTGTTCATGTATTCAACATTCCCGTTGTTGCAATTGTTGTGAATACTTTTGTTTGCAAACATATAGTCTATACAAGTGGATGAGTCTGCTCTTCGGAAAGTTGGTCGGTAGCTGATGTTGTCTTCCACGTAATTTATACAATCCTCAAACTGAGAAAGCATAAACCGCAGAAAGTGGTGTGGGACGTTCGATCGTCTTGTGTTGTGATAAGTATTGTTGTCGAAGGAGAAATTGAAGTCCCCTGCTATGAAGAGATTTTGAATAATAGTATTTGAACTATCCAAGGACCCTAGTTGATGGAGTATGCTCGAGAAGAAGACATTTCTGTCGACTGCATTGCTTGCTGGAGCATAGAGGTTTAGTATAAAAAAGGGGTGTATAGATTCGTCTGACCAGGAGATTTTTACGAGTAAAAACCTTTGATCGTCCGATTGTTGAATTAGTTCCATATTTTGGGACTGACTGAGATTAATGATTCCACAGTACTTGGTCCACAGTGTCTGATGCGCTTGAAATTTCATGTTGAGTGATTGAGTTATTTTATCGAATGAATGAAGAGGTATATTTGTTTCTTGACATAATAATATGTTTAGTTGCTGTTGTCTTAGATATCGAATAAAGTTGTCGGTGTGTTATAAATTGTTATTTTTGTAAATTGTTCTGCAATTAATTGAGCCTATCTTCATATTTATGATCTTATTACTATGATTATTCATAATAATTATAAGTTGAGTTTAGTGGAGGGCTGTGGTGATCCTCCTGTCGTAGAGTTATTTTCCTCATTTTCGTCTTCAAATGATGCATTTTTTTCTACTTCTAAACTATTGTCGGAAAAAGCTGATTTTTTCTTGGATCTTTCCACAGCTGAAGTAGGTGTAAATGCTTCCGAGTTGTTACGTTTCTGCATATTCATAGAGAGGCTATTAAATGTGACAAGTGGGTGCAATAACCTCTTGGCGGCGTCTTTTCTGCCCGTTTTCCTCTGACTTGAATCTTCATCGATTGGAGTAGATAAGGTACTATCGTCAATGTTCTCTTCATCTACTGAGTCTAAAGTAGAAATGGCTTCCTGAAAATCATCTTTGTCTTCTGCTACAGATGTACTGTCGGGCTTACTATTATCTTCTTCTGACATTTCCGTATCCATTTCTTGAAGGTTACTCAATATAACCGTCTCTTTTTCGGTATTCATCTGCTCTACATTAGCGTTCATCACCCTAGAGCGGTGGGTTGCCACTTGTTTTCTCTTACGATTCCAAGGAGCATCAGGACATTGGGCTTTTAAATGTTGAGTACTCTCACAGATAAAGCAAGCTTTTCTTCTACGAAGAAGAACTGGACAATTCACTCGTGTATGATCATCAACATGGCAAAGATTGCAAATGGGCTTCATATTGCTCCAGACAATATGTAAGTAGTGATCTTGTTCCCAAGATGGAATTTGAGGCGTAAGAGGCTCATAATTTTTTGTTTTATCCTTGACAAGAGTAACATACCCCCTGCCATTAAACCAACCACCATCCACTGTATGATGGAGTCCTATTTCCAAAATGCTCCCATACTTCTCAAATAACTGTATCATCAACGGTTTCAACTTGTCATCCTTTTCATAAGGAATATTGGTGATCCCTATTCTGATCACATCCGAATTTTTATTCATCGTTGCTTGTACTTTGATTTTTCTACCGAGAATCGAAAACTCCTTATTCAATGCTTCCATCTTATCTTCTTCATTATCAAAATTAAGCTCAATGTACTGATGGACTCTACCAACTTTTCTTTCCCTAAGGCCTATGCCTTTAGGAAATTGGTCTCTGAGAACAAGGTTAAGACTTCTATCTTTAAAATTCAAGCCTTCAAATTCTGAAGCGGCAATAACGATGGAGTGTTTATCAATAGCTTGAAGAAAAACTGTTTGACTTTCCAGATTAGCTACGTTATTAACATCTGACTTGTTGTGAAATGAGACACTTCGTTTTTGGTTTTTAACTGTCTGCGCCCATGTTTTGAATTCAAACGGTTTGTTGTTAGGATTATGACGAGAATCGGCTATTCCAGGAGGAGTATTAGCCTTGTTAGTAATGTCGTGATTAATAGCGGAAAGAACCATGTTGATGAGCGGAAAGAACCATGAGACCTTTTCAAAAAAAAAAAGTTTCGGTCCTTCTCTTTTTTTTTAGGACCATGTCAATTTTGATTTTAGACGTTCACAAAAGGGATTTCAGAGGGTCTCACTTTTTTATGGACGGAATCCTTTTTATTCCATGATAATGCCAAACCACACACAGCCAAGATGACTCAAAAACATCTTCATGGCATGGGTTTTGAGGTTCTTCCTCATCCTGAATACTCGCCAGACCTCTCACCTACTGACTATCACTTTTTTTGTGCTTTGGAAAATCATATAATGGGTAAAACGTACCGTACAAGAGAGGAGGTCATTTCTGCCTTCGAGGGGTTTCTTGAAGCTCAACCCCTTAATTTTTACGATAAAGGCATAAATGACCTACCATTAAAATGGCAAAAATGTGTAGATTCTGATGATACTTATTTTGCATAAAAAGTTTTATTTTTGATTGAGTTGTGTCTTTTTGAAATACGAGAAAAAAAACGTACAGAAATTTTTGGGGTGCCTGATACTACATATTTTAACGAAAGAATTATAATTCCTCTTTTGCCTTTTTGATGATGGCTTGTTGTTGACTGGCAATCTCTTGCTTTAGCCCAGATGTCATAATTTTGAGAGCCATGTGTTTAGCATCTACTTCCTTATAGAGTGACAGAAAATAACATGGTGTATTCATATGTAAAGAGCCGAGAATATGGATCAAGGATCCCATATGACTAACATCATTGTCTTTTTTCAAGTCGGAAGACATATCCGCAAAGTTTTCAGGTTTGGTGCCAAGGGATTTGAGCTTTGACTCAAAGAACGGTGAAAGAACAAAGAGAGACCAAAGGGATTCCATATCGTTTTCTTTAATCGGTTTGGGAGACGTAATTAAATACAGCACAGCAGACGCAAAATGGTGGTTATTTGGCTTTCTGAACTTTTGACTGGCATGGTCCATTAATTCAATAGGTGAGATTGGATAGAAGCCCTTTGTATAAGACCGCGCACAATGGAAACTCCACAGTTGGTGAGAATGTCGTTTGAAGTACTGATTGAGTTGACGGCTGGTTTTGATGAATCCTGATTGAACAGCAGGAACTGATATAGATGTTGTACTATCCTCCAGCAAATTGTATTTATTCATTGAGGATCCCAAAAAAGGGGTTATAGAGCCTGATTTACACAGATATCCACCGATAATCAGTAATTCATAATGGCCTGCGAAAATCGATACCTCTGTAAATTGTTTGTTGGTGTAAGTTTTTCTGGACACTCTTGCTGTAGCTATTTGGTCAATTCTGTTCAAGTATTGGGCACAATCATCGTAATACCTGTGATTATGGTAGAAAACATCAAAGCTATTAACGAGCAACGTGAATCCATCAAACTTAATGATACAGTTTACAAATTGCCGGATTTGAGAATATGCTTCATCAAAACCACAAGTAAAGAATTTCGAAACACTTATAGTATCTGTGTACACTGTGATATGGCTGATGGAGGCAAAGGGATTGGGCACGTTGTTGTTTGAGGGTGGATCCGACATATTTAACACGTAATTTAAGAGAAACTTTTGTCGCAATCGTAAATCTTTAGGAACTCGAAGTACAATCAAGTCATCTTCAGACCGTTTTCTCTTAATGACATTTGAACTGTTCTGCTTCATTTCGTACACCCTGTGTTGTTCATGGTATTTCTCAGTAAGCATGCGTACAATATCGGCCACTTCTGCATTAAAAGAGTGAAGTATATTCAGTGTTATTCCTTTCTTTAACACTGTGGCGCATATCTTTTTTATAGTTGTCAGATTGCTCAAGTCATTGAAATTAACGCCAACGACAAAGCAGTTTGTGAAATAATTTATGATATCGTCGAATACAGCCTGCTTGGTTGAAATATCACAGTTGAAGTGCACCACTTTTGCCATTGTTGAATAAGATGAGAACTTTTCAAAAGCGAAATCGGCATTGATCTGGAGGGGAAGATCGATCGTTTGTTTTTGGCCAACAAAATTAAACAGTTGACACACTAATAACAACGACTTGACATCGTTCCAACTGGATGCATAGTGAAATAGACCTGCTATAAAATCATCAACCAAGATGAAAGCTGGTGGGCTATCCATTTTACTATGCAATAGGAGTGAAAGAAGCCTCACTATAAAATGAGTGGACTCACAATCAATTTCTATGTTGATTGGAGGTTTCTACGCGTCACAATTTTTGTGTACCTCATTTTCATATGTAGATATGCATGGATTGCAAGTTTTTTTTTTTCAAGGAGGTGGATTTTTTAGGTTTTGTGTTTCCCGAGATTTTTGATTTTCTTGATTCTATGATATTCACCCGCCTAAGCAACTTTTGCCAGGCACGTCCGATTTTAACAAGATTAGTACCATTTTAATCGGAAAAAACTGCCGTAACTAACAGATGGCAAAAAGTAAGGATCTACGACTATACTTTGGGCATCTTTCTTAGCTGTGAAAAAGCATGCGAAGGGATTTTAAGGGGGTTTGGTTTCTTGGATCAAAATTGGAAACTTGTGTTCCCCCAAAATTTCGTAACAGCTACTGACTGCATCTAGCCCACCTTTTACTATAGAATGAGTACGAACACCTACTGCAACCCTATTGGATGATTTTATTTTTGAAGTATTTTTAATTCTCCTTCATCTTTGCTTTTTCTTTTTTCTTTCTTTCTTTACAAGAGTGTCATCTTTGAATTATTAGTGGTGGCTTTGTCCATCGTCAGGAGGCCCCGTTAGTCTAACTATCATTAGCCGTAATGTCACGAATTATATTCGATGCTTTTAGTTTGAAGGTGGTGCTCTAGAGGTTCTGGGGGATGCTTAAATGCTTTAGTTTGGTTTGGGATCGCCTGACCAATTACTAAGGCGTGGTTGGGGTCGCCTGCCACACATTTTTTTTTTGGGATTAGATAACTTCTTACCTTCTCGCGGTTAATCCTGTTAATCAAAACTACTATGGTTTTGAGAACTAAAAAGAAGTGCTGTATATATATCTTTATAATTTTTATTTTTAAATAAAGAATGCTTTTAAAAAATTACTTTAAAGTGTGTTAATATCAGGTACCCCAAAAATTTTTGTACGTTTTTTTTCTCGTATTTCAAAAAGACACAACTCAATCAAAAATAAAACTTTTTTATGCAAAATAAGTATCATCAGAATCTACACATTTTTGCCATTTTAATGGTAGGTCATTTATGCCTTTATCGTAAAAATTAAGGGGTTGAGCTTCAAGAAACCCCTCGAAGGCAGAAATGACCTCCTCTCTTGTACGGTACGTTTTACCCATTATATGATTTTCCAAAGCACAAAAAAAGTGATAGTCAGTAGGTGAGAGGTCTGGCGAGTATTCAGGATGAGGAAGAACCTCAAAACCCATGCCATGAAGATGTTTTTGAGTCATCTTGGCTGTGTGTGGTTTGGCATTATCATGGAATAAAAAGGATTCCGTCCATAAAAAAGTGAGACCCTCTGAAATCCCTTTTGTGAACGTCTAAAATCAAAATTGACATGGTCCTAAAAAAAAAGAGAAGGACCGAAAATTTTTGAAAAGGTCTGAAAACCAAGTTATGAAACGATTTCAAAAATTTTATTGGACACTCTAAATCAAAGCCAATATCAGAAAGTTTAGGAGTTATGTTAGATCAAACAAAGGCCTACGATCGTATTCACCCCGAATATTTGTACAAAGTACTCAACAGGTTTGGTTTCCCCAATAAATTCATCAAGTGTATCCACGACCTTTTCTTTGGCAATTCTATATCCGTCAACGTGAATGGATCTTTGTCTGACAGTATACAACAATTGCACGGATTACGTCAAGGAGACTCGATTTCACCTATACTTTTCAATCTTGCAATAGAACCATTCTTACTATCCATCCTTCACAATGAAATCATTGATGGCTACTGTCTTAAAGCTAGAAGATCCAACTCTGACTTGCAATAAACAGCACCAAGACCAGTTAAATTATTAGCCTACGCAGACGATATACTCATATTTATCAATTCTAAGGAAGAATTTCTAGAACTACAAGAGCGTCTAAAAGTATATAATGGTGCGTCTAACTCTCAAGTAAATTATTCCAAGTCGGTGGCATTTCCTTTAGCCGGTGGAACCACATTCAACAATCGAGAACTCAAAGAACTAATCATTCATAATGGTCTCAGGTGGTTTGACTCTCAATCATTAGGCTACATCAAGTACTTTGGATACCCTATATGGTTCACCAACGATCAACGAACTATATTCTATAAAGAAACCATCCGCAAGCTTGAAAACTCGGTTAACATTCATTCACAGCGTCAACTTTCCGTTTATGGCAGGGCACACATTGCTAATACACTCATACTCTCCAAGTTGTGGCATTTCCTGCGAATTACAAGTCTCCCAAAAAGCTTTTACAACAAGGTGTCTTCTATTGCGTATCAATTCGTGGCCCACAACCTGTTTCCCAGGATTGCTCGGACAACTCTAGAACAGCCGAAAAATAAAGGTGGTGTCTCATTATTGAATGTAGAAGTTCAGCAAAAGGTTTTCCAGTTTCGATATATCAATCCATTGCTGTTAAACTGTCGTCAAAGGATACCAGACTTCCTATATAAGATGTTGATATTTACTCTGTAATCTTCCTTTGATGCTCCTTCACACGTCATCCCTTTGATATTCAAACATTCTAGATTATACGGCAACATGAAAGGCCTCCATCCACTAATCCCCATGTTTAGTGCTTTGGACTCCTGTCCTCGTTTACCTACCGAAAATGACTTGACAATATCATCACAAACTAGTCTACTCATTCCCTTCAAAGATATATGCGAAGAAGACCCTCAAGAAAAATTCAAATTTAGCAAGTTCCTTCAAGCACAAAAAGCATATCATTTCTTTGAACAAGATTTCCTTTCAAATGGTATACAGTTCAAAAGCAGACAACATTGTGGCTCTCCCAATATTCTACAAAAAATCAAAAATGCTGTCCTTACTGGAAACCTTATCTTCAAGCCATATTTTGCATCTTTATTATCAGCTGAACAGCAAGATCTTGAATTGGACAATGAAGAGCACCCAACTGAACCAAACATCAACTTTGACCCATTCATTCAACAAATGAGCTATGAAGATATCAATATAACAACCTTGAAGAATCGTCAACTAAAGACAATGTTCAGATTCAACTCAAACACACAAATCACAAATATAAGTCACAACAACTGGAAAGCCTTTATCAGTAGTCCTATGTATCATATTCCTAGAAATGTATGGTACAGACTTCTTCAGTAGAAATCATCCCAGCAAAAGTAGATGACGACTACTGCCAATTGTGCAAGCTACCAGAAACAGAGCAGCATATGCTCTTTACTTGTATTCAAAAACAAGACTTGTGGAACGCAGCCTTCAAGAAATACTTGTCAAATCCTAAAGATCCCAACTGTAGCTCAATATTTGAGGATTTATCCACACTTAGATTATCCAAGTATTACATCTTACACTATCATGACAAGTTTACAATCTATGATTTTTTTGCTACAGTCATTCGATTCATTTGGAAAGCCCACTGGCAACAGTTCTTTGAACAGTCTCCTGTCGTGGATGAGATTGTCATCAATCAAATCCAGAAGGAGCTATTGAAACTATCTGCTTACAATTCTCTATGCTAATATCTTTTGTATTTTCGCGACAAGTCACTGTTTAATACACTTGTATACTCTTTGATGAGTTTTAATAAACATTAAAATTTTCATCCATTAAAAAAAAAACAAGTTTGAGCCAATGACAAGCCCATTTTTGTTTTTGGGTATCGCTGTTTTGTGTCAAGGGTACCGGTACCGGTATCGGTACCCATAATACTCAATCGGTACCGGTATCGGTACCCATGATACTCAATCGGTACTTCTTTTTCTTCTCAAAATATCCCTACAACTTATTGGTATGGTTCCCATTAAAACACTGTAGGTCAGACAAATCATAATAATAAGATTTATAACCAATAAAATCCGGGGGTCATAAACGACCTCCCTTATAAAAAAAAAAAGGTATGGTTCCCATTTTCTTGAAAAACACAATAGACATAAAATTATTGTTTCTAACCCCTGAATTATAGATCCAGAACTTTTATTATTTGCCATGGATCCAAAGTATCCACCAGGAAGCGACTTAATTTCGAAGTTGGTTTTGCGAAATCCGGATGTGGTTGAAATGATTACCATTACCTTGATAGGTAAGAAATGCTCAATAATTCTTACACATACAAATGCTGACTTTTCGTGTAGGTCCAAACGCTGCTTCCTTGTATTTACCGAGACCAACAGAATGGGCAGGTGGTTCTAAATCCGATACTGTTTATGCTGCCAACGTATCGTCTACAAGTTTGCCACCAATACTGATTGAAGTTCAGCATACAATTACAACAGAATTCATTGACCGTCTTATTAACTATTCGCTATCAGTAAAAAAATGCTTTAAAGCAAAACCAATTGTTATTGTATTTGGCACACATGTTACACGTACTGAAATCAGTATGGATTTTGAACCAACAACCTTTGAGTTTGCAAAAGGAATCCCCAGTAAATATTGGGCTGAAAAATGTTATATCTTGGATAAGAACACCATCGCGGAAGCCACCAAAGCAACTCCCCTACCAGCAATGATGGCATTAGCATATTTTTTTTCTTCTCAAAAACTATCCTTGTTATCAAGTGAATTCCAGGATGGCCCTATTATACAGAAATTATACTCAATTGCTAAAGAGCAGACGTCGACTAGAATTCCAGCAGAAAAGTCAGTAACTGAAGCTTTACTTGAAGTTTGTGATCAAACAAACAAGCAATTTAAAAAAATTTCAAATACGTTGGAATCCATGCCTGATACTCTATTAAAAAAACGACTACGTGCTTATACTAGTGATGGTTTATTGTACACCGAGACCTGCAAACGTATGTATATAGGAGAATCGGATTCACTTGTTGAGCCAATGCCACCACCACCTGAATTATCGGAACTGGCAAAAAGTTTAGTGAACCAAAGCAGCTCTAACATTGACATACTTCGCGCCGAAGCTGATCTGCCTAAAACAGATATGGAGTACGTTCAACAATTCAAGGAAAGCGAAGAAAAAATGGATTGGAAAAAATGCTTTGAAGGAGGAAAAAAAGAGGGTTTTTTTAGTTCTTATAGTAATTATTCAAGTTTAAAAACGGCATATTATAAAAAAAGTAATAAATAAAGAATTCTGCTGTCGCTATCTTACCTATAAACAAAGTGATTCTTGGACTACTAATGAACAGTCAGTAAATAGCACTTTATTGACATTATATTGGTATGAAGAATATGCATTTTATGACGAAACTGATGAATGACAAAAAACTATCTCAGACCGTTGGCCTGTTAAGCAGTTTTCAAGGCTGTTAGGCGGTACCCCGACCACATTTTGTTTTGTCCTTCGCTGCTCTTTTCGTTTCTATTTGCTTTATTGTTTTCTATTGAGACTTAAAACATTCTTCTTCTATAATACTCTCTTGTATTTTATACGAATATATATTTGCGCATTTTAAGTGTTTATGTTCCCAAAGGAAATAAGAATGTTGTATATATATTTAAAACCAAAACTTTCCTTAAGATCAAAACACTTATTTTGTGAGAAGGATTTTCTGTGACATACACAATGAATATAAAAGTGAGTTATAATTTTAAAATTTGGTCGTATTTACTTGTATAGCACGTACGTACGTGCTATACGGCACCACGGCTTTTTTTGTTGAGTCAGGGAGTAAAAATGAAGGAGTTCCGGTTCTGAGAAGAAGCATAAATCTACCTTTCTTTCAAATTTAGTTCACACGCAAAAAGGGCAATTATACGCGCACCAACTTTTTTTCAAATGAACTTGAAACCATACCAATAAGTTGTAGGGACATTTTGAGAAGAAAAAGAAGTACCCATGACACAAAACAGCGATACCCAAAAACAAAAATGGGCTTGTCATTGGCTCAAACTTGACATGGTACGATTAAAGAATGATTTTTATTTATGAATAAATTTATAAAACGACCCAAATGAGCACATAATACTTGCGTATTGAATTGCCCGGGTCAGGTCTAGGAAGTTGAAAATTGTACGAAAAAACCTTTTGATGGTCAAAAGGATAAAAAAGAGAAAGAAAAGATGAAGGGGGAAGCTGTATCACAAAATACTAGATTAAGAGTTGCATAATCAAGTTATCAGTTTGGTACCAAGGGGGGGAGTTTCAGGAGGAAGTTCACCATGATGTAGGTAGTCAAGTTCAAAGAGGATAAGGCACATGGCTGGCCACCGAACTGTCCAGGCAGAAAATGTTGAAGCCTTGGGGGCTGAGGAGGACGACAGCTTGAGTTTTCGTCTGTTAGGCAGCTTGTTTATGAGAAATGATAAAGGATCAGGTACCGTCAAAGGCATTTGTAGTCGACGATGCATATGTAGACACCATATGGCATGGGATTTAGTAAACATGTCATTTGGATGGTAAATGCACGGTTTGGGGACACCGCCGGGTAGCCAATCTAGACGCCAGCGAACTATTCGGCTACGTTCTGTGTTCGACATGGGCAACCAGAGGATAGGGTCGACTCCTAGCGTAGGACGACAAGAGGACAGGAGAGCAGAGTTGGTACTGTTTCTTCGATCATCAAGATTATCTGCCAAATATTGCTTACAGATTCCTGCAAAAGCATGAGAGTCATAGGTATCATCGTCCAACATAGCGGTGTACTGTTGCCAAATAGGTGTTTTCGATAGTTTATACCATTGGGAGTGGCTGGATGGAGGGCGTATGTGCGGTAGAAATTTAGCAACCAGAGTATCGTCAGGTGAACATATTGACCGAAGTAAGAATTTAGCTTGTAATACATGAACACGTTCCTTCATGGTGGGTTGATTGACCAGGTGTAGCATAACTTTCGTTGAGGATCGAGTACCACCACCAAAGATTTTTCGTATACATTGTGTTTGACATGCTTCTAGTTTTTTTTAATTGGGTAGCTGAAACCGGACTAATAGCAAGACCATATTCGAGTTGTGAGCGTACTATTTGTGTATAAAAGCGAACAGAGAGAAGACGATCAAAGCCTTTAGGGTTGACGCCAAGAGTTGACATTTGATTCATTGTTTGGAGCGCCTTATTAATGTTGTTTTGGACCAAGTCATTTGTGTTCAAAAATCCACCAGGGCTAATGGGGATACCCAGGTAAGAAAAGGAGGTTTGGTGAGGCAGCAGAGTATCATACAAGGAATATCTGCGCGAATCGATGGGTGGAGCAAGGATGGCACATTTGAGTGGATTCCAGCGGTAGCCTAAGCGTTGGCTATGTTCTTCACATTTCTGTAGTAAGACTTCAAGTTCCGTGGGATTGGCTATGAGGACAACATCGTCTGCATATAATAGGCAGTTAAGAGATTCTGTGAGCTGGCAGATATCTTGTGAAGGAGCCTCATCAAGTGGCTGGTGACGAAGTAAAGATGATAGTTGGTTTATATATATGGAATACAGAAAAGGTGACAGTATGGAACCTTGAAGAACGCCAGTGGTAGGTGTGAAACGAGATGAAATAGCATTTGACACAAGGACTTCGATATAAACGTCGTCAAAAAGATGACGAATAAGAGCAAGTAATGGTGGCGAGAGTGAGGGTTGGAGTGTTTGCCATATAAACTCACAGTCAACTGTGTCATATGCTGATTTGATGTCCAGGAAAGCCAGAGTAGGTGGTGTTCTGTGCTTGCGGCGTAAAATTGAACATATTTCTAGGAGGCAGAGCCTGGTCCAGGGTACTACGGGCAGGGCGGAATCCTCCTTGAGCTATGTCCAGAGATGGGCTTTCTTGTTCAAAAGTAGGATATAGACATTTTTCTAGTATTTTTCGAAATGTGGAAGTTAGACTGATAGGGCGGAAGTTACCTGGATCGGAAACTGGACCTTTTTTGTGTATAGGAATAACTTGGGCTACTCTCCAAGGAAGAGGAGTGTATGACCATTGCCAACATAATCGAAATATATAAAGCAATATGGGTGTCAAAATATCAGTGATAGGTGAGAGCATTTCTATGGTGAAGTGATCAACACCAGGAGCTTTATGTCGAGGGAGTTCTTTAATTGCTGTATTTATGGTGTCGATATCAAATGGGCAGTTGGCGATATCAAACGGCCGTGGATCGGGTTGAGATGGAACATCTCTTGGGGCACGAGTTGGAAGAAAATTGCCAGCATATATCTGTTGAAGGTGATGAGCCATAGTGTCTGCGGAATGTTGGGGTCCCTCTGTTGTGGTGAAGGTTGCTTTGATCTTTCGGTTTTTACGTATCTTGCTGAATTTAGCAATAGCTTTTGTGTATTCACCCTGTGCCATTTGATCGCAGAAAAGCTTCCACATTTCTTTCCTTCGTTTGGTCACTAATCGTCGTAATGCTGCTTGAGCTTCTTGGTGTTGTAACCAGTACTTAAAACAATTCAACCCTCTAGCTTTCCGCCATTTCTTGTAATAGTACTCCTTGCGGTTAAAAGCTGCCGTCATTTCATGTGTCCAGAAGCCCTTTAAGTAATCAATTGTTTGGGATGAGCGTCGACCGCAAACGGAATCAAGTGTTGAAATGATAATATTACAGAGCGAATCATGTATGGAATCAATGTATCGACATGCTTCGGGTCTATCAGAAAAGGAAATGGATGAACGTGGAGGTAGTATTAAAGGGAGGTTTTGAGTAAATACTTCCCGATATTTGTCACGGTTTGTTTGGTGTTTTAGTTTTCCTAAGTTCCAGGTTGTTCGCGAAGGAGGTAGGGTGTCAACAGATATATCTGGGAGACTAAAGGAGAGAGTCATGAATTTATGATTCGAGTTGAGGGACAAATCATCACGTATACGAAGGGCAGGCGCGTGCAGTTCAGTGTTACTAAAAAAGAAATCGATAATACTATTGCCGTGGAATGTGTAAGAAGTAGGCTCACCGTAGCAAAGTCGTTCATTCCAGAGGATGAGGTTGTGAGCTGTCATCCAATTGAATAGTCTCCGGCCTGCAGCATTTGTCCTGGTGTCGCCCGTAAATCCGCCCATGCGTGCGTTGAAGTCCCCACAGATAATGGTAGTAGTAGTACTTGAAAAATATAATGGTAATAAATCTAGTATTTGTGATACATCATCCGCCTCTAAAGAGGGAGGTAGATAAAGACAATGAATAAGTATTTTAGAAGAGAGGACAATTGATAATGAATACTTAGCCAATAAAGTATGGTCATGAGAAAGTTGATAGACAGGTAATTTGCAATTGGGATTAACCAAGAGGGCTAGGCCAAGGGTCCCACGGTGAACATTATAAGAATTTGTCGTTAAGCCGTATGTGTGATATTGAAACCAGGTAGTTGGATACCGGTTTGGCGACAGGAGCCACGTTTCCGTAATGAAAAGCAGGTCCGAGTTTTGGGAGAGTTGAAGTATTGGGGAGATCGCCTGTTTGGGGAGGCCAGTAGCATTAAATAAAGAGATCCTTAGGGAGCTCATTTATTTAATGTCGAACGGGGGTGTCGGTTCCGGATAGGAGAAGATTTTGCATGGCAGTTTCTTCCTGAGTGTCCATGACAAAATCCTCCTCTTCTGTATGGTTTGGTTGTGAGGAATGTGTTTGCGCGAAGATCGCGGACACCTTTGGGCTGTAACGTTCTGCAATGATAGAATCAAACTTTGATCGGGGGATCCAATGTTGGTCTAGGAAATAGCGTGCGACGGCATATTTGACAGGTGGTCTAATATGGTCCAGGGCGCGGGAAAGACGAATCTTTTGAAGTTCTGTTACAATCGAATCACGTTCCTCAGATGATAATTCTGCGTATTTGGGGTTAGCAAGTATAGTACCACTAAATGGTTTGAAGTCGTCTTTAATGGGTACATTATGATGGTGAAGGAGATCTTTGAAATCTTGTCCATAGTCGTTATGGATCAAGATGGCAGCGATGTTTCTGGCAGGATAGTGAACATCAAGGAGGCGAGCGTTATTAATTCCAAGTTTACGAAAAGTGGTGCGGAGTGTACCAACTGGAATTCGGGCTTTCGTGGGGACATAAAGGTATTTGAAACCTTGGTTCTCGGATGGTGGTTGGAAGAAGCGTGCGGCAGCAGCTTGGCGTTGAATTCGACGCTGTTCACGTTGTTGATTAAAGGGGTGTTTGAGTGCTTGGACTTTGGCAGTGTTATGCCAAGGAGCATCGGGAAAGTCAGTTGTGTGTTTGGAAGACCCTGGTAATGGAGGGAAATCGGTCATTGCGACCTGTGGGATTTGCTCGGTCATATCATTTATGCGATTATGGAGGTTTTGGATCTCAAGCCGAGCTTGGTTGAGTTCGGAGGTCAATTTTTCAACAGTGGTGTATAATTGTTGAATGAGTGCAGTTTGATCGATGGAGACGAGAAGAACATCGTTTGTAGATACGGTAGGTGGCGCATGTGGAAGTTGAGGAGCAGGCGGTGAACCTTGAGAGGTTTGACACACGATCGGGTACATTTCAAAGGCTTTGAAAACTTTGTTGCAGGAAGTACACTTAAATTGTGGTTGATAGGGTGCTTTAGTTGAGGAACCATGGCGGTGAAATGTTGTCACTTGATTGCATGCTGGACAATGTAGTTGTTTTCGAAATTCCATAAAATAGGTTTCAAGTTCGGAAAGCTGTTCGTCGGACAGAGCAGGGTCTGCTACTGTTTTGTAGCTACCTCTAAGGGGTGCCATTGCAATTGTCAAAGGTTTTGTTTTCGAAGTGAAGTTGTGTTGTAATAAGAGGTGTCTTTGAGTCGCTTGCCAAAAAAGGAAAAAAGTATACAAAGTTATGGAAAGCGACTTGACATGGTACAGCATTTCAGTCTAAAATTAGACGATTTCAAAAAATTTTATTGGACAGTTTTTAAATTAGACGCTTTCACTTTCCAAAATCATCAACCAAGATGAAAGCTGGTGGGCCATCCATTTTACTATGCAATAGGTGTGAAAGAAGCCTCACTATAAAATGAGTGGACTCACAATCAATTTCTATGTTGATTGGAGGTTTCTACGCGTCACAATTTTTGTGTACCTCATTTTCATATGTAGATATGCATGGATTGCAAGTTTTTTTTTTCAAGGAGGTGGATTTTTTAGGTTTTGTGTTTCCCGAGATTTTTGATTTTCTTGATTCTATGATATTCACCCGCCTAAGCAACTTTTGCCAGGCACGTCCGATTTTAACAAGATTAGTACCATTTTAATCGGAAAAAACTGCCGTAACTAACAGATGGCAAAAAGTAAGGATCTACGACTATACTTTGGGCATCTTTCTTAGCTGTGAAAAAGCATGCGAAGGGATTTTAAGGGGGTTTGGTTTCTTGGATCAAAATTGGAAACTTGTGTTCCCCCAAAATTTCGTAACAGCTACTGACTGCATCTAGCCCACCTTTTACTATAGAATGAGTACGAACACCTACTGCAACCCTATTGGATGATTTTATTTTTGAAGTATTTTTAATTCTCCTTCATCTTTGCTTTTTCTTTTTTCTTTCTTTCTTTACAAGAGTGTCATCTTTGAATTATTAGTGGTGGCTTTGTCCATCGTCAGGAGGCCCCGTTAGTCTAACTATCATTAGCCGTAATGTCACGAATTATATTCGATGCTTTTAGTTTGAAGGTGGTGCTCTAGAGGTTCTGGGGGATGCTTAAATGCTTTAGTTTGGTTTGGGATCGCCTGACCAATTACTAAGGCGTGGTTGGGGTCGCCTGCCACACATTTTTTTTTTGGGATTAGATAACTTCTTACCTTCTCGCGGTTAATCCTGTTAATCAAAACTACTATGGTTTTGAGAACTAAAAAGAAGTGCTGTATATATATCTTTATAATTTTTATTTTTAAATAAAGAATGCTTTTAAAAAATTACTTTAAAGTGTGTTAATATCAGGTACCCCAAAAATTTTTGTACGTTTTTTTTCTCGTATTTCAAAAAGACACAACTCAATCAAAAATAAAACTTTTTTATGCAAAATAAGTATCATCAGAATCTACACATTTTTGCCATTTTAATGGTAGGTCATTTATGCCTTTATCGTAAAAATTAAGGGGTTGAGCTTCAAGAAACCCCTCGAAGGCAGAAATGACCTCCTCTCTTGTACGGTACGTTTTACCCATTATATGATTTTCCAAAGCACAAAAAAAGTGATAGTCAGTAGGTGAGAGGTCTGGCGAGTATTCAGGATGAGGAAGAACCTCAAAACCCATGCCATGAAGATGTTTTTGAGTCATCTTGGCTGTGTGTGGTTTGGCATTATCATGGAATAAAAAGGATTCCGTCCATAAAAAAGTGAGACCCTCTGAAATCCCTTTTGTGAACGTCTAAAATCAAAATTGACATGGTCCTAAAAAAAAAGAGAAGGACCGAAAATTTTTGAAAAGGTCTGAAAACCAAGTTATGAAACGATTTCAAAAATTTTATTGGACACTCTAAATCAAAGCCAATATCAGAAAGTTTAGGAGTTATGTTAGATCAAACAAAGGCCTACGATCGTATTCACCCCGAATATTTGTACAAAGTACTCAACAGGTTTGGTTTCCCCAATAAATTCATCAAGTGTATCCACGACCTTTTCTTTGGCAATTCTATATCCGTCAACGTGAATGGATCTTTGTCTGACAGTATACAACAATTGCACGGATTACGTCAAGGAGACTCGATTTCACCTATACTTTTCAATCTTGCAATAGAACCATTCTTACTATCCATCCTTCACAATGAAATCATTGATGGCTACTGTCTTAAAGCTAGAAGATCCAACTCTGACTTGCAATAAACAGCACCAAGACCAGTTAAATTATTAGCCTACGCAGACGATATACTCATATTTATCAATTCTAAGGAAGAATTTCTAGAACTACAAGAGCGTCTAAAAGTATATAATGGTGCGTCTAACTCTCAAGTAAATTATTCCAAGTCGGTGGCATTTCCTTTAGCCGGTGGAACCACATTCAACAATCGAGAACTCAAAGAACTAATCATTCATAATGGTCTCAGGTGGTTTGACTCTCAATCATTAGGCTACATCAAGTACTTTGGATACCCTATATGGTTCACCAACGATCAACGAACTATATTCTATAAAGAAACCATCCGCAAGCTTGAAAACTCGGTTAACATTCATTCACAGCGTCAACTTTCCGTTTATGGCAGGGCACACATTGCTAATACACTCATACTCTCCAAGTTGTGGCATTTCCTGCGAATTACAAGTCTCCCAAAAAGCTTTTACAACAAGGTGTCTTCTATTGCGTATCAATTCGTGGCCCACAACCTGTTTCCCAGGATTGCTCGGACAACTCTAGAACAGCCGAAAAATAAAGGTGGTGTCTCATTATTGAATGTAGAAGTTCAGCAAAAGGTTTTCCAGTTTCGATATATCAATCCATTGCTGTTAAACTGTCGTCAAAGGATACCAGACTTCCTATATAAGATGTTGATATTTACTCTGTAATCTTCCTTTGATGCTCCTTCACACGTCATCCCTTTGATATTCAAACATTCTAGATTATACGGCAACATGAAAGGCCTCCATCCACTAATCCCCATGTTTAGTGCTTTGGACTCCTGTCCTCGTTTACCTACCGAAAATGACTTGACAATATCATCACAAACTAGTCTACTCATTCCCTTCAAAGATATATGCGAAGAAGACCCTCAAGAAAAATTCAAATTTAGCAAGTTCCTTCAAGCACAAAAAGCATATCATTTCTTTGAACAAGATTTCCTTTCAAATGGTATACAGTTCAAAAGCAGACAACATTGTGGCTCTCCCAATATTCTACAAAAAATCAAAAATGCTGTCCTTACTGGAAACCTTATCTTCAAGCCATATTTTGCATCTTTATTATCAGCTGAACAGCAAGATCTTGAATTGGACAATGAAGAGCACCCAACTGAACCAAACATCAACTTTGACCCATTCATTCAACAAATGAGCTATGAAGATATCAATATAACAACCTTGAAGAATCGTCAACTAAAGACAATGTTCAGATTCAACTCAAACACACAAATCACAAATATAAGTCACAACAACTGGAAAGCCTTTATCAGTAGTCCTATGTATCATATTCCTAGAAATGTATGGTACAGACTTCTTCAGTAGAAATCATCCCAGCAAAAGTAGATGACGACTACTGCCAATTGTGCAAGCTACCAGAAACAGAGCAGCATATGCTCTTTACTTGTATTCAAAAACAAGACTTGTGGAACGCAGCCTTCAAGAAATACTTGTCAAATCCTAAAGATCCCAACTGTAGCTCAATATTTGAGGATTTATCCACACTTAGATTATCCAAGTATTACATCTTACACTATCATGACAAGTTTACAATCTATGATTTTTTTGCTACAGTCATTCGATTCATTTGGAAAGCCCACTGGCAACAGTTCTTTGAACAGTCTCCTGTCGTGGATGAGATTGTCATCAATCAAATCCAGAAGGAGCTATTGAAACTATCTGCTTACAATTCTCTATGCTAATATCTTTTGTATTTTCGCGACAAGTCACTGTTTAATACACTTGTATACTCTTTGATGAGTTTTAATAAACATTAAAATTTTCATCCATTAAAAAAAAAACAAGTTTGAGCCAATGACAAGCCCATTTTTGTTTTTGGGTATCGCTGTTTTGTGTCAAGGGTACCGGTACCGGTATCGGTACCCATAATACTCAATCGGTACCGATACCGATACCCATAATACTCAATCGGTACCGGTATCGGTACCCATGATACTCAATCGGTACTTCTTTTTCTTCTCAAAATATCCCTACAACTTATTGGTATGGTTCCCATTAAAACACTGTAGGTCAGACAAATCATAATAATAAGATTTATAACCAATAAAATCCGGGGGTCATAAACGACCTCCCTTATAAAAAAAAAAAGGTATGGTTCCCATTTTCTTGAAAAACACAATAGACATAAAATTATTGTTTCTAACCCCTGAATTATAGATCCAGAACTTTTATTATTTGCCATGGATCCAAAGTATCCACCAGGAAGCGACTTAATTTCGAAGTTGGTTTTGCGAAATCCGGATGTGGTTGAAATGATTACCATTACCTTGATAGGTAAGAAATGCTCAATAATTCTTACACATACAAATGCTGACTTTTCGTGTAGGTCCAAACGCTGCTTCCTTGTATTTACCGAGACCAACAGAATGGGCAGGTGGTTCTAAATCCGATACTGTTTATGCTGCCAACGTATCGTCTACAAGTTTGCCACCAATACTGATTGAAGTTCAGCATACAATTACAACAGAATTCATTGACCGTCTTATTAACTATTCGCTATCAGTAAAAAAATGCTTTAAAGCAAAACCA
The DNA here is from genome assembly GCF_000149305.1 of Rhizopus delemar RA 99-880. Lineage (NCBI taxonomy): Eukaryota > Fungi > Mucoromycota > Mucoromycetes > Mucorales > Rhizopodaceae > Rhizopus > Rhizopus delemar. The sequence goes on from NW_027137829.1 coordinate 996,827, forward strand.
ATTGTTATTGTATTTGGCACACATGTTACACGTACTGAAATCAGTATGGATTTTGAACCAACAACCTTTGAGTTTGCAAAAGGAATCCCCAGTAAATATTGGGCTGAAAAATGTTATATCTTGGATAAGAACACCATCGCGGAAGCCACCAAAGCAACTCCCCTACCAGCAATGATGGCATTAGCATATTTTTTTTCTTCTCAAAAACTATCCTTGTTATCAAGTGAATTCCAGGATGGCCCTATTATACAGAAATTATACTCAATTGCTAAAGAGCAGACGTCGACTAGAATTCCAGCAGAAAAGTCAGTAACTGAAGCTTTACTTGAAGTTTGTGATCAAACAAACAAGCAATTTAAAAAAATTTCAAATACGTTGGAATCCATGCCTGATACTCTATTAAAAAAACGACTACGTGCTTATACTAGTGATGGTTTATTGTACACCGAGACCTGCAAACGTATGTATATAGGAGAATCGGATTCACTTGTTGAGCCAATGCCACCACCACCTGAATTATCGGAACTGGCAAAAAGTTTAGTGAACCAAAGCAGCTCTAACATTGACATACTTCGCGCCGAAGCTGATCTGCCTAAAACAGATATGGAGTACGTTCAACAATTCAAGGAAAGCGAAGAAAAAATGGATTGGAAAAAATGCTTTGAAGGAGGAAAAAAAGAGGGTTTTTTTAGTTCTTATAGTAATTATTCAAGTTTAAAAACGGCATATTATAAAAAAAGTAATAAATAAAGAATTCTGCTGTCGCTATCTTACCTATAAACAAAGTGATTCTTGGACTACTAATGAACAGTCAGTAAATAGCACTTTATTGACATTATATTGGTATGAAGAATATGCATTTTATGACGAAACTGATGAATGACAAAAAACTATCTCAGACCGTTGGCCTGTTAAGCAGTTTTCAAGGCTGTTAGGCGGTACCCCGACCACATTTTGTTTTGTCCTTCGCTGCTCTTTTCGTTTCTATTTGCTTTATTGTTTTCTATTGAGACTTAAAACATTCTTCTTCTATAATACTCTCTTGTATTTTATACGAATATATATTTGCGCATTTTAAGTGTTTATGTTCCCAAAGGAAATAAGAATGTTGTATATATATTTAAAACCAAAACTTTCCTTAAGATCAAAACACTTATTTTGTGAGAAGGATTTTCTGTGACATACACAATGAATATAAAAGTGAGTTATAATTTTAAAATTTGGTCGTATTTACTTGTATAGCACGTACGTACGTGCTATACGGCACCACGGCTTTTTTTGTTGAGTCAGGGAGTAAAAATGAAGGAGTTCCGGTTCTGAGAAGAAGCATAAATCTACCTTTCTTTCAAATTTAGTTCACACGCAAAAAGGGCAATTATACGCGCACCAACTTTTTTTCAAATGAACTTGAAACCATACCAATAAGTTGTAGGGACATTTTGAGAAGAAAAAGAAGTACCCATGACACAAAACAGCGATACCCAAAAACAAAAATGGGCTTGTCGTTGGCTCAGTCTCTTTATTGATTTATCTGGCAAGGTACACTCCGAAAGAAATGGCACACTTTTTTTTTTTTTTCCTTTGGCACACTTGAAAGTTACGTATAACACACTAATCCAAAATGAGCTGGTAAATCTTTTTGGCACTCTTTTTCTTTTATTCATAAAATTATTTTCTAAACAAAATATTAAATATTATGTCTTTTAAAGTTTATTTCGAAGACGGCAAAGGAAACGCCATGGATGAAGATGGTTTAGAGCCTGTATAAATGGAAGTAGACGAAGAGGCATATCCTCTAGACGATGTTACCAATTATGATTTACATATGGACCTGAAACCACCCGAAAAAGAAAAAAGAACCCCAAAAATTACTAATAAGACTACAGTTTCTAAAGACGCAAGTCAAGGGCATACCAGGAAAATACACCGTGGAGATGAAACCAAGGAAATGTTTTTTTTTTATGTCTATGAAAAAGGCTTGACTGCAGGTAAAGCGGCGAGTTTAATGAATATCCTTCGAAAAACTGGCTATAATTGGCTTCAAAAAGACCAAAATAAGCTTGTAGATCGACTAGAGGGAAAGGTCGATGACGATGTTGACAATTTAACTGAGAAGAGAGGTCGAAAGCCACTTCTAAATGCGAATCATAAAGAATATCTTGAGAAATCATTTGGTGAAAACCCTTCAGTAACAATAGATCAAGCTATGGATAGCTTGACTAATCAATTTGAAGGTCTAAAAGTTAGTAAACAAACGGTCCGTGACTTCATGGTAAATGAATGTGCATTGTCCTTCAAAAAAGTCTATTTCTACCCCACGGAAAGAAATTCTCCAGAAAAGATCCAGCAAAGATATGAGTAGGTTATCAATTGGTCAAAAACAGATTTAGACTATCAAAGTAATTGTGTTTTTATTGATGAAGCAGCATTTCATGTCAACCTTAAAAGAACAATGGGTTGGTCAAAGAAAGGAGAAAGAGCCATTGTAGAAACACCCACAACAAGGGCACAAACGACAACCATTTTGGGCGCTATATCGCCCCATGGAATTATCAACGTAAAAGTAAGAAGACCCTATCAATCTGCCTCAAAGAAGTGAAAATTACACACTACTTCATCGAAAACATCTGGATCTACTGCAATCAAAACAACAGGCACAGTTACTGGCCATTGTTTTAATTTCATTGCTAGTACTCTTGATGTTTTGGACATGCACGAACAATTTAAGGGCTTTTACATTGTCATGGATAATGTTCCCATCCACAAGAACACTGACATTGAAAGATATATAATCAACCGCGGATACGGCTGTGTCTATCTTCCACCTTATTCGCCTGAACTGAACCCAATTGAACAATTTTGGTCGGTTGTCAAAAGTAAACTGAAAAGAGAGAAACTTTTGGAAAAGGAAACTCTAACTTCAAGAATATCTAATGCGTGCAATGATGTTCTTTTGAGTGATTTGCAAGGTTTCTGTCGGTACTCTGATTCAAAATGGCAAGTTTGTCTCGACAAACTTCCACTTTAACTTTGGCACACTTCATGCCAAAAATTTATTTTGTGCTATCAATAAAATAAAATGTGCCATAACGAATTTAGTTACTGAGCCAAATAAAAATTTAATGTGTGCCAAAAAAAAAAAATATGTGCCATTTATTTTCGTAAAAGGTGTAGGGTATACATCATTTGGTAAGACAACCATGAGCCAATAATAATGACGTTTGGTGTAAATACTGTGTGTAACTATGCGGTCATTTATATATAAAAAAAAAAAGAAAACTTTTTCTCTCTCTCTCTTTCTCTTTCTCTTTATTTAAAAATGTCTACTGCACAAGAAATGTTAGCAAAATATTATTATTTAAGTAAGGATGTTTGAATTATCACACGTGTTTTTCATTATAAAACTGACTCATTTCTTTATAGACGATGACTTCGATGTACGAACCTTGCAAATGCCAGAGCTAAAAGACATTTTCAACCATCATGGAATCCCTTATGGTCCAAACATGAACCGCTATGAGCTGATTCGTCTTTTTAGACGACAAATCTTCAGACAAAGGGATTTGGTCTTGAACGATTTGATCAACTCACATAAAAAGCACGCAAGCAGCACAAATCCCTCATACAAAGCATCACAGGCCAACACGGATCCTGATGATCTTTTCGTAAGTTTCACATCAAAAAAAAAAAGAGGGATCCTTTTTACTGATAAAACACGTAAATTTAGGACGCTGATGGATTCAGAATACCTGCCGTTCCTCTCCGCAAGAAAAGTGGTTCATTCAACCCAGAGGATTCTTTTGCCTCATCTGAGGATGAACTACCCTGCGTTCCCTCTCAAACCCCTGCCTCTGGCCCATCCCTCTTTGATCGCGTCCCAGCATCAAACATCATGGGATGGCTTCATAAAAGATTGAACCCAGAACCTGAAAGCGACTTGTTTTCAGACCTTGATGAAAACGGTCGTCTTGTCTCTCCTTGGAACAACCATCGCTCAGAGGCATCGGAGTTTCCTTCTGCTGAAGTCAGCAAGACAAGCAGTCACCACGCCAGTTCTGAGCCTGAAAAGGACGCCTTGTTTTGTACCGTTTCTGACTTCGATCGACATGAAACTGGCCCTTCCTTTGGCTTTGTGCAAGATGAGGATGAGTCTGATGATCCAGACTATAACCCTGAAGAGGAGGATGGTGAAGATGAGGAGAGTGATGAAGAAGAGGAAGACAGAGAGGAAGATGAAGGAGATGATGAGTGGGAGGAAGGGGACGATGAGTATGATTATGATGACTCCGATTATAGTCCCGACAGCGAGTCTGAAGAAGACGCTGATGAAGAATGGGTGAAGGAAAAGGTGGAAGATGTAGAACTCTACTACTTGCACACGGATGCATCCACACCACTTCAAAGAGTTCGAAACCTCTACAAACAAAAGCAAGCTGGTCATACAAACGCAAAAAGCTTCAAGTTGCTCTCTCTGGCGTTTATCAAGAGAAACTTTGCGTTCTCTTGCTCTGATTTGTACCGTTACCTGTCTACCATCAGACGATTTTTTATTTTGCTTGTCCTCTTTGTTTCCTTCTTCATGTCCATCATTGCCCTTTGTCGACTCAAGAATGGTTATTGCAGCAACATAGCACAAGAGACGGCACATGCAGGTAAGGCGTATGATTTTTTTATGTTTTTTATTCATCCCCTTTAGGCTGTCTCTCGTCAGATTCTGTTCCTCCTTTGCTTTGCATTCCTTGTCCATCCAAAGGTATCTGCCTGAACGGCAATTTAATATGTGAAGGCATGTATGTGCGTAAAAGACGCTTTTATAACCCTGGAGGCATTTTACCCATTTCTGATGAATGCGGATACAGCACAGAAACATCAAGTCAAATCCGCGGACTGGAGCATATGATGAAGAAGATCTTGTCTGAACAGCAAGGAAAACTTGTTTACCAAGAGTTCAAAGCCAATCCAAGACACAAGAGCATCTTGCCTCAGAAACTTGCCTCTACTCCACTGCGTGATTTTATAAAATACTTGGAGACGACAATTGCTGTAAGTTGTAGTTGCAAGTAAATACCATTGATTAATTCATGACTATAGGAAGGACTAAGTGGCAATGAAGCGAATGAAGTCTTCTCGGCTGTATTGAGTAAGATATATGACGATCCAGCTATTTATGTCTGGAGAAAGTAAGTTTAATTTATATAGTTTATAACGACCCTATCCTCTGATCTATTTTCTAGTACAAAAGGCCTTCAAGTCATTGGCACTACTTCAACTACCTTGCCACTGAGATATTATCTATTGAAGGCATATCGCTTCTTCTGTCTCCGCTACACTTGGTATTTAACCATGATGACTTGCATCACAATGATCTCGTTTGCTGGTGTCAAGTACTTTTTACATAACCGCGCCTACAAGAAAAAGGTTGAGCAGCTTGCTAGAGATGCGATCAAGGTGCTTGCTCAACAATATCAAAACCATGTGCGTGATCCAGCTCATTACCCTTCGTCTGCTGTGCCTATTGATGTTGTCAAAGCGAGTATCATTGAAAACCATGATGAACAAAGCTTAAAGGATTGGAATCAGGTAGTTTACAGAGTGAACTTGAACCCAGGCATCAGAACCTCGATCCATGAACATCTTGGAGAGCCGGTCGAGTGCTGGGAGATGGTCTCTAAAAGCTACTTTATTTCAAAAGAATAAAAAACTTGATAAAAACAGAATAATCCATGTTCCCAAAATGAACATTGGCTCAGCTCATGATTTTTTTTTAATTGTTGCATTCTTTACGAACTTGATCTTTACTAAAGATCAACCTGGTTCTGACCAAAACACAACTTGATACTGTCCACCACATACAAAAGAGTCTTTTTGTGAGAAGGTGGGACTGAGTGTATTGATGGAGATCTTGATATTTGTCTGAGAAGAGATGATATGTTTGTGTGTTGTCTTCAAATTTGCATAATTTACTCTTACATTTCTTGTTTCCCACTACAGGTCAAAACATTGTAAAAAGCATCTTTTTTGAGACCTCTCATAGACTTCAAACGATTTTGCTTAGGAAAAGAACCGTTTGATGGCTCCATCATACCCTCTTTAAGACACTCATCCCGTTCAAGGCCATTATTAGTAGAATAAATAGGATGCTATTTGGATACTTTGCAATCAAAAGAGTAAGCCAGCAATCCAACTTTATTGTACACCGGAAGCTTTAAAAGGTACATCATTCTAGAAAATTATGAATCGATTTCACCAAACATCGAGATTCAATGTTTCGAGGATTGACATTTGATAAAATAGGATCCAAAGAAAATTGTCATTGTCCATAGCAATTGATATTTTCTTGTACAAGGAAAAAAAGAAAAAAAAAATATAGACAGCGCAAGTAGACAGTGGAAACATGAAAAAGTGATGTTCAATGAGATGATATTGAAATACATATGATGACATATGAAGATATTCCAATGATGAATGTATACACCAAATACTATCAAATGACATAGGCAATGCAGGCACCCATCTTACATCATCATCGTTTATCTATTCAATGTGATAATTAACCGAAAATGGTGCGATCCATTCACAAACCATTTGGGTCTTGTCATCAGCAAGAGGTCTGTTCAAGACGCATGCAGATCAAACCAAAGCAAGTGCACGGACATTGAGCTCGATTGTATCATCCGTACCTTTTTCTCACTGCTGTCATTTGGACCAATGAGCTATTTTTTGTTGATTGCTTGAAAGCGGCTGTTGATTGGCCGGATAAAATAAACATGAACCTTTTCATCCTCCCCCCCCCATTGTTTGAGCTAATTTATTTTCATAAAAGTAACACATGAAAAAAAAAAAAGAAACTTTCTTTTTTTGTTTATTTGCTTGTTTGTAGAGCAAACATGTGTTGTCAAATAGAGTAATAAAAGCTTTGCCTTTCATTGTTGCTTTAAACCCGTCATGTTCTATTTTATATTCTTGCCGAAAAAAAAAGTCTGCTGGTGACACCCTGACTTTATAAAAGCTCTGCCTTTTTTTTCCGTTCACTTTTTCTCTTTTTTTTTTTTTTTTTTTCTGTAGAGTTCCTTTTTTTACAATAAGAATAAAAGTACATTTTTGAAGGAAGTAGAAGATTGAAATAAAAAACAGTCATCACAGAGGATAGATAATATAAAAAAGATGGAAAACCTATTAACCCTTCAGCCTCGTACTGTCCTTCGTCATGATGAATCTTTACAAGTCTTTTTTAAGGATAACCTTGAACCACTGATCAAGAAATTCAAGTATCGTTTATCCCAATTTGAAATTGCCGTTGTCAGTAGTGAAAATTACACACTGTCCAAAATCAACGATGCCTATCATTTGCTAGAACGACTCGGACAAGAATGGGAGCGAGCATTGGAAGCAACCAAAAATGACTGTGTCCTTGCTTCCCCTGATTTAATGAGCGCCATGTCGGAGTTATCGAAAAAGTACCACGAACTGGAGGATATGAACAACAGCGAGCGATTGGAAAATGCAATTGATGCTTTCATGATAAAAATAGAAGAGCTTGATGGAAAGATATCAGATGCGCTGGGTCGTGCTGACAAGATGAGAGAAAGAATGGAAGAGAAGTTTCATGAAGTGGCTGAAGTTGCAAATGAACAAATTGATAAACTAAAAGAGGCAATGACTTTTGGTACAAAACGACTCTTGCATTATGACGAACTTCCTGCACCGTGGCAAAGTAATAAGGTAAAGGAAAAGGCTAGAAAAAAAAAAAAGAGAGAGAAAGGGTTGACAATTATTCTGAGTTTTTTTTTTTATTTTTTTTTTCCTTTCTTTGGTACACACACTAGTACATCTTTAGCGGCTATCGTTTCTTGAACACAGCGGCCGATTGTTGGTATTCACTTTTTTATGTACACAACGAGACTGGCAATATCTGGACCCATCTCTTGGGATTTATCTGTTTACTCAGCATTGGCATTTACGAATTTTTTTATTCCGACCTGATCACAAATGTGCCCATCACCGATCGCTTGGTCTTTATGATTTTTTTGTTGGCGGCCTGTAAGTGTCTGATGTGTTCTACTGTTTGGCACACGCTCTCGGGCATCAACAACCTAAAGATATACAAACAGGTGGCCTGTTTAGATTATGTGGGCATCTCTGTTTTAATCTGCGCTAGTATCATGCTGTGTGAGTATTATGCGTTTTACTGCGATGATGCGATCCGGAACGCTTACATGGTCGCGACCTCTTCCTTGGCTATCCTGGGTGTCATCATGCCCTTTCAATCCTGGTTTGATCATCACGACAGAAGGTGGCTTCGCATCGCTTTCTTTATTGCCCTTGCTTCATCCAGTGCAATCATCATCATCCATACATCGCTTGTCCGTGGCGTTTTTCAGACATTCGGTTGGTTGACACCTGTCTTCAAATCGCTGGGCTGTTATGTTGCTGGTGTCATCATCTACGGTAATCAATTCCCGGAAAAATTCTGGCCTGGCAGGTTTGATCGCCTTGGACATTCTCACCAATTCTGGCATTTGTTTGTTTGTGGAGGTATCTGGTATCATTACCAAGCTGCTCTTCAATTTGCTTCCTTTCGTGAAGAATTTGCTCAATGCTCTGCTTAGCAACAGACAATTATGTATTATTTATTTATATCCACAAACAAAAAACATTGACTATTTATTCTCTTTTTAAATCATAATGCTCTGCATTTCTTTTTTTTTCTAATAAAACAACTTTTTTTTATATTAAAGATATCCGTGTTCTTACTAAACCACCACGAAAATTTTTTAAGGGGTGTGGCACTTGTTGAAGTCTTCTGAATGCTTCATGAATATGCTCGGGTAATAAAGGAGTTTGTTCTGACATGGGTGGCATAAATAAACCTTGACAGTCTGTGTCAAAAGCAGGAGGATCCTCCTCTTCTTTAGATGTCTGTCCATCCGTGGATGTGACTGTAATTGTAACGGTGTCATTATTAACCGTCTCTTGTCTTTTTCTCTGAGCCTCTTGTTGCTGCTCTCTTTTTCTTTTATGCCCTATCCCTTTAGGTTCATTTTCTTGTTCACCTGCGGCTTCCATCATGTCACGTTTTATCTTCATCGCTGTCAACGTTAACTTGGAAACCATCTCGTACGTCAAAAATCCCAAACTGTCAACGATATCATCATTCGGCTTCACCTCTACAAAGGCACTCATATTAGACCATTCGCGAAACCTTTTACTTTTGCGATAGGTGAAAGAGGCCTGTCTACATTCTGAATAATGTACATATTCCTCCCTTGTCATGGCCCGTGTGACATCATCCGCTTCTCTCAGTCGCACAATCGAATCATTGTATGCCTCCAATTCATCTTCATCATCATCATCGTCTTCGTTCATTGATTTGATAATCACATCCGAGAATTGATTGACCAATTCCCATGGTAATTTGATGATACTTCGATGCAATTTACCTAGTATTTTTTTTAATCATTTCTTTCTTTTTCTAGTCTTTGTTTATTACCTGTATTTGTTTCTTCCACAACGTCCTCTACTTGTTCTCCTGATGCATCCTTTGCATTCTTCCTAACGTCTTTCCAACTCAAAAACGAACGTAGTCGGTTGACCTTGGCACGGTCATGACGTATTAAAAAGATTAGATCTTCAGCATTCAAATGTCTAGAATTCCTACGACCTGCTTGTGCCGTAGCTTGTATAATCTAACTAGAAATGAGCAAGCAGAGAAAAGGGAGAAACTGGTTTAAAAAAAAAAAGAGGTTACAATTTCAATAACTTGAGACCGAACAATGTCTTCCACAAGTAATGTTGTTTCCTGTAAAGGATCTGACACTTCACCAAAAACAAACATCATTTGTTGAATTTCACTTTGAAAACGATATTTAGACTAGATTAACATTTTTGAATTCGTCTCTTCGGAATGCTTATTGTTTTATTTACTTTTTTGATTTCAGTGGTGGTCATTGGCAGTAGAGAAGAAAGATGGAAGGAAAGAAAAGCAAATGTTTAAATACCGAAGTTTAATTTTCAACAAACCTTCATGACAACGGCTTTCATCTATTCCAACAAGACGCCAAAGATCCAAACCGAGCTTGAATCATTTCATACGCTTTATGATCGTCCTTCTCTTCATTTGTATTCCTTGAATTTTTTTTATTTTTCTTTTCAATAACTAAAAAACAACACTCTCCTTGTCAAATGGGTCAATTTCTCTTGTATATCATTCATCCTATCATCTGCCCTTCAAAGCTCGGCCTAAAGCACTTGATTCTTTGGAACAATATCTAGTAGTCGACACTTTTGTCGATGCTTTATTCATGGATCGACCTCTTTCTCTGGATTCTTGTGACACAGAAAAAGTTCTTGGTAATTTAATCAACAAAATTGCTTGCAATCTGCAATTTTCACTGTCACATCACTCATTTCCTGCTTAGAATCCATATGCGTGTTGGAATTGCCTGAATAGTTTGAATAAAAATAGAGAGCATCTAGCAAAAGGATCCACTTAAATGACCACTAGAGCCTGTAACATGAGACAGACTACTAAAAAATGCCCAGAGCAATATGGAAATGACAGTAAAGGTCAATTGATGTCAAGGAACTTGTAGGGAATTATAAAAATGAATCAAGAGCTTTTATAATGTTCATTTGATTCATTCAAGATAAATAGAAAAAGACAAGTCATTTCCTGAGACATGGAGAAATCGAATGTATTTGAACATTCTTGATTTCAATGCACCTTTCAATTTTGGACGTTGCATTCAATTTTATGTATCTTTGGAATCAAAGCCTGCATCTTTACAATGTGAACGTAGTTCAGGCTCAAACTTTCTTCGTCAAATGGTACAGTTTGATTCAATGAATTTCTATTTTCGTCACATCATTCTTATTCTTATAATATATAATAATAGGGTAACTTGTTAGTATTTGACATTTGGATTGTATTAAAGTGATATAGATTTGTTTAGTTTGAGGTTTGAAGCCTCGAATGACTTGAGTTTGGTTAACTTGATTGAACGTTTAATAGTTCTTTTGATAGAGTAAATTATCTTTGAGTAGTGACCACCAGATCTTTATAAATCAATAAGGTTAAGAGTAAGATTGTTTGATAAAATATAAAAATAAAAGGGATCTTTCTTGATTCGTGATAACTCAGGTATCAGATCAGAAAGAATAAGTAAAAATAAAAAGAAAAGAAAAGATGGCTTTTTAAAATAGTCATCTTATTTATATAAAAAAAGGCGTGGCTTATTGTTTATGTTGTTTGCAATCTATGTCGGCTGACACCAATGTCGCTGGACATTAAAATTTGTTGTTGTGATCATCATTGTTCTTCAGATCAAAAATTTCATCATTTGTGCTACAGTTTTTTTTTTTTTTTTTTGATATTTGAACTTCTTCGTTACATTGTGATAACAGACTGTTGTGCTCTTTATGATATTGTATATAAAAGGAAATATAATTATATAATCTTAAAGATTAGGTAGTGCATCATTGTCCTTTTATATCTAATAATTATTGGGTCTATTTATATTACTTTACAAAACTGAGGCATATACAAGCATTGTCATAATTCATGAGCCATGTTGATGTTGAATATAAACAGCTTTCTTGTGAGTCATAGCTTGTAATTTGTTGAACACGAACTTTATTAAAATTACATTTGGTGGTCACTACGAGGGTCCAAATCAACAAATTACAAACACTATTAACAAGCAAGTGAAAAAATCTATCAAATTAAAACAAACCGTCAAGAAGACCATCAAAATTCTACTTTAAGAACTACAAATCGTTAAAATTACAAAGGAAAGCAACACAAATATCCATATTGTAGTCTTTCTTCCTTTAATGGCTTGTAAGAGTTAATGGTTTTGAAATAGAATAAAGTTGATAAAAAAGAATAAAAAATAAGACCTGAATTAAGTATTGATATTGGATTTGCTTGTTGTGAGTGACCACCAGATCTTGTTAAGTAGATCAGACTTGTTTGTAGTAGTTTAATAAAAGGTTTGAAAGTGTTTACAATGAAGATAATTTGCTTCAAGGGACTTGTCTTGCTTGTGTTTTAAGACAGTTATACCAAAAGATTCAGGGATAAAGATACTTGATTTATTGGTTATTTATATTGTTATTTTAAAGGTTGGCTTGTAGTAAGTGAGTTAAATTGGGTAAAGTTTGCTTGTAAAGCTTGATTTTAATGTTGAGATTGCCTTGTAAGTTGCTGTTTTATATAGAATTTAAGCAGATGCTTGATAAGTAATGACCACCAGATCTTATGTGTAAGATCAATACGATGTTTCTTGATAAAGGTTAAAGTAGAGTAAAAAGTTTAGGTAAACAGGGACTTTCTTGTTAAAGTTTGTTAATTATTGAGTAGAAATATATGATTTATTTAAACTAACTGACAATTTCTTCACAAAAAGATGGGATATATATATATGTATAATATTTTTTTTTTTTTCTTTTTAGCTTTTCTTATTTTTTTGACCTTTTTTATATTTTCAACATTTTTTATCTTTAACTTTTTTCATTTTTTTAATTTTTTTTTATCTTTTTGACTTGACTCGGCTAATCTCTGTGCATCTTCATTGCCATTTTCGTTACAATAACTTGAGTTATTTTAACAATCCATGTCGGAGTTGTTTCGTACTTCGTCCAAAAAGAGACCATTCTCACAATAGGAATTCACAAGACGCAATCATCATTGGCACCAATATTATCATTTGCTTCGTCACAATAGAATAAAAAGATCTGACAAGACGGTCACGTGACCGATAAAATCAAGTGAAAAAAGTGATTTCTGCCAGACTCGAACTGGCGACCGCCTGTGTGTTAGACAGGCGTGATAACCAACTACACCAAGAAACCATTTTTGGTTTTGGGTAACTTTAAAAAAATATTCTCGAATAATATAGTCCGGACCGAACTATATTGGATCTCCGATGTATCATAGGTTATGCCCTGATGTTCCTGTAACTCTGTCTCAGAAGGTTACTGTCTGACAATGGAGAAAATTTGAGAGATTTTTAGCTCTCATATCAAAAGCATATAGATAGTTGTGTTGTAGAACAGAGTCTGATCATAACGGACATTGAATAATCACAACTAAAAGAAGTATATTTGTCATGTTTTGACATGTCAATAAGATAACAGTCTTATCATTCTAAGCTAAATCTTTACAAATGAGTTTGAATAAGAATAGATCCTGATAATTACCAACTGCCCTGAACAGTCAAGTTTCACTTTCATCTCAACAGTTGATTATTTACATCAGTTTATAAAATTTTTCTTATACATGTCAAATCATATCTGTTTTGCCAAATATGAAATAGAAGACAAAAACTACAAAAAGACGATAGTTGTGAAACTAAAGATTATATATGACTTTATTAATAAAAAATATTGAGGGTATTTATACTTTTTGAATGTCTGGGTCTTTACCGCTATTTCAATTGATCGGTTAAAAGAATGATATGGAATATAAGGAAGGATAGTGGATAATCAATAGCCGCTGTCTACTTGACGAATCAAGGGACAATGAAGTAATTAAACTATTGATCTAACGATAATTATAGAATAGGATTGAACTGCCGTTGTTGTAATCAGGTTCCGATATAGTCTTTTAGAACGCTGGTAGGACAACAGGGCAAGATTGGCTATTGCAGAATTCTCACGTTTATTAATAGAGATCTGGTTAGACTATAATTCTGTAGTATCCAAGTTTATCCATGAATGTTCACTTTATTAGTTGTGTGGATACAACAATATCGGTCGTAACTATCTCTTGTCATTTAATCTCAGGTCTTGCTCAAACTAATATAAATAGCCTTGGAATCTTTCTTTAATAAAAGTATTGGACTTTAGAACTATTGTTCGGTCTCGTTAATTCTTCTTTGTTCATATTTTTATACTTAAAACACTTCAATATTAAAATTGATAAAAGATAATAATTTAAATCTTTATTAAATAAAATATATTCTTCTTCTTTTTATATAAAACTATCACTATTAGATTCATTCTATAAAGTAAACATGTGTTAAGGATACATAAGATTATAGTCACCTTATTTTAGTAAAAGGAATCTCATATGATCCTAAATAATATGTTGACATAACTTGGAATCATTTATAACATTATTCCCAGCACAGATCAATAAAAGACTTTGATTAGATTTTTATATTAGGCTTTATTCATATTAACTTCACACAGTCAAATGTATGGCGTGGTTGTAATATAGTTTATTGATGATATGAGCATGTTGAATAAGGAATGACAATTACTTACCGGATCATCATTAAGTCATGAAAACATTTATCCTAACTGAGATATTATTATTAGCCATAATATCCAATCAGGGAACTAGAGGATTTTATATTCATCCGTACCGTCTCCTAAATAGTCCTACATCCAGAGTTATCTGAAGTCATCCCAATAGCATAATTGACAATACAAGCTAGGAACAGGCTAAACTAATAGTTAGAAATAGTAATCATCTATTCTGTCGAGTTGATCATAAATCTGTCCTAATTCTTTATCCGTATCATGTCTATAAATACTCTCACTTTTTACATGTAGAATTTATCATATTCAATCTTAGTTATCTTAACTTAATAAAGAGATACCAAGTTCTAACAGTATTTCTTTATCTTTGTTGTTATACTACTTTTACCTAAAACCCCCCTATCCTAAACAACATGAACACTAAATAAGTCATGATCTTTACTATTCATCATTTCTGTAAATGAATAATAATGGATCAGGTACCTAGTCAACTTTGATCTGACTGGAGGCATTTCATATAAATATATCTTTCTTCTCAATGAAGACGGGACAACTCTCCCAGATCAGTTAAAGAACAATAAGATCTATAAAAACAACGAATTAAAAATTTTCATAATCGATTCAGTGATCACTATTCAATCAAACATGTCAATGATTGGATCTACGCTCATAACTACTCATTTACCCGTCAATTGATAAAAGAATATAAATAGTAGACTTTGTAATGTTTTCTTTTTAACAATCAAGATTGTCTTAAATAAAGTTCAGTCTCAAAAAGTATTCTTTTGGTTTATCTTTGTTATTTCTTTTACTTTACCAGAACATAACAAGTTGTCGTGTTTGGTCATTAATGATGTCTATTTATTGTTTCATTATTAGTCTCAGTCCACCCTACGTCACTATACAATTAATAGTCAGACGATATAATACTCTCCTTTTTCTTACTTAATAAATAGTAGTTGTTAGCTATTGACTTCTTACTGTTTTTATATTATAAGTACCAAGCATCATAATAGTTCATTATTTTGTACGAAATAAAGAATAAGTCTTTTTCACAATTTGAAGTTTATTCATGTTAAGGATACATAAGATTATAGTCACTTTATTTTAGTAAAAGGAATCAAATATGATCCTGAATAATATGCTGACATAACTTGGAATCATTTATAACATTATTCCCAGCACAGATCAATAAAAGACTTTGATTAGATTTTTATATTAGGCTTTATTCATATTAACTTCACATAGTCAAAGAATATGACATGGTTGTAATATAGTTTATTGATGATATGAGCATGTTGAATAAGGAATGACAATTACTTACCGGATTATCTTTAATCATGAAAACATTTATCCTAACTGAGATATTATTATTAGCCATAATATCCAATCAGGGAACTAGAGGATTTTATATTCATCCGTACCGTCTCCTAAATAGTCCTACATCCAGAGTTATCTGAAGTCATCCCAATAGCATAATTGACAATACAAGCTAGGAATAGGCTAAACTAATAGTTAGAAATAGTAATCATCTATTCTGTCGAATTGACCATAAATCTGTCCTAATTCTTTATCCGTATCATGTCTATGAATACTCTCACTTTTTACATGTAGAATTTATCATATTCAATCTTAGTTATCTTAACTTAATAAAGAGATACCAAGTTCTAACAGTATTTCTTTATCTTTGTTGCTATACTACTTTTACCTAAAACCCCCTTTCCTAAACAATTCATCGTGATTTATCAGATTTTTCCAAATTAAACGAGATAAAAAAGTTATTGTTTTATTGTATGCAATCAGCAGTTATATATATTGTATCTTGTTAAACTAGGGTTTTGATTATTAGCATGAATTATTCTAAGTCAAGTTTCAGTGTAATTGATCAATGGATTGATCACATCGGAATCATGTCTAAAATATCGTGGAATATGACAGGTTGTCTATCCAAGCTTCTTAGTTCCCATCCGGTTCTTTCTTTTTTCTCTCCTTACTGGCTTGAAAAAACAACTCATTACAAATTGTTCTGCGAGAAAAAATTATATGATGCTATATTTGTATTATGTCATAAGAATAAAAAGACTATAAAATTCAACGAGACTTAAAAAATTATATTTTTATTTAATATTATTGTATCTTGTATTTATATTCTTTTCATAAAGGTTCGATTAAATCCTTTTCAAGATACTTTAATAATTATTGCTGTAGATCTAGTATGAATCAATTTTAATATGAAGGCCTGTTCCTGGCTATACCAGTAGACTGTTTATAGCTATTTCTTAAGTAGTTATATTTCTCACTTATGTGTCATTGCATCAGATATGCTATATTAAAACAACTTGTATTGAGTTAAAGGTGTGAAGTTAGTTTATGACCGAATAATAGAGAAAAGACTGTAATTAATCTGTAAAGCATTCACTACACTGATTTCTTATAAATTGAATTTGAATCATGTCTAAAGTATATTGGATACGATAATATTGTATCTTTTCGAATTTTGAAAAACGTTTTGATGTAAAAAATCAAAAAATCTCGTAATTTTATTATTTCCATTGCATGATAAGTACTCATGTTTTCAAAAACTGTCCTTTTTTTTTTTACAGGTAGTCTTTTTCTGGAAAAACTTGATTCAAAAAAAAAATACACTAGGAATGTAATCTGTGATTTTTTGGCTTAGTTCTTTTTTTTTTTTTTTAAATGAACGCCATTAATAATAAAATTTAAATACCAATGCACCAGTGAAGCAATCGTTCTGAAGGATTCAAATTGATTGCAAAGAAAACTACCAACGCCCATAGACGTATAGAAAAAGTTGGAGAAGGTACTTTTTTTTCTTTTTCGCGCTCTTGGAAATGACACGAGTATTCCTACTAAATTGGGTTACTGCTCGCAACAAGGTCAATTATCCCTCATCCAGTGATGGTATCTCCCGTTTCCTTATCTTTTCTCTTTGCAGAAGTGTTTATGACAAGGGAAGTTTACATATCCGACAATGCTCTTTTGTCAGGTTTTGTAAACAACCCTCATCGCCAAGAGCCTCCATGCGGCAGTTCCTTTTTCATCGGTAACACAACTAAGACAATACTTGAGTATCCGTATAACAATCGTGGAAACTCTAAAGTTTTTTTTTGTTCATCCAAGTTTTGAATTCGAAATTGAACAGATGACCAAATTCAAAACTTCTTACGGCCAATGGTGGATGAGTTGATTGTCCTGTACGATGGTGCGGTTATACCCACCTATCAATGCCCAAATGGTGTGCTTGTTCGTGTTGCTTTAATATCAGTCAATTGTGACATACCTGCAGCCCGTAAAGTAGCCGGGTTTATGGGGCAGTCAGCTCATAAGGCTTGTAACAAATGCTCGACAGTCTTTCCAAGAATCAGTACTGGCGCCAATTCATCCAAGCCTGATTTTTCAAACTTTGATGATGAACACTGGATAATGAGGGACAGTATTCAACAAAGACGAGAGGCGTATGACTGGCTGAATGCTACTCACATCACCCAGCAAAAGGCATTACAGATGAGCACGGGGAGTAAATGGAGCGAGCTTCACCGACTTTGCTATTTTGATGTGGTAAGATTGACAACTGTGGATCCAATGCACAACTTGTTCCTTGGTACACCAAAGAGGATGATTGAAGTTTGGGAAAGCCGTGGTTTGCTTACAGTAAATGATTTCAAGGCAATGGCTGATGAATCTAATTCAATTCTCATTCCTTCTCAATACTGCAAGATCCCTAGATGTATGTAACAAATATAAGAAACTTTAATTTATGTTCAAGCTAACAATTTTTTTTTCTTAAAAAAAGCCAAGGATGAAAGTTCTTTCAGCAACATGAAATCTGACGAGTGGAGAGCGTGGTGTGTTGTGCTTTCGCCTTTTCTCTTAAAGCAAAAACTGTCAAGAGAGCACTTCGATGTTTGGATGAAGTACGTTGAAGCTGTGAAGTTGGTCACCGGCCCCTTGATCACAGTTGAAGACATAGAGATGGCCCATTCACTCTTTAAAGATTTTGGCAAGACTTGTGTTAGGTTGTATGGAAACTCTATGACAACACCAAACATGCATATGCATATGCATCTCAAGGAATGCTTTTTGGACTTTGGTCCTTCTTATGCCTTTTGGCTTTATGGATTCGAACGCCTAAATGGTAATATAAAAAATGTTAATATTAATTTCAAGACTGGATTTGAAACAACCTATGCCATTATGTTTACACAAAATGTTCATACGCAAGACCTCATACATTCATTACATTCATTCATTAACACAAACAACGAAGATATGCTCCTATTAGTGAAATCGATAGAAGAGATAGGCGAGGTTACGAGTGACAAGAGTGGTTTAACGCCATTTGACTACTCTCGTTTCATAGACGGGCCTAGTTTATTCAATTCGACGATTACTGGTAGTAAGCCTCTACCACCATCATCCTATCCTTTAAAATTCAACAAGAAGACAGAATTTATATGCCATGAACATTATGACGCTTTAAAAAATTACTATATGAACACCTATGCACCTATTACTACAAACACATACATTAATACCACTATACACTCATTCAAAAAAATCACTTTGCTTGAACAGCTTTACCAGCCAGCAAGTGATAATTCATTATTATCATCACCATCATCATTCATTCAGGCCATTGTCGACAATCAACTGCGCATTGGTCAAATATCATATTTTTTTACTCATTCATTTGGTAACAACATTCATTACTTTGCATTTGTCAATTGGTACAGCCATGCGACCCAACATTTTCCCACCTTTGATGGTACTGGCATCCAAGTGTGGAAGAACCAGTATGAACCAGTGTCAAGACAAAACATACTTCCGATTCATCGCATTTACAATCCTGTTGCTGTCAAGCCTTACATTGACAATCATATTCTCACTCTATCTCTTCCAAGAAAGATCTATATGTAACAAATATGCAAAACCATTCAACCATTTATCATTATTATTATTATCTATTTTATTAAAGAAACTGTCATGTTTTGGCATGTCAATAAGATACAATCTGATTGTTCTGGACTAAATCTTTACAAATGAGTTTGAATAGGAATAGACTCTGATAATTTTAGCTATCCAGAATAATATTAAATCATGCTGATCTTAACTATCTTTTGTCATATAATCTCAGGCCCTGCTCGAACTAATATCAATGGCCTTGAGAGTTTTTTTTAATAAAAGTATTTGATTTTAGAACTATTGTTCGGTCTCATTCATTCTTTGTCTTTCTTTTTATACTTAAAACACTTCAGTAGCTTTATAAAAAGCCTGAACAAAACAATGGTCTGAAAAGCTTGTTTACAATCGAGCATAACGAATGCATAAAGAAGTTAATTGACGGTGATCCTCAACTGTTTTCAGATGGCATAATAATTAGTTTGACTAAATAGTTTGAGGGCTCTACTATATCACAATCGCAAGTTAATAAGGATTTGAGGAACACGATGCTCATTACTGTGAAAAACCAGTTTTTGAACCTCATGTCAAAACTCACTGGAGAACATACAGACAAAATTCGAATGGGTTATGAAGTGGAAAGATTCAGACCTAGACTATACAAAAAATTGTATTTTTATTTGTGAGGCTGGATTTCATATCATTATGAGGAATAATTGGGTAAATCAAAAAGTGGAGGCTCTGTTGTTGTGAAAATACTAAAAACTCGATCGCCATCTCATACAGTTATTGGTATTATTCACTCCTCTAGTGTAATATTAGTTGCCATGAAGAAGCCTCTCCAAGAAAAGAAACCGATGCTGTCAAAAAAAAAAGAGAACCGTAACGGAGATTAGTAAAGTGGACCCAGAAGTTGACGACGATGTCACTGACAATAAACCAGTATCAAAGGGTACAACTACTGCTCATTTTGTCAAATTTGTGAACGAGGTTCTTGATGTAATGGATCTTGAAGCTTTTAAAGGGCGCTACCTCGTTATGGATAATGCTTCTATCCATTAATTCAAGTCGATGGTGCAAAAAATCGAAAGTAGAGGTCACAAATTCATGTATCTGTCTCCTTACTCATCTGAATTGAGCCTAGTTGGACAGTTTTGGGCGATAATTAAAGGAAAAAAAAATGAAGCTTGATCGGTTGATAACCGATGAAAATTTATCTACTAGATGTACTCATCAGTGATCTTTATGGTTTTTGTAGTCATTGTAAATGCCAAACTATTAACTGTCATAACATAACGCTTTTCTAATACATATACTTTTCTTTTACAATGCTCGCGTGTTAGATGACGCTTTCGATTCTGATCAATCAGCGTAAAGGAAAAAATCAATGTGCAATAAATAGCAAACCTAAATGGCAGAAATAATTCTCTCAAATTGCGTCAAGTAATAAGATCAACTGGTGTTTTTCCATTTTATTAATTTGACGTTTTGTGAGCAATCTATTTGCGCCTCCTTCCTTTCCTTGAGATATACAAAAGATTAAAAAATAAATTTTATATCCTCACACTATGGTACGCTTTTTTTTAATGAAATCAGTCAAATAAAAATAGAAAATAAGAGGGGTGAGGATGCTACGGATTGGGCTATTCAGGCCCTGATCAAGTTGAATTATACAAGCATATCTTTTTTGTTTCAAATGTAAATAGATTCCTTACCCTGCTAGAAAAGTTAGTTTTTCTAACAATTTCAATGAAGTGGTAGTATATTGACTTTGTTTCTTGATTATTGTCTAAATCAGAATGAAGTTACTCCTGCATAAAACACAAGCTGTTGGCAATTGTACATATTTCAAGAGTTTCTAAAAGTGACTATATGGCCCTCATTTCTTCCTTTATACTAATAGTCAGAGTTTAATATATTTACATTTTCAAGTGAATTCTAACAAAATAATGTTAAGCTGATATAAATCTAATTCTGAAATGAATTTTATTATCACTCACTGTAAAGTTATAGACAGTGTTATTTACGATACTTTAATTAGATTATTTGTTAACCACTTAGACAACAATATGGAGAGATGTAAACCTGCCAACTTGATAAAATCTAAAAGAAAATTCCTGTCTTTCTAGTACGGATGTAACTGCTAAGGTTGCATAAAACAAATTACTAATTAATAAGGTCGATATTGCTGACTTTATCGTCCCACCACCTGAAGAACATCATGAAATATTATTTAAAATATATCTCATTGGACATTCGACTATAAAAGTATTGTAGGCGAGGTTCATAGTAGGCAATTCCATCAGAATAATCTCAAGGACGATGCCTTAGACATTTTGAAAAATCGTCCTGAGCACAGATTGTTTAATATTGGTAAACAGGGATATGATCCATCTTGTAATATATCTCCTGATGCTCCCAGGGGACGCTTTGGGGTTGATCTCGGATCATTCAATATCACCTCTACTCAAGGTGATAGCTTCTTTCTTAGACGGGTAGATCCATTTTGGTCCTCTAGAGTCTTATGACCTTTGCATGATAAAAGTGCGATTACAATCGCTAAAAAAACTTGTAGATATCTTTTGTCTAATCGGCTTTCCTAAAATCATATAAAGCGATAGTGGTAAAGAATTCATTGCTGAAATCATATAACAAATGATTAGACATTCAGGTGTTGAACATAGACCATCCAACCATTACAATCCACTAGGTAATGGTACTAATGAGACACGTAGGCCTTGCAAAATAAATTATTGCAAAACGGTTGGGCGGAGCAAAGAACATACGATTCTTTTATTTACCTAGTGTACAGTATGCAGTGAATTGCAAATTCACCATATTATATAACTAGCGTCTATTCCGTTTCATGTCGAATAAACAACCCAATGGACTGCTCGATTATAGTAATATTCAACTCATATTGCATAATCAAACCATTGACTCGCAGAATCTTGAAGACAAGATGAAAGATAGCATGGATATAATCACCTCTAGTCTTCATGAAAAGATTAGTAAATGACAACACCAAACTCATGAGAAAAAATTGAAGCATACACGGTCAATATCCTCTTAAGAGCAAAGTGATAATCAAAAACATCAATCGTACCGATAAAACAAGTAAGCTGTATGAAGGTCCGTATACTATTCATGTTAACAACAAGAATAGTAATTATATACTCATGGATAAGACCGGTGCTCTCTTGCCTAGAATTCTTACTTCACATATAATACTCATATCATCAAATAGTGTTGAACCTGATCTCAATGATAAACGATGGGAACTGCAAGAAATTGTAAATCACATACGCGCTAAGCATGGTTATGAGTATAGAGTCAGATGGAAGAGTCATTCTCCTGGCGAAAACATCGTTAACCTTATGATAGTTTCCAAAATATTGTCCCTATCATAGAATACCGCACATGTCGTGAAACTGATGAAAACCTTATAGTTAGTGATAGTGCCATTATAAATGATAAGCAAAAAGCAAATGGCAATGACGAGAAAAATCATTCGCTTAAAAGAAGGAAAGCCACTTCACGTCGAACAAGACTGGAAAGTCTTGTAGCTGATTTCCTCTGTCCCACATATTTTTATCCCAAATGGTTTTTTTAGGATTTTCTTTTAGATCAATCATGCAATTAGGCAAATTTAAGGTTTTCCAATTTTTTGGTTATACAAGAAACTTGTTTATTATTCACAGGATAGTTACATCTGATTCCACAGGTTGTGACAACAGTTGTCATATTCGCCTAAATGATCTCCTTAGTGTCGGGTAAAAGCACTCGAAGGATTCCTGAGCCCATGATCTGGCTGCGCATTATAAATAGCATAAAGTGCTATATACGATAAACAGCCCACACAATTTATACTGTACTACTTCGGACCCTAAACTATATTGCTATATTCCAAGACGTAGTTTGTATTGAATGGGCTCCCACTCTCATCCTGAGGTAATAAAGAGATTCAAAAGACTCATCGATTGCTTGGATTATTTGTTAGCTTTGTTGATCGAGAGGTACGACACGCCTATTCCACATCCATAGAATACTCGTATGTAATTGGCCAGATTCTAGTACCTGAATTTGTTATATATTTTATTCACAAAAAATAATAAAAAATAATAATTCAATAGAACCCGAATTTACATGATAGTTTTATTTAATGGTATATTTCCAGAGTTTATATACTTCTCAAAGCGTAGGTATTAATATATATACTATGTAGTTGGCGAAATACCCTAAGTATTATGCAGATAGCTTCATCATTTAATATAAGTGCTTGCTCCTCATTCACTTTCTATTTTAGTAGATGTGCAGTTATATTAATAGATCTGTATTTCCATATAGGCACACTATTGATCTTTAAATATGTTTGCTTGCTGTACAATGATCATCTTTGGAGTACAATATGACCCCTCCTCTCCAGCCTGCATAGGATGCGAGAAAGAGTGCATACAAAAATAATTGTAGAATAGGCGTGTCGTACCTCTCGATCAACAAAGCTAACAAATAATCCAAGCAATCGATGAGTCTTTTGAATCTCTTTATTACCTCAGGATGAGAGTGGGAGCCCATTCAATACAAACTACGTCTTGGAATATAGCAATATAGTTTAGGGTCCGAAGTAGTACAGTATAAATTGTGTGGGCTGTTTATCGTATATAGCACTTTATGCTATTTATAATGCGCAGCCAGATCATGGGCTCAGGAATCCTTCGAGTGCTTTTACTCGGCATTAAGGAGAATATGATAACGGGTAACTTTTATGATGGTAATACAGCAATGGAAGAATACGAACCCATCATCCGTTTGCTATCATACTCATCAATCGTTCATTAATGGCATGAAATATTACCCGTGTATGAAAAGTATAAATAGAGTATTTTTTTTTTTTTTTTTTGTAGCTCCTTATTTCTTCATCAATTACTATTGTGACTGACAATGCAATTATTAAACTTTAAATTTTTACTCGCAACATTTATGATCCTTATTTTGGGTCTTGAAGTTTCTGCTACAAAGTACATCTTAACATTCTCAACATTTAGCGATGCAGTTAGATGTCTCTCTCGTGATGTGTTATACATTCAGAAAGTTTCAAGCAATGTATCTATAAACCAAAACTTTTTAAATGTCGAAACAACAGGTGTATGTCAAGATAACATATTAACAAATTTGAAAGAAGTATGCACAGGCTGGTCAAATGCCACTTGCAAGACAGCAACTACAACTTATTAAATCTTAACATACAACATGTTAATGTATCTTAAGATAACATAAATAAAAAAAGAGGACTATTTTCCTTCTTTTACTATTATTATTTTCCTTACCTTTTTTTGTTTTATTCCTGGTTCTACATTAACAAATTATCCTTTTTCCTATCTTGCTCAGCAATCATACTTATTTCCGTACTATGGAGTTCCCTTAGTTCCTGGCTATCTTTTGGTATTTGTATGATAGATATCCCAAGGATTTCAATGATATAGCCAAGCAAAAGATCAGGAAGCACAAAAGCAGGTGTAAGCTCCATGGTGAACACTTGTTGGAGAAAGCTTCTGGTAAACAGTCTTACACAATGGCAACATGCAAGGGATACTGGTAAAAATACATCAAGGAGATCACTTGGTGCTCTGCAGATATTCAATCAAGTTAGTCCACTTTCTATTTACCCAGAAAGATTATTCAAAACTTGTGAAGAGGTAGCCAAGGCGTGTGTAATATGTCAGATACGTGCAAGGCCCATATTCTAGCATAGAAACCTAGTTAGTCCCACCAAGGTTCCTTCCACTCCATTCTTTACGGTTGGATGTGATATAGTAGGACCACTAGTTATGGCATCTCAAGGTAGCAAATATATTCTCACTAGTGTAGACTATCTTACGCGGTAGCCGATTGCGATGGTTGCCATTGACGTCATTGGGAGAGCTGTAGGCAAATTCGACTATCAAGCGGTCATCTCTCAATTTGGTGCATCCAACTATTAATTTTTCAATAGTTACTTATTATATATTCATCAGTGAGAATCCTGATCTTTATGATTGAGATTAAGCCTTTCTGTAATATTTATTGTACTTTGAACTAATTAAAATGCTTCCAACTTGATCACCATTGTTAAGATATACTATCTCTGGGCTATTTAAGAATTGAGGCATTCTGATAGACAGAAAACTTGTACAGTAAAAGACCTATATTTGTCTGAAAAATCCAGAAAAAGAGTATAGTAAGCATATAGAAAACTCTGTATTTCGCCAAATTTGTCTTTACAATTTAGTCCTATGCTTGCCTAGTCTTGGTATTTTAAATATAATAAAATGTTTGATGGCCAGATTTTTTGCTCATAGCTCCACGCTTGTGTAATGTAAATTTATAGGTTGTTTTTATTGTAGATTTCGATTTATTTTGAAGTTAATAAAATGGTTTTAAAATAAGACTTATGCTGAGAGCTATCAATATTATGCTTTGATGTTGCTTAAATGTGGAAAAGAGTCGTATGTTTTGTGTCTAAATACAAGAGTTTATATCAAGTATGATGTGCCAACAGAAGCAAAGAAAATATAATCAAAGAAATATTTGAAAGATTGTATATCATATAAGAAGCAAGCAATAAATATACTACAGAATACATAAATTGTATTTATTATGAGGAAAGCATTGTTATAAAACCAGTTACAAAAATGAATGATGAGCAGTTAAATTAAAAAAAAGTTTATACGAATGAATAAGCACATTTTAGATATAATCTGTACAACATTATAAGTATAGAAAATATATTGATAAAATAGGAGGGATCATTAGAATACTATGCGTAGCAAAATATTACAAGTTACAACTTATTCTGGTGTATTACAGTTCAGTCTTGATTTCGTCATACTTTCAAATGAAATCCTCGCGATTATGAAACACCAGAGCCAAGTTAACTCTTCAGCTATGACTTCTAGTTGCTGACAAAAACAGGCTCCTACTTTGATTATAAAGTAAAGCTTAAATACAAGAAAACTTTGTATTAAATAAATCTTGAAGAAAATCGGAATATCATTTAACCGTCACAAGTGGGCTATTTCGGCATTAGATATTATCATTTATAATGTCCCGCCCCCGGGGAGGATTACCCTTTTTTCTTAAAGACATCATTAGATCAAAAAGGAAAAGAGGGAGGAAAATTGCTTATATACAATGCTTCGATGTATTACAAATAGAATGAAGCTGACTCCTTCTTGCTATCAAAGCAGAGGATTACTCCAATCACATAAACAGTACACTCGATCCTTCTTTACAAGTCGGCCGTTATATAATGTTCAACAGCAACAAAAACAAGAAGTTGTTAAAAAAAGCAGCAAGGGTGAGATTACTCGGTTATTTAAATTAGCTAAACCAGAAGCAAAAAATTTGACAGGTAAAAAAGAAAGGTACACATGTACAAGTATCTATACATGTATTGAAGGGTATTATTAGCCGCAACTGGTCTTTTAGTAGTATCTTCAGCTATTACTATGGTAATAAGAATTGAAAAAAAAAGCAAAACGGACATGAATTCTAATAGTATTCCTATGTAGTCTATACCCTTCTCTATGGGCAAAATCATTGATATTGTAACAAATCCTAGTGTCGACAATTATTTGGGTCTTACGATGCCTGAATTCGCAGGCGCATTATCCATGGTATTTGTAGTGGGTGCAGCAGCCAATACAGGTCGAGTGATGCTTTTTAGGATTTCAGGAGAAAGAATAATTCAAAGGCTTCGTAATGACTTATATAAATCTGTTTTGAAGCAAGACATGTCATTTTTTGATAAGAACCGAACAGGTGAATTGATATCGCGATTATCAACCGATACAGCTATTGTTGGTAAAAGTTTAACAAATAACGTAAGCGATGGTTTAAGGTAAAAATATAAAAAATGAACCGAGAGGAAAGCAAGCTTATCTTTATTTATTAGAGCTTTAGCTACCGCCACTGTGGGTTCTTCAATGATGTTGGTCATCAGCCCAAAACTAACTGGTATCATGATGTTAATTGTGCCTCCCGTGGCTGCATTTGCCATTGTTTATGGTCGTTATGTGAAAACCCTGTCGAGAAAGACACAAACAGCATTAGGCGAAATTACAAAAGTAGCAGAGGAACGCTTGGGTAACATACGTACCGTTCAAGCATTTGCAAAAGAGGATGTTGAAGAAAAACGATATGCGCTCAAAGTGATGGACATGTTTGAGCTCGCTAAGAAGGAGGCTATTGCAAGTGGTGCCTTCTTTGGGGGTGCAGGGTTGTCTGGTAATCTAGCCGTCTTGGCTGTGCTCTGGTACGGTGGTCATATGGTGATGCAAAATACGATCACGATTGGTGAACTGACATCCTTTATGCTTTATACTGCTTATGTTGGTACTGCTTTGGGTGGTATGACCTCGTTTTATTCTGAAATTATGAAAGGTGTAGGTGCCTCTGATCGTATTTTCAGTTTGCTGCAACGTAAAAGTTCTATCAGTATTGAAAGTAGGTTTCTTAATGGGAGTGAAGCGAGAAAGCAATATGAAACTAACATTCATGTCTGTATAGGTGGAAAGTTATTGACCGATCTTAAAGGAAAAATAAATTTTGAAGGTGTTGATTTTTCTTATCCTACACGTCGTCAATCACCCATTTTTAAAAATCTCTCACTCTCTGTTGAACCTGGTACGGTGATTGCCATAGTTGGCTCTTCAGGATCAGGCAAGTCTACCATTGGTTCACTCTTACTTCGTTACTATGATCCTCTTGCAGGCAACGTCTATGTTGACAACACAAACATCAAGGACATTAACTTGCGTTGGTGGCGTGAACAAATCGGTGTTGTCTCACAGGAACCCACTCTATTTGCAGGTACACTTGCTGAAAATATTGCCTATGGCCGTGAAAATGCCACGATGGAAGAGATTGTAGAGGCAGCTACCAAAGCCAACTGTGCATCATTCATCAACAGTTTCCATGATGGATATAACACGTTGGTAGGTGAGCGTGGTGTTAGCTTAAGTGGTGGACAAAAGCAACGCATTGCTATTGCCCGTGCTTTGCTGAAGGACCCTAAGGTATTGATCTTGGATGAGGCCACAAGTGCACTTGACTCAGAATCAGAGGTTTTGGTTCAAGAGGCCCTGAATCGCTTAATGCAGGGTCGTACTGTATTCACAATTGCTCATAGACTTTCTACAATTCGTTCTGCTGATCTTGTTGCATGTTTAAGCGATGGTAAAGTAGCTGAAATTGGTACTTATCAAGACCTTTTGAATCGTGAAAATGGTGTTTTCCGCAAATTGGTCGAACTACAGTCTCTTAGTGGAGAGGAGAAGTAGAGGACAAATCAAAAGAGATCATTTAATTACAAACATATACACACTCCCGTACTCTATTTTAATTATAGACATTTCAGATGTAAAAAATTACTTTTTTTCTACACACATACATTATATTCATTGTCAAAAAACTAAAAAACATTTAAAACTTAATATAAGAACAGAGTTGGGAGACTTTTTTTTATTTAAATATATAGTTTTCTAAAAAATGTAAATGTAAGTGAATTACAATGACTTGATAACAGCATTAGTGAATTCCTTGGTAGTGCTGGTTCCTCCAATATCAACAGTTCTAGCATTTCCACTAGAGATTGTTTCATAAACAGCGGAGGAAATTCTGTTGGCATGTTCATCCAAGTTCAAGTGTCTCAACATCATGACAGAAGACAAGAGCATGGCGGTAGGATTAGCGCTGTTTTGGTTTTGAATATCAAGAGCAACGTGACGACAGCCCTACGGCTTGATAAGCAAGAAAGACAAACAATATATATTACGTGTACTTACAGGTTCAAACATGGCATATTCACGACCAATGTTGCAACCAGGGATCAAACCAGGGCTACCAATCAAACCAGCACCCTTTAAACGCAAAATTTTCAGTATATTACACACATGCATAAATCACATAGCATATACTTACAACATTGGAAACAATGTTACCATACAAGTTAGGCATGACCATGACATCAAATTGTTGAGGACGAGAAACGAGTTGCATAGCAGTGTTATCAACAATCATATCGTTGACTTGAATACCGTGGTGTTCATATTCCTTTGCAACATCGCGACATGTGCGTAAGAAAAGACCATCTGCCAATTTCCTGTATGCTTGCTTAGATTTTTTTTTGCTATTGCGAGTACTATGGATACTTACATGATGTTGGCCTTGTGAATGATGGTAACCTTCTTACGGTTGTTCTTTACAGCGAAGTCGAAAGCGAAACGAGCAATACGTTCAGTCTTGGCACGAGTAATAATTTTTAAAGATTCAACGACGCCAGGAACGGACTACAAAAATCGCATTCAATTCAACCCGTCTCAATTCTTTCATGTTTCATTTTACCTGATGTTCCAAACCAGAGTATTCACCTTCGGTGTTTTCACGAATGATGGCAATATCAACATCGCTCAAACGAGATTTGACACCAGGAAAGTTTTTACAAAGAGACAAGGAAGCGTACATGTCAAGGTCCTTACGCATGGTGACATTGAAAGATTTGTGGCCGAGCTTGGAGGTGGGTGTGAAGAGAGTACCCTTGATACCTACCTTGTTACGACGAAGAGAGGCAAGGGATTCTTGGAAAAGTTTATCATCTTCAGATGTTAAACCAGAAACATCGTATTGTTCAAATTCAACAGGAACGTTAGCGGCCTTGAAGACATCCTTGACAGTAGAAGCGAGTTCTTGACCAATACCGTCACCAGGGATAAGGGTGACCGTGTACTTTCCTCCATATTTCTTGGGGAAGATCTATATAGAGAGTTTAGACACACGCCGAGTGCTTGCATATATTGTTTTACACTCTTTTGTTCAGCAGGTGCGGGAACAGGAATGGAAGTGGCTGTGGCAAATGAACGGGTGGCGATCTTTGGGTTGTTAGACAAAGAAGTAAACTAGTATAAGCTACCGTTTATATACCTTTTGAGCAACAGCAATAGTAGGCTTAGAAATAACTTTGGAGGAAAGCATATTCAATAAAAATTTTTTTCGAGGCAGAAAAAAAAAAAGAAGAAAACTGAGCGGGATTACCCTGAAATTTATTTATTGGGATACCCCCGCTTAATTGACATCAACAAGTGCACGGGGAGTTTAAAGTCCCAAGAAAGGGCTAAATGATTAAACCGTTGTTTAAGGAACCTGCAGTCCATACTTTTTCTTTCAATGTTTACTTCAACAATAATAATATAAACATTCAATACGTGTAATAAAATCACAGACACAAAGGAAAAACAAACTTTAATAAGGTATGACAATTGTGTTTCCTGAAAAACCGTTTATATAGCAAGCTTACGTCAAATAAGACAATGAGCCTTCAAATTTATCGTAAATGTAAACAATAAAAGAGTTGTTGATAAGCAAATAAAAAAAAAACTATTTTTTATTAACCAATTTAATTGTGACCAATATTGAGGCTATATAAAAATGAAACATGTATGTTCCAAAAAAAAAGTAATAGGTTTGCTTCTATAAGGTTTAGTATTAAAAAGCCATCTAATTTTTAACTTAACAGAGACCTATATGGGGTCTAAGAAAGTAATGTTTTAAATGTTCATTATTTATTTTTTATGTAAAAATACTATAGCAAATTACATGCCTTAGAAATGTCAATCAAGGTAATCACACCTAAGTAATGTTAGTAGCTTTTTTTTTTCCGCAAAGGGACCTCATCTGTAATTTTGCATTTGTCTATTATATTATTTGCTGCAGTAGTCGCAAACATGCTCAACTACTACGTAGTAAGCGTATCGTTTTAAAAAGCATTTTCAATAACGCAAAGCAAGGTATGCTACGTCTTTTATTTTACTACAGATTCGATTCAATTTGTTTGAAAGATTGTAGTCAGATGTACATAGGAAATAAGTTTTAGAATAATCATGAATGTTCGAGTGAGCATAAAGAAACTCAACTGAGCTAGCTTAAAATCATCTACTAGGTACTGTATTAGTGTGGCGGAAGGATCTGTACATGTTAAACCAATTGATATGAGCCGGCCAATCACGTTCATTTACTATTTGGGTAACAACACGGTTAAAAAAGATAGTTCAAAAACCAACATAGTTTAGTTAAATGCCCAAGTTATTTTACATGTTTTAATTTTATACATTTAAAGAGCAATCCTTATAGTAGAACAAGCTATCAAAAATACGCCAGTTTCATTACTTTTTGCATGAAGAATAAAAAGCAAGTTATGGCCGACCTTTCGGGTTACAGAACATGGTTCACTGTACACTCAGATTTCTTTCAAAAAATATTTTTTTTCTTCTTTTCCTTCTTTTCTTACATATACAAGAATGTGTTTACCAGATGATTTAAAAAAGAGTATCGAAGGCACTATTGAGCAACACAGTCAAGAGCTCCGAACCATCAGTCTTGAGGTTTCTATTAGTAATAAAAGAAAGAAAGAGAATGATTTACATTTTTTATTAGATACACGATCATCCGGAACTGGGTAACAAGGAATTCAACGCATCAAAAGTCCTTACCAATTATCTTGAGCAACACGGATTTCAAGTTTCCCGTGGTGTGATTGGACTTGACACTGCTTTTATTGCCGAGTATTCCAATGGACAACCTGGACGTCGCATCGGCTTTTGCAGTGAATATGATGCCTTACCCAAGTAAAGTAGAGCACATTGAAAAAAAAAAAAAAAATAGACTAAAAGTGTGTCGAATAGTATTGGCCATGGTTGTGGGCATAATTTGATTGCCATTCAAGGAGTTGCTTGTGCATTGGCAGTCAAGAGATTATTGGAACAAAAATTGATCTCAGGCTCAGTTACCTTATTTGGTACACCTGCAGAAGAGAGTACATGCAGTAAAATCAAGTTTGTCAAAGAAGGCGAGATTCAGCGTCGTGTAGATTTTTGTATGATGCTGCATCCAAACCCAAAGGACTCTGTATTTATGAAATCATTGTCTTTGGACCAAGTGGATATTGAATTCTTTGGAAAGGCAAGTCATGCTGGTATGGCTCCTTGGAATGGCATCAATGCGTTGGATGCTTTGATGCAGGGTTTTGACAATGTAGGCATGCTAAGACAACAGACATTGCCTACCAACAGGTAACAAGACAAATGTGGCGTCATCTTTTTATTAACTTTTGGTAGGATTCACGGTATTATTAAAAAGGGCGGTAATTCAGTAAGTTGAATTTATTTGTGTGTTTAAAACTAGAGTACACAAACTTTATTTTTAGGCCAATGTGATTCCAGATTATGCTTCAGCTCAATTTTTTGTACGTGCCACTACACGTAACCAATTACAGGATCTTAAAATAAAGCTTGAAAACTGTTTCAAGGCTGCTGCTCTTGCCACAGGATGTCAAATCAAAATTTCTTGGTCAGCACAAGGACAAATTGATGGCAAGTAGATCGGTGATTGTATGAAAACTAGGTTATTTATATCCTTTATCAATAGATTTATTTAATAATGAAGTGTTTGGTAAAAGATACATCGAATACATGAATGCAAAGGGAATTGAAATTGAAGATGATTTGGATGTGAGTGCAAGCACGGATATGGGTAACATTAGTTATGTGGTGCCTAGTCTTCATCCTGTCTACAGTATTGGTACGGATGCTTATAATCACACAGCTGAATTCTCGTTGGCCGCAAGAACGACGGAAGCTCATCAAAAAGCAATGGTAGCAGCTGTCTGCCTTTCAATGACAGCCGTAGATGCTTCATTAGATGCAACTTTCTTTCAACAAGCATTGGATTCGTTCAAAAGAGGAAAGCAGCAATAAGTGAGCTTTTTATTACTACTATTTTTAGTGTAACATTAAGTAACAATAAAAATGTGCTGCTCATCTTATAGCTTTCTTTTTTTTTATTTTTATTTTTTCTTCTTCTTTTTATTTATTTTAAAAGTATGGCTGCAACTAGTAATTTGGGTATCCAAGGTAAAATATTTATAAAATCCTTGCTTCTATTTTTATGACTTTGCTCAAAATAATACCCTCGAGGTGTTTCTTTAAAACAGACTGGGTACAAAAAATTCAATTTGAAAATAAGGTTGACTGTAAGACACAGTTGATGATTAACTTTTTATTATTCAAAATACACTAAATATCTTTCATAGTAAACCTTCAGTCACCTATTGAAAATGAATCCATCAAAATTGAAGTGGATGAAATACCAAAGTAAAACAAACAGGAATTTTCATGCGTTCTAAATTTAAAAATTTATTTTAGTTCCAGTAACACGAGCCAAGACAGTTATTTACAGTCCATTTTATCTACCAAAACACCAACAACAGCAACTAATGATAATCAATGTACAGGCGATACAACAACTTGTACTTGTTATAAATGCCAACGACACAGGAGAAGAGCAGGACATCGAATGGAAAAAGACATTACAACTCCACCACTCAAAGGATTAGATAAACCCAAGAGATCGAATACAGTCAGGAAGACACCTGTGTTAACAGATTACGAGAAACGCATATCTAAATCAGCTTATTCACAGCAAGACAGCATTTATCGTTTTGAAAAGGAGAATAATAAGACAACCAAGGAGAATTCAAGTCGCCCGGCATCCATCATGACGACAGATATAAAAGATAATTACGAGATATCTTGGAAAGATGAAGGTACAGGCGATGATTTACTTACTTCGCTTGTCACTTTTCAATCCATTTTTGAAACAACGGATAAAGATGAGGGCTTGTCTGACCTCTTGGAACAAAAGGCTAAGGAATTAAAGAACCAAAACTTAAAATCAGATGAGCCCATCGCACAAGAGGTACTGCCTCCTCGTTTATCAGATTGCTTGACGCCAAGCTATCGTCAAGGTCCTAAGCACAACCCGCTCACACTCTATCATACGATGAAAATGAAAACAGGTCAAGAACGAACTCAAGCTTATGGTAAGTTCTAGACTGACTACAACATACCAAAAACTAATGGGCTGGTAGGTATTGCATTTCAGCATTGTGTTCAATCGGACAGTGGGCTAAACGACTGGTTGAAAAGGCCCAAGACACCTCCTCCAGTAAAAGAGAATTTTGGAAAAATTCAAACAGCTCAACACAAGCCAACAAAACGATCTATTCTTTCCTCTTTTCGGAAAGGAAGTAAGCTTATGCATCATTATCAAGAGGAACAGCTTTTTTATACTTCTATTGAAGATCAAAAAAAGAAATCGACTGATACATTGGAACCTACAGATATACTTTCGGCTGCAAAGGCATTATTACCGCAAGATTCTACAATTACCATTCAAATCAATCGTAGTTCTGTTTATGATCAAATTGATGTGCCTGATAAACCAAGGAACTCTATAGCAGATGTAAATACAAATAAGGCATGAAATGAAGGACTGAAGACTAATTTATATTAATAATAAAAAGCCAAGAGATATACAACTGCTATCATCAGAATCAAACACAGCAAGTAAACTAGTAAACAAATCAGGCCGATTGTTTTCTTCCTTGAGTAGAAAAGCATCCATCAAGTCATACAACAGTGAGAAAGCATGCTCTATAAAATCATTGGAAAAGGTAAAACATATTCTCATACTATAATAAATACTTATATGGAATATAGGTGGATGAGAGCCTAGAGTAATAATAAAAGTCCAGAACCTTTATCATAGCACAAGTGCATGTGAGGGAGAGGATTCTTAATTTAATCTTATTTTATTATATTTTAAATGACATTCTCTGATCTTTCAGTAAGCAATAATAAACAACGTACGAATTGAACAAGTGGCCCATTGTCATCTCCATCTGCTCCAAGTACATCGTCTACTGTCCATGAAGCAAATTTACCGGCGGGTAAATCAGCATTTGTCTTGAACACTTCATCGTGGGCAGAATAAAAGAGCTATATAACACTGTTTAATTCTCTATTCAATCACCATCCTTTGATATTACCTCTACAGTATACCACACTTCACCTCTACCAGTATCACCTAATATCTTGTTGATATTGAATCCTAAAGAGGTCTGAGGAATTAAAGGCAACTTCTCTACACGTGTTATTTCAACAACAAATGGGAAATGCAATCTAATCTTTGTTGTATTTTTTAAATATATCTCAGATACTTGCAAAAAGTCGGGTACATCTTCATAGGTCATTTGTCGCGTATGTGGATGAATTGAAATCTTTTTGAGAAAGGTTGAATAGGGTTTCACATCCATTCTGGTGAGCTCTTCGGTTTGTAAGTTCATTTGGAAATCAAACTTTCTGTCAAGAGAGACCCAGTTAACCTCGGTGATCTTGTTTGTGGCGACCACAATCTTTTTGAAATCAACGGCTTGTTGACTCATGTAGAGAACAACAGGCTTGTAAGGAAGGATAGGCTGGTTACGTGCGTTGGCGTGTATTTCAAAATAGGCAGATATACCATGGTAGGGAGGAAGCATTTCTGAAATCTTTGAAATAACATCACTGTCCTTTGTTGCTCTACAAATTTAATTAAGTTGAGTTTAGCAGGATGCTTTGATTATGCCTTTTTTCCGAATAGATGACTTACAATCCATTAAACACAGGTCGAATCCCTTGTTCTTTCATGAGAATATCGTTAACTTGTTGATACATCCAAATCTTCTTTTGTGTTTCAGGTTTAATATTGGTCCATAGTATTTTACCCAACGAAGCACTCAATTTGATGCCTCCTTTAAAACCACGAACACTTTCCAACCTATGAATCATTTATTAAAAAAAAATATGGACTATATATGCATGTTTACCCTTCTGCCAAATTTGTTCTCATACAGTGAAGGTTATATTGTCGAAGCCTATACAAAAATTTAGTTTTCCATTCATGTTCTGCAAACAACCTTACATTTCAGCATGACTTTCCGTTTTAGGAGTAGCACGACCCGACTTCTGAGGAAGTACACGTACCACTCTTCGTTGAGGGCCCTTTGCAGGTGGCGCCTTACGAGGTGTGCTAGGTAAAGCAGGAAAATCGTCTTGAGGTGATTTTGGAGGGGGAGTAGCAGCAGAAGTAGCAGGTTTACGAGGTGGAGTCGTTTGCATACTAGGCACATGCACATAATTCTTATTTTCTCCCCATAAAGGCCTTTGATCAGGAGCCATACCATATTGTGTATTACCGAAATCGGTCTTAAAGTTAGCGCGCTTCATGCGTTCTTCCAAGGACATCTCTAGCTGTTGTTGAGGAGAGTGCTTTTCCTGGGCTTGCATCCAAGAGATACGAGTAGACATAGGTGATACAGGAACATCCAACAGATCCTTGGGCTTTTGGTAACTACCTTTGTCATCTTTTAAGACGGAAAGTAATACCCAATAAGGGCCATCGGCTTTCAAGAGATCAGCATAGACCTTGTGTGCAAATCGATCCAAGCTACAGAAATAGATGGCGAATTCTGTTTCAGAGGGCATGTGTATACAAGATACAACGGATGTAGGTCGCTTGCTGCGTTTGTAGATTGTCTGGAGATTTTTGAAACGTTGAAGGGCTTCTTTAACAGATGATTCATTTGTACCAACAATGTTCACTTTCTAAAGGGAGATATGATAAACCATCTTTTTCTTCCTCTCTATGTATTGCGCACACAAAAAAACTCACCTTATTTATCAAGCTGCATTCCGTATCTGTATCATTGCCGATAACAGACAAATAATCGATAGGTTTACTACCACCAACAGAAGGAACAGATAGAATCTCCATAGGGTTACGTACGTTCTTTGCAAAGGTAAATGTCTCTATAAATTCATCCTCGTCTTCATCAGAATAATCACTTTCTGTTTCGTTGTAATAGTAAGCTTCTGTTCCTTCTTTTTTGACCTTCTTTTCTTTGCTTTCATCTAACATGGGCGGTCTTCCAACAGCAGGACTACTCGCTGAAGAAACTCTAGATTGAATGGGTGAAGGCATTGCAGAAATAATTTCAAGATCTTCATATGTGCCTTTCATCATTTTATCATCAATCTCCTTATACTATAATAGGGTTTTGTTTTTCAGTCATTTTGTTCTTCTTTCATGTATTTGAAACATACCAAATGCGGCAACATCATGGTCACAATTTTGATCATTCTTTTTTAAAGTTTTCAGCATAAAAAGTCGAAATTATTGTTTCAATACATACGTGTCATCGCAAGCATTTTGTGATCTTCCTTTGATCTCAAAACATTGATCTTCAAAATTATATCTTATTTCTGTCTTCATCTCTTTTCCAAGCTTACTACATTGATGGAATTTGAGAAATCATACAATTGTGCAAAAATAAGGTTTGTCGCTTACTCTAAGTATGGACTACATTTGGTATAACTTGAAGGGGTCATATAATGAGCAGAATAAACTCTTTGATTCGCTAATCCAAGAATTCAAATTAGTATACAATTCAATTAGAAATATCATTATTTTTTTCCTTTTTACGTTGTACCATTGTTGTCAAAAAAAAAAAAAAAAAAAAAAAAAGAAAAAAATAGTAGATAAAACTTCACTTTTTTTATGGGTGAAAATTTTAATATTTATAAACTCATCAAAGAATACAACGACATAAAAGTGATACAAGTGCATTAAACAGCGTCTTGTCACGAAAATACAAGAGATATTTAGCATTAAGTAAGGGTTTTTTATAAATATATTTCTTTGCTCGTTGGTAAATCATATTGATATTCAAGATACTTATGCATTTCTTGAAAACAAATTAATTTTTGTATGTGTATATGTTTGAAAATGAAAACAAAAGAAAATGAGATAATGCTATATAAAAAGAGTAAGGAAAATCTCTCTGATTCATGCTCTGGTAAATAAATTGGTCATAACTGACTATTTTTTTTTTGGGTTAACAAAGGAAGAGTTACTCTGGGGTAATGGTGCTCCTTTTTCTTTTCATCATCACTCTTTCTCAAGTTGATAGCATTAGCGATTGTGACCTCGATATCACTTTAATGATAATTAGAGATTTTATGAATGCCATACGCTTTAAATTCTAAAGTCTAACTACGTATCTTTATCATTCAGAAAAATATCAAGAAATCTGGCAAATCAGCCACATTTTAACCAAAATGTGAACAAATCTCATAACAACCTTCACCTCACAATTAGTAAAGTTTTCCTTTTCAGAAATAAGTTAAATATTCAGGATATAGAGTGTTTCTTCTGTATAGTATTGATAAGGTAATTCAAAAGATTGAATTTATAAATGCAAATTCTACATATAATTACTTACTAGAAGTGTGTGTAAAATACGCCTTTGCAGCTTTGAACTTATCGGCCGACACATAAGGAGTTTATCAGCTATAAAGTCTAACATAAAAAGAACACTGGAAATTCCTTTATGATGAGCAAAATTATGCTTACATTTTTGTTATTACCAAGTCCATAAGTCTTCGATAGCATGACTTCTAATTTACACATGTCAAACAGCCTAATGATACCACCTGCATTGTATTTATAGCGATTATCTCTCTGTATATTTGAATCTGCTAAATGTTTTTCCATCGATGAATGACTGACTTCACCAGACACAGAATCTAATTTATAATTATTAGCATTGACAGCGGATGCCGTGGCGACAATTAAAGGGTATATAAACAAACGATAAAATACTATTTTGCTACTATAAATATCTTACATGGCTGTTAAAAATTATAACCTTTAGGTAAAATCACTAGAGCATTATAATTTCTAGTATAGCTATTGCTTGATAGCATTATCCAAATCTACTTTCCAATGAAAAGCTGCTGTATAAATTCAACAGATGACTAATTGTTATCAAGGGAATGTATGTTTTATAAACAAAGGAAGCGATGACTATGCAAATCATCGAAAAGCTATAGGTTATTGTTAACTATTTATAAGTTAGCTATTACGTAATGCTATTTATGTTGTTAGTTATAACATCGATCTAGTTAGTGCATCTAGCAGGAACACACGTTTTGAGCTTCTTCGCAGCAGTGAAGGTGTTCTCATATACATATACCACAATCCAAGTTAGGTTTAGATTGTATTCTTTTGCTACAACAAATGACTTCATGGGTTCCAGGACTGCAAATATAAAGAAATAGAGCTGTCAGTACAATGTATAAAGCTTTGTCTTGTTTTGCTGAAATGACGCACTTGAAGCGTTCTTAAGCAAACTTCTTTCTCACAAAGTTTAAAAACCTAGTTCAAGCTTAGTAAAAACCATTTATATACTAGAATTAGGATCCATTCAACGCTTTTACTAAAATTACAAAATTATTATTAATTAAT
The DNA here is from genome assembly GCF_000149305.1 of Rhizopus delemar RA 99-880. Classification (NCBI taxonomy): domain Eukaryota; kingdom Fungi; phylum Mucoromycota; class Mucoromycetes; order Mucorales; family Rhizopodaceae; genus Rhizopus; species Rhizopus delemar. The sequence continues at coordinate 1,036,229 of NW_027137829.1, forward strand.
AAAGATAACATTCTTTCTCAGAAAAATAGTGCTGTTCTAGTAATTGTCGATGCTGGCGTTGCCGTTACTGTTCTTAATAATAATAAAAAAAAAGCACATTTTTTAAATTTCGTAAAATAAACAAATTCAACATTTCTTTTTGAAAAAATTTAGGGTTGATGTTTTGACATGAAGCTTTGCCGAATTTGATGAGGAAAGGTTAACACAGAATTATATATTCATAACAAAGATCCTAAATTAGAAATAGGAAAGAAAGGAACAATTTTACCAAAGGACCCTGAAGGGATGAAAGCAATTTTTTTCTCTAATCATTTCATACACTTTCTATATTCTAATTGGAAAAATAAATGTTTATATAAAAGCCATATAAAAAATACTTTACACTTGCATTGACATCTTCATCTTCTTCGTCAGCCAAACTATTTTCTCTCTGCCTTTTTTTTAGAATTAGTACTATAATAATTTATTTGAAAAATCCTAAGCAATATATTTATATATTATAAGATATTTCATGAATTGGTTGAGAACACTTAGATGAAGTTTATGCCACCGCTAAATAAGGCTTTATCATTATTAATATGAGTTAACATGTGTCTTGCTTTTAATTTTTTGTACAGGAAAAGACTGAAATCGATTTTAATCTTATAAATAAATTAAAATAAGTGCTTGATATATATATATATATATATATTGTTCATTTGTATTCTTATTTTTTTTTTCTTTTTTAAATATTTTTTTATTACTTCAGACGCTTCATCATTTGCAGTCGTCCCATACCCTCTTTTCAGGAGGCATAAGTATATTTTGAATTCTAGATTTTGCATCTACTGATGTCGATGCTAGTTTGCCTAAGGTAGTTCTCAAACATCCATTCATCTACCCTTGTTATTCCAAAAAAAGCTTTTTCAAGACTTGGAGGTCTACAATTAACTTTTATCTCTGAATGCAGAATTTAAATTAATAATGAGTAGATGTTAGTGTAAGACAACATTCATTTCAGCATAAAAAGGTTTTCGTTGATATGTCCATACATTGAAGAATAACTACTGGATCATGCTTTTTTTTAATCAAGCTAATATAGGATTCCCCAAATTACTTGCAGTTTATAACCGTGATCAATTGATCGAGATTTTTCATTTCCATGCATTAAATAAAACGATACATTATTTGAGAGTAAATGATATTACCAACGTTGTCTGGAAAATTGACAACTTCATAATGGCTTGTTCTCCATGTGACATGGTAAGCAAGAACGTAGTCTAGTCATAGATAATACTTTTATTCATCACTCTAAATAGTCAAAAGAAATTATCAGCAAAAGGGGCTACAGCTTTGTCCATTTGCATCCATGTTCGTCGTTCTTAATTTTTATTGAATATACTGGAGCAAGTTAAAGCATCCTTTCATAAATAATACCTTAATGATGGCAAAGCCGTGTCTGATAAAGTAACCTAAACTGTCAAAACAATTTTTTTTTAGTTTTTCTTAATTATTTTTCTAATTGAATTGAATATTTTCTTTTAATTGTTTCTCTTTACTAATAAAGAATAATAAACTTGTAGAGAGCAGCAAAATAAAAAGAATAAAATGATTATCTTGTCTTACGACATACGCAAATTTGTTTACTCTCAAAGGATATATTATTTTATTTAATGCAGCAAAATGAAAGGCCTCAATTGGCAGATCATAAGCCCAATTAATGAAGTTGTCAATGAGGATTCAGCCTTTTAATATGGTAATAATGAGAAGTTGGTTGATTTTGATACTGCCTCTGAATCACAAGCAACCCAGAGGGGAAGATGTTTGACATAGTAACTATATAAATAACTTCAATATCTTGCAGATAGCAAAAATAATGTTTCTGAATATATTTGTTACTTCATTGATATTATGTAGAAAGAAGGAAGCTCAGTAGCAAAAGTCACAGAAATATGTATGATGTCTCATGGTATTGCTTGTAGGTTGTTCCATGTGTTTAATGCTGGTGATGGCATTGTCTTAACTAAATATCATCAAGGCTTACTGGTTAAAGCTTTAAGGGTTATGTTAAGAGCATTTTCTAGATAAGAAGAATATATCCGCACTCCGCATTACTGAAGCCTATGAAACAAGTTCTATCAGTGACTGACAGAGTTGAATTGGACATTCTCAATCCTTCTGGGAACGATGTACAATAAAGAGGTTGGTTTAAAATATTTAGGAGTCAGCCTTATATTATGTAGAACATTTGCTATTCACTCAAGGAGAGAATATTTTGTCTAAATATCATTGAAAAAGAACTTCCCCCGCTCAACTATCTCATTTTAGATTAAAACATTGTATTAATTTTTCCAGATTTTCTCAAAAAAGTAATGTTTTGACTTGGGAAATAGATAGGCACATAAACTGAGTGTCTGAAGCTAGCTCGCTTTACATAACGCACTCCTATTTAAACCCCATGTATACAATAAAATAAGAATAAAATGTAGTGTGATAGGGATAAGAATCTGCTCTACCGTATTTAAACAGGAAAGAGATGTGTAATAACTACTTTTTTGCATAATCTCAGTACTTTATTAAATTAATGATATTCTTAATTGTGAATAAATGCTTTTGTTATAGTAGTATATACTTTGCTTAAAAAATACAGAAAATTTTTGCATACTGCAATCTCAATGAAAACTTTTTTATTGAGGACCATATAGTATAACAAATAATTGCTATGTAATGATATTAGGATTTGAATAGTAAAAAGGTGCTAGTGATTAACATGTATTTTTTGCAGTTATTGCTATACACGAAACAACAAATTTATTGTAAATATCTTATATTCGATGGGAATGTTTGAGTTATATTTTGTGGGTCACTTTTCAATAAGCCAATTAAATATTAAAGCTAACCAATTTTGATTTTATAACGCTACAGATAATCGAATTGCTGCTTATATTGTATTTTGACGTTTGTCAGAAAACAAGACCCACTTATAACTTTTGGCTTCGACCAAGCTCAGAGTTATATAAGCTCATAAATAATTAGCGATATACCATTTGATGCTTCCTCTTGTTGAATTTAGCTCTTATAATAATAAAGAAAAGGCCATCACTGTTTCTTATCAACCAACACGATAAGTAAAGAGCATATTTTATGACTGCCACCAGGAATCTTCAAAATCTTATGTTATATACATATATATTTAGGAAAAAAAGTCTAACCATGGTATTTTATGTAAATTCAGGAACAAGAAAAATTAATGCATCATATTCAATCTCCGCAAGATTCCTCCTCAGTTCAGCAATACAAGTCAGTACTTGTAACTATATAAAATTTCTCTGCTGTATTTTTTCATCGTCTGAAAAACTTTAAATTACAATTAAAAATACTTCAAATATATTTAGAGACTGAAACACGTGAAAAATAATCTGAAATTTTTTCAAAAGGTATACGAATAGGGTAAGGAAAAAGCATATGATTATATTCATTATTTTATTTAATTACAAAAATTAATATGCTTTAAGCTAATATCTAACTAATTTTAGTTCAATAAACAAAAAAAAGGTAATGTAAAAATAACTAGTTTTACAATTTGTACAAAGCATAATAGTAAATAAATAGAGGGGGTTAGCATAAATTATAGTAAAATATTTTCAAAAACTTGGAATTATTCCGTAGAATAACAAGGAGGGGGTCCCCATTCATGTAGCAAAGAAGGGGTACTAATTTCAGGCTTTGTTTGACTATTATTGTCATCATTTTTACTTGATAATATTGCACTCGCAGTGTTATAATTATTCTTTAATTTCTCATATCCATATTTTGTGTTCTTTTGTGTTTTTCGTAGCTCGCAAGGACAAGGTAAAAGCTTTCCCCAACTGGAGGTATATGTGATGGGCTCTCGTTGTTCCCAAAAAGTACTTGCTATATCTGGGCTTTGATGATAACGGCTTGACTCTTCTGCTTGATAGCTAGGAGGAGGAGGAAGAACAATCGTATGTTTTTCATCATCTGCAGCCACCAGCTGACAATCAAGCATGTGCATAGGTGACTCCAAATTGACTTCAAACACTTTACTATCACATTCAAGATTAACTGTTAGTTGAAGCCAATGCTTAATTTTAATAGAGCCAAAGTCCATACTAGGATGAAGAATGCTATCACAACCTGGAACGGGCATAATAAAACGACCACCAAAATATTCTCCAGGTTTGATAGTATGATTTAACTCTTTCAAATTCATTAGCTCCTGACCAGTTGAACTAAAATAGCTGCTAGAAGCGTCAATTTCAGACGTCACGTGCGGTTTAAAATTTCTTGTTTGCTTGGGAAAACCTTTCTTGTTGAAAAAAAGCTTGCTACTAGGATCACCAGAAGAAGGCACTTCAAAACAGGTCATCGTAGCATAATCCTCGGAATGATGATGTACAAAATTGCTGCCAATGTAATCAGGGGTTGTAACTGATACATTCTCTTTAGGTTCAGACTTATTTCTGTCGCCTTTAATCTGGTAGTTATAAGCCCACTTCAAAATCATTTTGGCTTCTTCTTGAGATGTTCTTGTTTCTGACGAACGAGCATCCCATGAGTGATCTGCAGGGATTTTCATTTCATACCTTCTCTTTTCCGTAATATTCAGCAAAATGGATCGTATTTTAGCTTCACAAAATGTAGGCTCAATCATGACTTCAATACCAACACTTGTTCCAAGCACAATTGCCGTTCTATCAACACCAATCTTGTATCGGATTCCATGCACTGTCTGAAGTGAATCTATAGGCTTTGAAAAGTTGCTAGTCGTTTTTCCAGCAAGAGAAAGTGAGAGTTGATCGTACTGCATATCAAGTCCTTCATATTCACTCAAATCACAGCGATTCCAGAACAAATTAAGATTATTTTCAGACATAAAAGCATCATCATTCAAGGAAGACATTTGTAAAACATTACTGGTTATTGGATTTAGCGCATTGTCTAGTGATTGGGCTATTTCTACTGATGTTGTAGAGGTAATTGCATTTTGTGAAGAATGTTGATTTATTACTGGTCTTTCTGATATAATAGACTGTATGGGTCTTATGATTCGCAAATGTGTGCTGTGAGTATATTTCTTTTTAGAATTTGATTGATATGATTTTGCAATCCAATTTACAAAGGTAGTGTGATTTGGCTGGTCAACTTGAAAGGAGCGAAGAAGTGTTGCGCTAACGCGATAAAAAATCTCTATTCGATTCTTAATATGGATTGTAGCTGGCAAAGAGGCTGGTATTGGAAATTCAAAGGGAAATCTCTGAATGCCAGCAGGCATAATGCCTTTTGAATTTGGCGGTAGCAATGAAAGTTCAATAGTCTGGATTTTGGTTTCAATTGGGTTGCCAAGAGGTCTGTTTTTCATTATTTCTATTAAATATCAGGTCAATCTGCATTCGTTTTGTGGTATATGTATATGTTTACCTGGCCAGGTTTGAAAACGTTGAATTCCTTCAAAAACTAATTCAATAGGTCCTTGTATTGGGGTATCGTTTGAAAAGTGGACAACTACTTCACCACGAACCATAACAGAGCCTAATGATTTTTCAGTAAACAGTGTAGGCTCGTCCAAAATAACTTGCAAGGTATTCCTTTTGGTATTTTTAGATTTGTTTAATTCAGAAGCATGCATAATGAATTCTATACGGATCAAAACTAAGGGGTAATGAAAGAAAGAAGAAAAAGGCAGTTTTTTCCATTTAAAGCTTCTATCCCAAATTTAGAGCGATACGCCGCCAGTGCTGGTTGTTAATTTATAAAACTAGAACAACATATTAAATCAATTAACAGATAGCTATAAAGAGCCATAAAAATTATGTGATCAAATGCAAACGCATTACCATGGTGGTTTTATTGATCTGTGCTATTATCGGTAACTTTCGACAGCTATTTAAATATTTAGGACATTTGGTTCTTGCATATTGATCATTTATTGGACGAAAAAATCATATCAGCATCATAAGTAGTACAAAAACATAGCTCTTGGTGAAATCATTGTCTTTGTGAGTCATGGCTAGACTACCCAGCTGTGGCTTTTCTTTGCTTAATTTATGACTCACAGCTCTTTACTTTACATAGAAGCATGTAAAAATGCTACTAGCACAAATACAGTTTGACACTAAGTTTTTGCATTATTTTTTCTATTGGACATGCGGGGATGGCTTTTAGGCTAAGTTGCATAAACAAGTATTTTCATAAGACAATTATTATCTAGCTTTTAAGGTCTGAAAGAACTTGAATAGTCATTTTATCCTTAAAAATGCTCAAATAATGACGATTCCCCGGAATGCGGTAATTTATGTTATACCATTCTCTCTTTCAATGCTGTGAGTCATAGAATGTTCATTGTGTTTATTTTATCGGCACTTAAAATGTCGCTTATTCCAGTAGGTCGCTTTAAGGGTATATTCTTTTTTCATGGCTACTAGTGCTTTTTCATTGATAATACAATACATTTAAAATATCCACCATAATTTATCATGCCTTTCAGCTGTAGTTTTCAAACTGGGCTTGCTTATTGAGCTTTGCCTTCATGTCAATCGAAAAGTTTTGTGAAACTTATTTGAAGACAGTTACACAAATGTAATAACATAGTTAATATCCAGATATGAAATGACTTGCTGAAGCGTTGAAAACAACCAACTACGAACGAAAACGATATTTATGTATAAATCATATATAGCGCTTTTAATAAAATTGCACATCATGTTTTTGATTGTTAGTGATTCCCATGACAATAGAATTTGACATCACGCTGATTTTGGACATGGCTATGGTCTTCTGAGTCACTCTTTTATTTTCAGTACCTGTGGTAAAATAAAATCCATGTTTTTCTTTATATTATTCAAAACCGCGCAACATGATACAATGATGTTACGCAAACCAAATCAAGAAATTATTTGAGCTCAGCAAACGACACAAAAAAAAAGATTAAGCTTATATAACAAACTACCTAGAAGCCCTAAAACAATCATATGAAAAAGTGGGATAATCTTCTATTTTTGAGCTTAAATCAAATTTCAAAAAAAAAATTGTAAGGTACTGTTAAATATAGGAGCAGAAAATAGACAAATTTAAGATAGTCAAAAAGACCTATTGACTAGCTGTTTTTCCTGAATTACGCAGATATAAAATTAAATTTCTTCTATGACTATAATTGTCTTCTAGATATTATTCGGACTACAAATTACGCCAATTACAAGGCTTTAAATAAATACTGACTCTATCTTAAAAACAGTTTTGAACTAAATTTCATAAAAGTACAAAAAAGAAAATCCTTTTGAAAACATAACTTATTGAAATATCTTGTAAATTTTTGTGTAAATTTGATCGATTCATATAGATCAGTATCGCTCTCTCCATTGTATATAAATATTCTTTTGTAAATTATTAGAAAAGAAAAGCGCATAGTATTTGCATTTTGAAATAATTTGATGCTTTTTTATTAATTAAAATTTAACACAGATCAAACTCAGCATCAATCCTACTCCAATATATTATCGCACAGATACCATATTTCAGGAACATAAAGGATATAGATATATGTTTCGTGAATGCCGACTGATACAGATGCATATATCCATAGTTTGAGAAAATATTGTAATCATGTAACCTTGAATTATTTTATTGTTATATCTATGCAAAGATACAGAAAATACAGCTATTGAGAATATACTTTTGTCCAAACACGATCTGGCAATATTTTTCAATAATAACATGCATTTTATAGTTTTTTTTATAGATTTGAACATATAAAAACCAACTTCCAACTGTGCATCGTTCCTAGCACAATTGCCATTGGCTCCACTCCGACTTCAGATGTGGTTATAGGATTTCCATCCGCGCTATGTTCTCAGAGTTAAGGATATATAGGATTATACTCACTTTATTCTAATAAAATGAATCAGATATGATCCTGAGTAGTATTTTGACATAATTTGGGATCATTTATAGCATTATTCCCATTGCAGATCAATAGAAGTCTTTGATTAGATTTTTATATTAAGCTTTATTCATATTAGCTTTACGTAGACAAATAGATGTCATAGTTGTAATATAGTTTATTGATGATATGAGCATGTTGAATATGGAATGACGATTAACTACAGGATCATTAATCATGAAAGCATTTATCCTGACTGAGGTATCATTATAGTAATGATATCTAATTACGGAACTGAAGGTTTTTATACAGTATGTTAAAAAACCGTTTCATTGTTTTCCTTAAACATGGTTTTTCTCTCATTACTACTGGTATACTAAGTAAAATGTTGATATTCATGTATAATATGAAATAATTAGTTCTTATGTATAATACAATATAAAAATAGTATTGATTTTTCGATATTTGCTCACTAAAACTTATAACATTACTACAGCTGGTGTACAGTAATGGTTTTTTTAACTCCATTCAAAAAAACATAAATACCAATAACAATTATGCAGATTTCATTTTTCATCTATGTAATACAAATAAAGATAAGAGACAAAGATAAGTATATAAACACGTCATTTTGTTAATAAACACATAATGAATTTCTCCTTTTTTCATTTATATTCAACCTAATCTTTATTAAAAATGTCTCGCTTTATTTTCCAAGATACTTAAACTGATTTAATAACGCTCTTAGAGGCTGATTTGTCTTATGAGGAGACTACTAATTGCTTGACTCTTTCTAAGGCTACTGCTCTTTGATATTGCAAGAAATGGAATATCCAAAGACTCAATAATACTGGCGGACGACCTTAGATCTTAACTTAAGCAAGCAAGTCCCTCATGAAGAGAATGGTAATCTTAGGATGATCGAAGTCTGGTGTTGAGGTCTTCGACTATTTCAAGGCCATTTATCCAAGGTTGACTTACAACACTACCCTAAACGCCTTGAAAATCAGGATTCAAAGCCCGATCAAAAAGAAAGGTACCTCTTTTGTCAGCAAAACACAGGAAAACACGATTGGATCGAGAAATTGCTCATAGATACTGGACCATTGACGACTGGAGAAAGGTTATCTTCTCTGACGAATCGAAATCCAGCGTTTGGGGCTTCGGTGAACTAGAATTCTATTGGGTTATGTCTGGAAGGCCATTACAGCTTCATCATGTAATTCCAACCGTAAAACACGGCAGTGGAAGTGTTATGGCGTGGACTTGTATGACTTTCCATAGAGTTAGGTATATATGCAAGATATACGGCGATAGGATGACTGCATCAGATTATACCCGTATCCTAAAAACCGAATTTGCAGATACCTTTGATTACTACCAATCAGGAGATAGTGATTTCATTTTTCAGCACAATAACGATCCAAAACACATCGTCAAGATAACAATCGCTTAAATTAAAGAAGAAGCAAATCACCTAATATTGCCTTGGCCCTCTCAATCGCCTAATCTGAACCCAATCGAGCACATGTGGAGATATTTGAAGTTGAAGTTCGTTCTATATGAGCAAAGGACAAGGGGTGTTCATGAACTATGGGAAAGAATCAAAATTGAGTGGGAAAAGTTTGATAGGAATGTTTGTTGTAAATATATTGATAGTATGCCGACTAATTGGTAAGTTTTTAATTGTAAAAAAAAATTCATTGAGAGATGACTGTATATCCAATCATTAGTGTCGTTAGCATATTGAATGCATTAATTGGTCTTACTGTAAAAATCTTTCAAGATTTCAGTGTTGATTACAAAGTCAGCATATATCAAGTAGACAATGATCATTGTCTTTCTTCCTTGCAGACAGATGGATTTGATCATGTCTTTTTCTATAAATCTAATTTTTCATCGCGATACGTCTATTACAAAAACTTTTACGAAACTTGCATGTTGCTATCGATGTTTTTTTCAAACAAGATGTTATGTTGGTGTTACCGTTGATATTACGGGAAGCAATTGATTTTGTGGATTTGGAAGAAGGCAAGACAAACACTATATCTACGCACGATTGGTTGCGGAGAATACCTATCATGGTTTGTGGATGTCTTATTCTTGTTTCATCCCTTACCGAATGGAAAGCTGAATTTTGAGCATAATCAATAATAGTATAATTCTTTTTATTCCATTTGGCTGTCTTCGTTAAATGATGTGGTGATAGATTTATGATGTTGTTAATTTCTATCACTATTTAAAGGCAGCATAAGGCATATTATATTTTATTATTTTTCTTTTAATAATATACCTCAGTGTTTCTCATTTAACACGTACATGCTTCGCTTTCTGACTTTTAGTACGTTTTTCTGATCATCCTTAATACACAATTTTTTGGTAGTCACTGATACAAATGCAGGATTATGTTTTTTAACCCATGAAATAAATGATTGTAAATTATATTTTTCATTTCTGAAGCGTGCAATATGATTTGTAGTAAGCTCGTATATTTCTTCTAAGCTCAAAGCTTTGAATGAAAAGGTCTCCCTATCGTCTTTTACAGGCGAATTTGGGGTAAATTCTAAACTGAAGAAGGATAGAATATCATAATCTCCATCTAAAAAGGCAATGTATTTTTACAACAGTGCTTACAGAAAAGGGGATTCTCAGGAGTTGTTTCCCTAGATGTACCAATACCCGCCTCTAACAAAGCTTCTTTTTTGAAGGGACAGGTACTTTTGGTATTCTGCTTTGATGTTCATTACGTCCTAAAAAGAGATAGCACCCAAAATGATTATTGCTTTGTTTCTTGTCTTCAGTACAACGACAACAGCGCGGCTTCCTTATTTTGACCATGCTACAGAGAGCTTCATGCTGATATGAAAAGCTGCCTCATCAATAAAGATGCGGTTACTCATGAAGCCAAGGTCTGTTTCATTCCACCTTACTACCCGATCATATCTTTTGAATTTTTTTCAGGGCTGTTTCGCCCTGTCGAGTGGAAGTATTTTTTTTTTTTTTTTTTTTTTTTTTTTTCAAACTGATTCTTCACTTTTTGGTTACAAATTTGTATAAAGCAGTTTTTGAAATTGAAAGATCCTTAAAGTTGCTTGCCAGATTGTCCATCATTCGTCTAAAAATAAACTTGGCTTATCATCAATAAGCTCTGTTAAGAATTGCTCATACTTTTCTTTAGGATAGGCGGTCTTCTCACAGGTCTACAACCACGCCTTTTTCTTTCAATCACCTCATCTGAGCCTATTTCTATTTTTTGTTTCAATTTTGAGCAGTAGTCTCTGGCATTTTAAAGACTCTAGCTGCTGCTCTTTCGCCCATGTTTTTCTCGTAAATTAAGGGAGAAAAAACTGCTCTTTACCTTTAGACCTGAAGCATTTATAGACTCCCTTACACTTTTCGGGTACTTGATTATCATAAGTGGACTTCTTGCGTAACTTCTTTTTCTTGTTCTATTCTCTCAGGTGGCTTTACGTCGAGGTACTGATTCAAATCCGTTCTATTTTCAAGCAGACAAGTCTCATAACGCACTTCCGTATTAACTGTGAAAATTTCATTTCATTGAACGAATAACATGCTTCCTTTTCCGTCTTTGTGAATAAAAGAAGCCCGTACCGAATAAAATATAAAAATAAGAAAGAAAAAGCCCTGATACTGCATGAACTTTTCTTTTGCACAAGACTATTTGATTTTAATTTCCGAAGTTTATTCCTGAGCCTGAATCAAATTTTATTTTTGAATTGTACGAACTTTTTTTTCCCTTGAAAGTGCACGAATAATTCGTGAAAATAGTGTACTGTAAATTTTAAATTAACGCGAAAATGGTACTTACAAGTGAAGAAGTAAACATTATTGTTTACAAATACTTGCAAGAATCGGGTAAGATTCAAAACTAGAAACAAAGATTAACAATACCTAACATGGACAAGGGTTTCGACATACATCGTTTGCTTTTCAGTATGAAAGTCAAGTCGAAAAATCATCATACCGAGATACGCACATCCAACCAGGAGCATTGATCAACATTATTCACAAAGGACTTCAGTTTATGGAAATTGAAGCACACATGAACGAAGAAGGTGAATTGATGGAATGCAGTGTTCCGTTTTCACTACTTGAACCACACCATTGTGAGCTGACGGGACACACATTCGATAGTGAACCTGTAAAAACAGCCAAAAGACAGCGAAAGGAGGAGAAGAAGCAAAAAGAAAGAGAAAAGAGGGCAAGAAAAGACGATACGGAGGATTTAGGGAAAGAAGAGGTCAAGAAGGAAAATAGTGTCAAGGAAGATGAGGATATGGAAGAGAGTATAGCAACAGAAAAGGAAATGATACCAACTGAGATTAGTGCAGAGGATGTGATTGTGTTGAAAGGACACAAAAGTGAAGTATTTTCGTGTGCCTGGAATCCTATCACAACCTGTCTTCTTGCATCAGGGTAAATGAAGATAAACGATGAACAACATGTATTCACTTTATATTTTATAAGCTCTGGAGATGCAACAGCAAGATTATGGAATGTGCCAGAGGATAAAGAGGAAGCGATCCAACCGATTGTATTAAACCATTTGCCCAACTTGAACGATAATAAAGACGTAACCACGTTGGATTGGAATGTAAGCCTAGGATACATAGACAGAGGCAATGACTTATTAGAAATATAGCCAACAGGCACTTTATTAGTCACAGGATCTTATGATGGACAAGCAAGGATATGGACACAAAAGGGTCAATTACGTTTTGTAATGGCACAGCACAAAGGACCCATTTTTTCTTTAAAGTGGAATATGAAAGGAGATTTGGTATTAAGTGGTAGTGCGGACACAACGACGATCATTTGGGACCCTGAAACAGGTGAGATGAAACAACAATTTGAATACCACACACGTAAGAAAAAAAGATATATATTTTATTATATGGTAATAGTTTCACACTTTATATGCAGAGGCTATTCTCGATGTCGATTGGATGGATAACACAACCTTTGCTTCTTGTTCATCCGACAAGACCATCTATGTTTGTAGACTGGGGCAAACTAAACCGATAAAAAAGTGGGTGGGACATGAAGATGAAGTGAATGCGGTACGATGGGATCCCTCAGGACAATATCTAGCATCCTGTTCTGATGATATGACATGCAAGATATGGTCACTCTCATCTGATCAACCCATACAGCAAATCAAAGGTCATACACTTCAAATCTATACACTTCAGTGGGCACCTCAAAAGGACTCTAGAATATTGGCCACTGCCAGTTTTGATGCCTCTGTACGTCTTTGGGATGCACTAAGTGGTACTTGTCTTTATGTGCTGAACAATCATACAGAAGCTGTTTATTCCATATCATTTAGTCCTGATGCTCGTCTGTTAGCCTCTGGTAGTTTCGACGAGGTACTAAACGTATGGGATACAAAGGTAATACATAACATCTTATTTAGTTTATTGTGTATTAAATCAATTGTGTAGGATGGATCGCTGAAAAAGACCTTTAAGGCAGATGGTGGTATTTTTGAAGTGCATTTTAGTAAAAATGGAGATAAATTGGCAGCTTGCACGTCCAATAAGCAAGTCGTTATTTTAAATCACATGAACAAATAAGAAATTATTTTTTAGCATAAACTTTTTTTTTTTTCTTTCTTTCCCTTTACTCTTATTAATAATAAAAACAATGAATTGTGAATATTGTCACGTCAAAAGTCGTAAATTCTACTGTGCAGACTGTATTAACGGAAAGTAAGGAAATTAGAAAAATGAATGACATGTTTTAAACAACTTTTTTGTTAGATTTGAAGAGCATAGAAAAGTAATGCATACCGTGACAGTAGAAAAAGAGCAAATTATTCAACAGGCAAATATATTCCTTGAAAGAGCAACCGTCATTCAAACATTGGTTGCTTCAAAAAATAAATTATGCATGTCGTTAGAATCCATACAAGCACAGCAAACTCGCTTAACAAAAGAAATACATAAAAGTAAGAATATAGGGCTACGGTGTAAAGTTATTGATATCCAATAGAGTCACTACGAATATCTGAATTAAAAAGGGCAATCGAACATAAACGAAGGATGGTAGAGCAGGCTCAGGGTCGATATGATCATAAAAAGGAAATAAATAACAACAATGAGGCAGTGATCAAATTATGGCATCGTACACATAAAATGACTGTAGGCACAAGGAGAATATTAGTCAAAGAGGTCGCATCCCTATTTGAGTTGAAGCCAGGTGTGATCGAAGAAGAAGAGCAGCAACAACAAAATGCGGTCCTTATGCTGGATCATGAGGATAGGATGCCATTTAGTAAAAGACCGATAAACTTACTGAACAATAAAGAGGATTTGTATATTTGCGGTGTTACTTTGCCTACTAAACTCATTGATGTGTCAAGTAAATTTCGTTTAGTCTAACGATGACGTATGTACTTATCTGCCTCTTTAGCTTACCCAAAGGAAGAGATCAATGCACCTATCAGTCTCGTAGTACACATGCTGCGATTAATCGTACATTATTTGGGCATCAAGCTACCCTTTAAAATATTTCAAAAAGGCATTCAACCTTATATTCGCCTAGAGACACCCAATTCAAAATTATGGCGTAATAATAACAAGATGCCGTTGTTTTTAGATAAAGAAGATAAAAACTTGCGGCGGTTTACTATCGGTATGGCCATGTTGAACTATAATATTGCCTATCTTTGCTATACCCAAGGTGTACGTATACCCCTGAGTGAAGTACCCAATACTTTACAAAGTTTAATGGCTTGCTGTCATGCACCCAAACTTGGCATGTAAAGTCTATCTATTGTCGTGTATGTGTAGATACTGACCGATTTATTGTACCTAGTCGATCTCATGCACTTGTATATAAAGGAATACGTGATTTAGAATTTCCAATCGAATTCGACCAGGTCTGGAAAATGACAGCACTCAGATATAAGACACAGCAAAATGCCGATCGCCCTTGGGATGAGAGCCAATATCCATCCGACCATGTATTGCTGTATCCAGACAGCGACGAAGAAGAGCAGATAGAGAATCAAGAGACACTGGACAAAATCGAGCCCAGTGCCATGGAACAAAGTGAACACTGGAACCTGGTGGACGTCATGCCTTCTTTTCATCGAGGGGCTAATAACGGAAATGAAGGAGAAAGCGTATTTCAACAGGCGGCAACAAGTTTTATGCCTGGTGTGATGAGCGTGATGGAATCACTCAACCAGCATGATCCATCGAGTTTTTTGAGTAGAGGAAAAAAATATCTCAGATGAAAAACAATATTTATTATATATGTTGTGGTATATCAAATAGATTCTTATATACAATATGATGTGTGTTCTTATTTTATACATGATGATCATCACTGTCTTTTTAATCTTTCCATCGCCTTCCTATCACCGTTCTCGGCTGCCTTTTCATACCATCCCATCGCTTCGCTCACATCCTTTTCTCTTCCGATGCCCATTTCAGTAAAGTAACCCAAGGCGAACTGTGCCTTGGACAAACCCTTTTCGGCAGCCAGCTGAGCCCACTCAAGAGCCTTTTTCTCTGAAACCTGCAGCCGGTCACCATCGCCTACGAGATACCAAGCCGAGAGAGCCAAACAGGACGGAGCATGTCCCTGTCTGGCAGCGATCGTGTAATAGTAAACAGAACTCATTGCGTCCTTGGGGCATGCCAGATAGCCAAACTCAAAGCATTGACCGAGTCGATACCCAGATGGTGCGTATCCGAGCTCGGCAGCCTTGGCATACAGCTGGACCGAATAAGCCGTGTCTTTAAAGATGATGTCGTCCAGGCCCTTTTCATGCAGCAGTCCGAGTTCATGAAGCGCTTGAGGATAGTCGCGTGTGGCTGCATTGGCCGATCGGTTCAGCCACTTGTAACCATCACGTACATTTCGCTTCAGACCTAATTCGCCTCGTATTTCAGCTAGGCCGAGTCGATACATGGCACCTGGATGGTTCAAAGTAGCTGCGAGCCTAAAGTGAATGTGTTATTGTTTCCATATACATACTCTCTCTCTCTCTACGTACCTATAATATTGAGATGCTTTTGATTTATTTTTTAAGCAACCCAATCCATCCTCATAGCATTTAGCAGCTCTAATCATCAAGTTAGCCTTTCTGCACTTTTTTTTTCTTTTTGCCAGGATGGACACAGTGTGTCACACTGCCTCTGTGGCATCCAGGCTACAATACCTATAAGCAGCATCCGGATGCTGATGCTTGGACGCTTGCAAAAAGAGTGGAAAAGCACGAGAAAAGTCAGAGGTGTGTGATGGACTGAGCTGTCCTGATGCATAAATATTGGCCAGATCATATTGGGCCTCGGCGTGTCCCTTAAAGGCCAAGGACTTGAAGATCTTGACGGCCTCCTTTAGATAGAGCTTGCTGTTCTGGGACTGGGAGCACTGGTAGAGAAAGGTCGCTAGGTTCCACTGGATGTTGATGTCGTTGATCTGTCTCGCGTTTTCACGGTACATGTTGATCGTCTTTTCGTAACTTAAAAGAGATGCATTACTACCAGGTTTCAGGTGCGTGTGGTTCAGGAAAAGATCGCTTTGGACACTGATGTTGGATGGTGTTTGTGAAGGAGGTGTGGGTGGCATACTCGAGATACTGCTACTGCTGCTACTGCTGCTGCTGCTGCTGTTGTACGTATGCACGTTAGATGCTCTGGGTGACAGAGAGGGTAAAGATTTGTTGATGCCATCATGAGAATAGCTCTCTCTTGAACGAATCGAACTCGAACTGTTTTTTAATCTTCTTTTTAAATCAGTCAACATTTTACAAGAAAGAAAGAAATAAAAAAAGGGATCTCCTGGTTTTTTTTTATCGCCAAGTCGATTTATTGGTTATAAATAGATTTAATAAGAAAGCGGAATCACTTGAACGATGATGCTTGAATTACTTGTTGGCTAGTCACAAAAAAAGTGTGCAAACAGATAAAGAGCAGCATGGCAGCCATGATTCAAATCAAGGAATAAAGGTATCCCTTCTTACTGCTTTCAAACCATCCATTTTGCTTATTCCATACCATCAAATAAAGCCCATGTAACGTCATTTGTCTGTCAATTTGATACGATTTACACTAAAAAAAATCTTAGTACATCTTTTTTAAAGATGCAGTGGTTGAACCGGGTTTCTCTCCCTTTTCCTTACACACGTACACGCGCGCTTGCATGAAAATTGTTCAATGTCCTTCTTTTTATATAACAAATACCACGTTTTGTAATTAACTGAAATAAATAACGTCTAATTCGATGTGACGATGTAATGCTGTCATCATACTACCTTAAAAAGTAAAAAAGAAAGTTTAGTACTCTAAAAAAAATCACGCATTGAATACAAGTGCTGAAGTTCCTTCTTTTATTATTCAACGAAAAAAAAATCTTTCCATTTTAGATGGTACACACTCTTTCTTTTACTTTCGTTTTTGTTCTATAGGCTTGTATTCAACAGACTCTCAATGGAATAATATGACTGAACACGATCGGTTTTTCTACTGTTCTCTCCCTTATCTGTTCGGAGAACTAATGCATCCCTCGATCAAAAGAGAGCCCAGAAAGAAATGAATGTCTTGGCAAGCTTAAGGAGTATACTGCAGTGACTCAGATAAGCTAGCACTAGGCTCTAAATAAAAGTGTTTTCATGCTATTCTATAAAACAAAAGGCTTTCGTTGGCTCTGTTCTCTCTCTCTCTCTCTTTTTAGACTATGCAATCTGTTGGATAGGATGGGATCTGTTTGAGAATTCTTTTTATAGCATACGCTCTCTGAGAGACAGAAAAAGAAACAAGCCTGCACAACTCGAGCGGACGCTCTCATGCAACTGAAATCCTTGAAAGGGCAACTGTCAATCACAGCATGAATTCAAGACATGATAGGCAAATGAATCCAACTGGATTGAATTCAAATGTCTGATCAAAATGCAACCCTCTGCTTGTTCGAGGAGGGGTAAAGAAGGCAAGCCATCAAAGTACATGTGTACGTGAAGGGATAAATCCGATTAGCAGGCCTCCTCCTTTTGCATTCATCCTTAAACCATGTTCAGCCCATGCCCACTGATCTGATTCGATGGTTGATAGCTGATCCCCCAAAAAAGACATGGCTCGCCAAAAGTCAACATGGGTTGTTGAAGCCAAGTCGGATGCGATGGCTCTTGAAGAGCCCTTGCCCTGCTCTTGTTCATCACAATCTCGCTCGAAGTCCCAAAGGAAGCTGTGAAGGGCCTTGGTGAGGTAAAATGCAAAGAAAGGGAGTGGATATTGGACAGATCGTCAAGCTCACTTGGTTATCCTATTTGGATCTTGCATCCCATGTGAGTCATTGAACCGCAAGCTTTCTGTGTAGAGTACAAGATGCACTTGAAGGGAGGGGGGGGGTTTGATCTCAAGGCGCTAGATAATGAACTGATTCTCTGTAAATTAATCGAGAAAGGTGACCCTCGTAAGGTGGTGGGTTGCTCATGCGTAGCTTTTGGATTACTTTCAATTGTGTTAAAACAGCAGAATTATTTTTAAAGAATGTTGCAATACGTCTTTGGTTTTCATTAGAATTTGCTTATTTGGGATCTAGTTCATATACATGATCTGTTATATAAAATAATAACACCATTTGTATACTTTCATGATGCATTTCTGGAGAAAAATAAAAATAATAATGTTACTTTCTTTTTTTTTCTCCAATTTCTTTCACCCATTGTGAATAAAAATGACAAGTGTTGAACCAGAATTTAAGATTCACCAAGCAACTCATTTATTTATGACGGAACCTATTCACTTTCAGGTCACGGTGATGAACAAGAGTGCGTTCATTTGGGTTGGACAATCAAGTGGAAAATTGGGAGACTTGTCCATGGCAGTTCCACCGCTGGCGACACACGTAACAAAAAGGGACTTTATTAGAAAAGTCACGTATTCAACTTGTGTTTTATAGAATACTGCTTCAGCAACTATACTGCTTGGAAAGAACGTGTCAGAGCAAAGCAAAAACCTGGCACGTAAATTAGGCAAGTAGAGACACAGAGAAAGAGACTTGTTTGATCCACAATAACTCTTTTTTTTTTTTTAAAAAAAAAAAAAACAGCGTCAAGGTACAAGCAGCAATTCTATGTTAGCTTTGATTTGAATCAATCAGATGATATGCTTCTTGTCTTTGTAGAAAAGAAACTGATGGAGCTATTAAAGAACATTTTGACATAAAAAAGCAATCTTCTTCCTTTCATCCATATACTTACGGAAAATCAACAGTAGTCCTATTGAGGTATAAGCAGTCGTTTTTTTAATACACCAAAAGGTGAGAATAATAAATTAGTTTTCTCTTGTAAACAAAGTTGGTTGTCATGATAGGGAACATAAGGATAAATTTCAGATTCAACGAGCCCATCTTGTCTTTTTTTTTCTCTTATACAAAAGCGTGCACATGTATGTTCATGTTTACATGATATCAACCTTTACTATCGATTTAGGCTAGAGTGAATTTCTCTCTCTTTTTTTATTATAAATTTTATAGAGTAATTTATTTCATTTTGAGTGGATGTAGAATCTCTATGGATATCATATTATCTAAACCACTCCATCCTTTCAATCTGTTTCAGCCCTTTCTTAAAGTTCTCTTTTAAATCCTTTTACAATAAAAAGTTTATTTATTTTTCGAGGGTCTTGTGAACCAAGTAACATAATCCCACGCTCTCTTTTCAAAGTTGGTTTGTATCCTGTCATCTTTTACAGCGTTTGATTCTTGGGTGTAGCTCTTTCTACAAGATTAACAATGGACAGACTATTCAAAGAGCTTCTTGTTCAAAGCAAAGTGAGTATTGAGCCGTGTTTTCTTTTATTTTGTTGTATAAGGTGTTATCCAATCATTTTTATCTCGTGATACTCAACTTTATTTTTTTTTGTCGCGTACAAAAGATCTTTTCTCTCCCTCTGCTATTTCTTTTTTTCCTAAAGGGAATGTCATCCATACTTTATTTAAAGAAGAATAAAAGTCTTGGTACACATTTATAAAAACGTTTTTTTTTTGGTGATATTTATGGTCAGACATTTCATGCAGATGTGCAACAAACAAACTGTGTACAGCACAAGTTGAGATGACAAGCAGTTGACATTACATGCCGTATTCAACTTCCGCGTTTGCCAACACATAAAATATTTCCCTTTTCTTTTTTCTTTTCCTTCTTTTCCACTCTTTCTCTTTTACAACTTACAATTGTCGGTCAATGAGCGAATCATTGTCTACGAGTGATGATGTTGAAAGCATTAAAGTATAGAAAAGACCAAGTAGAAAGATAAAGGCTCACATTTTATTTAGAATAATGAACTATTAAGTGAAATAAAAGAAAATGAAAAGCAATTGACGAAAACACTTCGTGAACAACTTGAACAAGTGCGTAAAGATAAAGCTCTTCTTGAAGCAGATTTAAAAATACGTACAAAGATGTATGAGACAAGACTTCAAGAGACTAAAAAGTAATAAACAAAGGATGTTGAATGGATATTGATTTCTGTTTTTTAGCCAGGATGTATTAGAACAAGAATGGATGAATATTGAGGATTTGAATCAATTAAAAGATAAACTCAAGAAGCTGCATAAAAAATGGACTGAGCAAGAAGCTCGTACAAAAAAATTGGAATTTGAATTGGAGATGGAAAGGGGACATGTAAAGATATTAAGACATGATAATAAAGCATTGAAGCAAATGGCTGTTGATATGGTAATCATTCAATAGAGAAATAACAACATGCTTATGGGATAAATAGAATGCAGTAGCAGAACAAGAAGAAGAATATATTTCAAACAAGTTATTAAAACGTATCAGTGGACTTAAAAAGGAAAAGAGTGAATTACTTTTACAAGTTGAACAAGAAGAAGAATACATGACAAATATGCTTCAAAAGAAGCTAAGCCAACTTCAACGTGAAAAGATTGATATGGAAAACTCTTTGGAACAAGAACAAGAATACATTGTAAACAAGCTACAAAAACAGTTGGATTCACTAAGAGGCCAACCCCATCATGATAACAACAGTGGACTGGTATCACCTGTGATGTAAATATCAAACAATCCTTTTACACACTCACACACCTTCTTTTGTCATAGTTCGAAAAAGTCTTCAAAAGAAATCAATGAAATACAATCAACTACAGCAGACATGCTATTAACTGAGATTGCCATCTTGAAGAATAAAACGACTGAAATGGAAAAAGAATGTAAAACGAATAGAAATACTCTTTTTTTTCCCTTTTATTAATCTATCAAAAGTTCTCATCAAATTACAGCAATGCAATAAATATAAAAGTGAATTAATTCAGCTTCGTAAACAAGTCGGTTTACCAACAGATGATATTCCTTTGGATGAAGGGTAAACATATACAGTCAAGAAAGCAAAAGGGATGTATTCATATCTCAAATAGGATTCCTGCTGTCTTTAGAACCGTACCTCCTTCACCAGGCAGAGGTGGTATTGTAAGTTTTGATGATATCATCTTCTTTCTTTAACTTTTCTATCAGGTCCGTCGTTCCACTTCAAGTTCATCTCAAAGATCATTGGCTTCAGATAAAAATACAAATATACCTCCTTTACAACTTGATCCAATGGATACTTCTCCAAGATCGAGTAAGTCCCCCTTTTTTTGGTAGACTGTTATTCATACAGCCTTTCAATAGGATCCAATAGTTCATCATCAAAAAAAGAGAGCAATACGGCTTCATCTACTAAAAGAGTCTTGGGAACTTTGTTCAGCTTAGCGAATCCACATCAGTGAAAGGATTCCTTTGGTTACACTGTCATGCAGTGGGAAAAAAAAAAATAAAATAAACACCTGTACGTGATGAGCCGGTGCCGTTCATAACATGTGGTATGGGTTCACTTTGTATCAACCCCTGCTGTCTCTTTTATTATCCTAGTCAATTCAATTTTTGATGGCATCGTTCACTAGAAATCCCCCCTTTCCGCCTTTTTTTTTTTTTTTTTTTTTTTTTTTCAAATACCATCAGCAAGACACCAGCACAATTCTGAAATCCATTCGATCCGTTGATTGAACTGTTTAGGAATAGCCACGGCCTCCTTGTTTTCACAGGGTCTATCATAAGTGCTGCTCTTGCTAGAGTACACAACCAGACTCTGTTTTTCAAATGAAGGCCATCTAAGTATTTTTTTTTTTACAAAAGTACATGGCAAACCATCTCCTTTCATCACCCACTGCTGTGAAACTTCTTTGTCACCCATCCCTTTCAATCACACTGGCCTGAAGGCATGCGGGTCTGAGCCTAAAGATCTTTGTGTTTAATAAATCACACATGCTACTTGCAAGTCACTGTGTGAGATCATTTCGAATAGACAACTTGGTACTGAAGATAGTTCCTTAGTGGGCCTTGAGCGAATCGTCCTTTTCTGTTTTGTTTTTCATCCTGTTCAACTTGACACGGTTGAAAAGGGATCGGGTGACTCTTTATTCTTGTACCTGATCATCCCCCCCAAAAAAAACATGACGTTGGTCTGTCTGCTCAGTCCCAAAAAAAAAAAGGACGAGCGCGTTTGTCATTCGGGAGTGAGTGTATGAGCTCTGACTGCGAAAATTTGAACTCTTTGATCAACACTCCTTGAGTCTTGAAAACTTGATCCTGTTTGTCTGATTTTACAAAATGTGAAATGTTGGGCAGATGAGAACAGTAAAGAACCGTACCTGACCTAATGAATGAGTCCCTACGTAACTTTATTTCAAGACGAGAGAACCCATTGAATCAAACTAGGATCAGGCTTGCTTCAGGGGAGCCAAAATGAAGTCAAGGTCAATTCTATCCCTGAGCTTGATGAACGTCATCATCTTTTACGTGATCCACGTTAGAAAGAAGCTTGAACATGTAATAAGCAGCATGATCTGTTCAGTGCTTTTACAAGATGTGAGTCATCTCCTATGATCCAGTACTCAGGTAAGCACTACAATCTGGGTATGTCTTATCGATCTTTAGCCCATGCGTTTGCTGACAAGTCTAAAAAGTAGTACTCTAGAGTCATATTGCTCGAGAACCATGCATTACTTTGTAGCTTTTTTTTAAAAAAAAAAAAAAAAAAAAAAAATTGTCAAAAAGCAAATGAAGCATGTCATTATTTCAAGGCTATTCTTTCCTCGTCCGAATGAATCATGTAAACATTTCAAATATAAAAAAAAACTAGTGTATTTTAATTATTTTTTATTATTAAAAATAAGCCACACTTTAAAGCGTACACTCTATGAACACAAAATGCTTTCCACAGCCTAAAGAGAAAGGTTTAGTCAAATGCTTCAAAAAGGATTGAATCAACAATTTGGATATGATTTCAGGGATGTCGAGCGTATAATGACATCCTTACTTTATGCTGTCCTTCATTCAATCTTCGGACTGGTGCCAGCTTATATTCATCATAATACCCAAATTGTTTTCATACAAAAAAATCGATTACTTTACCTTTCGTGTTTGAAGATAAAAAGAAAAGGTCCAGAGGGAAAAAAGGATGGCTTTATATCCTTTTTTTTTTTTTTTTTTTTTTCGAGGATGAAAATTTTTTTCAGTGACTGTTCTTTCACTAGAGGCGCGATTTCTTGGAGGATGCCTTTCTTTTACGATCGGGTCAAGTGTCTATGGAAAGTAGGACGCGAGGGTGATTGGTAGGTGGCTCTATTGTGCTCGGACGCGCTTTTGAGCATGTCTAGGATAGATTTCATGGTTTATTTAATAAAAAAAAATCAAGCTTTGCTGGCCTGCCTCAAGCTTGAATACGTCCAGTGATCGATTGATAAACTTGAGCCAGTTATACGTGATTTTTTACTAGGGACTTGCTATCGCTACGCACCTGGCTGTCTACCTTGTGCGCTTTAACTTTTCAAGAATGAATAAAAAAAATTAGCTACTCTCAAAAATGATTTTAATAGACCCTTTGGATGTCTGAGCCATGATTTATGCCAATCATAGAACCTGTTGCATTGGCTTCTTGTTGCAATTTGACAAGTAGGTCTTGGTCAGTTAAGGTAGATGCTTTTCAATCTTTGTTTGATGATCAATATTAGCCATCATGATGGTGATGAACAATGGCATGTATTTAGAATGAAGGGTTCATACAAGATACAGTTACTGTAAGAGTATGGATGAAAGTAAAGTGCAATACATGGTTCTTTATTGGTTTCATATGTATTCCAATAGGAAATAGATGGCGACATATTATCTTTTTTTATATTTTCTTATTTCTGTAGACAATCCAGTTGCCTCTTATCCCAAGGGCACATGTTTTCAGTCATTCTTCTATCGACTTTCTTGCGCTTCGCAGTCCTTTTTTTCCCCCCATCAATCTTTGCTCTGCCAAGCGCCAGAGATTTTTAATAAATTCATGACATGAAGACAATTTAAAAGAACGGCCAGCTATTATCATCTTTCTTTTTGCTTTGTCCAATATTTTTTATTACGTAAAGTTGCGCCTGCCTCTTGACACATACATTTGAAGTCAACGCGGAGCAACAAATAAAAACTTTTTTAAAAAAAGGAACGGCCAAGCTAAGCTACATACTTTAAAATTTTCAAGGAGAAAAAAGAGGAAGGATAATACAATGGAGCTCTTTTAAAGCTATCTGCAGTACCAGAATCACTGTTCGTGTCGTGTGATCCAGTTAGGTTTGATTTTTACTACCTAATTAACTTTAACGAGTATCGTTTCTATAGTTTTGATATACTGATTCTGAGTTATATCTGAATTCAAATACTGGATGACAATTTGGCTCCAACGAATGCCTTTGTGAGTGATTGAGCTAAAATTTGAATAGGTCAAATGAAGCTGTACTTGCTATCATCCTATCTTCTACCTAGTTTACCATGACGTATAGAATATATCGCTTTCGCCTTTTAGGCATTGGATGCAGTATCTCCTTGGTTTGAACAGCAATCGACTGGCGGAACTTTCACGCACAAATCAAGAAAGACAGGATATTGCCAAAGTTTGTATAACAGGAGAGAGGAGGGAAGGCATTGCAGCAGGATAGAGAGAAGAAAAGACGTGGGCCATCAAGCAAATAGAAATGTTGATGCCTCACTGTAAAACTTTATATATTCAACGTGCTATAAAGCCAACAATCAAACAAGTTCTTCTCACAATGTTGCCACTATAAATAACTAGACATCCCACCTTATCTCTTATTCTCCTTCTCTCTTTCTGATCGAAAACACAGATGTATGTCAATTGGGATTCTCAAATAGAACCCATTTCCTCTCTAAAGTGGTACAAAGTCGACAGCTTCATCAGCTACCTTCATGATGTCCGTCAATACCTCACACAGACCATCGGCAAATTCTCCGTCAGCTACCTTCCCCGATCCATCGAGCAAGTCCTGCCTGCGACGGCCAGCCAGCGGTTTCCGGCGACCGAAGGCTGGCTTTGTGAAGGTCTGGGCGAGTGGAGCATGAAGTATGACTTGCTGTCGCTCGCTCTGAACGTGGCCTTGCACCCACATCGATTGGAACGCAAATACCCAGAGTTCGAAACTGCAGGTGAAGTGGAATATTATTGTCTGATGGTCATCAATGACCTGCTCCATCTTTTGGCTTCCCCAGAGGAAGTTCAAGTGATCCAACGATCGGCCTTTGAGCAAAAGTACGGACTTCGGTGGGCTGAGAACTCAACGGTCATCGGTCTTCCTCCCACTCTGTCTTCTGATCCTGTCAAGGTCAATACGGCAGTGAAAAGATGGAAGGAGGATGCAGGTATTGATGAGGAAGAGGTGAATATATGAGCCAGGGTGAAGCTATAGATCACCCTACTTTTTCTTGATGTAATAAAAACAAATGTTGTATACAGTACTCCTTTTTCAGCTGCATGTCCTCTATTTTTCCAATTGGCGACTTTAGCTTGATTTAGTGTATGAATCGTCTTCGTTTTAACATTGAAAGGTTTTTCTTTGTTTGTCTAGTTTTCTTCAGGTTTTACAAAGCTTCAAAGGTAAGCTCAGTATGCTGTGTTGACCTCAACTGATGTCTCCAATAGGAGCAAATATAGTTGTTACATGAGTGTGTACTCAAATTAATAGCATCTTTTCTTATAGCTTAGTACATGAAAGGTACTAAGCTTCAATGTCGTTATCTATTGCTCTCAAGCTATCAAATTTTAAACATCCACTTACAATATCTCTTCATAGGAGAGCTACTCAAAAGTAACTATGGAAAACAAGAGTCTGTGCTTAGAGAGAATTTTACAGCAACATGACTAAAACAGTAAGCAAAGGAAAGGAAGAGTTTACTTGAGAACCACCAAAGGCTATTTTGTACACTTTCTATCCAATCACTCAAATATCTTTAAAGCAACCAAGATAATGAAGCGTGCATTAAGCTGTCTTGATAAGTGAATCTCTGATCGAATAGAATGATATTTACAATTTTAAAACTGAAGAGACACTGACAACAATTTTAGGAGGCATATTTGATAATGATCACAATGTGGCTTTGATTTTGAAGACATCAAAAAACCGAATTTCATTGTTTTCTGTGTCTTTGCATACTTCTTTTTGATGCACCCATTTAACTGAACAAACTGACAACTTTCTCTAACATTAAGAATAAAATCTTCATATACGTTGATCCTCTTTGTTGTGATAAAAATGATAACCTCAAAGGGAACAAAGGAATAAAGCGCACAGAGTTCTATTTTATTTCCCCTTTTCCTTTTATTTTATACATTTGCTTCCTTGTAAACACATGAAAGATTTTACAGTTGAAGTAGGTCCTCAACAGCCTCAAGGCGGCCGCACACGGAGGTCCGTTTATGGTCCTGAATCGCTCACCCGTATACCAGCACCTGGTATCCACACGCTTTATGATGTTCTCATGAACAGTGTTAAATGGTACGGTGATAAGAATGGCTTTGGATTTCGATACACAGAAAAGATGATAAAAGAAGTAGAAAATACATACAAGACAGTAAGGGGCAGCCAAGCGAGAGAAAGAAGGACTTTGTGGTATCCCAAATTGTCAGAGTACACTTACTTGACATACAAAGAGGTATTCAAATTAGCACATGATTTAGGCGCTGGCTTGGTTAAACTAGGCATAAAAGAAAAATCAATGGTTGCCATGCTTTCTCCTACAAAGTAAAGCTTTTCTTTTTTCTTTCTTCTTTTAGGACAAGCCAGATGAGTACATAGCTCAACTCTTTTGATAGTGTACACTGTTTTATCATGGCTCACGGCTGCTTTACTCAAAATATGACCATTGTGACGATGCATGATACATTGGGTCAGGCTGGTTTAATTTGCTCGCTTCAAGAAACTGAAGCGGTAGCAATCTATACAGTTGATGACGCATTAATAAACCTATCAAAGATTGTAAGTCGATGCTCAAAATTAAAATATATAATTTACAGTGGTGAGATCACACCAAGTGTGCTCAAGAAAGTTCGAGCATCTGCTTCTCAAAAAGTGATTTCACTAAAATCTCTTTCTGACTTGGGCAAAAAGTATCCGATAGAACCAAAGCAACCTGAACCGGAAGATTTGTGTTCAATTATGTATACGGCAGGAAGTACGGGAGATCCTAAAGGTGTCATGCTGTCCCATAAAAACATCATTGCTTCCAGTAAGTAATTCAAAAGAGACAACAAAGATCTGAATCCGAGCTTTAGTTGCTGGTGTGCATGAGATACTTGGTCATCGCATCACAAAGTCTGATTCTATGCTAGCTTACCTTCCATTCTCTCACATCATGGAATTCATAACAGAAAACATTTGCATCTTTTGGGGTGTCACGTAAATATTCCCTGCTGTCCATCTTCAAGTACTCATCTTTCATAGATTGGGATACGGCTCCGTTCGTACCTTGACCGATCGCTCTGTCCGTAGATGTAAAGGTGACATAAACGAGTTTAGGCCGACCTTGATGATTGGTACCCCTATTGTCTGGGAATCGATTCATAAAAGCATACTCGCTATATTATCAACAGCTTCACCATGCGCAAAAAGGACCTTCCAAAGGGCCTTTGCTACTAAGGCCTGGCTCATGAAACAGCATTTGTGTACAACACTGATCGACGGACTGATATTCAACAAGTTTAAAGAAATCCTCGGCGGCAGGCTTCGGTTTGCTTTGTCTGGTGGTGCTCCCTTGTCTGTCGAAACTCAAAAATTTCTGTCAGTGACCTTGTGTCCTATGTTCACTGGCTATGGAATGACAGAAAGTAAGAAAGGAAGGCACAAGTGAGAACGAACCAACAGTCGCTGACTTTTTACATATAGCCTCTGGCATGTGTTCCATCATGACGCCTGAACAGTTTGGATTCGGACAGGTAGGTTCACTTGTACCTTGCTGTGAGGTCAAATTAGTAGACGTACGCCAATCAAATCCTCTTTCAATCCATGCCAGGCCGCAAGGGGAGATATGGATCCGTGGCCCGGCTGTCACCAAAGGCTATTGGAAACAAAAGGAGTTGACAGAAAACGCCCGAACAGAAGATGGCTGGTTTCGAACGGGCGACGTTGCCGAGTGGTCCAAGAGGGGAACCTTGACGATCATCGATCGTATCAGCAACCTGATCAAGCTGAGCAATGGTGAATACATTGCGCTCGAAAAACTTGAAGCGGTCTACAAAGGTTGTCTCTTTGTGGATCATGTCTGCGTCTATGCCGATCCCTTGTCTCACAGACCGGTCGCGCTGGCTGCAATGTCCCAGTTGGCCGTTCGTCGCTTGGCCATCGAAAAGGACGTGAGAGAGACGGACTGGAAGACGATCTGTGAAAGCCCGGTGGTTAAGAAAGCCGTCTTTGAGGCTCTTTTAGATCAAGCCAAAGAAGCTCGGCTTTGTAGTGCGGAAACAATCGTCGATGTCCACCTTTGTCCTGAACTGTGGACGACGGAGACAGGCATCTTGACTGCTGCTCAGAAACTTAAACGCACAGAAATTGTAAGGGCTTATAAAAAAGAATTAGATGATATGTAAGTCGGTTTCTGATGGTGGAAGAAAAAAAAACAGCTGATTTATATTTCTTCTATTTAGGATTGCTAAGCAAAGATAATCTATCCATTATTATAATAAAAAAAGAAAGCATCGTTTCATTAGCATTCCCATCATAAAGTGTGTCATCTTGAAGCTCAAAACTCATCAAATGCATTTTTTTTTTTAAAAGAAAAAACTTTTCATTTTTATTCAAAAGCTTTTTATTTTATTACTATATACTCATAGTTTAAAGCCAAATAGTTGATCAGTGAATCAGGAACGGCAAGCATGTAGGATTCTTTGTTGTTGTATATTTCGTGCCTATTGGATTTATCTGATCTTTACCCATAACGTAGGAATCTGAATATCTTAAGCATACAAGGTCACTCCATTTAAAGATTATAAATTGAGAACCATAACCTGCATTACAAGAAACACCAAGTCCTACAATTGAAGATGGAGCACCTATGTGGTTTTTTCTACACAAGTCGCTTTCTGCCAATATGTAATACTTTGTACCATACTGCGCTGCTCCACCAGGAGAACATTTATTTGCACTGTCGCATAAGGCCAATCTTGTTCCACCAACAGATCCAATGAGATCTGTAATTTGCATTAAAAAAATTCCCAGCTAAATCAGACCAGAAAAACCACTTGCCAACGTTCAGTGCTGTGCCATTTTGTCTTAAAATATCCTCGCATAGACAAATATTAACGAGGACCAATGATACTGTAATTAAAGTAAACTTTATAGAATGAAGCATAAGAGAGTAATGGACTCCTATAGTAGTTTAAAGTAGATTTTTTTTTCAATTCACTTTTTTTCAAAGGTTATATTTACACAAAATCCACATTATGCTTTCGTATGATGCAAATAGGGAGTCGAGTAAAATTGGTGTATTATAGAAGCAAGGTGTGAATTCAGAATTTGTTTGCATATTTAGATGTATAGATTTGCAAGGTACATGTTTTGCTTAATGCAGGATGGGTATACATCAGGTACTGATGGTTGTTTCAAGGGAGCTTAGTTAATTTGTTACCATAAAATTAAATTGTACCCTTAATTATTCCTTGACTATAAAAGATCTTTCGCTTGACCAAACTTGTAGCAATAAGCTTTGGAATACTTGGTGATTATTCCTTATTTAAAATGAATGATATTTACATATTTTATATTTGGTTTAACTCTATAGTTTATCCTCTAACTATTCTCCTTGATCTTCTTCAGTTCTTGCATTAGTTTTCTCCCTCTCACCCTGCATCTAAACTGTGATTACTTTCTCTAATTTCTGTAGATGATGTAATATGAACATGCATGCTTTAGTCGAATTTTAATTCTTTCAAATGACAACATCAACTATCTTTCCATTTATCATATCAAGCAATAAAAGCCAATCATTTGCTTATGTAATATTTTCTATATTGAGAAATAAACTTTAACACGCCAAATGATCCATTTGTTATATGCTTTGTGTACATAAAAAACACTTGAGTCATTAAAATACTTTACTGAGCCCCAGTTTAAAAGAAAGTCAAATTAATTGAATCATTACTTTTTAATTAGATGAGGACGTGTTGTGAACATTCGGCTTTGTATTGAACCCATTTCCCAATCACACTATAATCAAACATTAAAATTGAATCTTGTCTATATTTTTTTTTCCAATAAAATTGATAGAGATTCAAGCTCTATGTAATA
Source organism: Rhizopus delemar RA 99-880 (assembly GCF_000149305.1). Lineage (NCBI taxonomy): Eukaryota > Fungi > Mucoromycota > Mucoromycetes > Mucorales > Rhizopodaceae > Rhizopus > Rhizopus delemar. Next base: position 1,066,752 of record NW_027137829.1, read on the forward strand.
AGTTGAATTTCATCAAAGGGTTTAGTTTCAGGTACTTTTTTCACTTTAAATATATAGTTTTCCTGCTTAATTCGTAATTATTTATCAAACTGGATACATTAAAACATTGAAGCAATTTTTAATTACAGCTAGTTGAGATCTTGCCTCAACAAATCTATCATTTAACACAGAGAATCATACAATATTAGTGAGATTACACTTTTCTTAATTAAATACTTCAATTGACAATTATATCATTTTGCCATAGCTCTCCAACCCTTGCTATACTGCTGTATCAAATGGTTTCAATTGCTTATGTAATAAGAAAAGCAAGATATGTAGTATGTTTTGCAGCTTGTTTAATATATTAAAGTATCCAAATATCTGAAATGATGATGTTTCAGAGCAGTCAATGTGACAAAAGAATCAGACCAAGGTTTGTCAGCGGTGGCGAACTATATTCAACGACACTTGAAAAAAGCATATTCAACTAAATACTATTAACCCTATGTCATATACACCATAGTACATCTATACTGCATAATTAAGAATATCATCGGCTTATCAGCGTTAGATAGGATCGGCTTTTGGACTTAAAAGGCTCTTTTAAATGATGGTTGTAAACAGCAAAAAAAAAAAAAAAAAAAAAAAAAAAAAAAAAGGTTATGCGTATTAGTATGTTGAGTTTGCTTGGGCTTTCAGTTTATGAATAATTTTTTACATGTTGATGCTACTTGAACACAAGTACATTAGACAAAGGACAGAGATTAAAAACCTTACTGAGTACTCTAGTATTCTTTTTTTTTATTGACATGCATATTATATCGCTAGTTCCTCTTAAAAATAAAGAGGTAAAGACCAGATGAAATTTAACTGCACAAGAAATAATTTCTTGGCGTAAACCAGGTTCAAGAAGATGTACCATCTTGTCTAATTTTTTCTATGTTTGGCGATCATTTCATTACAAAAATTAACCATGCGTTATCCTTATCTAAGTCTCTAATGATGTCTGTGCAATCCTAATATTTATAAAAATACGCGATGAGGCCTAAAAAAACTTAAAATATGTTAAAGAATAGACACCTTTAACTCTATATTCTGATAAAGCAGGCGGCGATAGTGGCAGGTGAACGTCAGGATCACCTTTATTCACAGAAAAAAAAACAAAGGGTGATTGGATACTGAATTATTAGTAAGGATCAATTAGCCAATCATTGCTTTTTTTGGTATTTTTTAGCTGTGATTACTTTATTTGGAAGCATTGTCCAAAAACAGTAATCATTTTTCAAAAATATAGTAAGTGATTGTTACATAAAAATCTAAAAAAGGCGATTTTTTGGTTTGTTTTGCAAATAACTAACAATATGTTAAAGAAAAGGTACTGTAAAAAACATATGGCAATTCAACATGACTTTGTTTTGCCAAGAAATCCTAGTTTGTTTCATTATTTGTTTTATAAAATACAAAAGGCCAAGGCATTTACCTTCGATTACTTTATTGGAGACTGTAATAAGCTTAGGTTGTTGAGTTTCTAAAGAACGCAAGGCCTAAACGATTAAATTACCTTTGAAAGAATAAGTACAGAGACAAGAAAGATTAAAATGAGCTCGCTGAACGCGTATGACGATGCAGCTCAATCATTAGACACAAAAGGCACTCGAACAATATTGGTTACACATAATTTGAGAATGCACTTCTCTCTTTCAACATCATGCACATTTAGGTATAGATCTATTGCTAAATTTAAAAAGATTAACGTTGTATAAAGGCATTATAGACCACAACGCTTAAATTTATAAGCAAGATAAAATGTAACATGGTACTTTTAGCCCAACATCCAATTTCAATCATGGGTTCAGCAAGATCAAGAAATCAGAATAAAATTAATTGCAATAAAAAAAGATTATACATCTCACACAGTGACATTAGTGTGCCTTACCCCATGCTTAACCATCAATACTCTGGTTACAAAGAGTCCCTCCAAAGGCATTGAAAATCGAATCATGCCTGAGTTGCTTATTTTTGGCATTTAATGATTTTAAAAGACAATCCAAACCGTATGCATCATATGGTAGGTATGGTTTCTTGATATAGGATGTAAGTTGAGCGTTAGATGTAGTGGTAAATTTGTTCGAGTCCGAATTTGATGTGCCAAATACAAGATAAGGTCATTGAATAGCTGTCCTGCGCTTATATCGATTACAGACAACTTTCATAAAAAACTGGCATACACCTTATTGGGAGTTGTATATGACATGCAATGATTTGCTTTTAAAAAAGAAGATAAATACTGCTGGAAATAAATAAGCAATTATTTACAAGAATTCCCCTGCCACATCTTCATAGACAATTTATATTACTCCATCACAACTACTATTGGGATTTACTGAAGAACAAATTATCTTGTTGTATATCGTTTCGTTTATAATATTGAGCTATTTTTTTTTTTTTTTTTTTTTTTTTTTGGAAAAAAATACATGGAAAAATAGACCTTCCGCGGTTACAAATACAGGCTGAAGTGTATCACAGAAGTCTACTTTAAAGAAGTTATTCGTTCAACCTGCTCTAAAGCTTTTGTTCATATCTGTACTGAATGCACCATTTGAACAAAACACGGTACCTTTTGAGCTCTTTTATAAAGCTGGATAGTTAGCAGTAATACCTTTGCAGAACTGGACGGACAAGGGAAATAAGAACAAAACCTAATTTTGTATTACAATATGCTTCAATCTCAATGATCAGCTGTTGATTACATTTGTGAAATTTACATTATTTAGAGTTTGAAAACCTCGTTTCATTTTGAAATAAGCATCTGTGGGTTAATTCATTGTTCTCGATATTGGTTCAGTTTTATGAAGTAGAACACTAAAGATATTTACTTGAAAACATCATGACCAAATATACAAATTGAAAATAGAGTGTACACAAATTCATTTGTAAAATCTAATAAAATCTTTTGGGAAAAGCGTTACATTATCAATTAGACTATAGTAAGAGTTATACTAGCAAGTGAAACAAATGAATCCTAAATTTGTATCTCAGTGTACTTCAACTATTGAGATGAAAGCATAGATTCACTTGCATACTATGTCTATTAAGAATTCAGAAAAACCTTTCTTTTTTTTTTGTATTTATAGCATTTTCCCTTACAGAAAAAAGCTTTTTCGTTTGATTATACATAACAGTAGGAAGCTACATAGCTTTTTTCTGTAGTTAGAGGACTAGGTATTTTATCAGCATTGGCAATAAGGCAATGGTTTCGACTCAAGAGCCAATTTCAACAACTGGTTTGACAGGATCTGTAAACCAAACAGCAATCAACATAAACAGAGAGTTTCACACCGAGGAATCATCCACCTATTGGCTGCCAAAAGATGACGACGAGCAGAAGAGGCTGGTAGGGGTAAGTGAATTATACGATACATGTTATCCATGCTTGCTAATTCTGCCTTCTGGCTAGCAACACTTTGGTCTCAAAGAACTATGCGAAGGGTATTATACAATCTCCTGTCTCTCGCTTTACTCATTTTTTTTTTTTTTTTTTTTTTGCATTTGCTAACAAAGAAATGTACGCAGTAATGTTATCAAGACATTAGATTTTGAAAAGGGCATCTCGATTCTTGATGTAGGCTGTGGCTCAGGCGTATGGATTATGGTAAGCGATAAGAAACAAATATACATTGGGGATATTCAAGTATTTCTGATATCTTTATACGAAATCAGGATATGATCAATGACTACCCCAACTGCACTTATCACGGCTGTGACATTGTGAATGCTACCAGCAAAGTCCTGAATGCCAATCAATTTACATTTAGCTATGGAAATGTAGTGAAGGGCCTTCCTTACGCTGACAACACATTTGACTTTGTTCACATGAGGCTTTTGATACTTGCTCTTCGTAAGGAAGAATGGCCAATCGCCATAAAAGAAGTAATACGTGTTATCAAACCAGGAGGCATGTTGCAATTAACAGAAGCACATCTCAAAGTAAGTTTTGTACTTTATCGCAGCTTTTGTATTTACATATCGTAAAACTCAGTTACCAGATGACACCTCTTGCGCTTATTATAAGCTTGTGAGTGCCTGTGAGTAAGCCCCCATAAAACTCTTGGTATCGTACCGTAACACTTGTTTTAGTTAAGGCTGTCGCTCATTCAAAAGGACAAGACATGGACATTGCCAAGGAGTTGGAAGATATGCTTTCAGTCAATAGAAATGTTAGCATAATGCAATCGGAATGTCGTTGGTGTAGATCGAGTAAGTAAGCCTGGGTTAATGAAATGCTCATGCTAGCTCACGTTGACTGATTCATGATAGATTCTGGCACATTAGCTGCAAAGAAACTTATTTGGGACGGTGTCGAGATAGCAAAGAGCACTATGTCTTCAATAAAACCATTGCTAGGTGTAGACAGTGAAGAGGGTGCTTTGAAATTCCTGGATGATCTCAACTACTGCTTGACTCATACAGAGTGTTACTTTCGTGCCAGATCTGTCACTGCACAAAAATTGTAGTGTACAAATCTGTGTTCTATAATGCTAGTAAACTTATGCTACTAAACTAATAAAAAATGCGTAGACCATGAGCAGAAGTTGTCTTTAAGGATCAAGAAAATACTTTTATTAGAGTACAGCTTAGTATTTGCACATTGGCTTGAACAATTATTTTATACAATCTCTGTTTTTACACAGAATTGATCATTTTATGCAATCACAGTGTATCTGAAAGATAAATTCTGCTTTTATACCTCTGTCTAATCAGCTAATAAGCAAAGCATTTGAATTGTTTTGCAATAAAAAAATGACAGAAACCTTTAAATCCGCTCTAGTATACTAGCATATTTTTTTTTTTTTTTTTTTTTTTTTTTTTTGACGGCTTGAATTAAATAGTCACGACGTACTCTTTTTTTTTTACAGATTTTCAATAAATATGGAGCAACAAGAGGTCAAGAAGCAAAAGCTTGAGCAACAAGAAGAAACTTTGAATGAAGAAAGCCAACAAGTACAGGAGCCTGTTGAGGAAGAGATTGAAAGCTCAACCTATACTGAAGAAGAAATGAAATTGGGCCATGAATTGATTGCAGCTGTCATTGCCAACGATCTTGTAAAAAAAAAAATCCCGAAAAAGAGGGAGTGAGATAGACTGATATAACGTGTTTAGGAAAAAGTCAAAAACTTGGTAAACGATCAGGGCGCTGATCTTTGTTTTAATGGAGATGACCTTGGACGCTCACCACTTCACCATGCAGCCGAAAAAGGACATGTGGATATTGTAAGTTGGTTACTTTCCGAAAAGCATCCATACAACGTAGTTGACCGATCCGAAGTGACAGCAGGCGAGTTGGCTCTCAAGAATGGTCATAAGGAAATCTATGAACGATTAGTAGATGAAGGTGTCCGCTCAGAACTCTTGATACGCGCATTAAAAAGAACCTTTGGCGAAGAAGACGAAGAGGATGTGGCGAGAGCGATTGCAAACAAAGCCTATCTTCAACAAAAACTACACTATGACGATAACAAGCTGATGGATGAGAACAATGACGCGGTCATGATGGGCTGGGAAGGTCCTTTGATGGTTGAACACGCCAAGGTGATGTGCCCCACAGAAGGATTAAGTGTGCTGAATGTCGGGTTTGGATTGGGTCTGATTGACAGTGAACTTCAAAAGTACAAACCAAAGAACCACTACATTATTGAGGCGCACCCTGATGTCTATGCTCACATGCTCAAGTTAGGCTGGGATAAAAAGCCTGGCGTGAAAATTTTGTTTGGTCGATGGCAAGATATGATACACAAGTTGGATATCGCATTTGATGGTGTCTTTTTTGACACTTATGGTGAATTCTATGAAGATTTGCGAGCCTTCCATGAATATGTACCCAATATCCTTTTGGAAGAAGGTGTTTATACTTGGTTCAATGGTCTAGGAGCAACAAACCAGTTCTTTCACGATATCTATTGCGAAGTATCTGAAATTGATTTACGCGAATTTGGATTAAGTACAGAATACGTCGTGCTGCCCATCGATACTTGGGCAGAAAAGGGTGTTTGGGATGGTGTTCGTCAAAAATACTGGGTCTTGGATACTTACAAGCTGCCTATTTGTAAATTCTTGAAAGAATAAAGCATAAAAAAAGTAGACTAAATACAAATAAAAATTCACTTAATTCCTCTAAAAAGAATCGTCTTTACAACATTCGAATCTTTGTTTTCTACATTCGATTGATTTTTTATTGAAAACATTTTAGGCAATGAGTTCGACAACACCACCAGCAGCCTTGATCTTCTTTTCAGCAAGAGCAGAGACGAAACGAGTACGAACAATGACGGGTTGAGAAATGGTACCCTTAGCCAAGACCTTGGCATAACCCTAGATACGGACATAAGAATCACAATCCTCCATATCAAATAAATAAGACTTACATTTTGAAGAGCATCAATAACGGGAACCTTTTCAGTGTTCTTGTATTGTTCACGAGCACCTTCACCGGCAAGAGTCCAGATCTTGTCAAGGTTGACAACAGGACGCCAGTAAGGGTTCTTCTTCAAGTGGAAGTGACGCATACCGACCTTACCAAAGTAACCAGGGTGATACTTGTCCATGTTGATACGGTGGTGGTGTTGACCACCAGCAAGACCACGACCACCAGGATGCTTTCTGTGCTTACCGACACGACCGTGACCGGCTGAAACGTGTCCACGCTTCTTTCTGTTGTGGTGAAGTCTAGTAGGCTATAGAATGAATTGTTAATTTCAAAAATTACTTTCAAAAATGATTCATGGGACAGAATGGAATGGATCTGTATTTTTTTTTTTTGAAGCTACCCATTTTCTACAATCCCTCTTTTCTATACATCATCCATCCATCCTTTCTCTTGTCCTTTTTTTTTATTTTCAAGTTTTTATTGATACATACCATTTGTGTTCTAAAAGAGAAGGGAGGATTCTACTGTGAACTCTACAGTTGCATATCACTCTCGTTTACTCCGAACCGATCCTACTGCTTCAACATTTTAGCAGACCGTTAATCGGACATTTAACTGACCGGGCAATTCTTTTTTTTTTTTTTTTTTTTTTTTTTTGTAGTTTATTCCAATGCCGCCTCCAGACGAGTACTGTTAGAGTATACCCAACGGTCACTATTAAATTAACTTTAATACCTCGAAATCTGGTTTCATCTTCAATAATTAAATTTGCTCTCTTCTCATCCATTCTAATCAAACTTTTTAAAAATGAATACTGAAAACACTGCTCTTTCCGCCCAATCTCCTGCTGCTACTAGGTTACCTCGTTCTCCTAACTGGAGTAAGGGTGACGATATCAAGTTGTGCGAAGCTTGGACATCCACTTCCTCGGATAGGATCCTCAGAAGTGACCAAAAATACGAAACCCTCTGAGAGCGTATTTTACAAGACTTCCAGGCTCGTGAACCTGAGAGGCAAAGAAATGCTAGCAGTTTAGAAGCTCGCTGGCGAATCATTAAGAAGGAAGTATCTAAATTCTGTGGTAAATTTGCTCAAGCGAAAGCTTTGAACCCAAGCGGATTCGACGAGAAAGACATTGTATGAATTTAATTTTCTAATTTACTACATCTGAAGACAAAACTAACAATTGTTGAATTAGTTTGAAAAAGCCAAGTTATTCTACCTAGATGACGTAAAAAAAGAATTCAAGCTGAAGGGTTGCTACAAAATACTATCCATGCACGAAAAGTGGATATGTAATACCAAAGAAAGTCCTCGCAAGGCAAAAGGTACGAAGCGAGCCATAGAAGCAGCTGATGGTGACGACGTGCTGGACATAGGAGAAGAGACAGTCCAAGAAAACCCTCGCCTGGAAGGAAGAAAGAAGGGGAAAGCTCTTGAAGAAACAAGAAGAAAAATCAATGACATGGTGAAAACCATTGTGGACGCGGGAAGTGAGGTTGCTAATTCCAGCAAAGGCCTGGTCGAAGCTCTTGAGCTAAAGAATGAGCTTGATATTATGGCAATTAATTTGTTCACTGTTGAGCCCGACAAGGTGGAATATTATAGAGCTTTGCAAAGCATGTACATGCAAAAGCGCTTATCCATGAATAAAAATAATTAAAGCCTTCATATGTCCTCTACTTTTTTTGTTACTCATTTTCTCTTTCGAATATTATGTTGTTACTGTTTATGATACGTATTTTTTTTTAAAAAAGATATTTATTAATTAATTATTGGCAGATTGGTTGCCATATCTAGCCCATATGTGCTCCATCAAATCTTTTTGGAGCTGGCTATGGGCTTGTCTATCCATGACACCACGTAATCGTGCCCTTATCTGCTCAAACCCAGAAGAGAAGTCTTCAGTTCTTTCGAACAGAAGTTCAACATCGTCATAATCTACCACCTGAGAGAGACCAGAATCTCTCTCATCCTCAATGATCATATTGCAGAGATCGGGCTTCTTCCATAACCTTGCAGCCTCCCGGACTATCGCAAATCTGGCCTTGAGAATACCAAAGGCATGCTCCACATCCTTTCTTGCCTCTTCCTGTTTTTGTGCAAAGATCTGAATAAGTTTACGAAAAAAAAAAATAAACAGGTAATAAATATCTAACCCATCTATTATTTACATTGGCTTTGGGAGTGATTGGGCAAGAGATGGTTTTCACAAAAGCAGAATACTTGAGATAATTCCCATCTGCAAGGTAGTAACCATGCTTGTAAGTATGGCTGTTTACAACGAAGTTTGCCTTAGAGCTTTTGCCTTGGGCTACTTTGTTGAAAACTGGAGACATGTCCAAAACGTTGAGGTCATTCAATGATCCAGATGAACCAAAAAAAGCGTGCCAGATCCAGAGATCATGGGAAGCAACGGCGAAAGGTGCGTTCATCATAAGTTGGGGGTTGCAAGAAGTAATCTACTATTAAACGATGATGACTACCTACACGATCTTGGTCAACAACCTTATGTCCAGGGACTGAACCGACATCATGAGTTTCCTCTTCACACAAATTGTTGAACCTTTCCAAAAGAAGAAGACAATCTGCAGCCAATTTTTGAAAACGTTGGACTTTGTTGAATTGTTCTACTACAGCGTCGAAAATTTCGTCAGAGCTTATGTTAAAGTTTAAAAGGTAAAAGAGACCAAGATTTTAATAGGGTCCAACTTAATAGGAATCATAAAGTGACTCTTGCCCAAAAGGTATTAAATATAAACTGTCGCATGTCTCACTAATTCTAGTCATTAGTGATTCTCTTTCCAAAAACTTATTTCGCTTCACTTTACTCTTGATAACTGACCAGAACTGCTCAGTTGGATTCAATTCAGGAGAAAACGGAGGAAGATAGACATACTGATATCCTCGAGAGTGAATTTATTTGCCTATATCGATTGAGCTATGGATAGGAGCATTATCCATGACAAGAGAGTATCCCTTCATTTCTGGATACTTGTCCACTTCACCAAGTGTGGCCTTTAAAAAGCTCAGATAATGCCGTGTCACTGCTCCTGTGCTATAACCATCTGATATGGAGAAATTGCCCCAAGTATGGTTGTAGTCTTTGCTCTTGCCTTGAGCATAACTATTTTGGCACGGCTACCTATCTCAGACAAAGCCACAGTTCTTTTCATATTGGTATAAAAAGCAGCTTCGTCGATAACTATACAGTGACTGAGATTGCCCATATCAGTCTCCATCCATCTTTTAATCCATTCGTATCTTCTTTCGATGTTCTCAGATGAGTTTATTTCCACTGAATGGAAGTGTGCCTTTTTCAAGCTGATCCTACATTTTTCTTTCATGAAATTGTATGCAGTAGCTTTAGAGATGTTCAGGTTTATAAATTGGGCCGATAAATCGCCCATTGTTTCATCTAATGTCAACGATGGCTTCTTATCAATGTAAGCAACTAAAAATATCCTGTGTTCCTCGTCTAAAGATGGTGGTCTTCCAGCAGGATTCTAAGCAGTTTTCCGCTGAATAATGTCTTGTGGATTTTTTTGGTTTTTATCATGCCAGCCCTGGGCAATCCGCGTAGGCATACCTAGCTTCCTTGCGGCTTGGGCTACTTTCAGACCCTTTTCATAAACTAGCTCAAAGAAATACTCTTTATCCTCGTCCGAGTATTTTCTGTAAGCACGTCTTCCTTTCCATGTTGAATGAGCCTCGAATAGGAATTCACTAGCGCGCTCAACTTTTTCTTCTTTTTTTATAACCTGCTTCTCAGAAGGCTTCAAGTCGATGTACTTGATCATAATTCGTAACGCTGTCTAGTGGATAAGTTTTAACGTCAATTCGATTTCAGTAATCACTGGTTCTTCATTCTCTCCCACAAAATTTCCAAGACCGACTTCATATACAAAAGTACTCATAACTAGGGACTAAGCAAAATAAAAAGAAATAGTAAAGAGAGTGTACTACGAAATAGCTAAATTGTATGCTGAATTTGGTTAAAGGGATTTTTTATTTTTTCGACCAAGATTGTCCCAGGAAAATGGCTAATTGTACTTTTTAAATCCAGCTATTTTTTTTCAACAGTTTGGCGAATAATTTCTGAAAAGTGTGAATTTTGTTTTCAGTTAGGTTTCATGCAACTTTTTTTTTTTAGAAAGAGACCAGGTTTATATAGAAGATGAAAACCCAATAGTAAAAAAGTGAGACTTTTTATTATCTCAAGTATGCTTTTTAATCAAAAACGTGAAAAATTGTAAATTTCCATATTACGTTATGCCAAAATGAACCCGACGTACGTCTAAACCTATTATCCGTAAATTTTGCAAGTCCTCTTTTCTCAATTTTAAAAATACTGGTTTGCCGTATAGCAATGCAGCTCTACCTTCGATTTTATGCTCAGTATAGCCTGATATACAGAATGAAATGATTGTGTGCTTCTACGTTCATTGTAAAATAGAGTGCATAAAGAAAAATGCTGACCAAAAAATTTTTTCCAACAATTGGGAGCTGGCCCTGGAAAAAAGTGTGTCTAACAAAACCCCCGCTTATTTGAAACTAATTTTTTTTTTTCAAGTGTTATTCTTTTTTTTTTTTTTCCCTTCAAACATGTTTTTATCTCGCGCTTCTTCTGCTGCACTCAAGGCCTCCGCTTGGTCCTCTGCTAGAGTAAATAAATAGAGAATACATTGAAGAAAATATTCATGTAGTAAATAGGTCAACGCTGTTCGTGCTATTACTACTGCCACTCCCAGTATCACACAAGCCTTCTCTGCTCAAAAGAATGAAAATGTAAGATTTTTATCCGAACGAAAAAAGAGAGCTTATTCTAAAATTTGCATGTAGGGCAACTATCTTGTCACCTTGATTCCTGGTGATGGTATTGGTCCCGAGATCTCACGTTCCGTCAAAGATATCTTTGCTGCAGCCAAGACACCTATTGAATGGGAAGAAGTCGATGTCACACCCATCATCAAGGATGGTAAGACTGCTATCCCCGATAGCGCTATCGCTAGTGTTCGTAAGAGTACCGTTGCCCTCAAGGGTCCCTTGGCTACACCCATCGGTAAAGGTCACGTCTCTCTCAACTTGACCCTCCGTCGTACTTTCAACTTGTATGCTAACGTTCGTCCTTGTCGTTCTGTTGCTGGCTACAAGACACCTTATGAAAATGTGGATACTGTTCTTATTCGTGAAAACACAGAAGGTGAATACTCTGGTATTGAACACGAAGTAAAGTGATGGAAAGACGATGAGACAGAAGAGATCATTAACATGTGCTTAGGTTGTCGATGGTGTTGTTCAATCCATCAAGTTGATCACTCGTGAAGCCTCTGAACGTGTTGCTCGTTATGCTTTCACTTATGCTGAATCTGTCGGCCGTGATCGTGTTACTGCTGTTCACAAGGCCAATATCATGTAAGTTGGAACAACATACTGTAAGTGGCAAAGACATGCTAAATGAATTGAACCAGGAAATTGGCTGATGGTCTTTTCTTGGATGTTTGTAAGCAAGTTTCAAAGGAATTCCCCAACATCAAATTTGATGATGTTCTTTTGGATCGTGCTTGTCTTCACGTAAAGTATTCTACATCTAGAAAGGATAACTGATGCTAAAGAATGGATTGATAGATCACCTCTGACCCCTCTATTTACGAGGATACCGTCATGGTCATGCCCAACTTGTACGGTGACATCTTGTCTGATATGAGCGCTGGTTTGATCGGTGGTCTTGGTTTGACACCCTCTGGTAACATTGGTCGTGATGCTTCTATCTTTGAAGCTGTTCACGGTACTGCTCCTGACATTGCTGTAAGTACAACTAAAGATATGAGTATATTTTGTTGACGAGTAGGATAGGGTCAAGATAAGGCTAACCCCACAGCTTTATTATTATCCGGTATTATGATGTTGAAGCACATGCGTTTGTACGACCAAGCTGCCAACATTGAGCAAGCTGTCTTCAAGACCCTTGCTGAAGGTAAAGCCTTGACTGGTGATTTGGGTGGTCGTGCTACCAACACTGAATACACCAAGGCTGTCATTGCTGTAAGTTATCTCTATCTCTGTGTGTGTGTATATAAAATTAATTGTCATTTTCATTTAGAACTTGAAATTTGATTAAAGAGGAAGAGGGAGAGAGTAAAGGCAAAGAAGAACGAAACGAATTATTTAATAAAAAAAGATGTGAGAGTAAGAGGTGTAGTCCTCATTTCTCTCTCATTGGCATTATAGAGACTTGACATTAAAGTGTATATCACAAGTGTGGCTTGCTTATTAAAGATGTCTAATTTAAAATTCAGTCAAACCCATCCTTTGTTCTCTTATCATTTTTACAACAAAGCATGACAAACAAAATTGCAGTATAAGGAAACCGTTCCGTGGGAACACGACTTTATTTTTTTGTATGCATATAAACACGTCTTGCTTCCATTTTTTTTTTATTTCTTTTTTTTTTCCCATCATTTATGCTTACATTACGCTCTGTTACAGGTTCTTTATTTAAAAGACATGTTCGATCCTTGGCAACAGCCAAATCCTTCTTTCCTGATGAACCAAAGCAACCCATTGTAAAAACATCTATTCCGGGTCCAAAGTCAAAGGAAATCATGTCTCGATTAAATCAATATCAAGATACAAGGTCCATCTTTTTCGTAGCTGGTAAATGAAACTACTTGTCTTCCTACTTGGTATTAATAACCTAATTAGATTATGCAAATTCAAAAGGAAACTATATTACAGATGCAGATGGTAATGTTCTATTGGATGTATTTGCTCAGATTGCCTCTATCCCTCTTGGTTATAATCATCCCACATTTTTAGAATTAGCCAATCAGCCTCAGTTTCAAACAGCCTTAGCAAACAGGTAAAAAGAAGGGCGTGTCATTTGCTGTCATTCTCTTATGCTGATACTGTAGAGCCGCTTTGGGTGTCAATCCAAACATAGACTGGGTTGATTCTGTTGAAGAAGCCTTTATGTCTGTAGCTCCCAAAGACATGTCAAATGTGTTTACTGTCATGTGTGGCTCCTGTGCAAATGAGAACGCATTCAAGACAGCATTCATGTACAAGGCAGCAAAAAAGAGAGGACATGATGATTTTAGCTTACAAGAACTTGAATCATGTATGAAGAACCAAGCTCCTGGATCTCCTGACAATTTGGGTATCCTCAGTTTCAAACAGGCCTTCCATGGCCGTCTGTTAGGATCCCTTTCGACTACGGCAAGTAAGGCAATTCACAAGGTTGACATTCCCGCATTTGATTGGCCCAAAGCATCTTTTCCCAATTTAAAGTATCCAATTGATCAACATGCGGAATACAATCAACATGTGGAAAAGAAGGCCTTGGAGGAAGTCGATTCGATCCTGGCCAAAGGTAAAGTGGCTGGTGTTGTTGTAGAGCCTATTCAATCTGAAGGAGGAGATAATCATGGTAAAATTCTAAACAAGCTTGATTTAAAACAAAAGACACTTATTGTCCTTAGCTTCTCCCGATTTCTTTAGAAAACTGCAATCGCTTTGTCAAAAGCACGACGTGCTTTTCATTGTAGATGAAGTTCAAACAGGCGTAGGTGCCACAGGCACATTTTGGGCTCACGAAGCATGGCAATTGCCTTCTTCGCCTGACATTGTCACCTTTTCCAAGAAATTCCAAGCTGCCGGATTCTACTTGCACCACCGTCTTCGTCCTTCTCAACCTTACCGTCTCTATAATACCTGGATGGGCGATCCAGTACGCGCCATGCAAGCGGCCAGGATTGTACAGGAAATCAAATCAAAGGGTCTATTAGAAAACGTAAGAGAGGTGGGTGATTACTTGCAGCAGGAACTTGGTAAAGTATCTCCCAAGGTGGCTAACGTACGCGGACAAGGTGCCTTTATTGCTTTCGATTTGGACGGCCGTGATGCGTTTCTGACAGACATGCGTCAGCGTGGTGTGAATATGGGTGGTTGTGGTGAAAACACGGTGCGATTGAGGCCCATGTTGACTTTTCAAAAACATCATGCGGACATCTTGCTGGATACCATGAGATCTTGTCTTAATTCGTAAAATAGTAATAATGAATAGTTTTATATAAAGCCCATATTACTTGTCTTTTTTTTTTTTTACAAGTACGCATCGGAAAGATTTCCGATTGGATTCGTTTTTAAGCATAAATAGCAGTGCTAGCTTTACTTTTTTAGGTATATTTCAAGCTGCCTTATTTTCTTCTTCTACTACAGATGATCATTACATGTATGCACTCACTGGCAATGGTAGTATTAGATTGATTTAGCTTTGTTACATGTGTAGCAACTATGTTGACATACAACTTATATTTTCACGGGCTTGTTCTGTAAACTGAGGATTTACATCTTGATCAGCAGCTCTTTAGGAACTTAATGAAGTTAAACAGTTGCTTTGTCAGAGTAAGATAAAAGTAGCCACAGCTTTTTAATAATAGTGTTTAAGTTGTTGACTATGTTGTAAGCATCTGAATTGACTAACAACCTATTCAAGAATATGAGATCATGACAGTTACTAGTTTTATGGTCTCGTAAGCTCATATCTTTTCTGAATGAGAGGTAAATCTAAAATAATTGGCAGCTGCATTTCATATGCACTGTCTGCTCTAACGCTCGTCTTTTTTCATTGGTACACCAAGGTTTACAGAATGATCTTCATCATGCAAACCGTTGCTACTAGTATAGCTTATATTAAAGATAAATAAAGCAGAATGCTGTTCATTCAAGAATCAAGTGCTTATATTGATTGATAGCTGTTTTTAATGGCAAAAAGAGGTAATGATAAGAATTCTCTACTTTAACATTTAGATATGTTACAGGAATTCATACGTAACTTTTTTTTTTTTTTTTTTTCTCTAGGCATTTCAGCGCAATAACTGTGACATCGTTTAAAAGATATAGTGAGTGAATCGTCAAGTTGAAAGCTAAGGAGCCCTTTGGGTTTTCAGTTTCTTTTTGACCTGAAACTACATTCAATTGTGTCAAGTTTACATGTGTTTGTCTACCCCCATCTTTCTTGATCATCAAATCATTTATTTATTGTAATAAAATGCACAAAGCATACAAAAACATGGGCTATCAGAGTTCATACTGACCTTTATTCCACCACATCTGAATACCAAGAGAACAGTGAACCTCTATAGAAATAAAATTACCATTGCAAACACTTGTCTACTGTGGATAAAGGACACCACAGCCAAATCAAATATTATTTTATAAACGTATAGCCTTTCTTATTTTCTACTACAAATAGCTTTGGTGATAAAAAAAATAAAGGTAGTTTTTTACGTATCCAAATTGTATTGGATGATTATATTTTAATGAATCAATAAATATAAGAGGGGTATTTTTTAAAAGAATAATGATACAACCAAATAACTGTTCAATACGATCAATATAATAGAAATAACTATAGCTAAGATAGTGATTGTTTTGTTATTTGCATAAACAAGTGGTTCAGGTAATGTGTCTATAATAACTTGTTCATTGGAGCTACTACTGTTTTCTTCTTGTTGTAGCGAGTAGTTTTCGAATCCAGCTTGCTCTTTTAATTTACTAAACTGCAAAGATCTAGAAAAAAGCGGTAGATAAGACAGTAACCGATCAAATAGCGTCATTTTTGTCTGTTCAGTAACAAAAGTAATCGTGCCAACTTCTCTACTTTCAACCACAATATCCAGTTTCATGGTTGATTTTGTGGACGTTAAATAAACAAGTGGTACCACAGCAAAAGGCAATTGAATACTAAGGGCCACCTGGCTGGCCACTAGCATACTACTGAGTCCTGATCGTCCTGCAACACATGCGGCTATCATGGCTGGCGCTATTGCAATCAATCGTGTCACTATGCGACGTATCCAAGGCCGTGTTGTCATGCCTAAAAAGCCGCTCATGATCACTAAAGCAAAGCATGAGTATAACAGAAAATGCCCTCCTTTCTAATTTTACCTTGTCCGGCTAAAGTAGCAGTCAATGTACTTGACTGTCCTGCACATAACAAAGCAAGTGCGAATACAGTGGCTGCAGGAGGACCCAGGAACTTCAACAGCAATTCATGTGCACTAAATAAATCTTGCACTTGTTGCTGCTGACTTTCAGGCGCATAATAAAAATTGGCAGAGGCGACGATCAAAATAGCACAGTTCACAAAAAAGGCAAAGGTGAGAGCGACCAAAAGGTCCATAAACCCATAATGTAGATTTTTTCGTAAGCAGCGATCAAGGTACTCTTTTACACTTTCAAAATTAATCTCATCAGTTACGTTGATGGACGTATGGGTCATCTTGTCCATGTCTTCATCTTCTTCAAGTCGCGCCTTTGGTTGCACCTCAAATTGATCACCGCTGGTGACTATCCAATGATCTCCTTTCCTTATTACATTTGGTCTACGCATCTTCCATTCTCGACATCGGCTTTGAACAATAAAACTGTGTAAATACAGGTTATGAGGCATGACTTTAAAAAAAATGAGTTTTATAATGTTGTATAATGCAAACTTTTAGCTTACCTGTAGCACCTACTATACCAATAGCAACATACAATGTTCCCGGTTCAGTAAATATTTCCTTTGTTGGAAGATAACCTTTCAGCAAATCCACCGCCACTACATCCGAATAGGCTAGCTCAATAATAAAGCAAACACCTACAGCAGCTACCAATAACATGACAAACATTTCAAATATACGAACCGTCTTTCCTGAAGAGGATCCGTCGTCTTCGTCTTCTGTTTCTTCATTATAAAACAATAAGATAATAAACACATCAACCGCTGTAATGGCTACACCTGCTGGTAAAGGTAAACTTGGAAACAATAAATTCAAGGCGATTGCTGACCCAATCACTTCAGCAACATCAGTTGCAATAATAGCTATTTCCGCCAAGACATATAAAAATAAATTAAGCGGGCGTGGAAAGAACTTGCGGGAAGCAGAAGCCAAATCTAGACCAGCGATGGTTCCCAGTCGAATAGTCAAATTTTGTAAAAAGATGGCAATAATGTTGGATATTAAAATAACAAATAACAATCGGTATCCAAAGGATGATCCACCTTCCATATCAGTGGCCCAGTTACCTGGATCTAAGCTATGGTCTGTCTTAATAACATGTAATATGTATAACAATTAAAACTTACTATCCAACAGCAATCATAAAACCAGGGCCAATAAACTTGCCCAAAGTTTTTAAATAAGTTGCAATCTTCCCAAATGATTTCGACATTTGAGTCAAAAAACGAGTTGCAACACAAAAAGCAGTTTTAATAAAAATTAAGCAAGAAAAAGAAAGAGAGATTAGAGGAGGAGCTCCATCAAGCTAATCATAATGCAAGTCACGCTCGCATTCTCCGACCCAATTTATTTGAACACTCTTAATCTGTGGAATACATCATTTCTGTACATGATTTATTTGTAAGAAAATTATGCTATAATTAAATTTTTTTATTAACTCAAGTAACATTCATATGCGTTCTGAGATAATCAATTCAAGAGTATCTTTCTATGAGAAAGTGGAGGTAAGGGAAGCAATTTTTGATGATGAGAGTGATCAAGCAGATCTGTGGTAGGTTAGTGGAGAAACCAAGAGGAAACAGATGAAAGGAGTGTAGTTTGCGAGGAGGGCAATAAATTTAAAATAAAAATCAAAAAATCCTCAATAGTAGTCAGTAGCTGTAGCCTTCGATGCATATCGAGACATTGAGTGGCATGTTGCTTGAAAAGATAGCGAACAAGATGCTTGAGACAGGGTTTTAGCTGACCACCAACCAAGTTTCCAACAGATACACTTGTTGCATTCATAATAGAGCATAAGAAACTAAAGAATAGGATCCAAGGGCAAAGAAATACGAAAAAGAGAGAGCAGGAAACCACGATTGACTGTCTTAAAGGAAATAACGCAGAGGGTATCGCATCCTTCTGTCTTTGTATTTTATTCCAAGAATATTATAATAAATGTATTCCTAGAGACAAAGGTAAAGACCTTCATACCCTTCTTTTAGCAAGAAAGTGTCTTATCGAGATTAAAGAACGGTTATTTGTGTTCCCTTTAACACTTCCAAGGCAACGATGTACTGAGATCCTTCGAGACATGGACTGTTTTAATTTGCTAAGAGAGAGAAAGGTGAATTACTTTGATATATATAATATCATGAGTCAAGTGTGCGAAACTAAAAACTTAAGCAATAAAATATATCCATTGAACATATTATACGTTTGTAGGTTGACAAGACTTTGTATCTTTTTCATCAAGACGACATACAATCATTTCAAATCTGACTTGACGAAAAACTAATCCCTGAAAATTACTTGGTTTTCAGCAGAAATTTGCAGGACTATTCGAGTAATGATAGCCTGTACGATTTTGGCTTTATGTCGCATTTGCAGGAAGATCCTCAACGTGCACACCTATTTGTTGGATGCTACTTATAGTATTACCAAAGAGCAGATGACATTCTTTGCACTATTGTTATAAGGGGCGAAAACCTTGGTCGTGGCTTTCCATATGAAGACATTCAAGCCGACTTTATTACCTATTTCTGCACCAGATAGTGTAATGTCTGAAACAGAGCTTACCATCCTCTTGAGTTCATGCATATGCTCACTAATAACTACTTTAGAATTTTGTTGTTTTTGTTCGGACTTAGGGTCTGCTAGACTTGCAAATTAGTCAGGAAATAAAGAAGCTCACAATTCTAATGCTAGCAGAAAAGTTACTTTATACAGTCCACAACACCGTCAAATACATGGTATCCTAAGGTATGAAAAACTGCATATAAAATATTTTGCAATAGCAAATAACAAATACCCAACCTATTTCCTCTTTTCAATAAAAAAAAAATTGCTCTCTGTACCTTTGACATCAATAGCATTCTTCTCAATGTGATACACTCGTGATCAATTGACCTGATGACTGGTTGTAATTTACTTTTTATATCTTTAATTTTGCGAAAGCTGGTGTTATAGAAAACTTGTCTTTGCTATATAATACAACTACCGCTATCAGGGTACTGATCATCAGAAGACTCAACTTATTTTTTAACCTAACAATAAAAAAGATGTTAGCATAAAGATCATTTTGATTCCACATGGTATTCTATGCTTTTATGGTTACTGTTTGTTCATTCTTTTTGGAAAGGATCATGAAAGATAGGACCGGTTACTAAATTGATATAGTGGGTTACAGGTTCCATCTCTTTAACTTCATTGTTTATGAGAATATTGTTCGTTAATTAGTTAGTACAATGCTTTATATGCTAAATGCTCTAAACAAGACGTTCCATCAAGCCTATTTAGCGATTAATAGTTAATCAGTATATCAGTAATATTTTAAGCTAATGGATTTGCAATTTCCTATACCCGATGTAGCTTCATTTTGAGCACCTTTCAATTTGTTTTTTGTAACAACATCCTAGAAGAAAGTATATTGATTGCCAAATAAATTAAATGCCATTATCAAACACTCACTCTAAATTTTCCAGATAATTCAGTAAATTTTTTTTTTCCACGCTGAAATTCCGGGTGTAACTTGTCCTCTATAAATGTTGCTAAAAGTTTATGTTTCAAGTTAGCCATTGTCTTTCTGCATAACAAGTCTAGTAGGAAATAAAAATCCTAAGGATCAAGGGTAACAAAGGTTAATGGGAAAAATATATGGATGGTGGCAGCATCCTGAGCGTTTTGAGAGCCAATTTACAAGAAGCTGATAATGCAGAAGTCTGCTATGGGTATCGACATGGGGGTGAAGACGGACCAGCTCAAATAGGATAGAAAATAGGTTGGCCAACAAAGGATCCAAGGGTCAATTGCACAATTTGAATGAGGAATCTTTGTAAAACATTTAAAGAACGATAGAGAACCTTCAATAGTGCTAGGCATTTGTAGCCAGTTGTGCATGCTGAGATAGTGGATCACAAGCTTTTTTGTCAGAAAAAAAAGAAATAGAACATACAAAGAAATTAAAATGCTCATTTTTAGTCCAAAAATCCAACATCAAAAGGACAACTTACCTACTAATACCTAACATTACATTGTTTGATTTAAATAGTAAATATACTAAAGGTAAACGTGTATAGTCTGTTAATATATTGACACTTGTTCAAAGGTAACAATGCTTTATAAGCACCGTTTATAATCCTGTTGAATTTCATAAATAAAGTATGAGCTAATAAGTAACTTCAAGTTATAATTAAGATAGATTGAGAATGTTTATTGAAGCAGAAATAACTTTTCTTTTTCCTTACTTCTTTGAATACGCTTAAGTTGTTATGTAGTCTGTAGAACGGAACTATATTTTACATTTAGATTCTGAAAATAAGCATGAATAAACTTCGGTTCAAGTATTTTCCACATTACTTTTGCTAAACGTGAACACAATATACTTTTTTTTTAAAAAAAAAATAAGAAATAAAGCTTACAAGATGATAATAGCCATAATTATATTTGAAATTATATATACATATGCATCTTTGCTTGTATAGCTGAGGTTGCAAAAGGGATACTATATTCTACACCGTTTATGGGTAACACATAATTTGATGCTGGTATAATAACGCTTAAGGTTAGTATCAAAAAACCGAACAGAATCAAAGTTTTAAAAAAAAATAGTTTGTTGAATTGCACAAGAAAAAAAGAGAACTAAAGTATATCCGGGTACTTTCTTGTACGTCCCTAGATAATAATCACATATTGTGTCATAAGAAACAATCTTGATTCACTATTTTCTTTTTTTGGGTAAATTTATCTCTTAATGTTAATTGACGCATGATAAAATTTATACAATCCACAGTTGTACATGTTTACAAAACCTGTTTATTTCAAAATAAAATCATGTATTTCTTTTTTTGTTAAATCAAAGAAATAGAGTCGCACTTATTCACTCTTTACCTTTTAAAGCTTAGTACTGTTTCTTGCTTTGAATATGCACTCTTTTTTTTATTCTACAATTCAACCTTCTTATTCTTTTATTTTATTTTTTTAAAAAAAAGAGATAATGAAAAAGTTCAAAAAGATCCAAGCCTCTTTTTTTAAATCTTCTATACAAGAGAGCGGTAAAGTAATGGCAAATTACAATACAAGGCCCGCATCAAGCGTATCACTTTTTTTTTTTTTTTTTTTTTGTTTCAAAAGATTGAGCAACCTTGTCTTTTGGAATTTCTTTTTCCGTTTGTCATTCTTGCCCCTGTTTTGTCTGACAATACTTTGATCTCTTTTTTTTTTAAAAAAAAATGTTCAAATTCTTACAAATTATCATGCTGCATAATCCTCTGCTAACAACCTAAGCGAAAATAAATTTACGTAATTGGAAAAGGATGATAATTAAAATTGACTCTTTGCTATTTACCTGAGTTCAAATTGCTTCCCCCCCTTTTTTTTTATTTTTTTTTGGCAGCTTATCTGATCTTTTGAGCGGATCAATTTTTATTTTTCTAAAGGAACGAGAAATGTGTCATTTTTTTATTTTCCCTTATTAGAACTCATTGATCTTATACTTTTTGAGAATTTTTTTTCATTTAAATGTATATTACTTTATTACATTATAAATAAAACCATTTAATAAGAAATTTGCTGATAAAAATAAAATAAAAAATGAAAAAGATTAATATTAAAAAATTCAATAAAATTTTTCATTGGGAACTATGTTTTTGTAAAAGTAATTATAGGCTTGCAGTTATTGTATAGTGTATTTTTCCTCTAATTTCTTGGCTATTACTTTCAAACTCACAAAAAAGCAAAGCATGATCTCGAAAATTAAATGTTCGTGTAACGGTCAATATGATTGTCTTAGTGGCCACCACTCAAAAGAAATAAAATAGTTTAACCTGATTTGACATGTCAATAGACCTTTTTTATAAAGCCTCTATATCATATCTTGGCTAATTCTTGCACTCGTTCCTTTCTTTTTGATTCGTTGTACAAGTATTATAATGTAATTTAGAGATCTTCTTTATAGCTATTTGCGGGAAATATCAAAGCGTGATATAATTTTATCTAATAAGAATGTACAGTCGTTCCACAGGCCGGCTTCATCCACTTTTTGTTGAGTGACCGTACCACCACCCCCAAACAAGAGTATCGTGAGGTTAAATAAAAACGCCCAAAGTAACACACAAGCATTGTCTATCCAAACAGGAGTATCGCCCATGGACAATACAGTCTCGTTTGCCTCATGGCGCGACAAGCAAAAAAAAAAAAGAAGGGCTTTACTCTTAAATACCTGCTTCAGCAACAGTCATCAAGCCATATTCTACAGTAAACGTACGGCACGGAAATACCTGTAAGACGAGCCCAAAGTTTGTTCGTTATGATCATAGCAGAAGCTGTCGGAACAGAGTCTCGTTTCAACTAGGACAAGCTGTCGGCGCAAGCTAGTGACGCGTGGACCTTTTCACAAAGGTTCTTGACGTGAAGGTTTTTCATCAATTTTTGTAAAAAGGGGGCATTCAGTTCATCATTGTGCGTTTTTGCTCTTTTAAAACACAATGTCAATGCATACCTCGAAATCCAACCTTCGGTACGCATAATACTATAAACTCTGCTTGAACACCATCAATATATGTATTGCTTGTATGACCAAAGCGCCCACCTTTGGAGGATCAGTCTGTTATTTTTGGATCATATAGGGATCGTCAATGTTTGACGTGTATTTCATCATCACACCAAACAATTCTTCCTGCATCTGTATAGCTCCCTGTTAAGAGCATGGGCTTGCTTACAGGTGATGCAATTGAAAAATGTCGAAAATGCTGTTGTTTGTCGATTTGATCACTGAAAATGTCACGGCTTTAGGGCATCTATGTTTTTTTTTGTCATAAAAGCGAAACTGTCAATAGGATGCAAACAGCCGATGCATGATGGCAAAGAAATGCCCATGAAATAAAGAGTACACATAGAGCAGACAGCTATACTCACAGCGTGAAGTAAAGGAATGTTGCATGCTCACTTGAAAAAGTATGCTTAGCAGTAGAAGCAAGGCGTACTTTCAATGTTCCCGCAAGGAAAGCGCAACGATGTTACAAGAAACATCAAGAAGAATACGTGATCAAAAGATGATGATCTCAACAAAAACGGACCAGTAGCTATTTTTGACAAAGAATATAAGGAATTGATTATCAATTCCGTTCATGAAAAACCTATAGTTGTAGTCAGCAATGTAATTGATAGACTAGTTTAGTAATTCAACAACTTGTCAATCAAGGCACCTGGCGTTCACAGTCACATGACGAGTGATTACAACTTGTCACTCAAACGAACCGTTTTCCATGCTGACATCTAAATTCGAAAGCAACATTAAACAAAAGTTCGTAACGAGCCTAAACTTGACCTGCAACCTATATGGGCTTCCTTGGAAACTGCATTTTTATATTTGGGATAGCTTTCGGTGCTAGTTTACGTCGAGCTGGAGGTCATGCATCTGTTGGGTTAAAACCCGCTTCTAAATTACGACCAACATGAGTTAAAATACACAATTCTTGGAGGCATTTGTGCTGTAGGCGTCGTTCAAACCGGTCATCGCAAATCGCCCGTTAAGCGGCTAACATCCAGCAAGAAACAGAAATCGAAGAACGAGAAAAAAAAAAAAGCAGGTAGCAGAGGTGCTCGAACCCACCATTATCTTTCCTTCATGAGTAACATTGGAGATGTTATGAATCAATATGAACAACTCAAATTATGTTGTGATGGGCAATACTCCAATTCATCAGTATAATGATATCTAGAAATCAATTACCAGCCAAGGGTATAGTTACTTTTATCTTCCTCCTTACTCATCAGAGCTGAATCTTGTTAAACAGTTTTAGATAGCGATCAAAAGAAAAGTGCGATGGCATGAATCAAAAAAGAATGCCTTTCAAACCGGATGACTGAAGCATGCGATTTGGCTGCCTAGAAAGAACATTGGCTTTATTACGCATTCTGCATATTGCCTCTAGGACTGTCTCGATAGAGTGCCTGTGGAGTTGTGTTATATCGCTATACTTTATCTTGTCAATAAAATACGCCATCTCCCGGCACAGGGCTCCTTTTTTGGCTTGTCGCGACATGAGGCAAACGAGACTGTATTGTCCATGGGTGCTATTCCTGTTTTGGATAGACAATGCTTGTGTGTTACTTTGAATGCTTTTATTTAATCTCACGATACTCTTGTTTGGGGGTACCACGACCATGAAGTAAAAATAACCCAAATTGGTTAAGATCAAGATAGCAATGTCGGTTACAGCTGGGATAACTGATGTATAGAAAAATCAGATAATTCTTTGTGAAACAAGATGTGTGTTACCTAGACATCAAAATGATTCAGGTAAAAGGTCATTCTTTCTCTTGCATTGTAAACCGTTATACAATACATAACTCACATCAAATCATACAAAGGATCATGTCAGGCGCTAGTATGTGCATCTTGATATAGCTTACAATAACTGGTTGAGGAAAAGAACGTGAAATATATCCTCGGAGATTCTCGAACGGAAGTCGATCTCCTCATGAAATTCAGTCCGAAAATAAAAGGGTTTATCCAATAACGTACGTTTCTAATTCACTAATCTGATAATCGCGTTAAAAAATCAGATAATTTTTGTCACAATCAATCACTTCAGTGGCTGACCTTGATTTTGCTTTTTAAAAGATATAAAACTTTTATGAACAAGGGGGTGGGTCAGGTTCCTTTTTTTTTTACTCATCCTTTTCTTGCTGTATTACTTTTTTCATTAAAGTATGGAAATTAGAGCCACTTCCACCTTTTTTGTTTGTGGTATTTCATACGCCTTCTTTTGCTGGGCCTTGTTTGCTTTTTACTGTATTGGTTATCAAATCAACCGATTACGTGTATATTATGTTCGCAACAAGAGAATCGCCGGTCAAGAAAAAGTAGTGGAGACCTTGCCTGGTAGCAAGTTCTTTTCCTACTTTAATTATGTTGTTCGCATCCCTTTTGTTACTGAAATGATTGCTGTGAAACACATCATTGGCATGTTCTTGTTTATGGTCGTCAACTTGCTCTTCATCTTGTACGCTCCTTTTAAAATGGCTGAAGGGCAGACATTCTATCTTTCTTCCATCGGTGTCTTTGATCGTCGCGCGGCCTTTGTTGGTATGGTCAATTGGGGTTTCGTGTTCTTTCTTGCTCAAAGAAACTCAGTCTTACCCAAAATGTCTGGACTTACATTTGAAGAACTCATTCCTTTCCACCGCTGGGTCGCTCGTGTTGGTTTAGCCGAATTTATTCCTCATTTTGTTTGGAGAATGTAAGTAGAGATCCACGTAAAAAACAGCCAATGATTTACATGTTATCTAGGTATCACATCTGGGATAGAACTCATATTGTAAAAGATGTTCTTTTCAGAAACCTTGAGCAAACATCCGGTACAATTGCTATGCTTGGCTTCCTGCTGATGTTTGTCACCTCTTTTGAATTCGTCCGTCGCAAGTTCTTTGAAATCTTTTACTACTGCCACATCATTGGTGTGATTGTTGCCATCATCTTTTCTTGTATCCACGAAACCAC
The DNA here is from genome assembly GCF_000149305.1 of Rhizopus delemar RA 99-880. NCBI lineage: Eukaryota > Fungi > Mucoromycota > Mucoromycetes > Mucorales > Rhizopodaceae > Rhizopus > Rhizopus delemar. The sequence goes on from NW_027137829.1 coordinate 1,092,652, forward strand.
CTGTTTTGCCTTCTTCATTCCTGCCGTCGTCCTCTGGGCCTTTGATCGTGCCGTTCGTTCTTACCAATCTTGGATTGTAAAGACCAAGGCGGTGCGTGTAGATGAAGTGGCCTCGACCTCAGCCACGCAAGAAGGTATCTTCCGTGTCTTGTTTGAGTATGCTGGCATGGTCAATTTCAGACCCGGTCAATACGTCTTTGTCTCCATGGCCCGACAAGGCAGCAAGCTTTTGGGATATGCCAACTGGCACCCTTATACGATCTCTGAAGTCTTTCGCTTAAACCAAAATCTTGACTCGGGTATCGAAGAACGCGTGATGGAAGGTTCAGGCCCCAAAGAAAAAGGTGCCTCTTCAGACATCAACTCCTTGTCGGACACGTCAAGCCTCCGTCGTCGTGCCAATGTCGGTTACGGTGAAGAAACGACGACGACGATGGCCTCGGTGCACGTCAAGGCCCTCGGTAAATACACAAGAGAAATCTTGGATGCTGCTTCCAGAAACGAACCTATTGCGGTCTCGGTCGATGGTCCATTTGGTCCTCAGCTTCAATACCAAGATTACCCTGTCCTTGCCCTCTTTGGCACAGGTATCGGTATCACTCCCGCCATGGCTATTGTCAAAGACTGCGTTGAGCGCAGAGCGAGTGGTATCAGAACAGTGTCAACTGAAAACATTTATCTCACTTGGGCTGTAAGATCCTCTGGTAAGTTTTTTTAAAGTCCAACTGTTTCCAACCCTTGAACTTACTCTCCCCCTATGGGGAAATCCTTCCTTTCACGGACATGTTTCCCTATTGGAATTCCATGCGACAGGGCCATCTTGCCCATTCACTTTAGTTTCACCATCTTTGTGACACGTATGAACGAAGGACCCGACTATTTTGACAAAATGCACGGTTTCAACATTGTCTATGGTCGACGACCTGATATTGTTGATAGTCTACAAAAGGTCAAGACCCTCAGTCCTCACCAAAGAGTTTGGGTACATGCCTGTGGTCCTGATTCTTTTACAAAGTCAGTTGTAAACGAGGCTGTCAAGCATCACTTTGCTGCTCACAATGAAACTTTTGAGTTTTAATTGTTATTCACCTTATACACATGCTAATATACATTCTATTTTTCAATCCTTTTATGTGCATAATTTAATTTACTTAATAAATTTTTTTTCCTGTCTCTCTCTTTTTTAATCTTATGTCTAAATGGTACCCATTTGAAGAATCTGTTGACGACATTGGGAATCTACCTTCTTCATCCACTCTACCTGTTCTTTCACTTTACCAAAGTTCAGACATCCATCCTGTTAAATCAGCCGGACAACGATTTTATGAAAACGCGATTGTGATTAGCAGTGACGAAGATCAATCGGATTCGCATCAAGACATATCAGACAGGAAACGAAAAAGGATCTCGGGAGGTCAAGGTGCCAAGGACAAGACACCAAACAAAGACCAAAAACCGAAAAAAGGAGAGAGAAATAAAAAGGATGGAAAGAAGAGACTGCGTGAAGAGCAGATATCTCATATTGCTGAATATGACGATTTTGATCTTGATGCAGCTGTTGAAGCTTTAATAAAACCCACAAAGAAGCCATTGACTGAATCAGTAGGTAGAAACATTTTTTTCTCGTCTGTCTGTTTTAATCATAATCAAGTCTCTGTATGAAAACGCAGGGTCAACAGTCGAATGTCCTGTTTGTTCGCGCATGTTCTCTAGGAGTCAAGTAGAACAACACGCTTCTGACTGTACAGGAGCTTATAGCGACACAGAGGAAAATGGGTCTTTAAGGAGAAGAGAAAAAAACACAATTGCTGCAAGTGTTGCTAGGCACGAGGCCGAAAGAAAAAGGTAAAAAAAAAAATCTCTTCTATCGATTTCTAAACCAGCTTTTTTCTTAACAAGGAACCACAATGACTCCTTTGTGGAAAATGTGAATTATTATGTAGAGTCAGACGACTTACTAGCTGCAAATGGAACAAGTTTAACATGGGAATCAAGAGGGCAGATGCGATTTTCTTGAATTTTGTAAATAATACTATTTCCTCCTCCTTTTTTATTTACAAATAAAAATGACTTCATGTGGATCAGACCATCTTATTTCATCAAATTACCTAACCTTTCAACCAGAATTCTCATTGCATCTCTAGCCAAGCTTTCAGCGGTAGCAGACGTAGAGTTGTGATCATCTCTTCCTCTTGAAGGATTCTTGTTTCTCTCTTTCGATTCCTCTGAACGTACAGACCGGGTAGCCACGCTCTCTTCCTCCTCCTCCTCCTCCTCTTCATAAGCGTCTTCTCTACGGCCACCTGTAACACCATGTTCGCGTTGCATGTGCTCTCCTAAACGGCTCAAGCTAGGCGTATGAAAAAAACAAGCAAAGCAGGCATGATGCACTGGAATATCATCCGACTGCTCAAGCGTATAGTCATATTTCTTAGACACCGGTCTTCTATCAGTTATCTTTCGACTCGGGACATTGACACCGTGCACGTTCTGTAGATGCTTTTTCAATGAGGAAGGCGAGGCAAAGTTATAGTCATCGTCACACAAATAACAAGTGTTTGCCAATTGAACCAATTGTTTTTTCTTACTAGACATGGGTGATGAAGAAGATGAAAAGAGAAAAAGAAAATACAGCCTTTTATTTATGTCGAGGATTGATATATTTATAGCTTTATAAATAAAGCAAAAATTCCTGCTTGGATGTTGCTTTATTTCGTGATAAATTTTAAACAAGCTTTAAAATATCTTTTTTTATATTCAAATCCTAATCATCCCTCGTTCAGTAGCTACAATGGATGGGCTGTTTATGAGTACAATGGACAAGAGACTTTAAAGAGACGAGTGAATGACAAGATTAAAAGATGACTTTACAAATCGGCCCACATCTTATTCACGATTGTATTCTTCACCAGAATTCATCCCGTGACAAAACGATGGTTCAAAAAGCCCTCTACTGATCCTTTCCTCCTTCATTTTCTTGCTTGCTTTTCTCTCTTGTCAGCAGGTGTGACTGTCATCTAAAGCGGAAATCAAAAAAATTTCTCAACCACCCACACAAACAAGCAACCCATTTTTTTTTTTTTTTTTCTGAAAGCAATGTCAGAACCTACCAAGGACCCAGCCGTTGAAGAAATCACTCAAAAGACTGAAGAACTTTTCTTTGAGTAAGTGAAATAGACAGATACGCAAACGTGCCTATTAATATGAAAAAGTGACGAAGGAAAGCCTATATCAAAGAAGGCCTACAAAAAGCTTCAAAAGGATAAAGAGAAGGCTGAAAGAAAGGCTGCGACTGCTGCCAAACTTGCTGCTGAAAAAGCAGAGAGAGATTCAAAGAATGTGGTAAGTGGCCTAGGTTGAGAAAAGAACAAGAGACTGAAAGATGAATAGGACTATTCAACGGATCGTTACGGTAAACTTCCAATGAACCAATCCCAAACCCGTTCAGGTAAAGTACAAGCATGACGTGATAGGGGCCCTTGTGCTGATGATTTCTATGATAGAGACCAAATACGAAGATATTTCTACCATCAATGCTTCTCGTGCGGGTGAAACCGTCACTGTCCGTGTTCGTGTTCAGACATCTCGTGCCACGGGTGGTAAGATGTGTTTCTTTGTTTTCCGTCAAGGTGTCGCTACCATTCAAGGTATTATCACTGCTGACGAAGAAAAGATCTCGAAGCAGATGGTCAAGTTCTGTGTTGGCATTACCCCTGAATCCATCGTGGTCGTCCAGGCCAAGGTGGTCAAGCCTTTGGAAGAGGTCAAGAGCTGTACTGTTTCATGTGCCGAACTTGCTATTGAACAAATTCACGTCGTGTCCGATGTTCAAGTCCGTCTGGCCTTTTCTTTAGATGACGCCTCTCGTCCAGAAAGCTCCTATGAAGAAGACGCTCAACTGGTGCGTGTCAACCTCGACACACGTCTCAACAACCGTGTGCTCGATCTCCGTACGACCACCAATCATGCCATCTTCCGTTTACAATCCGCTGTTTGTTTGTTGTTCAGAGAGTTCCTTGTCGAACGCGGCTTTATGGAAATCCACACTCCCAAATTGATCGGTGCCGCCTCCGAAGGTGGATCCAACGTCTTCAAGGTCTCTTATTTCAAGACAAGCGCCTTCTTGGCCCAATCGCCTCAGCTTTACAAGCAAATGTGTATCGCTGCCGATTTTGGTAAGGTGTTTGAGATCGCTCCCGTCTTTCGTGCTGAAGACTCCAACACACATCGTCACATGACTGAATTCATGGGTCTTGATATGGAAATGGCATTCAATGAACACTATCACGAAGTGTTGGAAGTCTTGGAAGATCTCTTTGTCTACATCTTCACCAACCTCAAGAACCGTTTCAAGGAAGAAATTGAGACGATCAAGAAACAATATGAATTTGAAGACTTTGAATTCTTGCCCAAGACCCTTCGTCTTTCCTTTGCGGAAGGTATCAAGATGTTGAGAGAAGCTGGTGTTGAGTTGGGTGATTTCGAAGACTTGAGCACAGCCAATGAAAAGCTTTTGGGTAAGCTCGTCAAGGAAAAATACCACACTGATTTCTATGTGCTCGATAAATTCCCCTTGGCCGTTCGTCCCTTCTACACCATGCCTGATCCTCAAAACCCTGGTTACTCTAACTCGTATGATTTCTTTATGCGTGGTGAAGAAATCTTGTCGGGTGCTCAACGTATCCATGATGCCGAATACTTGACAGAGCGTGCCAAGGCTCATGAAATTGATCCTTCTACTATTCAACCTTATATCGATGCTTTCAAGATCGGTGCACCTCCTCATGCCGGTGGTGGTATCGGTTTGGAACGTGTTGTCATGCTTTACCTTGGTCTTGGTAACATTCGTCGTTCAAGCTTGTTCCCTCGTGATCCTAAGCGTTTAGAACCTTAGGTTGTGTATTTAATAAAAAAAAGTTTTTTTTAAATGAAAATGACGGTCTTTATTTTAGAGTTTCTTATAGATTCCTTATGGTAGTCATTTATAAGTCCAACATTTGTTTTTGCACAATAACAATCTCCTCGTTTAATTGTTGAAGGGGTAAAACAATGGAGTATGTAGCATATTTTATGCATCCACAATGAAAAAAAACAAGGTACACAATGCTTTTTATCTGTAAATGCACATCCATTGAATTTCAACTTGTTTTTTCCACGTTCCTGACACCGCTCACAACCTATATATTTAATTATGTTGCACCATATTTTTTTGAAAAAAAAAAAATAGGGAAAAAAAAAAAAGGATTCTATTTTTTTTTTTTTTTTTTTTATTTTTATTTTTTTATTTTAATTATACTTTTTTTTCTCTCTTTCTTTCTTTTTGTATAACAAAAAAAAAGTAGAAAAGCAAAAAAAAGAGGAGCAACCTTTTCTCATCTTTCAACATTACAATCATGTCATTATTTTCCAAACTTTCTAAAAGCAATGATAAAACACTTTATCCATGGTCTCAAAAGAAGTTGGGAGGTACAAATAATGCTTTACCAAGATTTGGACATGCAGCAGTTTCAATATCTTCAGATGCTATCATTGTTTATGGTGGTATTCATCGAGGGTCCATTAAAAAGGATCTTTTACAAATTGACACAAGTAATCATATCATAAATAAATCAAATTGTAAACTGATGGATGTGAATAGATAGTATGTCTGCTAATAGTATAAGTACAACTGGAGATGTACCAAGTTCAAGAATATCATCTACAATACTCTATATCAATGGACACATCTTGCGTAAGAAGAATATAATCTATTCAATAGTTTATTGATGATTATTATTAGTTTATGGCGGAAAATCAATTTTATCTGAAGAACAATATGATCCAAGCGTTTATCTTTTAAATTTACGCAAGTAGTTGTATCAAACAATATGAACTAATGACTCACATCCTCTTTAGATACCAAACAGTGGAATAGATTAACGATGGAAGGAGCAATTCAACCAACAGAAAGATCTGGACATTCATGTGTTATTCATGAAGGCATTATTTATATTTGGGGAGGACAAAGAGATGGACGGTATTTTAATGATTTATTCCTTTTTAATATTAGTTCAGGTAAAAGCAAGAAGGAAATAAATTAATTTTCAAAAACTGAAACCTATTTAAAGTACCAAGATGGGAACAATTGAATTATGACACTTGCCCTGAGCCAAGGGCGGGTCATATATCTGCTGTCTACAAGGACAAGATGTTCATGTAAGTATCTAAATTAGGCATCACCTCGTGGCTTGGTTTCACAAACTTTATTATAGTTTTGGAGGAACAAATGGCAATAAATTATTCAATGATCTCTGGTCGTTTGATCTACAGACTGGTATTTGGGTGAAAATAGAAGCTGAAGGTATTATACCTGTCGCTCGTGAAGGTTGTGCTTCTGCTATGGTTGATGATGTCATTTATATCTTGGGTGGAAAAGGTGAAAATGGAGTTGAATTAAATGATTTATGTGCTTATAAAATTAATGGTAAACAAGAAAAAGAAAAGTGTATTCTTTAATTAATAAAATTTAGGTCGACGTTGGTTTACTTTTCAAAATATGGGCCCACAACCTTCACCGCGTCATGGTTTAACGATGTCTGCTATTCGAGAACGCTTATTTGTTATTGGCGGAGATAATGAGATTTCAAAAATGGAAGATGGTTCTCTTGTTTATATATTGGATAGCACAAAGATAAAGTATCCTGTTGAATTACCTGCTGCACAACCTTCTATTGAGGAAAAAAATACATCACAACAGCCAATGGAGAACACGACCGAAACTCAATATTATCAACAACAACAACAACAATATCAGCAACAGTACTCACCACAACCTTATCATCATCAACAACAGACACAGCCATCATACAATTCACTACATGACCCATCACAGTCATATCCTCAACCACAGCCATCATTATCGCAGCAGCAACAAGTCTATTCTCAACAGACCCACCGATCACAGCAGCCCACAAAATATCAAACTCAGTACAATTCAGCACAAAGAAGCACCCAACCTTCTCCACAGCCACCCTCACAAAGATCATCTCCAAAGATGACACTTGATCCCACCGCTCCCTATAGTGAGCCTCAACAACCTTCACCGACAAGTACGCCAAGACATCGATCTTATTATCCAGAGACTCAGGTATGAACCCCCCCCCCCCTGTCCTCCTTATCCTTACTCATCTTTTGCTCCTCAGCCTCCTGCCAGACCCCCACGACATATGTCTGCCGTCCCGGAAGCAGCCCTTCGCCGACCCCGCGCAGGTTCCTCACCTCATCCACCACCCGACCTATCCGACTCAGACGCGCGTCGTCCACCGATGACAGAGCATGAAGAAGAAGCACGCGCCACGCCGCAGACTGCGCCCCCTCGACCGCCTCGTGAGGGCATTCGGATCGACGAAGAGGCCAAGACGAAAATGAACGAGCTGGAAACGGCCGGCGACGACAAGGAGCGTCAGATGCTGCTGAGAGAGATCAAGGCACGCGACGCGGTGATCAGTGAGATGAAGAAGAAAGAAAGCTGGTGGCGCACAGAGGTCTCGTTGGCCCGTAAGCTTCGATCGAGATCGGAAGAGATGGACAGCCCAGAGGATGACGAGGCGCTGCTGATGGATGTGGATCATTTACCAGAGGACCGGCTGAAACTGTTTGAACAGCTGGTGTCCGTCAAGTCTGAGCTCAGACGGGTGCGTGCGAGCATCCTGCAGCAAGCGAGCCCGATGTCTGAAAAGGTACAACAGGCGGATCGCATGCGAACGGCCGCGTTGCAAGAAGCGGCCTATTTCAAGAGCAAGTACCTGGCGCTCAAGGCCCGTCGTCATGAGGAGCTCGGTCAGCTCGATCTCTCTCGGAGTGATGAACTCGAAAAACGTCTGGCGGCTGCCCTGGCTGAAAATGAAGCGGGCAGCAAGACCCTCTTGCAACTCCAAAAACGGTCCCAGCACGATCAAGCCGCTCGTCTGGCCACGGAGGAACGCGCGAGGGAAGCGCAGGAACGCGCAGAGGAGGCCCAGCAGGCCCATCAACGTGCGCTCGAAGAACTCCAGGCGGTCTATGCCAGGGCGACCAAGGCCGAGTCTCAGGCGCGTGAGAACGCGATCAAGATCGCCGATCTCACCCAGCAACTCAGTCAGGCCCTCCTCGTCCAGCCTGCGGTCAAGAGCCAGGAGGTCTCTGAGGCTCAGCTCAAGGCCTCTCAACTGGAAGCCGCCAATCTCAAGGCACGTAACGAATCGGCCGCTTTGAAACAAAAGCTGGCGGAAAGCATGGATGACATCGCTCGTCTTCGTACCTCCCTCAACGAACGTGAAGACGCCTTGAATGAAGCTAGACTTCATCTAGAGGATTACGAAATTCAGCTGAATATGTTGAGAGATGCCATGAATCAAAAAAGTTCTGTGAACGGATTCGCTCCTACCCCTGCATATTAATCTCTCCTCATAGATCCCCCCCCATCGTTTATCTGTTCATTAAAATCCCCTGCGTTTTTGCAACTTTCTCTTAAAATCATTCGAGTTCTTTTGCACTGTCTTTCTTGCCAACCCCTAAAGATCAGTGACCTGTCGGTAAAGTCCATGTTTTTAAATGACGCGATGGAAGGTTGGCCATAATAAAAATGGGTGCATTAAAAAAAATAGGGTAAAATAAAAAAAAGTTTATTTCTTGGATTCAGCCTTGACAACATTCTTGCCATTCTTTTCACGCAAGGCTAATGTAACATTGGATTGGGCATCAATCGTGATTTGGACTTCAATCTTGCTTTCCTTGGCCTTGGCAGCCTTTTCAAGAGCAAGAGAGGCCTCGATCAATTGAGCAGCAGGCTTGTTGTAGACCTTGGTGTGAATTTCGGGTTCTTCTTCATAAGGTTCCTCACCTTCTTCAACAGGCACAGGTTCAGGCTTCACTTCATACTTTTCAACCGTGTGGTCTCCTTCATACAAGGCAACATAAGCGTGTGTCTGGTTGGCTTGAGCATTTGAGAATTCAAAGATACGGCGGGTGGGAAGAGCAGTACCGCGAGGAACGATGGTGACAAATTCATTGTTGGCGTTGAGAATACCGATCGCCTTGGAGGTGTGAGGAACCAAGGTAACAACAGGGTGAACAGCAGCATCCACATCTTCCTTTTCAAAACCAGCAATCAAGGATCCTTGGATAGCACAACCGCGAGCAACGACTTCATCTGCCTCCAATTCGTTCAAGACCTTGGTGTGTTCGCTAGAGAACACCTCACGAATCTTCAAGGCAAACTTGGGAATACGAGCGGAACCACCGGCGAGAAGGACTTGATCGATTTCAGAGGCATCCAACTGACTTTTTTCCAATACTTGGTTGACGACCGATTGAAGTTGACTGAACACATTCTTTGACAAGAGTTCGAAACGCATACGGTTCACTGTGCTGTGGAAATCGACGCCTTCGGCCAAGGATTCAACAAAACAGGGTGCAGAGTTACCGCTGGACAACATCTTCTTGGTGACTTCGACTGCGTTACGGAGCTTGGCCAAAGCCTTCTTGTTGGAAGAGATGTCAATCTTGGATTTCTTTTGGAATTCAGATGTAAAGTGTTTGATCAGGTTGTCATCAAAGGAGGCACCACCCACCTTGGTATCATGGGCCGTGGCCAAGATAGAGTACATGCCCGAACGAACGGCCAGGACGGTCACGTCAAAGGAATGACCACCCAAGTCACAGACAACGATCGTCTTGTCTTGAGGAGCACTGCTGCTGGATTCTTGACCGACGCCATAGGCCAGAGCGGCAGCGGCAGACTCTTGAACCAATTGCTTGACCTTGATACCAGCACCTTCAGCCGCAGCCACCAGCTCCTCACGTTGCTTCTCGGTAAAGTAGGAGGGAACGGCCATCACGGCACCACCGATCGAGGTACCCAAGAAAGCTTCGGCCGATTCACGAATGTGGCGCAAAAATTTGGCAGAGATCTCTTGGGCTGTCAACACCGTCTTTCCTTCAGGTAAGCTGATTTCATAGGCAGGCAAACCGTTCTTTTCAACCACAGGTGCAGCAGAACCTGTCAAGTTTTCAGCTTCGGCAAAACTATTGAAATCGATCAGAAACCTCGTCTGCTTCTTCTGGTCTTTATCTACTCACCTCTTACCAAGGTTAGCACGGAAGTTGGCAACAGTGGTGTCGGGGTGACGGGGAATGTCAGATTTGGCTTGAGAACCAACAACCTAATAAAAAAAAAAACAAGTTTTAGTTTTTTTTTAATTTAATCTCCATGGGCTTCAAGTTACCTCCTCATTACCATGGAAAGCGAGAGAAGAAGAGATTTGTCTGTCACCTTCTTCATTAGCAAGACAATCAGCACGGCCTTCCTATAGAATATAACATCAGTAAGGAACATGGACTAAAGTGGCATCCATCAAAATCTTTTTTTTTTTTACTTTGTTGATATAGGCAATAGAAGTGTAAGCGGTACCAAAGTTAATACCAATGATAGTGTTAGAATCGCTCATTGTTGAAGAAGGGAGATATAAAAAGAAAAAAAAAATTGTGGACAGAAAATCAGTACAGAGAAGACAACCTCAGAAGTATTTACAGTCACGGTTCAATGAAAAAGTCAATTGCCAAATTGGATGTTTTTGTGATGCCAGCTGGTCATTCGCAACAAAAAAAAAAAAAAAAAAGAGAGCAACCATGAAATAAAACCTAAGAAAGTATTGTTGTATTGAAAAAGAGCTGCTTGAAACTATCACCCATTCCTTATCTCCTAATTGAACCCTTTGACATCTTCCAAGAAGCCTAGACACTAAACTTAACCAGGAGAAAGCCTACGCTGTTTTAATAGCTTTGAAGGAAGACATGCAGGTACCTTGTCTTCTTTTTATACAAGGCAAGTGACTATCGTCACAAGGAGAGTTCACATTCAAAGATGGCTGAGTTCAACAAGATCTTTTCCTAAATTGGTAGGACAGGATGTCGACTCTGTAAAACTTTGCATAGTGTACAAACACTCTTTTACTTTTATTACACAATGCACATTTATTATTCAAGCAACGCACCTCCAATACCCGAAAGACCTCCTAGAACCGACATTGAGATTTGTAATGTGAAAGAAGGAGAGACGGTGCATCAAGTAGGTTCTGATTGCCACTGCCAGTTTCTTTTTTGCATAACATGTACTTGTAGAGATTTCTTTTAATTCACGGACGGGCAGGTAAACGAGACGATGTCTTTGACCTTCCCATCCAAGTTGTTTGCAATGACTTTGGAAGCACGCACTGGCCGTGTGTCAACTCGTACTTTAAGGCACTTGTTCACCTCCTGCCTGGACCCAACACGGTCACGCTACTCTTTGCGAATACCACCCTCCACTTTCACGTCCACTATCTCCCTCTGCTCCAGAACCCTCCCCTGTCACTTGTGATCCTCGTCGGAGCCGACTCTGACGCTTCTTTTGACGTCCCTCCCGAAAAGAGGCGACAAAACAAATTGGAGGTGGCTATTGAAAAATTCCGTATGGCAGGTTATCTGTGGCAAGCGTTCTGTGCGGAGCAGATGGATCGGAACGGGATGGGTCGACGTACGTTTCGATTGGAGGAGGCATGGTTGCCCGATACTGTGTCGGCTCAAGACAAAGGGACGATGAGGACGACGGCAGAGGTCCATGTCGTCCGGTCTGCAAAGACCGTACGTGAGCTTCGGGACAGACGACGTGCTCAGCAAGGCGGGGAAGAAGATGAATCGGTTGAGAGCTTGTTTGGGATCTGTCTAGAGGATCTGAAGCGGCATGGACGTTTTCGTCACCCTTGCCATGTGGCTTGTTTGATCTTGGATTCACATTGGGATCCCACGGAGCAGGTCATCCTGGGGCATGCCGCCCTGGGAGGCGGTGCGGGCGACTTGCGCCTGGGTATCTTTGGTTCTCACTCACTGCATGCTTGGCCTGCCTCGATTGAAGATGTGGTGCCATGCATGATGAACGACACCTTGACCGACACACGTTATGTCGCGAACGATGCTGGTGAATCAGGAACATGGTGGATGGCCCTGAATATCGGGATGGGTGCCATGGTAAAGAGAGATGCTCCTACAAGTGATTTGGACACAGACTGACACATTTGATAGTTGCATGAGGTCGGTCATTTGTACACGCTAGAACACACACCCTCAGGTAATGATCTATAAAGGATGTCTATCCCCCCAAAAAACTAATCCATATTTGGGACTTGAAGGTATCATGAGCAGAGGCTTCAATAACTGGAATCGTACTTTCATGGCCAAAGAACCAGGCTATGGCCCAATACCACCTGAAGATGAAAAAGGATCTCACTGGTAACTTATCGCATCTGTTTCACTTTTTAATAATGAACTTGAATTTAGGCATCGTTCCGACATCATGCGTTTACGATTCCATCCTGCTTTTCGACTTCCTCAAGATGGCCCCAAAGGTTTCATCAGCTCCGAGATGCCCTCTTTTATACCCTTGGAATCCGGCCAATTGGAAATAAAAGCGCCTGGTGGCCTGTCGATGATTGTTATGTCTGTCGATGGTCACTATCGCACACATGTAGAATTTTTAAAAGAACAGCCAAAACACCTCGTGTTGTCCACGGCTGATGTCTATCAACAGTGTCAATGCTCACCTAACGAGAGCATAAAAATCGACGCTGTATCCGTCAATCAGCAAGAAAAGTCTGTAGACAACCTCCTTTCGTTCCTAACCCAACACAAGGCTCAGCTTCCTGGCATTCACGGAACGGTGATCAAGAGTGACGTGTATGGAAATGTAGAAGGCGAATCAAAGTATACGGTTGTCTTTATGAACGGCACCTACAGAAAGGAGCTTGTCCATATCACCATTCACCATGGTGCTTTCCTTGATGGCTTTGTTTTGCACTGGAGCGACGGCAGCAAGGAAGTGATAGGTAAATTGGGCGGAGGGCGTTCAGGGTTTGCTGTGCTTCCTGGCGAACGCATCCAAGGCTTGGTGGTCCGTTGTGGTGATTGGATTGATGGTCTTCAGTTCAAGATGTCTAGTGGAAGGGTCAGCCCTTGGTACGGAGGTCATGGTGGAGGTCCTGTATCTGTAGAGGCACCCAATGGATATGAATTGATTGGTATTCATGCAAATGCTAATCAGTGGATGAACCAAATTGGAATATTTTATAAAAAATGTACCTAATTCTTCTTTTATTTCAATAAACTAAAGGACAGTGGCTGTCTTTTTGAAAAACATCACAGATTAAAACAACAAAACAGTTTGGGCTGTCGCTGCATAAACCAATTTGATTACATTATGTAACCTGAAAGACTCCCATCCTCTGATCTTTATGCTTAGAGCTCCAGGATTTCATGCTCATTCAATTGCCAAAAGCAATCTGACCCTATCACTAGAGGCTAGTCTAGCCATTCCCTTCAAAAACATATGTCAAGAAAACTCACAAGAAAAACTCAAGTTCAGCAAGCTTTTCCAAGCACAAAAAGCATACCATTTCTTTGAACAAAGTTTTTTTTTTTTTTTTTTTCGAACGGTATTCAATTCAACACAGGCAACCCTGTGGCTCTATAAGTATCCTGCAAAAAACTAAAACACTGTTCTCACCAGAAATGCCATCTTCAAGCCGCTTTTTTTGGCATTCTTATCATCATCTAAGCCTAGTAATTTGAAGTGTGCTAATTTTTTATAAAATGCGCAAATCATTTTTCCACATAATGTATTTATAATGTTTTTTTATTTACTCAAGTTTTCCCTTTGAAAATGACTCATTAAAACGCATTTTTTTTCCTACCTAGTATCTTTTTCATCATAAAGGGTTAGGGGGTACATTGTGTCAGGTTGATAACAATCCATCTGATTTCAAATAAAATGGGATATTTTCCAATATAAAATGACAAGGGCATTCAACTTTTATTTTATCGTATAATACACGTGTACATTCACACACACTTTAATCTATGATGATGCTGCATCTCGTCTAGCGATAAGTTCACTGATATGCTTACTCAGCTGAAATTGCTTCAAGACCTCAGAAGGCAGGTGGTGAGCTCCTTGCACAATTTGGACACACTATCGGAATTTCAAAAAGTTAAATGACAAATATTCAACGTTTTGAGTGGTGCTTACCTTGGGTGACCCGCACCAACAAGAAAAGGGTTGTGCTAATGATCGTAATATGGATTAGCAATCAAGAAAAAAAAAATAATCTCAAACAATGTTCAAATATCACTTACCCATATCCCATTCCGTTGATGGATAGAAAAAGGTGATCTCATCACCAGCATGAATGTCTTTGGCTGCAGTGACTGCCATGTTGTCAACGTCCATCAAGGCAGAAGGGTCGCATGAATGATTCATGTACAACAGGTCACTGTTTAACTCCACATGTTCATTTTCACTGATCTGAACAGACGAATAACGCTTTTCTCCAGCCGTCAAACCTTCCAAGGCAGCAATCACTGAACCTTTAGGAAACGCACGCTCGGCCACGAGTTTACTCGAGAACTCTCCTGGTGATCCTTGACGAACAACCCTAAAGTAAGTAGGATGTGTTGGCTTGTAGTTGTTGACGTCTTGACTGTGTTCTTCAATAGCTGCGTTGGGCATGATGTTTTGTAAAGTGAAAAAGGAAACAATGAGAATGTGGAAAATCCATTTAAAAGCAAATGGACGGAGTTTTGTCAAGCAAATGACAATTTCCCACGCTTTCTTTTTTTTTTTGCTGACTCTCAACCTAAATAGCTCTTCCTCTTTTCTTCAATAACCCTAAAGGTTCGTCTGAAAACCAGTCTTTATGGTATTGCTTATTTCTTTGTAAGCTCTACAGAAAGCCAACTATCTTCATAGTTGACAATGACTCTATCACAATACAGGTTATGAGATGTCAGCACTAGGAATTTGTAACACTTCTTCCTATGCTATCCAAAGAAGGGGCTTGAATAGGCCCGTTTGATAATTTAGTTCCTATCTCACTTTTTCTTAAGATGATATCTATCCAATCCTCTGTTCTATTCAATGAATTCTGTTTGTCCACCATTCTAATCTCTGTACCTTCATCTGCTGCCTTCCCCCCGCTATTGAACGCGTTCATCTGGGTTGACTGCTGACAAATCTTTCACTGGTCAAAGTGTGTCATTCTCAAAAAGAAAAAGACCTCGATTAGCGTATTCAGTCAAACACATCCTGTTCCTTTTGATTCACGTCACTTTCATGCATGTTATTCTGTTTATCCTTTACCTTCAATTCATCCATTGAATACAGTTTGACAATTGATGAATTGGTTGAATAAACAGTCGTATTCCTCCACTTTCTTTTTCTCTTTCTCCTGTAGCCCCTTTTTTTTCAATACCCTCAACAACTTTGGAACTTGAGACTTGTGTACCAACGCTTGTGAAAAAAAAAAATGCAGAATAAAACCATTCGTTTTCAATAGTCAATCTTAATTTACTCTTTTTGATCAAGAAAAAAAAAAAAGGAAGGGGGAGAGCTGAATGTATACAGGAACAATTGATTAATCTGGATCTACAACAATACAGCACATAAAGATCTAGCTGTACATGATCATAACAATTTAACTGAAAATGTGTTTTGCTCTGGCTGATCGATACTGTAATAAGTTGAGAATATGAATAGAAAAATGGATAAAAAAAAAGTATCTTCAAACGTGCTAACATTGTTTTATGATACAGGCTCTGTTATGTGAAGCACTCTGTAGGATGTGTTGCCAGCAAGCCAACAAGAAGAAATATTGAATAAAACATGTCTGATTTCATCCTTTTCAAGTGTTCTGGTGGTTTTGGACAGCTTTTAGCTCAGACACACCTTATATTCTATTGGCCGTTTATTATTTTATTCATTTGAGCTATAAAACAATCTGCGTATTTCAAACACACCGATGGACAAGCTACAGCTTTTTTGCAGAAACGGACCGAACGCAAAAGTAACAATCTGTATGAGTTAAGCAGTGTTTGAGCTCATCTAGATATCTCGGAACATCTTGTTTGTCTTTTATGCCTAACATGGGCCCTATCAAATCGATCACACTTTTTGTTGCCTCAAGAACATCCCATACAAGTTTCTTTGCAGTGGCTGTTCCAGAACCTACCGTGAGGCCATTGGATGTTAGTCATGAGCTATAAGGGCTGATCTTTGTTGACTTACTCATATTACAACGTCTATCATCAGACTGCACCACCTTGACATTGTCATGCGCTGAAAGTAAACCTTCTAGCTCCTGAGCAATTTCTATATTCTGTCCTTTTGAGATCGCAATCGAATTAACTATAGATGGTTCCTATTTAATTGTGTGGATACGAAGCATATCATGTAGACTCACACGTATTCGTCAGGGTGTAAACAATGGAAGAGCTGTCTTTGGGTAACTAGAGGTGACGACCCTTGAGTACAAGACACAAGCCAAACTTGGATGCTTACCTGAGGATCAGCTTCTGTTAGTTGCAACATCCCTCCTGGCTTGACAACGCGAATGAGTTCTTTTATTGCGATCGGCCACTCCTCTTTGCGGAGTGCGTATACAAAGAACCGCATGTGAACGAAATCGAACATGTTGTCAGCGTACGGAAGGCCCTTTACCACATTACCATGTTTGTAGGTGAATTGCTTTATCTCTAGGACTTTGTTGGTAACATCTGCAATGTCACAGCCGTGGTAGGTACAATTCGGGTAATCGTTGATCATGTCCTAAATGGAATACAACATCAGCCTTGTGTTCTATTCGTCTTGCTACCTATCATTGCTACTTGCCATCACCCAGATGCCTGATCCACAACCTACATCAAGAATAGAAATACCCTTTTCAAAGTCCAGCGTGTCACGGATACTATTCAATACGTTTCTTTACAGCAAAGAAGGGTTAGAAATACATTCATACAAGTCTCTTGAGAGCCTAATCATTACCCTCCAAATAATTCTTTACATCCAAAGTGTTGCTAATATAGAATAGGTTAAACAACAGCCCGTTATTTATAACTTAATGCTCATTTACTCCTGTGAGTCGTTTTTGCTCATCCTCATCTTTCGGTAGCCAGTAAGTGGCAGATTCTTCATTATGAAACTCTCTATTTGTGTTAATTGTAGTGTGATTTGTTGGGTCGACTGCCGTTGTTATTTCCTGAGCCGAAGCCATACTTTTGCTACCTACGTGAGTTGTGTATTTAGTATGGGCGGTATGCATCAAAGGCATACAGTTGCCCATTGTTTATAGAATACGATAACAAACCTTTTTTATGTAAAGGTATAAATACTGAAAGGGAAAGAGAGGGGGTGTTTTCAAATTCATCCATTTATGGCCAGGTCACAAAAAACACACACTCATCATTGGATACAACCTTAATCGAAACCTTATTTCCTTTACTTTGATTCCAGTTTTCCAGACAACTGTGAGACTAGGAAGAAACGAATGTTTATTTTGAGAAAGCAATTAAAGTTGAGAGTTGAGCCTATAGATCATGAATGGAATGGGTTGATGCAGTCATTCTTTCACCCTAAAGGAGAGAGAGAGAGAGCAAGAGGTGAACTTGGTCTTTGTGAACACGAATGTATCACAGTAAAAAATTGTGTAATGAACATTGTGGTCAGATTTTTTCACAAGACATTTGGGGTAAAGGCAAAGATTGATAACGCTTTCTGCGTATTGAGAGAGACAAAAACAGTGAAGCATGAAGCTGACATGTGGAAGCATAGTCTTACCTGACCACAAGGCTATGAGTCGTCCGACGTTCTTTTAAATTGTGTTTGGCGGCCCATTAAAAAAGTTTTTCAGGGTCAATATTTGAAAGAAAACGTTTTTAAATGACGGGGGGTATGTTACATCTCATGCGATGAATTCAATGATCTCTAAAGACTATTTATGGTAGCTATCGACTGCCATAATTCCAACCTCTCTCCTTGTCAAATACCTCTTTTGCTCATTGACAGAGATGCAGTGGATCTAGACACATTCTATAACCGCCCCAGTCGTCAATCTCTACCGTAAGGGTAATGCTACCAGCAGGAAAACGTGGGTCGGCTCGACATGTCTTTCTACTCATCCTAATAATAAAACAGCCAAATGGCTAATTTTTTCTTGAACAGCGCACCATCTAGAGGTGTTGTCAGCGTATGATTGCCAGTCTCTTGTTTTTGAAAACCATGCTATTATAAATTCAGATCGAAAACTCAAACTATATTGTACTTTTGCAGTGAACAATATCATAGGTGCACATGAGATGGCTGAAAAATGGACTGGATATACTTGCTTTTGAAAATAAACTTGCTCATCCATTGATGCATATTATATCTTTTATCTCTTTTAATCAGTACATACTGTTTTGTTTACCAAGGCATACGAGCTACAAACGAGTCCCCGGAAGAAATCTATTTTTTTTTTTTTTTTTTTTTTTTTTTTTTTTTCGTTGGATGAGTGAATTCAAATGGCTCACTTTTTTTTTTTACCATGCGTGCCAATTTAAATCGGATCGCTGGCTGGTCTATGAATGGTTTGTCAAACACTTTTTTTTTGACGTGCCCATTTGAAACGTGCTTCGACTGCAACACGAGCAGTCATCGTAGCGCCTGTAAGCATGCTCCAGCGTTCATGATTCAAATGAGAGAGGATAACAAAAAGACCCTTGTTTTCTTGGTCAAGTCAATTCTCAACAGGCACTCTTACCTGTGCCACAGGATCAATAGTGACCAAAAGAACCAAGGCATTTTACCTATTCAAATGGGGGCATGGGCAGTTCCGGCAAAAGAAGAATACGATGGCTTGATCTGCTTTGTTTCCACCCCTTCTGTACGCTCAATCAAAAGCATCGATAGGCCTCCCTCGGTTCATACGGCTGTCGAAAAAAGTAATCTACAAAATGACCTTATCCTCACTTGCTTGTTCTTCACTTGAATCGCTTACCGTGCGTGATCCACTTTTTGGTCCCGTTCACAACCTAGTGTTTCCCATCTGGCATTTTCACCGCCACGGTCCTGATGCTTGCCACATCCGAACCTGTCGGAGGCTCTGTGAGGACCATGCGCTTTTGACCGCCCAAGACCTCAGGTACCACCTTGGCCTTCAGAGCCGGTGGACAAAAGTTTAACACGGTCGGAATCGATAGCGTCATGCCTCCCAGAGATCCATCCGGGCGAGCCGCGTCTTGCGAATGCTCCATGTATGAGCAGCTCGTGAAAATGATCCTACTCGGCAGGCTGGATCCCGCCTAGAAGCACAAAGGATGCTAGCCAAGGACCCGGCCCTAGGTTGACTGCAAGCAGGCCATAGGCACCTAGCTTCTGAACAAACGCATCCGAGGGCCTTTCTCCCGTATCCTCGTACTGTCTTGCTTCTGACATCAAACCGTCGAGGAGGCGGCGAACAGTAGCTCTGAACTTCAAGTGAGATTCCCTATCCCGTTCTGAAATTATCTTTTTTTTTCCACTTTGGGCATTTGTCTGTTTACGTGGAATAGGGCGATTTAAATCCTTGCCATGCATTGGGTTCAGCATAAGGCACTTTTGATACATCACCCATTTCTCGTCACTCTATCGGGGGTCGATAGCCAGCAATGAACCCAATCTAGTAACGATCGTATCTTTCGAACACGTCCTGTCGGTGTAAGCCGTAGAACGCATCCGTAGCATCTTTACCGGCCACTTCAAGAGAACACGAGGATGTAAATCTGCCAATCGATTCAAATCGTAAACTACACCATCAATGATTATCTAAAGGTCTTTAGCAGAGTTGGGCAGACCTAACTTGCTTTCATCAAATAGTTTCAATTCCTTTTTGACGGACATGGCAAAAAAAAAAGTAAAGAGAAAGGCAATGGTTTTCGTGTTTAAATGCAGATTAAATCCTGATTTATTCCCAAGCCAATGTGAATCATTACCCCCAAAATGAAAAGAAAATGCTTTGTAAACCATGCATTTGTATACAAAAGAAAAAAAAAAAACAATACACAGAATCTAAATTCCCATCGAAATCTCAAGAAAGGTTCTCAATCAGTGACAAGCTGTCTGGTATTCTATCGGTTTCTCTCTAAGCCATCTATTTCCCATGTGTCTGTTGAATTGATTTATCAAATCCTGCTTCATCAGTAGCTTAAACCATTTCATTCTCATCATGAAAACTGCTTGTTTATCACACTATAAATATGGACGGACAAACTTTATCTCCTTTTCGTCAAGTGGGGGGGGGGAGATTGCTTCATGCTTGTTTTATGATTGGTTGGGGTTTAATGTCAGCAACAACCCAAAGTCGTATGCCTGCATGGAGCGTTTATTTTAAATGCAATAGTCTTTTCAAGGGGGAGGGGGGGGACTGAAAGAGGTCAACACGATATGCAGGTCATTAGGCTCACCCTCCACTTTTTCACTGGTCGTGCTCACTGACGACTTGAACGGATGTCGGAGGCTTGGCACTGATAACATGGCTTGGTGTAGGGTCATCATTCAAGAGATGAACGGCCTGTCGAATGTAACTTTCTGCAGGTTTGAACCATTCGATTTCAAGGTCGTCCATGATATCACCCAGCCTTGTCCCACTCGCCACGATGATTCTACTCAAAGAAGGAATCATGCTATCCCTGGATTCCAATCGAGGTCGGATCTCGACCTTGACTCGTTCAACATCATAAATACTCACAAAGAACGACTTGATGTAATCATAGTATCCTTGCTCGCTATCGTACAGCTGCTGGAGATCGATAACCAGCTCCGTATGGACCTTGTCGTTGCCTCTACTGGCAAAAAGAGAGTTTTCGAGTGTCAGCTCTTGGTGTTGCTTGATCCAGTCCAAAATCTCTTGTCGCTTTCCGTAAAAGATCCAACGGGTTGTATTTCCGGTACTTGAAACCGTAATTTTTGTGGATAAAAGTGGTGGCGAAATGACTTGACCCACTTGTCCTGGAATAGGATCTAGACATGGTTTGAGCATTGTAAATAGAAACTCTGTTTTATCTTTTTCACTACGAACCCATTTCATAACCGTAAATTAGTGACATTTTAAAAAAAAAAATTCTGAGAAAAAGAAACAAAAGAAACAAAAGAAGCTGTAGAAAAAAAAAAAAAAAGAGGACATCATTTGAAACAAAATACGATGGGTTGATATGTGACTTGAAATATTTCTTTTTTAAGCAACCCTACTATGAAAGCCTACAACTCATCTTTCCTTCTTTCATCCACGTATGTTTGACTCTTTCACTTGCACTTTTGTTAAGCAAAAATGTTGTACAACTGAGCAAAGGTAGAAAAAAAACCCCGCCTGCAACTTGGGTTGCTCATTCCTTTGTCTTTTTTTTTTTTGGGTGGAAAATTTTGAAGATGCCGACTTTTTGTTATGACGAAAATCCATTATAGGCTATATGGCTTTGTAAGAAAAGAATAAATTCTGAGCCTTTGAAATACAACAGATAGAATATGAACTTGCTTTTAACAGACACTTTTTCAATAAATATACACTTTCCTATAGACTTGTTGACATGGACAATAGGTGTCATAGCTTTCAATTCAGCAAAGTTGCCTATTAGCAGCCAAGACGATAGTTGAATGATTTTAAATCTTTCATCATGTTATTTGCAATATCAATTATAAAACCAGAATTCTTTTTTTTTGGAGCTTGTAATGACATTTTTAAGCTTTAGCATAATGCCTATTATCTAAAACATTTCGATGACATCTTTATTTTTTATCTTTGCTTGTGTTTGTTTTTACAATTCTTTAGAGAATGATGTGAGACCATCAGAACCAAAGCAGGACATGGGGTGATACTAATCCAGAGAAAAAAGCGATCCAAAGTATCAAAGGATTCATCATCATCGGAACCTGAGAGGACCGTAAAGTAAAGGGTATCATAGCCACTGAGTTGCGTTGATCATAAAAGTACCTGACAAAGCCCCAGTGACCAAGCATCACAAGAGGGATCCATGGAGACATCTTGATCCAGAAGACGTCAAAGAACGAATAAAAGCCCGAGACAAAGAGACGAACTCTTGGTGAAGCCAATAGACAGAGTGTTAGCAGACAACAGTTGATGAGGACGAGCCTGTGGATCTCATCATGTCTTGAAACATTGGACAGGACATAGTGCTTGATCCACTGTAGGTGGGTCGACAGCAAAAGGTGGGATGGCATGTCATTTCTTGCCAGTTTTCTTGGGAGAGACCACCTGAACTATCGGATACACGAATGTGGCAAGAGAGAGAGAGAGTGAAAAAGGGGAGATTTGAACCAAGTCAGAAGGCGTCCATAGCCAAGAGAGAAGCCAACGTTTGTTGCAACAGGTTGAGAAAATAAAGATCGAGAGGGAATCGAACGAGCATAGTCCAAGGGAAGGGGAGTCTTATTCACTTGATCTCGATGTGAAAACAGAGGAGTCCGGCTTGAGTCTAACAGGAATGAATCAAAGAATCTTTATTGATACCGTCGGGTTATCATAAAGATGAGCACATGCCGCACGCACTGTCTTGAGAGAGAGTAGCAAGATGCTCACACAGAAAAGTGTTTGGGTTCATCCATGCGATAAGAGTCTCGGTAGGAGACTCAGTCAAGAGGCATAGGAGCCGTGCCATTTGCTGCTACATCCTGTGGATAGAGTATAAGCAGTGGTAGTTTGAAAATGACTGAGCGAAAAAGAAGAGGGATCTTTTAAAATGTTTGTTGATGTCACTCTTCCATCTCTTTGAATACACTTTCAAAAAGATGCTAAACACCATTTCCAGTCTCAATCAAGTCGAAACAAGGAGGTCGAAATTGATTGGTTGTATTGAGTTACCGCTTGAGTCCCCATTTGAAGTGAAAATACATCCACAGTTCAGTCACATATTTTTTTTTTTTCAACACCACCGATGGGTAAAGCAGCAAGATCAAAACTGAAATCAAGACCGGGTGAAACACCTTCTCGCCAGAGAAAATCAGCAGCCATAAATAAAGATGTCTCTGCAACTGAAGTGAATGATCTTGATAACAAGCAGTTTGAATTAGCTAAAAAAGAAGTCAAAAAGAAGCAACGACATGAGGCATGGCTTGAAAGTGAGTGAGGAGAGGGGGGGGGGAAAGAGAGAAGAAAAGTTGACATATGTTCTTTATGAAATATAGAACTCGATCATTCCTACGCAGTAAAGAAACAACAAAGGAAAAAAGAGATCAAAATTCAAAATAATCTTGGCATGGATTTAAGCGGTATTGGCGATATCTTGGATACCATCAAATTCAAGTCGAAGCCTGCGGTGACAGCGATGAGTACAGAAGAAGAGAAAAAGGAAAGCATCATACCGACGAATAAGATCAAATCAAAAAAGGCAAAGAAACAAGCAGAGTAAGTGTTGGATTCTGGTGCATGACACACTGGACTAAAACAGGTTGATAGAATGCAAGAAATCCTTCGAATGCAAAAATTGATGCAGTTTGGAGAGTTCAAACAGAATCCGTTATCCACCATTCGTCAACATGTTCAAAATACGTTTTGTCAATAATCCTTGTTGATTTACCATTTTTAGATGTTTTCAAAAACATCCATCGCACTGAAATAAAAAAGGAGCACAGGTTTTTTTTTTTTTTTTTTCTTTATTTTTGTTATAAAAAGATGATGATGCCACCTCCTCCACTACCCGATCTTGTTCAACAGATGAATCTACAGAGATACAATGATTTGAGGTTTAGAGCGTATTGTTGTGGATGCATCCATAGCTCGATCAACCATCCCATCATTTATTTCTTGTGGGCTGTAAACCAAGCAAATCCCTTTGTTGCCAATCGCTTTAACCCTTCTTCTTTTTAGGTCTTGAGCTTTTATTTTGCCATCTTGGCCTTCTTACAAAAGAGTCGTAGGTGATGGATGGAGAGAATGAGATCTGAACTAATCTGTTCACAGCCTTTTATTCCTATCTTCAAATGATTCCACTGGTTGCCTTTGGTGCCATCAACTTGCTGTTTGGTGTCGTCAATTTATTCTGTCTGGCTTTATTTCTATTCAGGGTACCTTGTTTTTATTTTGTTTGATTCACAAAGCAATCATCTCACACACGTTTTACAGCCTCGAATCGATGTCAGGATCATTGGGATGTATCAATCCAGAATGACCGTGTTCGCCATCACAGCCAATGCGATTGCTGTACTGGTCGTGACCTTGGTGAACTTTATCTTCTTTGCCTCAGATCAAGCTGGGTTTTACAATTGGTGTATCAGTGCTTCGACAAGCTACATGGCCGATGTTTATCATCAAAGCAACAATGCGACAGAGGCACCACCGATTCCACTAGAAAGTAAGGAAGACTATTACAACTGTCAACGGTTATTCAAAGACGAACTA
Organism: Rhizopus delemar RA 99-880; assembly: GCF_000149305.1. Classification (NCBI taxonomy): domain Eukaryota; kingdom Fungi; phylum Mucoromycota; class Mucoromycetes; order Mucorales; family Rhizopodaceae; genus Rhizopus; species Rhizopus delemar. The sequence continues at coordinate 1,116,900 of NW_027137829.1, forward strand.
AAATGGTCCTTTGTATGCTTTGCTGTCATGACTGTTGTTTATGTAAGACAAATGATAGGATACGCTCTTTGTGTTCACTCTTTATAGATCCACTGGATCCTTATTATCGCAGCAAGAGCAACCTATCAATACTTTAATCCGGTAGACATGCCACCCCAGCCCATGCTTCCTGCTGCAGAGTATGGTAATATGGCGCCGGCTTCAAAGGGATTCAAAGGACTCTACAGGAATATGAAGCCATCCAAAGGTCTGATGGAAGCTCTCTTGACTCACAAGCAATACTCATCCTACAAAGAAAGAAGTCAATCAGATGAAACTACAGTGAAAGAAAAGGAAAATGCTAAGGGGTGATCTAGTGAACAGACTGGATAATGATGTTCACCCCTATCCGCTGTGAACAACGTACGCTCTTTCAGACAATGTGTAAATAAAATAAAACCCCTTTTGGGGCCCTTCAAAAAATATCGGTTGATCTGACCATGCAACCGTTCTTTGTGTTGATGATAAACAGAGTGGATGAATCGTTTGAAAGAAAAAGGGGATGCTATGCTTGGTTTGAACCGAAAGCATCCACTGTGCCTATTTTGATGCTCATGAACAAGCGTCTTTTTATCTATGCTTCTTGTTTCAACCAGGCTCGATGTACAAAGCAAGTCACTGTGGACTTTATTGCTTGTACGCTTTCCAGATTTGGAGAAGGGTGCCTAAAAAGGAAATGGAAGGGCAGGTTTCAACTTTAGCCGGTCTATTTGCACTACATTTACCACAGACCCAGTAAAAACTCATCTGTGGCCACGCCTTCATTCATCTCGTGCACGTGTGAATGAAGACGGTTCACGACTTGAATGGATAGGATCAGTGTAGATCTGTGAGAGTTTGAACATGAATCCCCCCTTGCTTATCCCTCACTTTTTAAAACAGTAGAGTGAGGAGAGCAAAATGAATGCAACACCTCCATTTTAATTTGATGGAATATACAAAAGTAGGTGTTTTCTATAAGGAGACTAGCGGATAAAGTATTTAACCATTCAGACTCAATTGTTTTTCTCAAATGGTGTTTATTCGACAAGTGTCATTCTATCATCATCCATCATGAAGTTAAAAAACAAATCTGGTAGGGGTAGTGTACATGATGAAAGCAGACGGGTGAGTGAGAAGCAAGTATGGACACTAGACTGTCCATGGATAGAGAGTACTTGAATACAGTGTTCACTGCATCCATGCATGTCATACATACAACTAGACTCTTCATTCTTGCTTGAATCCTTATTTTCTGTTTTCATTTTGTGAATAAGACAATACTTTCGATGAAACCAATGGATCCTCTTCAGACATGAACTGTGTAACAAACCCTGAAGTGAATTTACCAGGTGAATGTCGTCCTTGGTCTACTGTTTTGTGTGACATGTTGTAGAACATTGTCATCCATCATTCGTCAACGTGCATCGATCGTCGCAAGCTGGCTGGCTGAATCAAAAAAGACTTTTATCTGTCTTGTTCCTTTTTTTTTATTATTCTCAATGTTCTTTTAGAAAAAAAGAGGAGGGGTGCACCCTCATGCTGACTTGTATATAAATCATTTCATTTTTCTATCTTTTTTGATTTCTTTACTACTTTATGAAAGGACTTTTGATCACCGTTCTTACTTTGACTGCCGCCTCTTCTACTGTCTTGGCTGGTTCCCAACATCCATTTTCTTCTCGACCAGCCGATCCCGAAGGTCAATTCCCTCGTCTCGGAGCCTGTCCTGATCCACATGCCTGTATTTTCCCTCCTGACGTGTAAGTTTGAACTCAAGCCCCCATCTTTTTCAATGACCACTCACTTTTTGCTAGATCCACTTTTCTTCCTGGCGCCTATTTTGATTTGAGAGTTGAACTTCATGCGTATGACAAGGATACGTCCAAACCGACTCCTAAACCTTACGATCAATTCAAGACGACGATTCGTAAAGACAAGGGCAAGTGGGTGGATGTCAACCGATTCTTCAAGGTCCAATCTCAACCTGTCATCGAACACTGGAAGTTCAATTGGACGGATTCCATCGAAAAACACTATGCTTCGGCACTCCAGAACGGACAGAGACCGATTCAAGTGGCTGTCGCCGCACGCGCTTGGAGAAAGCTAAAGTTGACTGAGCCTGGTCTCTATGAAATCAAAGTGCAGTATGGGTCCAAGAAATCCTATACGGTTCAATATCACGTTGTCGAGGTAGATCCAAGCACATATCCTAAACAAATCATTCACACCTTTTCTTTAGCCTAAAAAACCCAAGAAAAAAGCAAAGAACGTCATCTTGTTCATTTCGGATGGTACCAACGTCGGGGTAAGTCTACGATGGTTCACTTTTAAAAACGACTCACCCTGTCCACAGATGATCACTGCTGCTCGTGCTCTTGCCCGAAAACATACCTCTGGCAAGTATCACAGTTTGCTTTCCTTTGAGGACTTTGATAACCTCGGCCATGTCATCACCAACTCGGTCGACAGTCTCCTGACCGATTCGGCCAATTCCGCCTCATCTTATGCCACCGGCCACAAGAGTTCCGTGAACGCCTTGGGTGTCTATGCGGACTCGTCCAGTGACCCATTCGATGACCCCAAGGTGGAGTTGATCACCGAACTCATCCGTCGTCGTCAACCCAAGAAGGCGATCGGGATCGTCTCTACAGCTTATGGACAAGTAAGTCGTCCGGATCCGATCCACCTTGACTGATTGTTTTTTTTAGGACGCCACTCCTTCTGCCTTCATCTCTCATACACGTCAAAGAAGCCAATCGGCCGAAATCACCGATCAACTCCTTCATGGGGTTCACAACTGGACCCAGGCGGGTAAGTGACCGATCGATTCCGCTTTTTGTGCTGACATGCTTCCTAGTCCTCCCTGATGTCTGGTTGACCGGAGGTGCAGAATACTTCAACGCGCCCAAGAGTTTGAAAGGAAAGGATTATTACAAGGCCTTTCAAAAAGCGGGCTATCATCTTGTGCACGACAAGAAAGAACTGCTGAAGAACAAAAAGAAGGATGAGAAATTGATGGGTATCTTTCGAAAGGGAAACCTGGATGTGTAAGTGCCATAGACAAGTCTGTCATCTTTTACTAACGCTTTTGAACAGTTGGTTTGAAAGAAACCTGTATGTGAACAACACCGTGGGTAACAAGGCCCATCCTGATCTCAGTGGTCAAGATGCCTTGGGATCCGATCAACCCGGTCTGGCCGATATGACCCTGGCCGCCTTGGAAGTATTGAAAAAGCGAGGGGGTCAGCATGGGTTCTTTATGATGTCCGAAGCGGCTTCGGTCGACAAACAGGTAGGCTGATTTGGTTAGCAGGTGGGACAGCGACTCATCCATTTCACAGTTACATACCTTTGATTTCCCCCGTGCCTGGGCTGAACTCATCGAACTGGACGTGACGATCCAAAAGACAATCCAGTGGCTGAAGGTAAATGCAGATCTCGGTAAACCTGTCTGGCTGACATCGTATGTGACATAGAAACACGGTGAATATGAAGATACCCTCATCCTCGTCACGGCCGATCACGCTCACTCGTTTGACGTGTGGGGCACGGTCGATCAGGCTCACATCCGTACCCATGCCGCCAAGGAGGACATGCGGAACTCGATCGGTGTGTATGCTCAAGCAGGTTTTCCTGGTTACTTTGATCACAACCAGGATGGCTTCCCTGACAACTTTGTAAGTCGATCCTCTCTATTCTCTGCGCTTGCTCATGTTCTCTTTTAGTCTCCAAAAATCACCTTGGCCGCCGGTACGTCCAATGGACCGGATCATTTCGAAGCTTGGCAGACCACCCAAAAGGGACCTCGTCAACCCACAGTGTCGGATGAACACGGTCATTATGTTGCCAACCCGAACGATGCGGCAGGAAAGAATGGAGGTAAGATGCCAATGGGGGTGCAATAAGAGACTGATCTGTTTTACTCTAGCGGGTCTTCCATGGAGCGGCAATCTTCCTCACGATCAAGACCAAGGCGTTCACTCGATGAGTGATGTCTTTATCTATTCACATGGTAAAAGCACACACACATCGACGCTTTATCTAGATACTGACAATCTCCTTTTAGGTCCTGGCTCTGACCTCTTTAAAAAGACATTTGAAAATTGGGACTTGTTCTTCAAAATGACGGAAGCCATGGATCTCCAAAGACCTTCCAAAGAAGAATAGATCCCTCTTTTATGAACACTGTTTACAGTAATTTACGTTTGAAAATAGAATATTTAATTTTGACAAGAGAAAATTTATAAAATACACTTTTTTTTCGGCGCTTTTTTTTTTCGGCTTGATTTTGTAACTTGTTGCGAAACAGCGATCAATTCAAAGGCTGATATACAACCCAAGATACTCAGATGAATGTCTACTGCTTCCACATCTTTTTTTGCATGCTCACCTTTCTTGGACCATGCCATGGGACGTACCATGTTTTCTTGAACCTGATTTCGTCCACAAAAATGCATTCTCTCTTGTAAAAGATATCATCGTTCATTGCATACATATCTTCAATACATTGTCTACGATGTTCAAGTGTATCATCAGAATTTCGGTTTACAAACCTTGCTTGTGTACGAGTTAAAGTGAATTTCAACTTTTCAGTAATCCGACGATATACAGTGGATTCATTAATTGTTCAGTCATGAAAAGCCTCACAAAGGGATTCTATAGCATCTTTCACAATGCAAGTACGATGCTTTTCAACCAATTCATTTAAATATTGTAAGTGTTCCTCTGTCAGTTTTACGTTATTTGTTTACGCTTAACTTTGGAAACTGGTTTGTAACCAGGTAAGATGGTTCCTCCATTTTTTTCCATTGATCATTGAACTTATAAGCAGCTTTAGAATCCTTAAAACTTTTGTTCTGCAACAGAGAAATAAATTGAGCAACATATTTTGGCTTATACTGGGTTAGTGTCCAAATCATATTAGGTAAAGGCGTTACTTTTAAATCAATTTTTTCCACCGCCACTGCTGTATTAAAATGATCATCTTCATCCTCGGACGAACTATCATCTGAAATGCCTTCCATCTGATACAACGAGTTGGTAGCTGTTCCATCTTGTTTTGTCTGATACCCAGGTTCTTCATTACAAGCAAATTCACCAGAAGGTAGGTAATGGTAGAATTTAACTGTGCTGATCATGACAAGTAAAAATAAATAGGTTAAGTTTATAAAAAATACAGTAGAATGTTTAAGAATGAGCAGAGTATTTATATCTTCAAGAAAATATCAAAGCCAAAAAGCCAAGGCTGGTTACAAATTTCAGACACCCATTCTAAGCAAAGCAGTATTGGGAAACATGGTTGCTCCTAACTCACAATTTGGAAAAGCTCTTTGGAAAAATAGGCGTTGCTGACTGTGTTAAAAAAAAATGCTCTGAAAAAAAATTCTATTGGCCAGAAAAAATTTCTCTTGCCACTAACGCAAATCACTGCAAAGTAGAATGCATCTTTTTTTTTCTTTTCGCTCATATAAAAAAAATGAATGTAAATAATAAATCATCTGTAAGTAATCCAAGTAAAATACGTATTCTGGTTATAAAAGTTTCCTTAATAAAAAATACATAGACAAGATTACCACCTGAAGTCAACAGAGTCTTGTTTGTTAGGTAAACAAGCATTTCATCTTTTGATTCTTGTTATTGATGATTTGAATAGAAATCTGCCTTTCAAAATCACAACCGAGGAAATGTATGAAGTGTTTGGAAAATATGGCCCTATTCGACAAATCAGAGTGTAATAATGCGTACGATGTTTTGTGAAATGAAGAACTGTGTATAACTCATTCCATATTTGTCTATAGTGGCAATGCAACAGATACAAGAGGAACAGCATTTGTAGTCTATGAAGATATCTATGACGCGAAAAATGCATGTGAACACCTTCAAGGTTTCAATATCCTTGGTCGTTATTTGATTGTTCTTTATTATCAACAAAATAAGGTGACAAAGAAGATGAATATACAAAAGAAGGAAGAAGAGATTAAAGAAATGAAAGCGTAAGTGGTCATCGTAAACCGAAAAAGACAGTTGGCTTACTTTTTTTTAAATTAGTCGCTATGGCGTAGATGATTAAAGGCAATGTTGCATACTGTATCCATTTCAATGTGGAAAATAAAGTGTTTTTTTTTTTTGGCCTTTTTGATACAACCCTTGCTTTTTCTTGTTTGTAAAGAAACCAAAGAGTGCATTCCACGAGCTCATTTAAAATAAACGTGTCAGCAGAAGGGGAGCCTCATTTGTCTCTCCAAAAATCAAAACATGAATCTCGTTCTTTCTGAGCCTCAGTATGTCAACCTTGTATTTTCTTCATTTTGTCCCTTGAAGCACCTGTACAACTTGAGCGGTACTTCTTCTGATCAAGGTACTCTAAATACTGTTGGAGTGATTGATGCTTTATGAAAAGTCCAAGTCTAGACACTCCAACGATAACCACAGATTGATGCTATGCATGTTCTATCAAAGTCAGTCACACAGACGCAAGGCATCTTTTTCTTGCTAGCTTCTTTCGATCCAAACATGATGTGTTTATAAAAGAGGTGTCCTGTTTTACTTTTCGCTACTTTTCGTCCTTGTTTTTCTCTTTTCTTTTACAATCTTGTCTGCTTTGGCAAGCATAAAAAGGTTCTATTGACAATTTTTTTTTTGTTTCATTCCAATCAACTTGCTATAACTCTTAATGTCACTGTTCTTCCAAAACGTAGAATCCGTTCAACACAGTCTCCTTCATCTTGATTCTATCTTTTTATTGCATCTTTTTTTAAACTTGATTCCTCTTTCTATAAAGACCAAAAGAGATAAATCACGTTCAAGAAAGAAATCCTCATATGGTATTCCATTTTGGCATACAGTGAACCATACTTTCAATCTCCTCTCTGAAAAAGCAAGGATTGTAAAGCATCTTGATACTTGTCAATTGGGGATATAGGCATGTATATCTAATCTTATTTATAGATACAATCCTATCGTTTGATATAGATTTGAATGCTAAGTGAGCTTAATAGGATGATTAAACATGTGTAGCTTATTGAGCTACTTTGTCATCTATCTTTTTTTTTTGGAGACCATTCAGGTCTACAGTGAAACCAACGCGCGATAAGAATGAGGAATAAAAGTTTCGTTATAAGAATGGTATAAAATAGAAACTGATCTTTAAGACACATTGTAGATATAATCTTTATAAAAGAAAGGGTAAAGGATGCATAGGTGAGAGTAAACAATACAGCATCATGAGGAATGTTAGTATCAGTTCTATGAACAAAGAAACAAAAGCTTATTATAGAAATGGCCCAATGTAAATACAATACGATGGACCTTCCAAATACAGAATGCGCAAGCCAGCCTTTAAAGCATCGATCCCAGCCCAAAAAAAGTCCCGATTATTCTGTATCTCAAGATAAAGAGATAATAATTAAGTCTCTTTAAAAGAAAATATATAAATATACACAAAGAACATATTAAATAAAGGAACATCTTTTATTTAAAAAAGCTCTATAACTTCTGACTTGATTGGTTTTCACTACCTTGGAAAGATCACAGAAACTTGTTTTGGTCTTTATTTTAATATAAAAACAACCCCTATAATCTGTGAGGGAACGTGATGGATCATTCTTTACCCTCGGATTGAATGAAACCAATCGAACACATTCATTTCTTTATTATCAAGAATCGTATCCTAAGCTTGTCAAAGTCTTGTTAAAGCCATCATCAGTCCTGTTTGAAATACAAAAGGAAGCAAATTACAATTCAAAGAAAAGATAGGTTAAAAAGACAAATTATGCTCTCTATGACGTTAAAAAATGTTGTCAGTGAATTTCAACAGATTGAATTGACATGCTGTATTCTTGGCAAGCAAAATTTGAGTACAAAGTGACCCATTTTCTTATCTTTACAAACTGAGCCTTTAATTACTCTGGACCTTTATTTGCCTGTGTAAAAAAAAAAAAAAAAAAGAACAATTCTTTAGAAAATTAAAAAAAGTAGCTTTTATAAATTGAATTTTTATTAATTATCAAAGTTACTTTATATCAAGTACCTTTAATTTTAGGATGAGGCAAAATTTCAATCACAAGTCGATTCCTACTTTTTTTAATGACTGGATCGTGTGGTCTTGAATCCTATTCAATCTTTGTTTATATTGTTATTTTTAATTAGCCTCAAAAGAGTAACACAATCAATCAAGTTTTTTATGCAAGCCTTTTATAGATAAAACTAATTAGCATCTAATGGTTTCTCCCTCTCAAAATTCATTGTTAATTTACCCTTTTTTTTATAATTTATTTTTTACATAAAAATACTATTAAAAAAGAAATACTAATTTACTTTTGGCTTTATTATTTATTTGTCTGAATGGGTATTCCATGAGGGTTACACAAGGAAGCTGACTCCTTTTTTTAATTATTATTATTCCTTTCATTTAAAGTATGTTGTATAAGATTTATGAATCTAAGATAAGAAAAGGTCAAAGAAAAGTCTTGTTTTGGTTTTGCATATACTTGAAAGTGAATAGAAAGGGTATATAAATGTTTAGTATTTCATATGAAAATCATGCAGATAAAGAAAAGAGTTGTACAAACAAGCTAAAAAAAAAAGTAATACAATACGGCTGATAAATTTTGTCCATTTTGAAAAAATAAATGACGCTAGCTGAAAAAAGATTGGCCCCTGTATCTTTCCTTTTGAATATGCTTCCGACACGCACATTTGTTCCCTCTAGTATTGCTTTGCCCTAGACCAGTTGATGGCCTGTTACATATTCTATCCTCCATGAATTAAATCAACTACAACACTATACAGCCATCACATGCAAGACACCCCATGGACAAAAACTAATTGAATGGCTGAAACAATTTAACTAACTTCGTATGTCTCTCTATGCATCACACCTCCAAACGGATTGATCTGGTCCGGGCGGACACTTACTTGTTTTATTTTTTAGCGCTCAATTGGACCTTTAATAAAAGATAACGTTTAAACAAAAAAGATTGGCAGTTTATTGCGGAATTTTTTTTTTCAAAAAATTTGTCTTTTAAAAGAATTCAATTCTTTGGTTTCTTTATTAGATTGTCATTTACGTACAACTGAAGCTAGTAACTTGGATTTGCAACAATTGATGTAGTATTTGAAGATACACTCCCTTTTCCCCTTTTGTGCTCACTTAGGGGTATTCAAACATATAAAAACTTATTTCATTTCACTTTCTCTTACTTTCTCTCATTAACAATGATGGATCACTCCAACTATAAAGCCAGTTTCAAATTGTCAAAAAATAAATGTTTAAAATTCTTCTGTGATACGCCAGCTTCTAAGTGGTCTAAAGAATTTTCGTAAGCATTTTAAAGAAAGTTTTAGTACGGATCCTGCAGCAGTGTATAAGTCGACTCTGCAAAAAGTAAAAGTACACTCAAAAGGCATCCCTGAGCCTATTTTACTGGAGATAGACGCGCAACTGCACAAGCTCAAAAGCACAACCTCAAGCCCAGCCCTTGAGCCATCTCCGGTATATTTATTCATACAAAAATGATCTTTTTTCAAAATTTTCTCACCACATACTTTAGACAACTATCAGTATCGGCAACTACTATGCGCATCAGGGAGAAGGTGATTTAATAGTAAGCAACAGCTCAGAAGAGCTTCATAAGAAGAAGATGAAAGTAAGAATAATATTATATACTTATCTTTCGACAAAAAGAAAAAAAGCTTTCTAGACCTCCTAACGTATTATCTACCTTAAATTCATCATAACGAGCAGGAAGAAAGAGATCCTGATTTTTATGAGAAATTGGTCTCTGTTCTTGTTGATGCAGAGGCGGATAAAAGCTTTCATAAGTATAGGTACACATCAAAGAAAGAAGTCAAATTTACTTCTTGTACTAATTTGTAGTTGTTCAAGCCCCAAAAAAATGGAGTACTTAAGCTCACAAACAAACCAAAGCCAAGATTTCCTATGAGCACCAGTATTCCCAACTAAAGAGCTTCATTGAGGCATTACTGTATACAATAGTCGCTCTATTGAAGGGTGGCCAAAATTTTTGGAATATCCATCCTTAAATCGAAATTTGTGGTAGCTAAAAAATGGAAATCACTTAATATGTATTGTAGCTACATTATAGACATGTTTGCACAAAATGCTTCCACAAAGGGGCACTGTCGGCTGGTATAGATTTGGTAATTGTATAACGACATTAACAAATCAAAACTTGCTTAAGACTTGATCGAATTTGCTAGAAGGATAATATACGAGTCATAGACTCAAAATGATTTTGAGGAGAGTAAATATACGATATAACAGAAGTTGTTTTCTTTCTTTAAATTCTATAATAAACGTGTGCGCCTTTCTATTTTTCAAAAAATTGAGCTTTTGGATCAAAATACTACTAGCCAGCTTAATCAACAGAATTAGGTGAATGGGCTATGAAGAAATTCAATTTAGATTAACCACTTGCCCAACAGACTATATCAAACATTCTCAAAAATGCTGAAACGTTATATAGTAATATTAATGTTGTCAAAAATGGTAAAAGTCTAAAAACAACATGCTATCCTCAATTTAATGATAAAGTTGTAAAGTTTATTGCAGACATGAACAATAATAATCTGCCAGTCAATCGAGACTTAATCCTTCGATATGTAAGACCTATTGCTTGAGTGAAGTATAGAATCCCTGAAAATGAAATTTCATTTTCTTCTGGATGACTCGCCAAACTTTTTAAGTGAATTGGAGTAAAATGCAGGTCAATGCATGGTGAAAGTGTCTCGCTAGATATCACTTCTGAAAACATTCAGAGCGAATTGAGGAAGATAGAAGAACTTCTTGGGCCATATGATCCTATAGATATCATGAACTTTGATGAAACAGGCTTATATTACCAGCAACCACCAAGAAGAACCATATGTTCCGAGTTGCTTGATGGCCTAAAAAGAAGTAAAACTCGTCTGACAGTTGGATTGCTCTAACTCGGATGGGACTTACAAAGAGCAACACAAGAGCCCCGAATGTTTTAAAGCAAGAACTAATTTGTTATCCATGACTGCAATTGGAAAAAAAAAAACATGAAGTTGAATACCATTATTCTATTAATGCTTGGATGACAACATACGTGAAAAAGTTAAATGTTGCCTTTGGAAGACAGAATCGAAAAATTGCTCTTCTTTTGGATAATGCATCCGTTCATAAAATAAGAATTCCGCTCAACAATATTAAATTGATATCTCTCCTAGCAAACACGACTAACAAGCTACAGGCTCTTGACGCAGGTAACCTATTATTTGTTGATAAAATGCTATATAAGCTGTCTTTTTGTTTTACAGTTTTCTCATTAATATTTTGTATACACAGGAATTATTGACAACTTTAAAGCACACTTCCGAGCCCAGCAGTACGACCGTGCTTTACGTCTGTATATCAGTAGAAAGTTGGATAATCTGAATGCTTACAAAATGGATCAAGCTCAGGCTATGTTTTTTCTAGCTAGTGCATGGCTTAAAGTAAAATTAGAAACAATAAATGGAATGCTCCCAGGTCTCCCCAGGAACTTTGACAACAAAGTTACTGATGTTAGCCATTTGAAACTTAAAGCAGATGAAAGCGAGATGATAATATGTTATACAACAAGCACTACTAATAATGAAGAAACGGCAGAAGGCAACATAGATGAAACAGAAGAAAATGATAATACAGAGCAAGATGAGCAGCGTGTCGATATAGTAGAGTGTAAAAAACGGTTGAGAGAAGCCTATGAAACTATTCTCATGTACGAAGTTCCTTTGGACGATCTTGGCCGTAAATTACATCGCCGAATTCGAATGAGATTGGCTGACTCTTGTGCTCTATTAAATAATTCAAAAGAGCAAACAGATCTTCGATCCTATTTTACAAACTAAAAAATTTATTGTTACGTGGGGACCTATACCATTCTTTTGAAATACACCCTTAAAGAGAGCGACTACTGTAGACTTCTACCAAATTGCTGGACAATATTGAAGACACTAGAAATCCGGCAGAGTACAAAACTGAATGTAGATTTGTGTAGAAAATATTTTCAGTGATGCAAGTACGAAAGCATTTTTATCTTCCAAAATCCATACTCATTTCAGATTACTAGGGCCAACGTAGTTAACAAGTTGCCTTCAATGGCACATTCTAAGGCGATATTTAACTACAAAATGCTTCATCCTTGCCTCGAAGCTACTGTTGACCTTCTGCACAATGCTTCCCACTCTGAACCCTACTACGTTCCAGGCGAAGAGCCTCTCGAGGCGATGATTCAACAGCTGGTTCTAGTAGGTTCAAAAGTGGACAGAAGAAAAGGGTACAATGCTGATGGCATAGTTCGACTACGCGCTTGTTATGACGTTGAAGTTCTCTTGCTGGGGACGGCTGGCCACTTCCAGAGCAAGGATACAAGGAAAATTTGCTTCGACAACAGCAAAGGAATGTTCGCTCTACTGGCAATGCTCAAAAGCATAGCCGATCGGTTTAGTCGTGCTTCGCCTGAGGCTTTTCAAAAGCTCAAGCTTTACTTTATTCAGGCCAGCGGTAAGAAAACAAGTAAAAAGGAAAAAAAGGAAATAACAAGCTGACCAAACCCTAAATATAGATGAGCACATTCGTCTTTGGTCGGCCCAGTATGCCAACAATGGCATCTACAAATTTGTTCTCGAGGACAAAGTTGAAGTAACAGAGGACAGAGAGCAGGTCCAACAATCGTCCGTCTCGTTGTTAGACTTTTTCTTTAATGTGAAGGTAATGATTTTCTAATAGTTTGAGCTATATAACAATACTTATATGAACAACCATATAGACTTGCTTAGCAATGACGTTTTCTGTGCTGCAACAACTTCAACAGGAGGATGAAGAAAATAACGAGGTTAACAGCCAAGAAGTCCTGCTTTCCGACCTCATTTGTCCTAAGGTTTTCCGTTTGACTTATAATAGTCATGGAAAGGGGTTCGGAAAGCAAACAATTGAATAAAAATGTATATATTATGTCTAATCTATAATTTTGAAAAGCATTTCAGTTCTCGAGATTTTCTTAGCATTATTTAACATTGAGTTGTATTAACAGTTTATTACTGTGTGCTCAGTCATTAAAATACAGTGCACTTGATGCAATAAAGCTGCTGTTAACAGCTTTGTTATTGATGTAGTCTAATTTACAGAAAATTTTTGTGTTGAACCGAAGTAGAGAGCCAAGACCGCTTTTGCCATTCTCATCATTGACGAAAACCGCTACATCAATCAGATATGTTTTAACGACGCAACCAGGAAGAAGTTTATAGTCGAACTACAACTGAACATCAGAGAATTCACAGGCGTTTATTGTCAACGAAATTCATATATTACTTATATTACTACTACTTTAGAACATTAACTATGTAAAAAAAAACAAAGATAAACTAAAATTGAATAATAGTATCACAATAATAAAAGGAAGCTTCTACAGTCAAGCAGTAAATATTGTACAGTGATTTATATATTTTATTGGGAAAAAGTTTTCAAATCTTGATCATGGCTACATTGGCACCTTGCGTAAGGAATCGTTCCTCATTTTCTTGTTTATCGTCTTGATAAGTCCAATAAGCTTATATAATAAACACGTAATCCCATAAGAGTGTTTCTTGAGTTCCAGGGCGATAGTGTAACCGCCAAATAAAAACGCTTCAAGACTTTTTTGTCCATATTTTGCTTTCTTGTCTTCTTGTTTGTACTAGTTTCAAACTCGGATTTTGTTAGTGATGCTATAGAATTTTGTAATTTTGATTATACCTTTTTCATGATTGAAAATTTGTTATAATGGGGAATCCGCTCGACCAACTAGCCAGTGACAGGACCTTTGTTGAAAAGGCCAATAGAGTTACTGGCTTTTGTCCAAACCCATAAGGCAAGGGAGCGCAAGGTTGAATCCCACGTCTGGCGCCGGAGTTTTACTCTTTTCATCTATACCTCACACAAAAGAGAGAGTATAGAGCCTTAAAAGAGCAACCCACCGGTATTAGGAATCTAATAAGTCTGTTGAAAGAATTACAGAGAGCATAGCCAGTCATTACAGCGAGGTTTTTTTTTTCTTTAAAAAAAAGTAAAAAACAGAAAAAAAAAAAATACGCGTCAGTTTTTTTCATATCCCCTTATTTTGACCTCTCAAATGACGAAAGCAAAAAATAAAAAGCCATACATCCACAAAAAAGGTCACATATGCCCTGAATAGTTTGTAATTTATTTGAAATACTTCTCGTTTTTTAATCTTAGAACTAGTAATGCTCATTTCATTTAGCCATATCAACTTCAGCAACTAGATTTTACTCATCCAATGTTACAGATTTTGAAAAGATGGAAGTCAGCGAAGATAATTTGTAGGAGGAGCTTAAAAAACTGGAGGATTCTACTTGTGTTCACTGGATAAAAAAGGGGTTCAGAGTTAAGAAAACTGAGAGCTCTTCATTGGGCCGTCATAAGACGATTTTGTGGAGTAAAAAACATGTGTGTCATCGTGGACCTGACACTTAGGTATCTAAGGCTAGAACGAACGATGACAGCGGTCGACCAATACAAAAAAATCCTAAGAAAATCGGCTGTAACACCATCATTACGGTGACATGTCGCATCTCTGATCCAAGTATTGTTGAGCTTACACGAAAAAATGACCATAATAATGTTCGCGGGTCCTACTCTAATTTACAATATATGTTAATTTCGGATACTTTGCGAGATAAGATCAAAAATTCCTTGTGCAAAGGGTTTTTGAGAAGAGGAGTAAGATTACGTCTTCTTCAAGAAATGGAGGAAGACTAACAGCAGCGGGACAAGATACTTCATTACGACGATGTTTATAACGTTTAGCTGACGGTAGCAAAGGATATGTTTCAGTTTGACAACAATAAGTTTGAATCACTTCAATTATGGAAGAGAAAACTCATCGACTGTAGTTATAAAGTTATTGATCACTCGCTAGATAATGTTTTCTTCTATGGGTTCATCTCTTTATGGCAAATGGATGTAGTGAAAGTTTCAAAGTGCTTTTCTTTGGACTCAACATTTGGAATATCATCAAGAAGTAATGAGGCCTTGTACAGTTTAGTTGTCAGGCATCCTGATACTGGAAAAGGGGTACCTGTAGGTTATTTACTCACCAATGACCAATCAGTAACACCTGTATTGGAATGGCTCAAATTTTTCAGAGGCCACTGCTATATGCAGCCTGAACAAATCACAATCGATTGTAGTATTCCTGAAGCAGATGCAATCAGAGTTACCTTTGGAGAAATTTGCCGTATACAATTGTGCTTTTTCCACGTTGCTCAATGTTGGAGTAGAAACTTGACAACAAAGGTCAAAAATCAGCCTGGTCAGCACAACAATATGAAAGTAATCAAAGGCAATATCATGAGTGAATTGCAATTAATCATATATGAAACTGTTCTCGAGAACGTGGTTGAAAAATATGTCAGTTTAGAGAAAAGTGGACTTCAATTTAACCAAAATTTGTCGAGAACTTGGAGGATAGATGGCTTGCTTTAGAAGGTTACAGAAAATGGTCTGCAGCATATGTAATTGAAGAGTATCGAAACATGTGCACCAATAATTACATCGAAAGCTGGCATAATCAGCTAAAGACAGTGTATCTCAAAAGAATTAAAAACAGACGTTTGGATCGTCTTGTCTTCATTCTAACGGATGATATTGAAAGCAATTTAAAGCTTGATGTTGAAAGAATTTGCTCTGAAGTAGGAAGGATGGGCCCTGAATTGAGAAGGAGAAGACAGCGAGAGGGGGTAGCTGATAGTTTTCCAGAGGATAGAATGATAGAAATGATCTCGAAGGATGACGATGCTCAATACAACGTCGAATCATTTAATCAAGAAAACATTCTATATGTTGTTAAAATCAATGAAGATGGAAAAATTGCCTCTTGCTCCTGTTGCTATTTCAAGTTTAACTCAGCCGTATGCAAGCATATGTATTTATTGAAAATACACATCAATGTTAAAGTTGAGATTCTTTCAAGAATGGAAAGCTTGCTCTCCCAAGCTTTTCTACTTCGGTTCAACACAAAAATTTTCTGTAAATTAGACTACATCAATAACAAAGCTGTTAACAGCAGCTTTATTGCATCAAGTGCACTGTATTTTAATGACTGAGCACACAGTAATAAACTGTTAATACAACTCAATGTTAAATAATGCTAAGAAAATCTCGAGAACTGAAATGCTTTTCAAAATTATAGATTAGACATAATATATACATTTTTATTCAATTGTTTGCTTTCCGAACCCCTTTCCATGACTATTATAAGTCAAACGGAAAACCTTAGGACAAATGAGGTCGGAAAGCAGGACTTCTTGGCTGTTAACCTCGTTATTTTCTTCATCCTCCTGTTGAAGTTGTTGCAGCACAGAAAACGTCATTGCTAAGCAAGTCTATATGGTTGTTCATATAAGTATTGTTATATAGCTCAAACTATTAGAAAATCATTACCTTCACATTAAAGAAAAAGTCTAACAACGAGACGGACGATTGTTGGACCTGCTCTCTGTCCTCTGTTACTTCAACTTTGTCCTCGAGAACAAATTTGTAGATGCCATTGTTGGCATACTGGGCCGACCAAAGACGAATGTGCTCATCTATATTTAGGGTTTGGTCAGCTTGTTATTTCCTTTTTTTCCTTTTTACTTGTTTTCTTACCGCTGGCCTGAATAAAGTAAAGCTTGAGCTTTTGAAAAGCCTCAGGCGAAGCACGACTAAACCGATCGGCTATGCTTTTGAGCATTGCCAGTAGAGCGAACATTCCTTTGCTGTTGTCGAAGCAAATTTTCCTTGTATCCTTGCTCTGGAAGTGGCCAGCCGTCCCCAGCAAGAGAACTTCAACGTCATAACAAGCGCGTAGTCGAACTATGCCATCAGCATTGTACCCTTTTCTTCTGTCCACTTTTGAACCTACTAGAACCAGCTGTTGAATCATCGCCTCGAGAGGCTCTTCGCCTGGAACGTAGTAGGGTTCAGAGTGGGAAGCATTGTGCAGAAGGTCAACAGTAGCTTCGAGGCAAGGATGAAGCATTTTGTAGTTAAATATCGCCTTAGAATGTGCCATTGAAGGCAACTTGTTAACTACGTTGGCCCTAGTAATCTGAAATGAGTATGGATTTTGGAAGATAAAAATGCTTTCGTACTTGCATCACTGAAAATATTTTCTACACAAATCTACATTCAGTTTTGTACTCTGCCGGATTTCTAGTGTCTTCAATATTGTCCAGCAATTTGGTAGAAGTCTACAGTAGTCGCTCTCTTTAAGGGTGTATTTCAAAAGAATGGTATAGGTCCCCACGTAACAATAAATTTTTTAGTTTGTAAAATAGGATCGAAGATCTGTTTGCTCTTTTGAATTATTTAATAGAGCACAAGAGTCAGCCAATCTCATTCGAATTCGGCGATGTAATTTACGGCCAAGATCGTCCAAAGGAACTTCGTACATGAGAATAGTTTCATAGGCTTCTCTCAACCGTTTTTTACACTCTACTATATCGACACGCTGCTCATCTTGCTCTGTATTATCATTTTCTTCTGTTTCATCTATGTTGCCTTCTGCCGTTTCTTCATTATTAGTAGTGCTTGTTGTATAACATATTATCATCTCGCTTTCATCTGCTTTAAGTTTCAAATGGCTAACATCAGTAACTTTGTTGTCAAAGTTCCTGGGGAGACCTGGGAGCATTCCATTTATTGTTTCTAATTTTACTTTAAGCCATGCACTAGCTAGAAAAAACATAGCCTGAGCTTGATCCATTTTGTAAGCATTCAGATTATCCAACTTTCTACTGATATACAGACGTAAAGCACGGTCGTACTGCTGGGCTCGGAAGTGTGCTTTAAAGTTGTCAATAATTCCTGTGTATACAAAATATTAATGAGAAAACTGTAAAACAAAAAGACAGCTTATATAGCATTTTATCAACAAATAATAGGTTACCTGCGTCAAGAGCCTGTAGCTTGTTAGTCGTGTTTGCTAGGAGAGATATCAATTTAATATTGTTGAGCGGAATTCTTATTTTATGAACGGATGCATTATCCAAAAGAAGAGCAATTTTTCGATTCTGTCTTCCAAAGGCAACATTTAACTTTTTCACGTATGTTGTCATCCAAGCATTAATAGAATAATGGTATTCAACTTCATGTTTTTTTTTTTCCAATTGCAGTCATGGATAACAAATTAGTTCTTGCTTTAAAACATTCGGGGCTCTTGTGTTGCTCTTTGTAAGTCCCATCCGAGTTAGAGCAATCCAACTGTCAGACGAGTTTTACTTCTTTTTAGGCCATCAAGCAACTCGGAACATATGGTTCTTCTTGGTGGTTGCTGGTAATATAAGCCTGTTTCATCAAAGTTCATGATATCTATAGGATCATATGGCCCAAGAAGTTCTTCTATCTTCCTCAATTCGCTCTGAATGTTTTCAGAAGTGATATCTAGCGAGACACTTTCACCATGCATTGACCTGCATTTTACTCCAATTCACTTAAAAAGTTTGGCGAGTCATCCAGAAGAAAATGAAATTTCATTTTCAGGGATTCTATACTTCACTCAAGCAATAGGTCTTACATATCGAAGGATTAAGTCTCGATTGACTGGCAGATTATTATTGTTCATGTCTGCAATAAACTTTACAACTTTATCATTAAATTGAGGATAGCATGTTGTTTTTAGACTTTTACCATTTTTGACAACATTAATATTACTATATAACGTTTCAGCATTTTTGAGAATGTTTGATATAGTCTGTTGGGCAAGTGGTTAATCTAAATTGAATTTCTTCATAGCCCATTCACCTAATTCTGTTGATTAAGCTGGCTAGTAGTATTTTGATCCAAAAGCTCAATTTTTTGAAAAATAGAAAGGCGCACACGTTTATTATAGAATTTAAAGAAAGAAAACAACTTCTGTTATATCGTATATTTACTCTCCTCAAAATCATTTTGAGTCTATGACTCGTATATTATCCTTCTAGCAAATTCGATCAAGTCTTAAGCAAGTTTTGATTTGTTAATGTCGTTATACAATTACCAAATCTATACCAGCCGACAGTGCCCCTTTGTGGAAGCATTTTGTGCAAACATGTCTATAATGTAGCTACAATACATATTAAGTGATTTCCATTTTTTAGCTACCACAAATTTCGATTTAAGGATGGATATTCCAAAAATTTTGGCCACCCTTCAATAGAGCGACTATTGTATACAGTAATGCCTCAATGAAGCTCTTTAGTTGGGAATACTGGTGCTCATAGGAAATCTTGGCTTTGGTTTGTTTGTGAGCTTAAGTACTCCATTTTTTTGGGGCTTGAACAACTACAAATTAGTACAAGAAGTAAATTTGACTTCTTTCTTTGATGTGTACCTATACTTATGAAAGCTTTTATCCGCCTCTGCATCAACAAGAACAGAGACCAATTTCTCATAAAAATCAGGATCTCTTTCTTCCTGCTCGTTATGATGAATTTAAGGTAGATAATACGTTAGGAGGTCTAGAAAGCTTTTTTTCTTTTTGTCGAAAGATAAGTATATAATATTATTCTTACTTTCATCTTCTTCTTATGAAGCTCTTCTGAGCTGTTGCTTACTATTAAATCACCTTCTCCCTGATGCGCATAGTAGTTGCCGATACTGATAGTTGTCTAAAGTATGTGGTGAGAAAATTTTGAAAAAAGATCATTTTTGTATGAATAAATATACCGGAGATGGCTCAAGGGCTGGGCTTGAGGTTGTGCTTTTGAGCTTGTGCAGTTGCGCGTCTATCTCCAGTAAAATAGGCTCAGGGATGCCTTTTGAGTGTACTTTTACTTTTTGCAGAGTCGACTTATACACTGCTGCAGGATCCGTACTAAAACTTTCTTTAAAATGCTTACGAAAATTCTTTAGACCACTTAGAAGCTGGCGTATCACAGAAGAATTTTAAACATTTATTTTTTGACAATTTGAAACTGGCTTTATAGTTGGAGTGATCCATCATTGTTAATGAGAGGAAGTACTTCTGTTTATCAGTCAATTTAGAACGTTATTTTCTCCTTTTTACCTTTTCTTTGTAGTTGAAAAAGAAAGAATTCTTGTAAAATAAACAAAAAATGGCACGACCGCTCAAGCAAAGTTATTTAAGGAGCTTTTTTTCCTTTTTTCTTTCTTTCTTTATCAAATCAAATACTCTTCACTTTAAAATTAATGTCTTGAATCCTCTTCTCTCTAAATGATGATGGTCTGAATGCTCTCTTATCAATCGCTCTGTTGCTTTTGATACTCCCATAATCTATCTTGCTACACTGTTCCTATGAAACCAAATGGCTAAAATTAAAATGGCTTAAAAAAGATAGTAATGATGAGACATTGAACTGACTAAATACATTTAGTTATTGATGCTACAAAACAAAGATCCTTTTTATCTCTTTGGTGCGCTTGTTCTCTATACAATGACTGATTCTCTTTGTAAGATATGTGCTGCATGTGTTTTATCTTGCCCCTTCTCCAAAGATATCTTTATACATCAAGAGCTCTTGGCCTGATAGTCTGATATCTTGAAGCGTTAGGTAGGTAAACAGTTCAAGTAGCAAACAGTTTGCAGCATTCATGCTGTAGCTTAGGGCTGACCGAATTGTTGCTTCTTGGCTTAGTGGATCCATTAGACCCGAAACAAACTATATGGAATAACATTCTATACCATTCCAGATGGGCAAACTCGCCGCATAACTTGAGCAGGAGAAACGATATGAGATTAGGGCGTCCTAGAGACATTAAAAAAAACACTTTGCTTTACATATTCTTACTGATCGGTCTATTTATCATCTTCAAGCCAATCGCTTTGGTTGATCAATGCTTGTTTATCTTAATCTATATCATCTTGTTCAATCACTTGTTACTCTCTAAAGCCACTTTTAAATAACAATCATTTTAAACATAACAAGCCCTTTATAGCTCGCATATATACAAATAAAACTTAAACTCGCAAGCGCGCCTAAAAAAAAACTTGCAACCCTTTACCCAGCTTCATATCTTCTCTTTCTCGATTTCTCTTTTACTTTAATGAATAGAAAAGTATTTTTTCTCCTCTTATAAAAAAAAAAAAAAGAAAGAGATCAACATAATAGTTTATTGGTAGCTCCTTGTATTTTGTTCAAAAATTATAGCTTTATTCTACTCTCTCTCATAACCTTTCTTGCTGTAATCTGGATAACAAAGGCTTTATATCATATGTAGTAATACGCTAGTCTGATGTACCGAGTTCCCAACCTGTTGTGGCAAGATATAAATAGTGCCTTCAAAAAATCAAGCTGTCGCCAGTATTCAATTGGGCTCACCAAAGACTTTATATTGAAAGAACCACCCTTGTTCTCCTAGCCAATCTCATCATTGCCATTCTCCTAAAAAAAATTCAATCATTACAAACTAAATAAACGGATACAATGTTTATTGTTGTCTTTAAGTCATAGAGGAGGGAAAATTCGCAAACTGGATCCATTCAAAGTCAGCCTACAGTTGAGACAAAAAGATGCTGATTGGACATAAAAAGCTGCAATTTGAAAGTTCACCTAACTTTGAATTTCCGTCACTGATTTTTGCAAAGCCGCATGCTGACGCCGGAAGCACTGTAAGAGTGTAAGGAATACAAATTGGCTATCTTTCCCTTCCCCCCTCTTTTCTTAATCAACCTTTGATAACTAAGGTAAACAACTCATCATGGATAGATGGATGGATTGGGATGAACAATGGAATAGAAAACTAAATCATTTTTTATATATTTTACACATTCACTTTTTCAACCTTTTTTTTTTTCAATTTTGAATTTCGACATTTTGGAAATTTGATAGAATGGCTCAAAGACTTACTTATCGTCGTCGTTGTTCTTACAACACCCGTTCCAACCGTGTCAAGGCTGTAAAGACCCCTGGTAAAGATCAGAACAAAAAGGGAAATGAAGAGAATGTTTAGAATTAATCATTTCTTAGGTGGCAACCTCGTCTACCACTACCAAAAGAAGCCCGTCAAGGCTCCCCGCTGTGGTGACTGTGGTGAGGCCCTCGCTGGTGTAAGTTGAATGAAAGGGATAGAGATGCAGAAAACTCAACTTTTTTGATGTATAGATCAAGGCTCTTCGTCCTCGTGAATTCGCTACTGTCTCCAAGACCAAGAAGACCGTCAGCCGTGCCTATGGTGGATCTCGTTGTGCTCACTGTGTTAGAAACCGTATTGTTCGTGCTTTCTTGATTGAAGAACAAAAGATTGTCAAGAAGGTCCTCAAGGGTCAATAAATTTCTGTTAATTTTTGATTAAAAAGGTTTAATCCGTTCATCTGTACAGTTTATTTCTTTCTATGTCTTCACCAGGAAGTTCTTTTTTTTTTAATTGAATGTTTTAGTTGAATATTCATTTCAACTCTAGTGCTTTGATAGTGCTGCATAATCCTTTTTTTGAAAAAAGAAAGATGACAATAGCCCTTTGACAGGATTCAATACATCTAAAAGGAGATATGATATGCGTCTGATTTATGCTACAGCATTCGTTACTGCTATCATACTTTTCGAAATGTGAAGGACACAGTTAGTTCTTATATAAATAGCTTTTCTCCCGTCGTAGAGGGGAACATAATTGAGTTTTACAGCAAAGAGGTTATTGTATTTCGAAAGAAATGTCTGAGGACAGCTTTTTCGTCAAGTTTATTAGACAAATACGGTGGGTTTGAAAGATTTTTCAAGTTCATAAATGAACATTTCTGAAAACTATTAAGAATCCTTGAAGACTATCTTCCTTTTCTCTTTCTTTAAAGTATGATAATAATTGGATAGATCAAAAAGTAGATGAACTATCAAATGCATTAAAGTATAAGCACACTGAAGAGGAGCAAAAAGCAAGGATCTCAGTCTCTGTTTACAGTGAAAACAGTGTTCAAAGGTTACTCTTTCTTATCATGTTTATAGCTTGGTTATAAAAAGTAGTTGTGACTAATTTCGTTGTTGTGATGGGCAGTTATTTCATTGTATTTGTGGAAGAAGTTTGCATAGAAATGCCGAGAAGTTTATAAAATCAATGTTGATAAATGTGCAAACTAAATCGGAAAGAACAGCATATGATTTGATGACCTGAATTAAGCCAGAAGTTATCCTATAATAAAGAAAGCGTTTCATATTGAAGAAACATCTGCATATTTTTCTTATCAAAGACAAGAACAAGCCGAAAAGACGATTGATGATAAGTATTGCTTTTTATATAAAACTTGGCTATCATTCAGCTTATAGTTGTATGGCTAGTAGTATTCTATTGCCAGAGTAACGGTATGCAGCATGATAAAAAAAAAGCAACTTATATGGTAATTGTGACAAAATTTTCATTGATCACAGAATTGTGTTCATATTCTTGATATCCATTAGAGCGAATGCTCAATCCAAAAATATTTTTTTCACAAAAAAATATCAGAACGATGCCTTTCTTTTCTATGTCATATAAACTATGATCAATGGCTATCCGCACTTTATACATCTGGATTTATACTTCAAATGCTGTCAATAAAGTCCTAAAAAACGATCAATGCATGTTCAACTAGGAGAATAGCATGAGAAGCCTTTTTTGTACTGCAATGACTTAGATTCAAGTTCTATGTTTTTCTCCTAGTAGTTAAAATTAAATTATTGTCACTTTAATCGATTGGTGATGGTTCCTTGGCTATTTGTAGACTTGAAGATACTAATGCGTCTGTGCCGTATACTCATGAACATAGAAGATGCTTCTGCTATCATGTTCAGAGAGTGGAGTATAAAAGTTGTTTATCCTACAGCAATGTCAACGCTACGCAGTCCGACTGCCAATGCTGTAATTTGAATGATAGGACGTGTAAACTAATCGCGGTCAGTTTTCTCGTACAAGCTCTAGTGAGCCTACCATAAAGAAGCTTACAGAGACAGTCTTGAGACAGTCAAGAGTACCATGGGCTTTTGTAGAACTCAATTCGGGGCCGGGAATGTTTAAACCATATTAATTACTTATCTCATACTGTCTGTTATATTTGCTTATTTTTTTTTTCTATAGCAAAAAGCTTGCAATCCCACAAACAAATACATTGTTTTATATTCGTGTCTTTTTTTTTTTTTATTGACAAATAACTAAACTCTTATTGAACGTGATATGTACTTTATGTAGCTGAATCTATCATTTACGTCAATCCATTGTATCCAGCTTGTTTGTTGCAAAGTTTTCGTCAGCTGATTCAAGAACTATTACTTGTATTTAATATCCATCGCCATGTATTAGCCTTATTTTACACACACTTATTGGTCACAATCTGCATTGACAGCAGGTGTATTCCGCTTAGGTCCGAATGGCCATTTTTTTTCTCACGGCGTAAATTACAATAAATAATAAATAATCATGCAGTCTTTTTGTTTCTTTATCCCTCTTTTTCTATCTGTTTTTTTTTTAACTTATCATGTCTACCACTTCTGCCAATATATCTGATGATGCTGTCTTAGAATTTATGTTTAATCCAGGTAACAACTTGACAAAACACAAAAAAGAGAGAAGGAATTGTAGTGTGATGTTAAGCTCTTCTTTTTTGAAATAGAGGCACAAGGTCTTTCATTAGATGCTATCTCCAATACAATTGAAACAAAACCTAGTAAGTAATAGATCAGGTTGATTGTATTATCAAAGACTCACTTGCTATATAGAATATAACATTGCTCTTGAGTTAATACCAAAATTAGAACAATTAGAAAAAGAGTCAGTTCAAGCCGCAGAGAAAGAAAATGATTTGAATAAAGCGCTAGATTTAATCAATCAGTGTATTCAACTCGAACCTAAATACGCTTCTGCATATAACAATAGGTATAAAAAGAGTAGCAAAGGAGACAAGTTACTTATCACTTTGTTAGAGCCCAAATTTATCGTCTTTTACAAAAGATTGATAAAGCACTAGAGGACTTGAACCATGTGATTGAGGACGTAGGTGAAGGTCAACCCAAAGTACTGAGGCAAGCTTATACGCAACGAGCCATCATCAAACGTCAACAAGATGATCTTGTTGGTTCCCGAAAGGATTTTGAAGCTGGTGCGAAATTGGGTAATCCTGTGGCTAGAAACTTTACGGTGAATGAGAATCCTTATGCAAAGATGTGTAATCAAGTCATGATGCAAGTGATGAGCCAAGAACTTTCAAAAGGCCAGCAAAAATAAAATATCCTTAAACCATTGTATGTCCACTAGTCTTCTTTTAAAGCAGACAAACTAGTCTCCCTTGCAGGATTGTGTGTTTCGTACAATGTATCATCTTTATTATTTTTGAAAATGCGAGTAAATGAGTTCTTCCAATCGTTTTCTTTCTTGTTGTAATTTTAATTCAAATTCTTGTCGTAGTTTATCCAGTTCCTTTTGAATGATTTTCTCGATTTCTTCATTGGGTGGAGGAGGCATCGATCGTTTAGGAATAGGTGGATGTGATTCTTGTATGGATGTTGGACGTGGTGGCGCAACAGCTTTATCATTCATATTAATAAAAAGCACAATAAAAACCATCGTTACACTTACGTCCTGGAGTAGCAGTCGCAGTTACAGGTACGTTGGCAGCAGGAAGGACAGGTGTGGCAACCGGAATAGTGGGTGCGCTGGGAATGTTAGTAGTGGCAGGGATAGCAGTGGGCTGTTTGGGAGTAAAGTTCTAGAGGAGATATAAACATCGATTCTTTCATTTCAGTTCACTTACAATTTTGGGTGGTTTAGCCATATTATTCATTGCAGCATCCACAGAACTTGTGGGCCTAGGTATAATAGGCCTTGTGTTATGAACAGGTGACAAAGGTGGTAAATCAGGTGAAACAACTGGTATAGAAGGCGTGCGTTTATGACTTTTTGTATTGATAGAAGGAGGTCGTCGAGGAGGTGATGTGACAGGTCGACCGACAGGTGGTGATGTCAGAGGTCGAGAAGGAGGTGATGCACGAGGGCTTGTTAAGAGTGAGCTGGGACGGGTGCCCACAGGAATAGGTGGTGGTGCGCCAGGTTGATCTTCAGATCTGACAGTCGGTGGACGTGCACGGGTGGGTCTGGGAGGGGGTTGCTCAATGATTTGAACAAAGTTGGATGGAAATATACCTATTTGACCGCTCTCATTTGTTCCTTTCCACCATCCTGATTGCTCTGGTTGATCAATCACTGTAATGTATTCTCCTCTCATCAATCCAATTTCATCTACTATCTGTTAGGGATGTGTACGAGTATTCTTTGGTAATCCAAACCTTCACTTTCAGCAGAATAATCATGAAGGACCATGGCTTTGACTGCTGCTGTTGCTATATCAACAGTATTAGCATCAAATTAGGGGTTAGTCAAATAACCTTACATTCTATCTTTTTTGAGTGACTATTGTCAAATGTAGATGGTCGTCTTGATGGTATCTTTGGTAGTTCGGTATTGTTCTCATTGTTTTCTTTTACCGAAGTCCTCTTTAATAATCCACCAGCCAATATACTACCAATACCACCTTGTTTTACTCCATAAGCAGCCAATTTAAATCCATCTAGTTAATCATTAGCCTTATTTCTTTAATATAAAAAGCATACTTTTAGATCGTTCGGTTGAATACTCTTCCACATGCTTGTAAATACAATGAGTAAGTGTATTTTGATTCTCAGCTACATACTTACATTGGATGGAAAAATACCAGTTTTTCCGTTTAACTCGCCCTTTGTCCAATGTTCATCTCTTTCGAATATAATCACCTTATCATCCTTTTTTAAATCGATTTCTTGTTCATTTTGTGCTTCATAATCTTGAATAACAATACCTAATTGAATTGCTTCAAGAAACTACTTATTGTTTAGTAAATTGTTGGATGTGAATAAGATACTTTACATTACTTGGTACCAATCCAAATGAATTAGATTGATTGAGTCTTTCAGCTATCCACCAATCCGTGTTTTCTTTATTGGTAATACGTAATAATTCCCCTTCTTTTACAGATAATTCATCTTTTTGGTCAGTTTCATAATCATAAATTACTTTATAAAATTCTGCTATCATCACTTAGTATCATTTTCCCCTAAATTATATTTTTACCTGTCATTATTGTCGTATGGAAAATAAAAGAAAGAAAGAAAACAATGGGAAATAATCTCCCTTCTATTTTCGTCGTTTTTATTTAGCCGATTTTATAAAATAGTCACGATATATATGCATTTATAATTTAAAAATGTACTCTAACAAAACTATGGATAGAAAAGAGTACAAGCAAACTATACAATTTTGTGTGTAAATAGACCAATGAAAGTAATAGGGGTCATGTCAACCAAAAGCTGAACGTTCTGTGTTAAAAAAAAAAAAAAAAAAAAAAAAAAAAACATGTGTGTAAAATAGAGCGGCTTCCTTAACCAAAACCTTCAAGATGAATATGCAAATAATTTTAAATGTCTCTTGAATCCATGCTTGTTTGTACTACAAAAAAAACAAGATGAACCAAGGAAGAAAAGCATCAAAGGACCTTTTCTGCTTTTCATGATTTAGGTGGACTGATTCGCGTAAATATATAAAGAATGAAATCCTGGTTGTTTTCTCTGCAAAATTTTTTTAAGCATACCGTTTTTGCGCGATAAAATTTTCTCATAAATATACTTGTACCACCATATTCTATTTGTTCTTCATGTATAAAAATGATGGGTGGTTGGAGGTGAAATACATATAGAATATGAATGGGTATTATAATTTAACTGTTCCTGGACACATCACTGTTTATTGTATCAACATGCCGTGTATCCAACAGATTCCTTTATCCTAATTAAATAAACCTACTGAATCAGTTTGAATAGCCTTTGCTGTACCTATAAAGATGAATACCATATAAAGTTTTTGAAAAACGCATACAAGGTATACTTGAATCTGGCTCCCTGAAAGCTCAACTAACTCTCATTCTAACCATGAATCTGTGGGCCTATTTCTCCTATTTATACAATATGCCAATCCCTTTTTTAAAGTCTTTTTCTTATTGTTTTTTTTTTTTTTTTTTTTTTTTTTTTTTTTTTCACAACAGCCTTGCATTCCTTTGGAGGTCTTTGTATTGGAAATTCTATCCTGAAGATGACCTTATTCTTTATTAAATCTATGACACAATCTGATCCACATGTTTGACTGAATGTGCCAGTATCAAAATGAGCTACAGACTTGGATCAGGGCTTCATCGATCGAACAAAACAAAAACAAAGAGGATATGTGTGAGAAGCTTGAAAAAATAATGAGCTACATGCTGTTCCAGATCAAGTTATATATGTGGTTTTCGAATGTACAAGCAGACAGGCCCTTGAGAACGCAAAGATGGAAAAATGGCAGTAAAAGGCTTGATAAAATATGTGTAGCCAGACACGCAATGTTCCTTTGCTATTGAATCAAGACATATAGCTTCAATTAAGCTACCTGTGATGGTTGAGGACTCGTTCGTAAATCATACTTTCAAGCCTCTTCAAAAGATGGTGGCATGGAATTTTGATCCTACGTAGCCAAGAGAGTAAGCTTCCTTCACGGCTTTATTCGTACAATTGATGATAATTTATTGTAAGCAATGCGCAACATCAATTTTCAAGTGAAAGAAAGAACCAAAAAAAGATCCTAAGGGATAGAGTAAATCCTTCAGAATAGTAATAGTTGAAAGAAATAAAGGTAATGGCATAATATTGTGCTTTTAAAATTTTAATCATATCATCAAATATAAAAATATTGAATGTAGACCACTGTACTTTTGATGTAATTCTCTTAAAATAGACTCTGTCACTGCAGTCATAGTATGCTAAGGAAAAGAATGCATGATTAACGGCAGAAAAAAAAATCATTTAGCGAGTGAAACTAGTTCAAGTTACCAAACACATAAGGATAGAATTATGTAAACAGTCGAACGTATTCGGTAACATAAACCCACTTTTATGACTTTATTAAAAAGCTGGACTAATACTAGAAAGGACAAAGATAGTGGATTTTAAAACAGATTCGTGATTGTTACGGCTGGCAATGATTCTGACCGTAATTCATTGAATGATATGATTACGTTCTCATTCTGCCATTTCAGATTTGCTTTGGTTGCTTTTTCCAATGCTTGTTTAGGAAACATTCTTAGATTTCAAAAGAAATCAAAGATAAAAAAGAAGATAAGAATTGAACTAGGATTTGTTGCTTTCAATGGTAATAAAACAATGAATAAAGTAAACTAGTTTTACTCACATACAAGCTTCTTCGATCAGCAAAATGCTCACTGTTTACATGTAAATAAAGTGCTATTCTAGCTCATAGGACTGATGTCATCTAGTTTAATCCACTGTTCGTTGCATAAACGAAAGGCTTTTTTTTAACCAAGTAAAGCAATTGTCTCAAGATATGAATGATACCCCTAAACTAAAATGTCTTTTGTATTCATGCTTATTTTCGTGTAACAAATTTCTTTGACCAATCATCCATTGAAGCTATCTTTTTTTCGTTTATTTTTTTAATTAGAAATGACAGAATTAAATCAAGAGCTTGAAAAGTTAGATTTAAAAAAGAGTAGCAAGGGAAGTTTGTCTCAATCTGAACATGCAAAAGACCAAAGAAGGTATTGATTAGTAGCAGTTTATTGTTATGTGTGTATGTGTGTCTCATTTTAGTATAGTTTAGCTACTTCTAATGAACATGTAGGGATGCACTCTTCACATATTCAACCTACAGAAGATATATTTAACGCAAATGATCCACGATTAAAAGAAGTAAAATAATAATATTAATAATTGCACGCATCAATACAAATTATGTAACAACAGGATGTCATTGCCATCATTTTACAATATTTACAAGACGAAGGATATCACTTGTCTCACTCTGTCCTCTATGACGAAACCAACGTCAAGTGGAAAGAGCGCGAAGAAAGAACACTCGAGATCAAACGACTCAAGAAATCTATCTTGGATGGCGATTGGCCTGAAGTAGAAAAGCTCTGTACAAAGCCACTGGTCAAGAACCATCGTTCGTTTCTGTACTCTGTCTACAAACAGCAATATTTGGAATACCTTGAAAAGCGAGAGATCCAAAAGGCTTTCACGTTCTTGAACAAACGCCTAAAGCCACTTGAACATTTTCAAACCAAGCCCAATGAGTTCAAGGACATGTGCTATTTACTGACGGCGAAATCGATTCATGAAGCACCTAGTTTTAAACATTGGGAAGGGATCATGGCCTCTCGAGAGTCACTGGTGGACCAGTTGAATACAATTTTGGAATTTGAGACAGCGGACCGAGCAGGCAATCGACATATTCCTCCAGATCGATTATTGACCTTGCTGAGGCAGGCCGTGGCTTATCAGATCGAGTTCTCGAGATATCATCCCAAGATTGCGCCTACTGTGAACACGTAAGGACGCAACTCGTTGTGGAAAAAGGATGATACTGATCTCGAGTATAGGTTATTAGATGATTATAGTGGATTTGTGATACCCAACGCTGTTCGAGCTACATTGAAAGGTCATCAAGGTAATGTAAAGTGTATAGAATTCATTGGAGAAGAGGGCAAAAAGGTTGTGTCGGGCTCAAGTGATAATACCTTGCGCCTTTGGGAGACAGAGACCGGTCGATGCTTGGATGTCTTTGAAAGTCACCGTTCACGTATCTGGGATCTGTCGAGTACAAGACAAGGTGACTTTGTGGCAAGTGCCAGTGGAGATGCGACCGTCAAGATTTGGAATCTGAAAAGCAAAAAAGCCGTCTCGACACTTACAGGACATTCGGGTGATGTGTATTCTGTGAAATATCACCCAGATGAGGTATATAAAGAGGGGATAGAAAGAAGAAAATAGAAAGGAGCTTATGCTGTTCGATAGAATCATTTGGTGACAGGAGGTTATGACAAGACTGTGCGTTTATTTGATGTGAATACGGGATCCATCGTGAAAACCTTTCCTGGTCATCAATTGGCTGTAACCAAAACGATCTTTAACCCGCTAGGTAATCTGATCATCAGTAGTTCAAAGGATAATACAATTAAATTTTGGGATATTGTCTCTGGTCTCTGTATTCGTACCATCTCTTCTCATCTGGGTGAGGTGACCTCGGTGGAGATGAATGCCAGTGGCACCTTGCTGCTGAGCAGTTCCAAGGATAACTCAAATCGACTGTGGGATGTGCGTATGGTGCGTCCGATCAGAAAACTCAAGGGACATCAAAACACATCTAAAAACTTTATTCGTTCCAGCTTTGCTAGCCATCAGCTTATTGTGGGTGGAAGTGAGGACGGAATTGTTTATATCTGGGATCAAGAAACAGGTGAAGTGCTTCAAAAGTTGCGCGGACACAGTGGTGTGGTGTATGATGTAGCATGGAATCCAAAGCAAGGCATGCTGGCAAGCTGTAGTGATGATCAAACAGCAAAAATTTGGTGGTATGATGATAAGGTAAGTACATGTTCTAAATTGTGTTTCATTTATTAATTAAAAATGATAGGTCCCTTTGGATGTCTAAGTACGATGATACTCAGGCACATCAATATATTTCACTTTTCCTTGATCATCAAGGCCCACTACTTTTTTTTCTTGTATCAATTGATTATACTTGGCTTCTTTTCGCCAATTCTCGTGATTAAAGACTTTATAAAAAGTGGTTAGAAAGCAAAAAGTATCATTTTGCGTATGTTACCCAGCTTTTTAACAGACGGAGACGTCAATGAAGGAGATAAAGGCGCAATGTATTTTAATCTATGAGGCAATTCAAGATGCTTATAACCCAATCCTTCATGATATCTAAATCCGTATTCATATTCAGGCATGGCACTGCCGTGGAGAGCAATCCTCTTATCGTTCCATGTTTCAATAGGTGGATTGTTCTGCTTTTCTAATAGAGCAAGCACAACAGAGATTGAAAAAGTGAAAGTTAGACTGAAAAAGATCATCCGCATAATATATAAAAAAGAAGGAAAGAACAAGGCTTTTAGTGTGCTTCATTCATATTTTATATGAGCATTAAGGAATTTATGATGCTCGAGTGAAATCACGTGACTTGAACTATTCTATCCTCACTTTGTTACATTTATTTTATTTTATTTTTATTTTTTACTGGAAAAAACAATGGAAGCTAAATTAGATGTACTCCTTGGTCGAGTAATTAAAATAAAGACGATGATGAATGAACAAGTGGAGGGCACTATTTATACATTGGATAAAGTGACCAATTGTCTTGTACTTGATATCCTTTTTATTATTATTATTATTATTAACATAGAATATTTTACTTTGTATATCCTTAACCAATATAAATACACTGCTCAAGTGAAAATAGTAAACATAATTCATTTCGCATATTCAAGATATCGCACATAAAAGAAGTATTACACGTAAAAGAAAGACAGGAATATGCAAATGTTGGATATGTACATTTGGATGTGTTAAAGAGTCGTGAATCGAATACTTTAAAGGGTTTAAGCGATCAAGTATCAAAACAAGGCGTTGGAGTAACAAAGGAAGCACAAGATATATTCAATGCCTTAAGCAAAACGTAACTTATCGTAAAAGTACTATACAATACAATGCTAATAATATACATATGAATAGACTGCCTTGTCATTGGTCAAAGGATACAATTATTGTTATGGACGAAATAGCGATTACACCACCTTATAATATAGAAAATTGCAAACTGATCTCAAACACATCAGACAACACTTCACTTGCTAGAGTTAAAAAAGTGGTAAATTGTTCATGATGACTTATGTATCAATTGCTAATCACGGCCATTATAGCTCGAAGGAGAAAGAAAGAGATTAAAAAAAAAATAAAAAATTTCCATGTGTGTTGAGAATTGTATTTTTTTTCTTTTCTTTTCTTTTTTTCTTTTCTTTTATTCTTTAATTATGGACGAACGTCGCAGACAACGTAGACAGCAACGTATTTTAGAAGCTGGACAAAGTCGTCTTTCTAAAATCACTGGCAATGAATATTGTATAGAACATAAAACATATTTTGTCTGTTCGATTGACTTTTTTTTATTTAGTGGACAAAACACCTACTGCAAAACCTGTAAGGCTACAAGAGCCACAAGAACCTAGCGTGTTTCAACGTAGAAATAGTACAGACGATCCAAGTGAAGAATTAGGTGCACCTGAACCCATCAATGTGTTGGATCACATGTTGAATGAGACATTACTTCAGCAATTTTCATCATCACCTTTCACAAATATTTCTAATAGTAATGAACAGCAGCAACAACAGCAACAAACAGCAGTAGTAGCAGACTATAGTAGATATTGGAACTTGCTTCATTTAGTATTGATGACTTTCTTGGGTGTTTATGCTGTTTATAAAGAAAGGATAGTCATGGGTGAAGAACTGTTTTCTTCTCTATTGTCTCAAGAAACCCACGTTTATTCTTCTGCATACACAGTAAGTAGTACGAGAACAATAACCAACCTATTTCTTACTTTTTATTATCATTAGCCTTTCTTTTGGTATTTTGCTTTGCTAGAGCTTGGTTTACTATCAGCTCGTTTCTTACTTCAAAAGGATCAAATGACAAGCAATAGTTCTATACTTGCTACAGTAGCCAGTCAACTTCCTCATCCATACAATCAAGCTATCAATCTCTTTATGCGTTATCGATTAATTGGTACTCTCTTTATTCAAGACATTTTTATACTTGTTTTCGTCACTGGCTTATCCATCATTTGCATGAAATAAAAATTCAGCTCTCTTTTTTTTTTTTTTATGATGACAAGGCACATTTCCATATTTAGTCACTACAAGCTTTAATAAATTAATAAAATAGCTCATTCTCAATCTTATTTCTCTCTCTTTTTTTTTATTTTTAAAAAAATTAATATTATATGTTTGGACGTCCTACAAAGACACTTCAACAATCCTTATTTCATGTATTAGAAAATGCCCAAGAATATATTGCTGATATCTACTTTGACTATCCAACAAAAATATGGGCACATAAAGGTTTTTATTTCTTTCTATATTCTATACACTGTGTTTGACTCTAAAAAAAGCAACTTTTGTATAGCCATTTTATTAGCTAGAGTACCACCTGCATTCCGAGAAAAATACATGCCACAATTACTTACTTCAAACTCGCTCGACATTGCTTCCACTATTCCTTATCCAACCTTTAAACGACTTTTACGTTTTTGGTACACGGCTGATTTTGATGCTCCCTTAGACTTGTCTAGTTCCTCACCTTCTGGACTACAAACACAAGTTGTCGATATCACCATTCGTCAAGAGATCAAACAACTTGAGGCCCAGCTGGGTTGTTGCCTTTTACCCGAAGGGGAAGACATGAGTGATAAAGAACAGTGGATAGCGGATTTAAAAAGGATGATTGATGACAAATTATGTACAGACGTTGTTTTGAATATATTTGAAGCAAACCAACAACAACAGCAGCGATCATCCGAACAGAACCAAGTCTTTCCTGCTCATCGATTCATTCTTGCCAGTCAATCCACTTATTTTCATTCTGTTTTCTGTACTGAATTTCGTGAGGCATCCACCTCGTCTGTCCACCTGCCTTCCGACTTATTTTCACCGGATGCACTCCAAGTGATTCTCTATTATCTTTATACCGATAAATTGATATTGCCTCGTTTGGATAGCAGCAACGCTCAAAAGAAACACTGGGGATTAAACGAAAAGAAATATGAACTCAGGATCCTTCAAAAAGTTTTTGTGGCTGCCGATTACCTCGGCCATGCCAATACGATCTGTAAGGCAGTTCTGGTGAGGATGCAGACCATCTGCCATCAATTCAATTGTGTCTGTCAAGAATGCGCCGCCCTCTTACCCTTCATGCTCTTCTTTGCCGACCGTGAGGAAAAGAAGGGACTGACGAAACTCAAGGAAGTCATCATTCGTCTCTATTCGGATCCGCTCGAATCACTTGCCCCCCTTTGGTCTCAACGACCCTTTGCGATCCTCGTTCAAAGATCGAGTGCGACTTATATTCAGACTATTGCTGAACGTACCTTGAGTAATATTTCTCAACATAACGCTGTGCGTGTCCTTCATTCACTTCACCTCTGTTTGTCAGCTTTGCGAAGTGCGGATCCAGTCCCAACATGGTCCCAACCCACCTTGAAGTTACTTCAGCCCCTTTTGAATCAAACGACCGATATGGTTGCCAATCATTTTGATTATTACTGTGTAGAGTACCCCATCTTGCTCTCTTGCGTGGATGGCATCGGTCAGGGATTTTCTGTGGACTTTTTGGAGTTTGTGTTGACAAAGGTCTTGAATGAAGGCATCAATGATACCAATGCGGCTCCACTGTATCAAGGCATTGTCAGGGATCTTGGTGGACGTCAGGAGATTGTAAAAAATGTGGCTGTGGATGGCGTTTTGAGTGAGGCGAGGTCCAAATGTGCTCAGTATATAGGAAGACGATGGATGATGATCAAAGCTGAAAATGGATTTCAGTCCATTGAAAAAGAAATCCTAAAAGAGCTGTCGGAAGGTACCTGTGGCTATTACCCATGTATTTCATGCTAATTTATTTTATTAGATATCAACATACCTTACCGTCAATTAACAAAGCCTTTGGAAAACGACTTTTCAACCATCTTTAGTTTCAAACCCAAAAAGCCACAAGCTACTGCTAAGGCAGAACCACTCAGTTTAAAACGACTCTCGATTCAAGAAGTAGAAGAAAACAAGCCTCGAGAGAGCCGTGCACGATCCTTATCATCCACTACAACAACTACGATATCCATATTAAAAAAGCATGCTGAATCCGATGTCACAGAAGACAACACACCCTTTCAAAAAGCACGACGTCAAGAAGAAACTTCTCTTACCGAGGCACTTTTACCGATCGATGTCAAACAAGAGAGTATCGCCAAGCCCCCTCGACAGAGCCGTCTTCGGTTTGCACTACCGGACACACCAAGTCGACCCCACCGTCCTACGATGCAGCAGCAACAAAAGAAGCGAACCAAATCACCCAAGAGTCGATCAAGGTGGTCACTGAATATGAGTGACAGTAGTGATGAGGAAGGGCCTGCGAGTATTGTACCCGAGATTGGTCAAAAGGTCGAACTGCTCCGAAGACCTTTGCCTACGTTGGGAACCATCAAATACATTGGATCAGTGGAATTTTCAAAAGGAACTTGGGTTGGTGTTGAACTTGAATCAAGAGGTAAAGTCGTCACGATAGAAACATGCTTACGTACTAATAATCATTGTAGTTGGAAATAATGATGGATCAGTGAATGGGAAAAGGTATTTTCAAACGTTTCCTCAACGTGGTGTCTTTGTTAAATTGGACGATTTTAAAATCATTTCTACACCAGAAAAGAAGTAAAATACCCTCTCTCTTTATCCTTTATTATTACTTTTATCTTAATAAACATCTCTATCTACTTTTAATATGTATTATTCTGAAAACGATAGTCATCTATTATCATGAAAAAATATACACTCAATTTATATCTATTTGATGCAAATAATTAAACAATACATGACAGATGTATTCAAGCAGCAGGGATACATATTTAACAATGAAACCTTTGTTGTATATACTTTTTTTTTTTTTTGGGAGGCATAAAAAGTTCTTAGATTCTGAATGCATGTATTGCGCAAATATAATCAATGCTCAACTGTCGATGACCAAGTATACACCTTGTCTAAATAAATGTTGCACAAGATAGATGGTGTCACCTGAAAACAAAAATATGTTCCATCTCCTTTTCATCCATCTGGCAATGTTTGGGTTCACAAACTCAAAATGTAGAGTATCTTGTTTTCAAGCCTCTTTGTGAGACGCATGACGATGCTGAAGTGCTTTCGGCAAGCTTTTGAGCTGATACTATACAATAAAAGAAAGCAAGTAAAAGCCAATTAATTTTTGATTCAGATAGACATTGGGCTACCTTGAAGTTTTAATCAATTGAATTGTCTTCTGAGGATAAGACCCCTTAAGCTTAATCTTTATCTCTAAAACATCTTCTTTATAGAGATGAAAGATACTCTCATTGAAGGATAGAGTCCAAATGAAAAAAAAAGGAAGAGTGAATTGAATAGGATGTTTTTCTTGTTCCACACACTGCAATGAACTTGTCTGCAGCATAAACAAAACTTTTACCTTCTGGAGGACATACACCCTTTTGCTATTGTCTCGAGTATCAAAAAAATGCCAAACATGCTTTTGTGGTGATTGAAATTAATCCTGGTATACGTCTTTAGATGCATCGGCCCACGGAGGAACTCATTTCGTTATTAGGGGGCTAAGTTGGATGACATGATGGGCTCCTGTGACTCCGGACTGTTATTATCCGCTAAACCGATGGTTACTCCTTTATTGAAATTGTGAATTAATTTTTGTAGCAGCGCAGAGGGAGCATGTTAACACTTGAAACAAGAAAAATATACTTGCGTGGTTGAACTCGATCAGGGACATGAGCAATCAGAAAGAGATAACAGTACAACAAAGAGTCGAGTTAGAAAATGATGCATGCCCAAAAGATCATTTTAAAAGTATACCAAAACAACTTGTATTCATGTACTTTCAGTGACCATATAAATTGCTTTATCAATATTAATACCATTTTGCCTCTCTTTTTCTTTGTAAAAACTTTTTTTTAGTTCAATTTTTCTCAATTGACAGCCATCTGTTTAAAACTTTTATCCAACAGTCAGTTAGCAGCAAAAGTACGTGTTTGCATCTAGTAAATTTTTTCAATCAAAAAAGCTCAAATGGAAATAGCAAGAGACAAAGCTATCTGTATGCTTTTTTATGTTGAATGCACAAAATTGAATATTGCGAATTACAAAGAGAATGGAAGAATTAAAAGAGTTTGAAATTTGTTACGCTATCAATCCAAAACAACTTGTGCTTGTGCCATGGAGGAGGATTTATGAATATCCTCACACATATCGTCTGTATGAATAACTCATTTATCAAACTAAAAGATTTACCAAAGACATGATGGCAACATGAAAAGTTGATCGTTTATAATTTTGGAAAAATGGAAAGCGACTTTTTAGGTTGCCCCAGTACAATTATGGATAAAAACAACGATAACTAAAAATAGCTTTATTTATCTTGATCTTTATACCAATTTTTTTTCTGCAGTCAAGTTTTTGCAAGAGTTTGCTATCAGATGGTCTGGATCAAAAGTATGAAGCCTGCTGCTATCATTGAAACCGTCAATACAAAGACTTCGTTCTAGAAGCTCCTTGGCATGATGGCAGTTTGAAGTTAGTCTAGCAAAGCCAATTCCCACAAGCCAAATGTTATGATCAGAAGCTTGAAAATGCTCAAGCGTGTCTAAAAGATGATTAGTCAATGAAACAGAGTAACAAGTATGGGTGTATTTTCTTCACTTCTCGCCTTGTGTCGTTCCGTCAACGTTTTCCAGTTTCACGTACACATCAAAATTGATTTTCAAGCCTCTTTCGTGAGATGGGTCAGAGGCACAGGAAGAAGCAGAGATATAAACCATTGTGCACAAAGACCTTGCGAAAAAAATGATCATTTTTTGAGTCAACAGTACCTTGATTATATTGTCATCCTTTTTTGGCGGCTTTCGTGCGTAACTCACAGTTCCAGATCCTTCTTTTTTCAAACTTTTTATCGATTCCTTGTAATTTGGCAAGTAGTCTGCTATTACCAATACAAGATTGTCTATAAGGAATATTAGATGTTTATTTTTGTTTTATTACCCGAATCTACCACGGTGTAATTCATCCATTACATATACAGATCTTTGACGTTCTGTGCTCTTTAGCTTTCAAAAAATCCAGCTTGCTCGCTATACACCATTTGATAAACTACAGTAGCGACTATTGATCAAACACTGAAGCACGTTTATAAGCTCATAAACATCTGCTTAGATGATATAGGCTCCAGTTTATGTACAGAGGCGCTATCAAGATTTTGAGTGAGGTATACCTCATCGATAAATTGAACAACTTGAATCTCGGTTTCTGTACAAGATATTTTTTAAATATTCATAGAAATATAGAAAAGATTGCTTACGTAAAGAGCTTGTTCTTTTGGCTTTCTTTCGGTATCCTTGTATGTTTCTAAAAGCTTCATATGTATAACAGGGTTCCCCAAAATTCTAAACGGCAATACTAATGCTGGTTGTTTTGGATCTACATTAAAACAAATATCAAGCTCTTTTAATTCTCCCATTCTCTTTGTAATTCGCAATATTCAATTTTATACATTCAACATAAAAAAACATAGAGATAGCTTCGTCTCTTGTTGTTTTCATTTGAATTTTTTTGGAGCCTTCAAGGAAAATAGACGATTTAATATTCATAAATATCTTCTGCTCGTTGTTTCAATGAATAGATGCCAATCCAAGCCATTTCAACTATGTCTAATACAGTAGACTCTACCGCCATCAATACTAACACCTGAATAGTTACTATTTTAGAAATTGCCTATCTCGCTTGAAACCCGGTCTTTATAGTATTGTTTATTCTACTGTAAGTTATGTAATCAGCCGCTTTTTTCAACGTTTGACTGTAGCCTGATTTTTTCACTTTATGAACTCTGCTCTGACAACACTGAAGGTCTACAGCACTTCTTTATGTCCTGACCTAAGAAATGAAGGATGTGGATAGACATTTTCAATTTTTTTAGTCCACAGCTCACTTTTTCCAAAGATAATATACGTCTGATCCCCTGATCTTTTCAGTGGTTCCCTTTTATTGAAAACATTGATTTGTAAATCTTCAGCTGCTGTGTTAGTTACCTGGTGCACTCATTAGGAATTTGCTATTGATAAACTTCCTTTCATCTATAAAAAACTGATCATCCGCGTTATGTTGTAATTTATCATCCCTCAAAAGGGATAGAATCGACCTTGACTAGCATATCCAATCCATTACACTCTGCTTCTTTTAGCTCACACTATTTATAGACACAAAAAAGCTAAACAAATGCGGTATACGCTTATAGAAATTTTATTAAATAGAAAGTGTTATAAAACTATAGCGGTAAAACTATTAAGAATTAAAGACAAGTTTCAGCTTTTGTTCATGATAAAACTCACTGATCGGTCCCAGAGTGGGTGCGACTACAAAAAGCAAAGATTTGCACCATATTTGCTTTATACAGCCAAAACTAGTACACTCAGAACGAAATCTATTTCTCTATTCATTTATAAGAATAATTATACATTGATAAACTTTTATTTATTATTACTTTTAAAGATTTTATTTACTCTATGGTTTTGGCTACACAATCTAGCGTAATTTGCTATACATTAATGCAACTACAAAAGCACGGGGATTTCTAAATGGATGAGACATGTACAGAATTATAGCTTTTTTGCAGAAACAGATTTTGCACAAAATGTGTACTCCGTATGAGTGAAACCATATTTGAGATCATCCAGGAATACCAGGGCATCTTCTTGGCTATTTACGCCTAGAGTCGGTCCTATGTAAGACATAGCACTCTTTGTTATCTCAAGAGCGTCCCAGATGAGCTTCTTTGCAACAGATGAGCCCGAACCTATCATAGATCAGTTAAAATCGACAATTCACACATTCGGTTTAATTTTGTAGACTTGCCCATGTTGCAGTACCGAATATCAGACTGTGCAATGTGTACATTACCATTACTCGAAAGCAAGCTTTCAAGTTTCAAAGCAATCTGGGCATCCTGTCCTCTTGAGATAGCAACAGACATAACTATCAAATAATTTGTGATTACTATACGGTTATTAGATAGACAAGAATAGCTTACATGCATTCACAAATTTATAAACAGCAGAAGAGGTATCCTCTGGTAACTAAAGCCGACAATCAGTTTGTACATGATGACTGATGGAAAATCAGAAACTTACTCTAAATTCAAACTCGGTTGTTTGGATCATCCCTCCTGGTTTCACCACACGGATGATTTCTTTAAATGCAATTGGCCATTCTTCCTTGCGAAGTGCGTACACAAAAAACCTCATGTTGACGAAATCAAAGGTGTTGTCTGCATACGGAAGTCCTTCTATCACATTCCCGTAGCTAAAAGTGAATTGTTTGATCTTTAAGATTTTGTTGGTGGTGTCTACAATATCACAGCCGTGATAAGTACAGTTGGGATAATCATTGTTCATATCCTATGCGACATATACTATTGGCTTCATATTATAATAGTATTGTTAATGCTCCTTGTTGTTTACCATAATCCATACACCTGATCCACAACCGACATCGAGAACAGATATGCCCTTTTCAAAGTCCAGGTTTTGTCGAACGCTGACTAATACGTTTCTTTATTGAAAAAAGGCATTAAAATCAAGCAAGTATAGTTGGATATTTAATCAATCATTGTTACCCTTCAAATAGCTCTTTAAAAGCAAAGTGTTGCTAATGGATTAAAATGGCATTGAGAAAAAATTAGCTTATACTACAAATTCTGCTTACACCTGTCAGCCGTTTTTGCTCGTCTTCATCTTTTGGCAACCAGTAAGTGGATTTTTCTTCATTATGAAATTCTCTGTTTGTGTTTATTGTCGTATAATTTATTGATTGGACTATAGTTGTTTCTGGTTGAGTTGAAGCCAAGTTTTTACTATCATGTTCTATCTTTGTACTGTCCATGCTGGTAACAAATTTAATTTTAGTGGAATTCACAACACTTAAACAGTTTCCCATATATGTTTTTTTTATAAGAAATAAAAGACTTCATACCTTGTTTATATTTTTTTAAATGAGACGAATATTGAAGGGCGGAAAAATGATATATAAAAGCGGGTTTATACTTTAAATACAAATATTGCACAAAAGTAATCGGTGTCCGATTATTGAAATCAGAGCATGTTGTAATAAAAGCGGATCGATTACATTTCCTTTGCTTTTGTGCTTGTATTACAGGGTAGGCAATAAGTAGTGATTTTCACACAAAGATTAACACAGACGTTTGGCAATGGTTACGCTAGACGACATCACTAGATGATGGATACACAATTAATGAGAGTATATAATGCATTCTCCATCTTCATATTATCTTTTGAGCTGCTCCAATTCCAAATAGCTTGCTTTATTTATCCAAGTTCTTCATTAGTAGAAATGGTCGTCAGTATAGATAATGGAATCCCGAAATATTGTATTCCGGAATATGTCACGTAAAAAGAAAATTTGAACTTGAACATACTTTTAGACTAATGAAGCCCTTTTCGATGTTCTATTTTTGTAAACACATTCATTTTGTCAACCAACTGTACTTTATTCTTATCAGGTTCACATTTTTTTTTTTTGTATTCTAAGTGCTTCAATAGGTAAGACTTAGGGTTTGAATAATAACTCAAGTAAGATTCTGCTTTTTGCCCTTCATTTTTTTGGTTAGGTGTTTAAGAAATTTTTAATCAAAGTTATTTTATCGGCTGATAAAGGAGGAAATAGACACAAGTTATAAAAAGCGTAAATCACGGTTGATATACAATTTTTTATTCCTATTTAGTAAAACCATTTTGTTTTGGTCCGCAATACCCTTACATTTGTATATAAAGACACCATTTACAGTATCATATTCAATCATTGAATTGCTTAATTTAAAGGAATGATTTTTGGACAGTGAATGTATATATATAATATTGCTCTTCTCTCCTCCTTTTTTTTTTTTTTTTTTTTTTTTTTACATTTAATGAAAAGCTAGAGTTGTATTGAGCATCTTTATATCACTTAATTGACAAATAAGTAAAGTTATTGATACTATTAAGTACATTGTAATCAGAATATTTTACAGACATTGTAAAAAAGCAGAGTGTATACAAATAGTGTCTGTTATTCCGTTCTGTAATTGGTCCTGGTACGGACGTGGTACTCATTATTAACCCAGAAGTGTTTTTCAAGTATATTTTTTGTACGAAATAGCTGCACTGGAACTTACAATAAATGCATAATTTAACTACCGTATATTTTTCCTTTGTTTTCATTAGCCTGATTAAGTTGTAAGTGCGGTATTCTGTCTAAAAGAATATTTACATTGTTGGTTTTTGAAGTGATTTTTTCAATTGAAGCCAACATGCGCACTTTGTCTTTTAAAAGAATAAACTGGTCGGACGATTGTGAAATACCATTTTATTTAGCTAGATATAGCCAAAATAAAACCAAAGAACCCACTAGTACTGAAAAGCGCATAATAGGTAAAAGAGCCTTTTTTTTTTTTTTGGCAAGTACATGCTACACTGAACTACAGGTTTAAGTTCAAATTTGGCCACTTGTATCATTTTTCCTGACTAAGTTACGCGTTTACTCTTTCCTAATGCGACCAACCATCCTTCTTTTCAAAGCGCAGTGGTAAGAAACATGAAGCAAACAAGTCCAAAAAAGTATCATCTTCCTATAATAGTTCTTTTATCATATTGTCGGTCACAAGAGTAAATTGGCCTATCTTTAAAAGTTGTTGGTGACATGTACTATATCACATCTATGGAACATATAATTTGGATATTTACGGCGCATTTGGTGTGCAAAAGCAAGAGAAACATCAGCCTCGATATATAGAATATGTTACCAAATGTTGTTCATAATCTGTACCCCTGACCCACAAGCAACGTTTATAAGAATGGTGTTCCTTCTAAGATCCTCGTGGATATTATGTGGAGTGTTTTTGTGCGATGGAGAACTAGAAGATAAATATAAGCTGAAGGGTTCATGGTAACTACTTTCACATAGTTGTCTGCATCCAAAGCGTTGCTAATGGATTAAAATGGAATCGAGAAAGGATTAGCTTATACTACAAATTCTGCTTACACCTGTCAAACGTTTCTGTTCGTCTTCATCTTTTGGCAACCAGCAAGTGGATTTTTCTTCAGCATGAAATTTCCTCTTTTTTTTTATGGTGTGATTTTTGACCTCCCTTTGGGACAACAAATTTATTGAATATAAGCTATGGTCTTACTACTTTGTTTTGTACTATCTATGTTGACTAAGCATTTTGTCGTATCATATGTATTATGCTTGAGTATTATCATATTTTATTCATAAATCATAGTAAAAAGAAGCGCTGTTTTTATTGAAACAAAAAACATAAGCGCTGAAAAAAGAAGAGGTGTTACAAGATGAATATACATTGTACAACACATAATTATTAAGGTAAATGTTTGCCGTCGCACGACAATGCATTGGGCATTTTTCTTTTTTTTTTTTTTTTTTTTTTTTTTTTTTTTTTTTTTTGCAGTTTCTGTGATATTGATAATTATAAAACAAAGTGTACGTACACATATTGATTCAAATTGGTGAACACTGTGGATAGATCACATATACTTATTTATCCTAGATATACACTTGAAAATAATCAATTCAAGTAACCAAATTCCAAAAAGAAAGGTAGAAACTGATGGTTGCTTTGGGATCCTATATATTTCAGAAAATTCCTAATAAAAAGGTTATATTACTTTGCTATACCGTTTTGCACTATGACATGTATTATCAGAGGAGTGATTGGCTGATATAGGTAAAAAGAAAGGATGAAAAATGCTCTTTTATTTTCATCATAGAGGCATGGTGTTTAATTTGTGAATAAAATGTGGAAGATCGTCTTTTTTCATATATAATACAGTAGGTTCAATAGCTTCTAGTGAAACAGAAAGACTAGTTGTGTTTGCTA
The DNA here is from genome assembly GCF_000149305.1 of Rhizopus delemar RA 99-880. Lineage (NCBI taxonomy): Eukaryota > Fungi > Mucoromycota > Mucoromycetes > Mucorales > Rhizopodaceae > Rhizopus > Rhizopus delemar. The sequence continues at coordinate 1,161,490 of NW_027137829.1, forward strand.
TTTCTTGGAAAGCTATTGCAAATGAACTACAAGCAAACAGTGAGTTGGATTGTATGATAAATAAAATGGGATATTTACTTTCGTTTTATATCTCCAAACATCAGGGCTCCTGTAAACGACACAAGCAGATATGAATTATGCTCTTCGTCCAGCGATGCTATTATAAGAGGTGATTGTCTTGTTGCACTTGCCTATAATAAAGTAATCATTAGCCTCTGTAAGCCGATAAAAACATATATTCCCTTACTCTATATACATCTGATGTGAATAATGCTAACCTATGTAGCGCTAGTGGATGCTGCAACATGGGTAATTCGGGCCCACCGTTGATTGCCAAGAATCGAAATGTTTTATATCTTCTAAAAACACGCTTGCCAATCGCAGCCGAGACTTGACGTGCGATTGCCTGCTGAGTTTCCATCGAGAGATGAATACCGCGCAAGACAGCATCGGATGAATTCTTACTGAGCGCATCGTGTGCCTGATAAAAATTTTTCATCCACCACCGATGGCTTTCACGGTTCACTTCTTCATCATCCGTATTATTCATAGGCAATTCTTTCCATTCTTTATTCTCTGACGTGTTTGTCCCCTGTCCTAACCGAACGGCTGTTGCAGGACTTGTCTCTAACATGGCTGAGATGGCATAAACCATATCGGATGCTGATAAGGTGCATGTGCTACCATAGCAACGCGTGAAACTTGGATAACTCAATTCTGTCAGTCCATAATGTGGTGATACTTCTTCGATTTTGGCTCTAAGTCTGTTTTTTAAGTTAATATCCATATGAGCATATATCTGTCTACATTGTTCTAATTTAAAACTATAGAACTGTTTGTTAGATTTCGCTATTCATGTGTACATTTTCGATTTTTTTTTGTACCCCATTAAAGCAAAAAAACTGTGTAATTTATTATCTGATGCATCATTCCATAAACTTAGCTGACTTGACACATAACTGGAATAATACATGCTATTATATAAACTCCAATGCCGAAAAAACATAAATCGATATTCATCTTCTATGTTGATTCCTCCTCCATCATCTGACGCTGATGCCTCGTCCCCTCTATTTACATTAAAACGCGCTGTGTCATCTCTAAATATCTTTATGCTTTCAATGTATTTCTTGGTATCTATTCTTTCATACAGGTATTGTGCAGTAATACCAGTGATAGCAAACCATAAAAGGTCATTATTTGATTTAGATAATTGATTTGCTAGTTCGTATAAAATGGCTGCTGATGAATTTGCATGATAAGATCCTATTGTATAATAGCCGGCTAACAATGCTCTTTGTTCTCTCTTTTTATGTCTTGATGTTTTGTGTATTTCCTATGGTATATTGGTTAAGCCAAATGTTTGTATCATCCCGTTCTTCAAACTTTACTCGCTCTTTATCTAATTTTCTTCTTTTTGATCTATAATCCAATGATTCATCGTCTGTACCATCTGTATCATCATTTGAATCACTTTCTGAATTATACTATAAATGCATATGTCTTAGTAAATCACACTACATACAATCCTATTGAAACGTATTTATCTCTTTACCGTAACTGCTTCATATGCGTCCAGGACTCGATCAAATCTTTCTGTGTCATCGTCATCGTCAAATACACACACTTGCAAATTTCGTGGATCAACGTTACTTAAATTCAATGGTCTGTGACTATCAACAATATATATTTTGGTGAAGTCTTCGATTTCGAAAAATTCTCTGGCGTCTATAAGTCCTCCACAGTTTATCATAAAAATCGATACCAACTATACAAAGAGTGTGAGAGATAAGATTATTTTTATATGAATATAGTATTACATCATCGTCCTTTATCACAAGCTGTTCTTTGGCTCTCTCAAGATCTTTATAGCTTGACACTGGTACAAGTTTATAGGCGACCATGTCTGCTTTTAAGAGATTCTAAATTTAAAATCGATGTGAGTTGGAAGGGAAAAAAAAAAAGCTGATTGCTTTTTTGTTCCTTATTACTTGTAATATTAACGCTGCACATAGAGAATCGACATCAGCAGAGACAAATACTATACAATTCCCTTGTGCCGAATCTTCCTTGATGTACTCATATGCTTCTCGGTATAAATTTCTTGAGACCCTGACCATTAAAGGTTTATTTTTCCTATACACGAGAAAAAAAAAGCAAGGACAGCAAAAGCGCGTTACTTTTTTTTTTTATTGAAAAAATCCGGTATTTTAAATTTTTTTATCGTGGAGGGCCTTATTCATCAAGTCCAAGCCATGTTTAAAACCCTGCATGGCCCATTTGTTTGTATCAAGACCATAAGAATCAAATATTTTTCTCCACCAGAGATACCACTCACATATCTCATCATAGTTTACTTGAGTGATATCTAACGATAGCCATTGAAATAGTACATGATGCCATTTGTTAAAAAACTCGTTTTCTAATAACTGGCCCAACACTGTTTGTGGTATCAGATCTTTCCATGACAGGCACCAAATAAGTGGTTCTAATTGTTGATCTCTTGGGTTTACTTCAAATTCGTCTCTTAAAGTATTAGTTAGTTTAGGTAAGATGGACCTTAAGACGAATTGTTCGATTTGTTCGCCCGTCCAAATGTCCTTCCAAGGCAATATGATATGCAATGCTGATTCGTCTGATGGATGCCATTGACGAAGTACAGTAGATAATTTCTGTCGTATTGTCGTCAGTAAATCGTTTAATCTCCATGGTTTGAGGATGGATAACCAAGGGTGTATCCAGGTATGTATCATGATCTCATCGGTTTTAGGGTTCCAATTCTCTACTGCTCTACTTATTTTGGGTAATATGAGTTGGTAAATAATATTTTCAAATATAAATCTCGGTAAGACAGGTTCCCATTCATCCATGAGCTGAATCAATGGATCAGGATCATGTATATCCCATTGATTACTATATAAAAAGTAAAATGTGAGTCACGGAGAGCACAAAACATTTCATGATGCGACTTACTTTATCGCACTTCGCACTTTGGATAGCCATATTGTATTCATCATCGTTTCATAAGGTGTACAAACAAGCTGCTTTGTTGGTCCTCTTTTTGCCCATCCCCATTCTGCCTCATTATCGTCATTACTTAATAGTAGCTTTTTCCAACGTTTGATGTCTAATACACCCCAAGAGGGATTCTCTAACACATTCCAATGCATCGATTTATATTTTAAAACAGGTGCCCATACCGACACAACGAGTGCATCCAGATTCATAGTCTTGATATCCATTGCAAATTCCTTTTCCAAATATCACACTTTTCACCAAACAGCGCTGTAATATTTCCAACTTCATACGCTCCGGTTGCTAAGGCGTCCTTACTGATCCTTTCTAAATCGACCGCAATTTCCTTGATTCGTTCTACCTTTCTAAGCTGCTCTCTGTCTCTTTCTATGTTTTTACCAATTGTATTCAATTCTTCTTGAAGTGTATTCATCTCAAAAGATGTATTCTGCTTCTCACGCGACAGATTTTCCAAGTCTGATTTCGCTAAATCTACAATGAGTTGCAAGTTGTGCCTTAGCTCTGGTAATCGTGTTGTCGTTTCCCACACTGTAGGCGAATCGGATCCTTTGATGTCTGCCAAATTCACCTCGCGTATACCAGGTCCTGTCATGTCCAACACCTTTTGCTGAGCTGGTGGTAATTGAGTAGCCTCAGTTTCAGCAATGATCTCTGCCGCAGTCTTGTACACTGTCTTCGGCTTTCGTTGCTTTTTTTGCTGACCCTTACTCTTCCAAGCTTCTCGCTTAGGCCTTGTTTGTTTTCCTTCTTCGTCTTCTTCATCTGAAAGTGGTTTACCCTTTCGTAATTTCGCATCTATTTTGGCTTGCTTTGTACGCTCGTCAAATCCTCCAAAGCCAATACCTATACCGGATGGTCGTTGCTTTGCTTCGATCGGATTCACAATACCTTCACCACTTGCACCCAAGCCTTGTCCTACTTTCCAGCCCATCTTTTCAAGCATTTTCTGACCAAATGCATTTGAATGAACATTAAACTGACCAAAGTTTAAATCAGGTGCTGCCATTGTAGGCTTTTTCATGCTGGATTCTTTTTTAGTAGGTGTCTGAGGCTGCTGGCTTTTGGCAGGTTGAAATGCTTTTCCAAATCCCAAGCTCACTTTTGGAACATTTTCCTCTTCCTCCTCTTCTTCACTGCTGTCATTTCTATGACGGCGTTTGCGTTGAAATCCAGAAAATCCTTCCATTTCCTCTTGAAGGTCATGGTCAGTAATGTTGAAATTTATTCTGCCTGATTCCTCGTCTGAAGAATCATCACCATCGTCCATATAAGTCTTTCGTTTGCCCATAGTCTGGCTTTTTCTTTAGCAAAATGGTATAGAACTTGAAAAAAAAACAAAGGACTTCATACAATTTACTTAAAGGTAAAGTGACTGCTAAAATAAATAAACACAAATCAAAAGGATGATTCGACACTTTTCTTTAAAAGACGTTTATATTTAATCATGTACAAATTTTTTTATTATTCTTCGTTCTATCAAATAAATATACATTAAATACAAATTATTGAGGAGTCCACTTCTTAAGACGAATAGCGTGACACTTGATGAAACCATTGGCATCTTCAGGGTTGTAACCACCTTGTTCATCCATAGAAGATTCTTGCATATCATACAACTTGGCACCAGGACCACGAGCGACACGACCTTCGACGATCGTGTTACCCTTGTAAAGCTTCAATTTAACATCACCTGTCACGTTGATTTGAGTCAAGGGAATTGCTTGGCTCAAGAATTCACACTCAGGAGAGAAATATTGACCGTTGTAAAGAGATCGACCGTAAGGGATCGTAATGTTTTGATCACGGTAGGCACGAAGTTGACCATCCAAAGTCAAGCCTTCCAAATCTTGGTGAGCGGTACGCAAGATGGTACCACCAGGGGTTTCATAACAGCCACGAGACTTGACACCGATAAATCGAGACTCGACAATGTCAATACGACCGATACCGTTACGACGAGCGACAGTGTTCAGATAGGTGAAAAGTTGAACGGGTTCAGTTTCTTCATGACCATCATTGTGGTTGACAACTTTGACAGGAAGACCCTTTTCAAAGGTGATGGTGATGCGTTCGGGTTGATTAGGAGCATCCTCAGGATCAACTGTCAACTTCCACATTTCCTTGGGAGGAGTAACATTGGGGTCTTCGAGGATACCAGCTTCATAAGAGATGTGGAACAAGTTTTCATCAGTCGACCAGGGCTTGGCCTTGGTTTGGGTGACCACGATGCCCTTCTCGGCAGCGAAATCTAAAAGAGCGCTACGACCAGCGAAACGTTCAAAGAAAACTGGATAAAGATAAATAGATTGTTCAAGTGATGACAAAAAGACACTTACCAGGTAATCTCCAGGGAGCAATAACTTGGATATCAGACTTCAAGGCATAGTAAGCCAATTCGAAACGGACTTGATCGTTACCTTTACCGGTACAGCCGTGAGAGACATACTGACAACCTTCACGAGCAGCAATTTCAATTTGGCGACGAGCAATGACAGGACGAGCCAAGGAAGTACCCAAGAGATAGACAGATTCATACACAGCGTTGGCTTGAATAGCAGGAAAGATCTGAGTCTTTACGAACTCTTCTTTCAAGTCCTAGTTTGCCATCAGTCTTTTGTTTCTTTTATACAATAGAATAACTTACCTCGACAAACACTTTGCTGGCACCTACAGCAAGGGCCTTCTTCTTGATAGCTTCAAAATCTTCTTCTTGACCCACATCAGCAATGTAAGCCAAAGTTTCATAGCCTTGTTCAATTAACCAAGCCAAAATGACAGAGGTATCCAATCCACCAGAGTAAGCAAGAAGAACCTTTCCTTTAGTAGCAGCCATGTTATATAGAGTTTTTAGTCTTAAAAAAAGATGGGAGAAAAAAAGTTGAAAAAATGAAACCCTTTTATATATCTCAATAGTGGGAAACTAAACTCTTATCAAATTGAACTACCGCAGACCCTTTAATGCATCATAGAGATAAATCTTGAGGTAAATCAAACAATAAAAGATATAATTAGTATGAATATTAAGCTCATTGCTTGCTTCATATTACTCTATATTTACACACTAATAACTGCTTGATTTTCTCGATATTGTGCATCTTTTTTCGTATATAGCAAGCATCAACTTAAAAAAGTCCTCTTCATGTATCATGGATGAGTCAGAATACCAAAATTGGTAATTTTTGTTTAACCTCAAGATTTTTATCAATCTTTTTCTGAGTCTGAATTTGAATGTCAACTTTTTTTTTTTTCTAATGATAACTGATGTCCAATGCCTCGAGTTTAAAGAAAAGGGGTACACTATTTTATTTAATGGTATACGTCTTCTACTTCAAATAGAAATAAAATAAAATTTGTAATGAATATACGTAGCTTTAAATGAAAGAGAATTAAGCTTATTACATGATGAAGCTGACGAGCTTGCAAATTACTTGATGTCAGAAGGATATGATCTTGTTCAAGATCTCGGCTGCATCATTGGTAAATTCGAATCTTTAGTGGCATCAGCTAAAAATAACAATCAACTTAGAGCCATGGACTTGCGGGTATCTCGATAAACCAAAGACAAATAATTATAAAGTAGACAAAAGAGAATATAGTAAACTAAGGGATAGTATATCACTTTTATCCGATACAGCTGTTTCTGACTTGATATTAAACAAATATGCAACATGGGCATCTAAACTATTGAATTCAAATGATATTTTTCTGGTATTGTCCTTGAAATTGTGCTATTCATTCATCGCTATTCATGCACGTATTTTATTTTTCTGTGTAGTTGAATGAGCAATATATAGTTAAACCACCAAGGTCTTCATCTTCCGCTTTTACATGGCACAGGGACTCTGACTATTACCATGATATCAAAATCAGGTCACAACCTTCAATTGCTTGCTGGACAGCACTAGATGAAGTCAACGAGTCTAATGGAACAGTTGTATTAGAAGATCAATCAATAATGACAATGCCTGCAGGAAGTATCCTGTTTATGTCTAGCCAACTCATTCATAAAAGTGCAGGTAATTCGACAAATTTATTTAGAAGGGCCTTTATGCCTCAATTTTCCACAGTACCCTTTGTTGATTCAGATAAATCACATTTGCCTTTGTCTGAACAATGTCTTGGCTTGGCAATAAAATGTTTTGATTGAACAAGTTTCATATTGAATGCTTTAATAGTTGATGTGCTTTTAGCAAACACCTCTTTCCTTTAATTTCTTTTGAAAAGAATTTGTCTTGTAAATCAAATATATACTTACATGCATTGTATGTCTAAAGAAATAAAGCTGGTTTAATAGGTCTTTGTGTAATGTTCTAAAAAAATTTGCTTGTAACTTTACTTTTTTTTTTTTGCTATACTCTATTTGTTTTCTCAATACCACAGCTTCAAAAATGAAATAGGTCCCTAAATACGACTTCTGATTTTATATCAATATTTGTAATTTGGTCCATCAAGAGCAAGAATCATTAAAATATAAAGTGTGTTATGGTTCACATGCAATATATCTAAATCCACTTTTATACGTTGCATTTGTTGATTTGCCTAGATCTATTTTTCAGACAGTTAGAGTTTGTTTTGTACTATTAATCTTAAGTATAATATGTTCTGAATTGATAGAATGGGAAAAACGGCATGCTTGAGGATACTTTGTAAGCATAGGTTTCTTCAGCAAGTCATAGATATACTGAAGCTTTTAAGTTTAGTATAAATTTACTTGGTTTGCATATTGGTCAAGTATTTTTTTTTAGTTATTCTCATAATCTCACCAGAGTTCATGCTCATAATACGATCATGAAGCAATGAAATTTAACAAACTGAGGAACTATTTTCCGAAAGACCAAGAAAAAGAGAAAGAAAAACAAAGGAAGAGAAGAAGAAATTACATTTTATCTTTTTCTATGACTTGTTTAAATAGCAAGTTCTACCAAAAATAAGAACTGACATGCTATGTATTTGTCTCTTCTGGTCGTTTTCAATTCTTGTTGTACTGAAATTAATTTTTGCTATTACATTGGACGGTGAGAACCTATACCTAGTCTATTTAAAATATAAAACCCTATGTTCATTATCTGCCCTGTATATCACAAAGCGACGCTCAAATGCTTTCATGTATTTCGACTGTAGAAAAAATTAACTTTTCTTACTGTACAAAAATTTGTAGGCTAGAAAATGATAGGAGGATTACAGGCAGGAGTCAATATGGAATAGGAATAAGGAGATTTATGTTTTATTTAAAAATAAATTCGTTATTACATCGCATATAAGCATAAATGATGAAAAGAGGCATTCCACGTTGTCTGGAGTCCTAGCAAGTCCTCTTACAGCTACATTTTATTCTCTTCATAGATGCCTAACATAATCAAGCTAGTATCAAATACTTTAGATGCAGCACAAAGGTATTTTAAAGAAAAAATAATAAACTAATTTTTAACCCACACGAGAAATAAAAAAATAATTAAACTATTTGAAAAGCAGAATAACCTTATACATGGCCCTTTCAACCCGTTCATCCACTAGATTTGTATCGTTGAGTATTTTTTGAAGTGGAACAATTGAAGAGCGCTTAATTTTCTTATGTCACACAATCGCACAAAAGCACATTCTTTTTGTCAGTTTGGTTACACTTAGAAATTGTTACATGTTCTTTTGTGATATGCCTTGGCCATTTATCTTTGCAAACACAAAAACAGGTATTTTCTTTTTCTTACTTCTTCATTAGAAGGTTTGTGTTAGGATCCGTTGCTATTGAATAAAAAAAAGAACTAAATTACTTTGGTTCAACTTTACTCCTATTTTCGTTCCTTTTACAACCTTTCCTGATCGACGAAAGAATACCGTGTTTCCAATTCGGAACAACAAATGTTGCACTTTATATATTAGATCACTTTCTACTCTTTCCTTCTCTTTTTTCCACTTTTATACATTTTCATAGACTCATGAGCATTACAATACAACAAAACAAATTAAAATACGTCTACATAACATCCATCGTGGGCTGTCTTCTACTCTGGTTCACCATTTATGAATACCCTGCTGATCAAAAAGCAAACCTAGTAACAGATATTGAAGAAGATCGTTTATGTACACCTACAACTTACAACATCGGACAATGGATCTATGATCCTTCTCCATTCACAAATATTGCACAGAAAGCAGGATATAACTGTATAAAGAAAAAATTTGCTCATCGATGCTTTCGCAGACTGTCAGAGCCAGATGAAATTATTCGATCCAAGCAAATGTATGCACAGACATATGGTCAAATAACTTTTAACTTATGTTTCTTCATTATTGTTTTTTCAATATTAATAGATTGAATTACAGATGGCAACCTTCTCAATGCTACTTATTAGAAATGAACACAGACTTATTAGCTGATCATTTCCTTCAGCATCCCATCTTGTTTATTGGTGATTCCATTACACAATTGCAATTTGAAAGTCTCAGTTGTTTGCTTGGTCATCGATATCATAAAAGACAGGCAACTATGAATGGAGGCAATCCAAGGCTTCGTGTGAGCGAGATAGGCAATGAAAACATCACTGCACTAGCATATATTCGATCCGACTATCTGTTAAGATTAAATGATTTTAAAATGATGGAGCCATTTGACAGCAATGGTGTTCAATTGGGATCAGGGGAAAATTATCCATGGTAAATGACAGCTAAAGAAATTGTGAAATTTACTGAGACGTGTATTTTTTCCTTTGACATAGGGTTCATGCTATACCTGAATTTAAATATATTGTTATTAACACAGTAAGTTATACTTTGCTAAATAAGGTCTTTCTATAAGCTAAATGCAATCATTAGGGTCCTCACTGGCATGTCAACGAAAGATGGGGCCCCAATCGATCAGAGCAGGAACTTTTATCGGCTTACGAAAAAGCCATGACGATCGTATATCAGTATTTAAAAGATCATCTACAGTCTGACCAAACCGTGTGGGTTAGAACAACGCCATATGGACATGCCAAATGCTCTCAATATACGTCACCTCAGCCTTCACCTGTTGCACCTTCTGGAAAGTTAGGTGAATACGACTGGCACCTTTTTAAAGAGTTTGACTTGATTTGGAAGAAATTGATCGCCCAAGGAAACGATGTCCGATTCCAGCAATTCGATATCGCAGGGATGTCCAATATGCGAGGTGATGCCCATTCAAGACCAGACAAAGATTGTTTGCATACCTGTCTACCTGGGCCAGTCGATGACTGGAATCGATTGCTGTATCACGAAATTATGAAAAAATAAAGCTAGTCACATTGACATCAGCCACATCAACAGATACTTTTTTTTTTGACAACTGAGCTAGTTTTTTTTTTTTTTTTTCTGTGTTCTTTAAAGTCATGGCCACTACGACACTGCAACTTTACTGGGATCTTGCTTCATTTGATCCCAGCGTAAGACAGAGAGCTGCTCATTCACTTATTAAAACGTTGGCCGAATTCCAAAAGACGCACGAAGAAGCTTTGGAACAGATTGATGTTGCTGATACAGAAGAAAAGCTTGATGCACTCTGTGCTTCTGATGTATCCTATGCTGTACGTCGTTTAATTAGAGGTCTTTCATCTTCTAGACAAGGTGCCCGTCAAGGTTTTTCTTTAGCTTTGACTGAAGTAAGTTCTTTTTATGAGTCTATAAACCAAAGACTAAATGTGTATTTGAACAGTTGTTAGCTATTGTCGAACTCATTTCCGCCAAACTTGTGCTTGATCTTTTGTTTAAATGGACTGAATGTACAGGATCTATGAAGGGTGATGAAGTGCGTGACATGTTGTTTGGTCGTTTGTTTGGTTTGATGTCTATTGTTGCAGCAGGAATGATATCTCGAGAGTCCACCACAACCGAAGATGTTGTTCGTATCTTAACTAGCTTACAAGAAATGTCAACTCAAAAATCTTATCTTGCAGAAGTATGCCACCATGTTGTTATCAACATGATTCCTTATGTACAGTATTGCTTTTTCTTTATAGAATACAAAATACTTATCCTCTCTGTGTAGGTTAAAGATACTCAGCATCAAGAAATTGCTGTTGAAAAGATAAAAGAACTTTACTTTAGTGGTTCTGTCAGTAATGTGGATCAATTGAATCTTGTGATGAGCCTTCAACAGCTTGACAACATCGACTTGAATGGCCCATTTGCCAATTGGAAGTCTCAAACGATTTTGGATCCTACCAATTTGCCTCGATTAGCCCGTATTCTTTGTGAAGTTCCTGATGACTCACAAGACTCTTCATCCGATTGGAAGCCTCAACTTCACTCTGTCTGGGACCCCATCTTGGCCGTTTATCTTGAATCTAGCCAACCCACAAACATAGCCTCTTTCCAAGAATTCTGGACTGTGTGCGTTGACAGTAAGTTGATAGTGATAATAAAATCAGGACAAATTTAACTTTAACTTTTCTAGGTACTTTATTTGATACGAATGCTAGCCATGGACGTAAATTCTGGGGATTCCAATTGGTAGAAAAAGTATTGAGTCGTTTATCTCCTGAACAAGTTCCCTTGATTTTTACCGCCAATTTTATGAGAACTTTTATCAACAATCTCTCTTCTGACGTTCGTTTCCTTTATAACGCTGCCAAGCATACTGTAAGTCGTCTTTACAAAACACACAAGTTATTAAAGTAAATTTGATATTAGGCCCAAGTTATTCACAAGGTAGCCGAAGAAAACAAGAAAGTAGGGTTCGCATTGGTTACTCAACTGTTGGGTAAACACGGCAACCAAAACTTTGATCGTATTACTCGTACAAAAACTGTCGAAAATTTATTGACAACGATGGATGCTGAAGGTATCACTTCCTATTTGGAATATCTTGCTGAAACATTTATTCACACACAAGAGGATGCTGCCGAAACTAGTCGTGAATGGGTCTTGAATCAAATGACTCTCTTGGTTACCAACACAAAGATCCCCAAGCAAGAAGAATGGGTTGTTGAACTTACACAATTCTTGATGACGTTTGCTTTCTTCGAAGTGAAAACCGCCGATGCAAAGAACAAGTCTTACTTGAAGGGATTGCACAAGCCTACACCTGCATTGTCGGATGCTACTATCGAATATGCTCAAGGACGTTTCCAGGCTGTCTTGGTTGGTTTGTCCAAACTCTCACCTCCCTCTGAAGATCAACAAGAAGGCTTAAAGACACGCAAATGGAATGGATATACAAAGGATTATGAGCTCTGGGTTCACAAAATATACACAATCTATCAAACATTAGAAAAGAGCAAGAAATTGAAAGCTCGCTTACAACTTTCCAAGGAGACAAAGGCTATCGTTCAACAAGCCATTGAAAAAGCAGAGTCACTGGATACAAAGAAAAACGAAGAACCCTCTGACAGTTTAGAGCGTGGGTTCCAAATCTTGCTGTTGAACATTGTTACTCATTTGTGGATTAACGAAGAAGAAGGCGTTTCTATCTTGTCTGAACTTTTGGATTGTTATCAAAAGATTTTCACTGAAAAGAAGACCAAGAAGAAGAACAGTAAGGAGACTGAAGAAAAGCAACCTGATCCCGTTGACGTCATTGTCGATATTCTTGTTTCCTTTTTAACCAATGAGTCTCCTGTACTCAAGAACCTTGCTGAAAGAGTATTTGAAATGTTTTCTCACAGATTGACAGAGCAATCTCTTAAGATCTTGTTGGACATCTTGGCTTCTGGAGAAGATAAACAAGATGATGAATTATTCTCTGAAGAAGAGGATGAGGATGACGATGATGTTGAAATGATTGATATGGATGATATTGATGAAGAAGAGGAGGAGGAGGAAGAGGAAGAGGAAGATGTAGATGAAGAACTCCGTCAAAAGGTTGAAGAAGCCATGAAATCACAAGGTATCAATGCTGTAGATGACGAGTCTGACGAAGAATTAGATGATGAGGCCATGGCTGCCTTTGATGAAAAGTTAGCTGAAGTCTTTAAGCAAAAGAAGATTGCCAAACAAGAAAAGGCCACTATGCAGCAAAATGTCATTCATTTCAAGAACAATGTCATGGGACTTGTTGCTATTTATGCACGCAAGAACCCTACCAACCCACTTGTGTTGACTTTGATTGTACCTCTTTTGAACATCATTCGTTCTACACCTGCTAAATCAGCCACCAGCCAATTTGTTGAAAAGGTAGTCGCTTTCCTTAAAAACCGTTTGGCCAGATCAACCGAGTATCCTAAAGACATCAAGGATGATTCTGCCATTGATGTTCTTCAAGCTGTACATGAGTTTGCCAAGCATTCAACCTCCAAGGAATTGTCTGACATGTATGTTCAATTAGCCTTATATTTACGTAAAGTAATTTTGGGAACTGGTGCGGATTTTGAAGTGTTTCCCAACTTGGATAAGAAGCAAAAGTCACGTTTGGATAAGATGATGGCGATTTACAACGATTCATGTCAATTGTATCTCAGCAAGAAATCTACTGTGTTCCCTGCAAGTATGATTCAACAGTTGTTACAGCGCTATCCCTTAAGTTCATGGGGATTGTTGGATACCTTGGTTACCTTTTTAGACCGTAAAGCTTGTGCAAACAATTACAGATTGTCTATGACATGTCAATGGACAAGTACGATTGTTCAACGTACAGTTAATAAGGTAAGAATTCACAAGAAAAGATAGATATCAATCACTCATAAATGATGATAGAAACATGAAGCATACAACGAAAAATTCATTTCCATGTTACCCAAATTGGCTAAATCCATTAACGCAACAATTGAGCAGTGCAATGAAGAAAATAGCGGCATGTTAGATAATCAAACCAAGAAGAATTTCAACAAGTTTGTTTTGCAATTAACTAGAGTGTACAGTAACTTAGGAGTTGACTCTCCATTTAAATCCTTGTCTTCTTAATAAAGAAAAAAAAAAAAAAATAGGCTAACCTATCTATTTAATACAATCGTTGAATGATCATCTCTTCAAATGATATAAATGTTAATACACTTACTCCTTTTTTTCTATATAGAAAGATGATAGTATGTAAGGGGGAGGGATATATGAAATATGCAAAAAGAGAAAGGTTTACGTATATCAATGCAACTATGTACATGCATTATTTGTCAAAACATTACGCCTTTTGAATTTGGACGCAGTCATCATAAACTAAATTTGATCTTTATCATTTTCTCTTTGCCTTCTTTTAGATTTTTTTTTTTTATACCCAAAAAAAGATGGAAGTCAGTAAGCCTGATATAGAACAGGAACATACATTCACATTAAAAAAATTATGGAAGCATATGGGACCAGGTAGATGTGAACAGGGATTTTGAAAAAGGGTTTAAACTAACGTGGATAGGCTGGCTGATGTAAATGAGACGAATGAAACGTATTGAGGCTTAACACATCTGTAGGTCAATAGGATACCTTGATCCTGGCAACCTCGAATCCGATCTTCAAACCGGTGTTGCTTCCGGGTACAGTTTGCTTTGGCTACTCTTCTGGTCACATGTGATAGGTAACACAAGAGAACCTCTGTTTCTTTCTGCTCATCCCTTCACAGGCTTGATTTTTCAGTTATTGGCAGCCAAGCTAGGCACAGTCACCGGCAAACACCTAGCACAACTCATCCGTCAGCATTACTCTCCTCCTTTGGCCAACATCCTCTGGGCGTTCACGCAACTTGCCCTGATCGGAGCCGACATGCTCGAGATGGTGGGGACAGCGATCGCGCTTCACATCTTCTTGCGCTGTCCGGTCTGGGTGGGCGTGATGATGACCTCATTTGACACGATCACGTTTACGATGATGCAGCGGTACGGCATGCGACACCTGGAAGCGATTTTTATGGTCCTGATCAGCCTGATGGCCATCTGCTTCTGGCTCGAACTGATCCAATCCGAACCGGACCTGGGCCAGATCGTCCACGGTCTCCTCATGCCCTCCGTCCCTCGCCATGCCGAGTTTCAAGCGGTCGCGATGGTCGGTGCGGTCGTCATGCCTCACAACATGTTCCTGCACAGTGCCTTGGTCGCCTCGCGAGAAGACAAGAGCCCACGGCAGCTGAAACAAGCCAATCTCTATATCGCTCTGGATTCCGCACTCGCGCTGACCGTCTCGTTCCTGGTCAACCTGGCGATCGTGGTCGTCTTTGCCCAAGGTAAGAAAAAGTGAGAATGTGCGGGGGGTGTTGATGAGTTCTGTAGTGTTCTATCAACCGGATCACAAGGTGGAACTGCTCGGTTTAGGGGATGCGGATGCCGTCTTGGGTAAAACATTGGGTTTTGCTGCAAAGTATCTCTGGGCTGCTGGGTTACTCGCAGGTAGAAAGATACACATCCGATCAGGTCGTTAACAGACTTCTAGCCGGACAAAGTTCGACCATGACAGGCAGTCTGGCAGGAAGGTATGTGACCGAAGGGTTCTTTGGGCATGTGTTTGATAAAGAATGGCACCAGATGGCCATCACACGGGCCCTGTCCATTGTCCCTGGCATGGTGGTCGCCCTATTTGCTGTGGATCATTTTGATACCATGGGCGAATTGCTCAATGTGTTGCAAAGGTAAAATAAACATCCACTTGTTGGATTCGCTAAACCAACCCCCGAGTACAGTATCTGTCTACCGACCGTGTTGATTCCCATCATCAAGTTATGTTCATCTTATGCTGTCTTGCAAGACTTTAAAATATCCTTTAAACTTCAACTCACCTGCTGGTGCCTGATCACAATCGTCATCTCACTCGATATTTTTCTCTTTATTCAACACGGTCAATCATTAGGCATCAGTAGGATCATCAATCCTGCTGTGTTTGTCTACATATTGTTCTTGATCTACATTGTCTGGAAGCCCTTAAACGCTGTGATGGAAGATGGATGGATTCATCTGGCACGATTTGATGTCCCTAGTTCAATATAAAAAAGCATTTATGTATAAAAATAGGCGCATCATGATATTTGATTGATACGCAATGCGTTTATATGCTTTATTCTGTTTTATAATTGATATAAACAAAGGATTGGGTTAGTCGCTGTTGACATGGTAAACAGGATAGGTTGTGATGTATGAATACAGTCAATATGTTGCCCAACAATGGTTTGAATCAATTGACCCTACATAAACTCTTAGCATTTGAATGACCATCGCCTCATGGACTTACTGTCTCTATATGTTTAATCTCGATCAAAAGTGAAGAAAATGCGATAAGGTAAGGGGGGAGTATGGCAAGTTGATGAATAGTGGATTCAAATTGTATTTTTCTTGAAGGTGTATGATTGAATAAGTCTATGATTTGAACTTGCTGTCCGTGATAGACAAACATCCTTTGTTCATGTATTGTAAATCCTGTATGAGGTCCGTCGACGATCACCGCCCCGTCTGCTCGTTGAATACCCTCAGAAGGCGAAGAAAGAAAGATCATGTCTTGCACAATAGACATCTGGGTGATCTGTTTCAGTGCGACCTTATGCTCCTACTCTTTCTTTTTATTACTCATCCCGTGCTCCATCTCTTTACACTTGCCTTTTTATATTTCTTGAGCCAATGTCCTGAGGATGGGGTGAGAGTGAGGGTGGTGAGGGTAGAAGAATCCTTTTGCTGTGACTTTTTGGTGATGTAGGCCACGACAGGTTGAGAACGTAGCGTGCCTGTCTGAGAACATGTCACACGCGATGACTTGAAGGCGTGTGCACTTGACGTGCTCGGCTTGCAGTCATTCATCCATTCTTGCAGGGGATAGGTCAAGAGGGCATGCGCGCTCAACACAACGACTTTATCGTCTAGTACACTTAAACTACTCACTTTTTGACCTCGAATCACCCACTTGACCTGTCCTTCTCCTTTGCTGGGTAGGATCCAAACGCCAGACAAGGAGCCTAGGCCGATAAAGGATTGATTCATGTAATCTATAAAGCAAATGAGCCACAATTTCTCTCTCTCTTTTTGACCTTTATTCATTTACTAAACACACAGGCGCATTGAATCTGATGGACAGGCAGAAGATGATCTGTAGGCAGCACGGAGGGTTTAAATGGTTCATGTCGCATGCTGTCCATCGCCGCCTGTCGAATCCTATGCTCCCAATCGGCCTTTTGAGACCTTGAAAAGAACTCGAGGCGAAAGGTGTGCTGAGGACAGGCAAGATGAGTGATCCGAAGAGATCGCTTCTTGATCGACAGACCGATACTGTGTTCTCTTGATGTTTTCTTTTTGGAAAGCAAGGAAGCAGGAGCAGACTCACGACGAACGACCGACACGTTCTTTTCTGCCATGGGCACGACAGGTGCCGAAGAAGGGAAATAGAGCGATTTCAGACTGAGCAGCCTGGTCTTGATCTGCTGATGGATCCAAGTCGAATGCTCGGATGGCAAGCCGTGTCGTATGGAAGACGCATGTCGATTCAAGTGGGTGTTGAACAAGGAGAGTTGTCTTTTGAAGGAAAGGGAGGCTTCTTGATGAATCCAGACCATCTGAATCGGTATCGGTGTGCCCTTGATCACGTCATACTCTCGCTTGCCCTGGATGGTTTTGGGACAGGTCAGGATGAGAGCATGTGAAAACAAAAAGAGGCGACAGTGCAGCGGTTGCAGTGGATGCTCCGGTCGAGCGAGTCGAACGTCTTCTTTAAAGAGCAGCCTTGCTTCCGTGGGTAGTCTCAGGAGTTCAGAACCCTGATAAAGACGGATGACTTCCGATCGATGAACATCGTCTTGTTTCATTTCACTGTTCATCCTGCAGAGCGTATCATGAAGTAAGGTGATGGCCACCTTGATCGCCAGTTGATCTCCATCGTCCTCGGTATGCTTCAAAATGGCCTCGACCATCAACTTGAATCGACCGATCCATAAGGTGGGTGCGGTCAGGTAATGACGAAGACCGAGTCGGCGAGTGAATTTCTGAGCGTCTTGATCGGCAAGAAACTGGGTGAGCGTGAGGTTCTTTTGGAGTTCGAGAGAGATGGCATGCAGTGATTTGGTATGTTGTGAAGTATAGAGAATGTAAGGCTCCGTCAGTTCGTTGACATGATGCATCAAGAGAGTGCCTATCCTGCCTATCAACGGACTCGACTGTCTTTTCTTGGCTTTTAATGCGTGATAGAATGAATGATGTAATTGGATGATCTCGAGATGGTTACTAAATACAGTTTGATAGAACTGTTGACGTCGACTGGAGTCAGTGATGATATCGGGTGACTCCAAGAGAGGAAGAGCATAAGCGTTGTGTAGGATGAGTAGATCTTGAATATAGTTTTTTTCGGTCGCTACAAGTTCCGCAATAGCTGCTTGTCTCTTTAGCTCTTTTTGGCTCGTCAAGTCTATCAAATGTTGTGGTATGTTTTGTATCCAGTCCTTTTGTTGTACCTGTTATAATGTGTTAGTGTAACAATAACAAGAAATGAAACAAAAGAGAGTTGCTTTACATGTTCTTGATCTATCAGTTGTAATAGATCAGAAAATGCTTTATTTGGGCATAAAGGTGAATAACAATTCAAGTTATTTGATCGACAAGAAGGTGAATAACAGTTTGCTAAGGGTACGAATATACCATGAATTGTTTGTTGCATGTTGACGGCATATTGGTCCTTGTCTTCTTTTTGAAGTAGTTGATTATCAAGAAAGGCATCAAATAGTTGTGAATGAATAAGTTCATCTTGTTCATAAAGTAAATAACTAATAATATCCTTTATAGTTGTTAATCATCATCATCTTATTATCCTCATTTACCATTGTCTCTTGTCTTGTTAGTTTATAATAATGTATTGTGTTTTTAAAAATAAATGATAGATTGGATAATAAACAATTTGTTATTGAACCCTAACTATTTGTCAACTTTATTCTATCTGTCTTCTTCTCTTACCTTATTCATCTTAACAAAAAGAAAAGAAATTTGAAAATAATGTGAAAGGTTTACTTTATATTTTTTGTCATGTGCTTATCAAACACACAATTTTTTGTTGTGTTTTAATGCATCATTTGAATTTTGACACTTGATTTTTATTAGCTTTAATAGTTAAACGCATCACATCATTCGCTCTAATAAACACAGGTCAGTCAAGCTACTTTGGATGACACGCTAACTTGGTAGGATTCAGTCTGCATTATTCAATCGATTCCATCCACTGTTTACAAAGGTAACAAGTGACATCCTAATGTTCCTCTTCCTCCCCATCCACTTTTTGGTGTCACTGTCAGGCTCAATCTGTTCCCACCTTCTTCGATCACTCTGACTTGAATAGGTTGATTTTCATGCTGACTTACATATAAATTCAATGCTTGTAATCTCTCATTGTTCGCTCTCTTAATCGGTCCAAATTCTACTATCTTTTGCTGTCGTCGTAACCCAGCAGAATAGGCAGGTGAATCGGGTGCAACAGCATTGACGATAGCAAAAGGTATCGCGTTATCATCATCGGAAGGAGTGGACGGTACTTGTTGGACTTGGTCTCGTTTAGCTTGGTGTAGTTCAGTCAATCGTTTTTCAATCTCTGCTGTGATACCATGAACGTCATTTCGCAACCTGTGAACCTGATTACGTGTTGTTCTAATGGTCGCAACATCAAGATCAGCTCTTGGAAATCCGCTATTATCCACCAAAGGATCATTCATGCCCACACCTGCTGTAGTCAAGACTTGTTCGAGTTCTTTCAGTTGTAATTCGACATCGTCCTTTTTCTTTATCCACTCTTTTGTTTCATTCATGAGTTGCTCAAAATCCACTGGCGGTGTCAGTCCCATCTTGAACACTTGGTTTTGATTCAAATAGAAAAGTAGAAAAGCAGAAAAAAAAAAAAAAAAAAAAAAAAGAATTCGCTTTCCGATTGTTTGTCTCTTTTCTACTTTTCTTTTGGCCCATGAATTTGATTCCCGCAAACAACAGACAAGAAAAAAGGATGATGCTTTATAACAGAAAGGGGATGGTTCAACAGGAAGATATTCAATTTTCTACAGAAAAAGCAAGATAAAATTCTGCTGATTTTTGTTGAATTGTAAAAGAAACTTATATCAAAACAAACTGTCCAATTCAAACATTTCTTTAACATATTTTACTAATAGAAAAACATTTTCCTTCATCTCTCTTCACAAACCATCCTTCTCTTCATCCTTTCTTCCACTCCTTCAATCTTCAGTTGTTGCATAAAAATGAAGTCACTGACTCTTTTCGCCGCCGCCGCTGTTTTTACTTGTGCTGTCTGTAAGTTGAAGGATCGCTTTTGTTGGAGCTGAAAATAATTATTCTTTAGCCGCTCAACATCACGGTGGATATGAACATGCTGACCACGACCTTGGTAAGAACGAGGGTCATGATGACCACGATCAATCTGTTCATGATCCACTTATTCAGGAACAACCTAACGTTGAAATTCAAACAAAGCCTCCTGTCGTCGTCCTCAAAACGATCACTCGCACCAAGCCTTGGGCTATTGTACCTGATCAAAAAACGATCACGAAAACTGTTGTAAGTATCGATCGTCTTCATCGCCCTCCAATTAACATTTCTCTTTTTAGAAATACAATGCTCCTACTTTTCGTTATGGGTATGATCACGACAATAACCATGGCAGTGGCCATGATCGTGACCATAGCAATCACGATCATCCGGAAGACCACAGTAGGGATCACGGAGATAGCCGCCAACGTCAAAAAGGCCGCTTGCGTCAACAGATCCATGCCAATTTCGTTTCTCCAAAACAAGGGATGAATGGCCATCTGGCCGCAGCTGCTGTTTCCTCTGCTGGCCGTACTGCCATTTCCTCTGCTGCTGCTGCCGCCAGTCATACTGCTGTCAGATCAGCTCCTGCTGCTTCTTCCAAAGTCAACCAGGCAGCTTCTCCTTCCGTCGCACGGTCTGTTGCTTCTCCTTCCGTCGCACCATCCATGAATGATGCAAACAGCCTGCCAATGCATAGCATCTTCATCACAGTCACAGCTGTGATGGCAGCTTGGTTACTACTACTTTAATAATTGATTTTTGTAACTTGAAATTCTCCTCGATCTTAAAAAGTAATAAAATTTAATTTATTATATAGCTGTCAACAGCATCAAAGTATCATTCAACATAACCCTCTTTTTTATGGGAATTTACTTTTAAACATATCAACTAAAAAAATACTTTAGAAAGTATTTGTTACGCCAAGAGGATGGATGGTTTAAATAATCGCATAAAAAATGAAGCTCCCTTTGTATGCTTCATGTAGTTTTCTTTTTCGTAAGCAACTGATGATTTAAATAAATCATCATTTTTATATAAAAATCAAGAGGATCCATGAAGTTTACCAGAATCATCCTCTTATTCATCTTACCTTCATTTTTGTACTTATTTTCCCTTGTTGATTATCTGCTCTTGATTGCTTTCTCTGGGTAGGGATCAACAAAGTCGCTAACTATTCTTTTTGATTTTTTTTTGTTACCATCCATCTTCAGTCAAATCTTTCAACAGCGAGCTTTTGATTTTTGATAGCATGATAGATTAGAGTATTCAGGTGAATCAATATATGTGCAATCATCAAAACTTTTGATAAAGCATATAAACTAAATGTCTTTATTAAAAATGAAGCTAATCGAATGGTCTTGTGTCATAAAAGGTCAAAGCTTTAGTGTTTACACTATTGAGTACATTGTCTCTGATTTACGATCTGTCTCTGCTCTATCAACTGTCAAATGCTTTTTGAAAGTAAGCGTTTTGACTGCAGACGTTCTCTTGTATGATCATAAAAGTTGCAACAAGAGAAGCATTGAATTCCAGAATCCAACCATATTCTTTTTAAACACTGTTTTTCCAATCGGTTTGCATACTTGATCAAAACCCAACTGTCATTCTTATCCATAATGATAACGAAGCAGAGATTAGTTCACGGTTAAAGAAGATGAAGGTCTCAATCTTTCATGGCTATAATTCTCTCGATTCCGACAACCTACGTGACCCATACGATAAGAACCTTGACCACGAAGCAAAACTAGAAATTGCCTTTGATGTCTTCACTGAACGATTTATTTGGTCTATTCATCACATCAGGTTTCATATCCGTTGAATGATGTTTTATTAAACATATCTTGATACTTTAGCCTTTGCTGAGCTGTTTCAGAACATGACATGACAGATAAAGCTGTTCCTTTATTTTCTTTTTTTTTTTAATCCTCCTTAAATACCCTCCTTTTTTTTTAACGCAAAGTAATTTTCATCATATTGATCTGGCCCGAGTAATAAAAGTTTATTCGCTCTTTGCTCATTTTGAGATACAAATAAAACCTGTCTTCAAAAATTTGAGTGCGCAAATTGATCATACGATTAAACGAAATTCTACTTACAATAAAATACTTTGATGAGCTTGCAGTGGCTTCAATACACCCTGATCGCCTAAGTCAGGCCAAAAGAAGTGTAAGAGAATAAAAAATTATCTACAGTATTTTTCAAATAAAAGTGAAAGGGGAAAGCAACTTTAACGTCAGATTTTACAAATGATTTTGATCTTACTTTCAGCTCTCCCCCCCCCCAACATTTCAAACTTTTCAGAAACTGGGTAGCTCTTCAACAGTCCCTGTGAATAATGACATTGATGCAATAGAAAAAACAAGCTGTCTATGAGAAAGTATTCCTTTTCCCATGAACATAGTCTATCTGTATTCTCATCTACTTTCATTCAAACAACAAGTTCCAACCATACTTGCACGTCAAACTGTCAATCTGAAACAACTAGCAAAGGTAACATGTGCTATTCTAATATTACCCGTAGCCACGATAAAGTCACATTACTAACACATGTCCCATATTTGCAGCTTCTATAGCAGATTCGGAGAACAGTGAGCCAATCGATACAAGAAAAAGAATCAATGCGTCTGAGAGTCAATCAAACACGATATGTTAACATAAGAATGAAGAGACTCTGATACTTTAACATGTCTATTTGTCTTTTTCTAATAATGTTTACAATTTGATAGGGTAAAAGGACAAGAGTAATACCGATGTCAACAGAAAGACATACGCAACAGCAAGTAAGCATCAACAAGACATGATGAATGTAATCTACAAAGTGCACTTAAACCATGAAGACGTGGAAGACCAAGGAAGACTGCAGATGATTCTGTATCTAGGTCTGTTAGCGCCAAAAATAAGAGGCCAAGAAGAAGACCAAAAAAAAAGCAACTAAAGTTACAAAAGAGCTTGGTCAAACAGATTTTTAAAGTGTTTAACCAAACAAAGACACAGAAAGATAAAGACTACATGCAATAGATGACACAAGTTCTTCAGCAGAGAAATTTCTTTTTACCATTCTGCGGAGTATATATTATTTATTATAGATATACTTTTTGCAACATCTCTTATATTAACCTAACATCATCTATATGCATTACAGAATTCGTATAAAGTGAAATAAGTCTTTTATATCATAGTAAAATGTCTCTTTTTTGTTTCTATTAAATCTATCATCATATTATCATCTGTCTAGGATACTAAATACTCATTCTCTTGACTAACTTTAGTGCTACACGTTTACATTTTAGCATTCTCTAGAAGTCATATCGTTTGATTCTTATTCATAGTATACAATGCAACAGTATCAAATGTTTTAACTTTTAGAATATGTAACTCTGCTGCAAGCATAACGTTTATTTAATATCTTTAATACCGTGCAGCGACAGTGTTATTTCCTTTTTCTTTCCCTTTTTTTCTTTCTTTCTTTTTTTTTTTTTTTCAATGTAAAAAAAAAAAATTAACAAAGTAATTATGCTATTCAACATTGCTGTTGAAGCATATACCTGTGATTTCAAATTTTAATATACTCACTTACATGTCTACATCTGAAATATGATATTTTAAAGGCAAAAAAAAAAAAAAAAAAAATCCACCAAAAACAATTTTATTGTAACTTTTATGTACATCTAATAAACTCGGTTCAATTACCGCTTACAAAAAAAAAATATTATTATTATAATAATGCTTAAATGAGAAATTTAGTGCGATGACTAATGTTTATATAAGGTATATAGCTCTTTCTATATTAATTCTGATATCGTATTTTTACTGTAGAATACAATTTCCGCACTGTATGTAATATAAGCAGGCACTGTTCCAATAAAAAGTTTGGGTGACTCAGTGATAATTTTCTCTTTTTTTATTTGTTTGAAACTCTCATTTTTTTATATACATGTATGCTCAATCAGTAGTAGATATTATTATTATTGATATTGTCTTTTCTTAGTCAAATTTACAAGTTACAACATCTGTCTTTATAAAGTGAACTCAGCGTGTTCTGGAGTTAGAGAAAACAATAGTACGTTTAAACATTTACTTTATTTACAAATAAAATTAAAACCCCAAATGGGCGCATGATGACTTAGTTGTCATCGTTTTCGCCCGGGGCAGGTCAAAATAGAAAACAATAGTACAATCACACCAAATAAATTTTCGGACAAAGAAATTTATCGAAGATAATTTTAACTTCATAACAAAATAAACTTGTCTTTTTCTCATCCATCAACACATTAAAAAAAAAATGTCTGCTCAAATCTCCAAAGACTGCACCCGACCTTTAATTATATCTGAAGATGAAACAAAAGAAAGTAAAGCATGAGGAGTTTTTTTATCTTCTTAGAACACATCATAGGCTTAGAGAGATTGCAGATCTTGTTGGCTTAAACAAGTCCACTGTACAAAATATAAAAGCCAGGATTGATGACTATGGTAGCCCTTTACCTCACAGGCAAATTGGGCGACCATTGAAAATAAATGAAAGAACTGAAAGGCATTTGAAGAGGATAATTAGAGAGGATCCTTTTGCCTCATTTAAAGAAATAAATGTGGAATTAACAAAGCTGAATGTTTTTGTTAGCATAGAGACTCTCCGATCATATGTGGATCGCCTTGACTTCAAATCGTACAGAGCAGCTCACAAGCCTAGATTGACTGCAAGACACCGCGAAAGTAAGCTTTGCTGGGCGAAGGAACATCTCAATTGGACGGAAGACCAATGGAGAAGCGTTGTTTGGTCTGATGAGTCGCGCTTTTGTATGAAAGGCAGTAAACGCGGAAAAAGAGTGCTCAGGAAAGAAGGAGAGCGTTATGATGAAAGAAATATAATATCCACAGTCAAGTGGGGTGGAGGTGGTGCTATGGTTTGGGAATGTTTTTGGGGAGGAGGTTTCGGACCTTTAGAAATTATTGATACCAGTTCCGTAGACCAAGAAACATATACCAATATTTTGGCCAATAGGTTCCATCCTTGGTTTACAAATGTCACGGCGCATCAGGAGAGGGATTTTATCTTCCAATAGGATGGAGCTTCCTGTCATACAGGTGTTTATGCTCGATGGTGGAAGGAGACCCACCAAATTAGAGGTTTTCAGTACTGACCTGCTCAAAGTCCTATTTTGGACCCCATTGAGCATGTTTGGAATGCTCTTGAAAGGCGAATTGAGAGAAAAAGATCGTCGGCCAAAAACTTGGAGCAATTGAAGGTGGCTCTACGAGAAGAGTAAGAAAGAATGGATGATGAGTTTGCAGACCAATTAGTTCAAAGCATGAAGAGGCGATGTGAAGCAGTTATCAAGGCTAAAGGCGGCGCAACAGAATACTGAGGATCATTTTATGAATATATTTTTAAAATAAACATGTGAATTTTTCTTTTCTCAAAACTTGAAAACCCAAGCTTAGGTCCACTAGTATTTTTTGGTCTTGAACTTACATGCCATATTCTTCGAATTTTTTGTTTCAATATTTTGTCCCAAAATTATTTTTTTTGTAGGGACGGTTGTTGTATAATTGTAAAAATAATAAAGAAAAAGGTAAAAACAAAGATCAAGAAACAGTGTGAGTACTTTTTGAGACTGATCTTTATTTCAGTTTTAAGTTAAAGTAAAAATTATTCTAATAGAAAGCAGGTACTTATATCTTATTGAGAGAGTGGCTTGATATCTTCTATTGTGATCGTTCTTCTAATCTTCAGGTAATTTAGCAAGTGTTATCTCTAATTATGATTATGAAAACTTTTCATTTGTTCGTTTGTATGTCTGCCATAGATTATCTTTTTATTCTGGGAATTCCTCACTGATTTGAATAACGTTATTTTACGCGATATTTCAATTACGTGAAAGATTAGCAATATTTCTGACATCGGATTGGATTTGGTTATTTTAGTTGATACTTCTTTTTATCGAAGAACTCTCATGAATACAATACATATTCTAAAAGAACATGGTTAATTGGAATTGATTGTATGATCTTATTTAAATAAACTTATATTTTATTTTGTTTTAATTATGATCTTGTATTAAGACTTATATTCATTAATGTCAACTACAATCAGTTACTGTTCTACAACAACGGTTAGGCCGAAAATTTATTAAATAGATATGCATTCCCTTAAATTGGCCCCAAAAATGACGAAAGCAAAAATTAAAATTAAGTCACATTAGCCCCCCCTCCCCCCAAAAAATCAATTTATAAGTTGTAAAGTACTTTAATTAGTTTTAAGAATTGCTTGATCTTTGAGTTTCCATTCTTCTAGATTTATCACGAGAATCTATATCGTCTCTAATAGCTTTAAGTCTCTTACTGATATCTGTCAAGAATTCATAGTCGTTGATTGCATTAATACTTCTTTTTAAATGACGTAAAGAGTCTAATTCCAACTTTATATCTCGCTTTAGAATAGATGTAGCATTGATATTCGAGTCATTCTCGGCAGTAGGAGCCAGAAGCTCGTTTTCAGGGATAGATGATGCACCTAATTCAGAAAGTAATTGTTTAGGATAGGGGGGTTTTAGGTAAAAGTAGTATAACAACAAAGATAAAGAAATACTGTTAGAACTTGGTATCTCTTTATTAAGTTAAGATAACTAAGATTGAATATGATAAAAAATAATTCTACATGTAAAAAGTGAGAGTATTTATAGACATGATACGGATAAAGAATTAGGACAGATTTATGATCAATTCGACAGAATAGATGATTACTATTTCTAATTATTAGTTTAGCCTGTTCCTAGCTTGTATTGTCAATTATGCTATTGGGATGGTTTCAGATAACTCTGGACGTAGGACTATTTAGGAGACGGTACGGATGAATATAAAATCCTCTAGTTCCGTGATTGGATATTACGGCTAATAATAATATCTCAGTTAGGATAAAGGTTTACATGACTTAATGATGATCCGGTAAGTAATTGTCATTCCTTATTCAACATGCTCATATCATCAATAAACTATATTACAACCATGCCATATTATTTGACTATGTGAAGTTAATATGAATAAAGCTTAATATAAAAATCTAATCAAGGTCTTTTATTGATCTACAGTTGTTGGAATAATTGTTCGAATGTTTTGCAATTTTATACATTTTGCTTTGTATCTCTGCAGTCAGATACGATAGAGCTACGTACGATACCTCATTAAAAAGCGACAGCTTTCGCATATAACATATAAAACGCTAGGGGTCTGGAATTATTTCCATATATAGTAAGACCAAATTGCGTCAAGCATATGCATTCGAACAATTTTTCCAATTGAATCATCTTTTATTTAATACCGTGTATGACCGCCTTTAGCTTTAATAACTGCTCTACAACGAGCTGGCATACTCTTGATATATGCTTGGCATTACTCTTTGGTACAAGAAATACATTCTTTCTCGATTCTAGACCAGAGATCATGCAGTCCTTTATCCCTATCTTCATCTAAGCTCAGCCTCAGCTTTAAATGGTGCCAGAGATGCTCTATAGGATTCAAATCAGGACTTTGAGCAGGCCAACTGAAAGTATGCTCTTCTTTTAACCCATTTTCCTTAAACCAAACATGAGCAAGCTTTGATGTGTGCTTAGGATCACTGTCGTGTTGAAAATAAATAGATTCCTGTTGGTAACCATAGTACTTCAGACTGTCCATCAGTGTAGTTGACAGGATATGAACATAATCTGATGCTTTCATAGTACCATTCTCAATTGAGCAGCCATATCCAGGACCATCCCACGTCATACAACCCCAAAGCAGCACACTGCCAGCTCCTCCTTTGACTGTAAGGTCAAGATGATGAGGCTGCAATTTGTCACCGGGTCTTTTCCAAAAGTACTTACAGCCATCTGAACCCCAAACATTAATCTTGGTCTTATCAGAAAGCACTATACGTCTCCAGTCATCTTCTGTCTAATCTTTGTGAGCTTTAGCCCACTTTAGTCTAGCTTCCATGTGACATTTTTTGAGGAGAGGCTTTTTCTTCTTAATTTGGGTATCGAAACCCATACTGTGAAGCATTTTTACTGTACCAAAATAGCCTATCTTGTGGCCAATACTGTTTAAATATGACCATACGTCCTTTGCAGTCTTAAGTGAACCATTTACAAGCTCTCTCTTCAGGTAATTCTTTGTCGTTGAGCTTATAGTAGTCTTTTTACCAGCATGACCTCGAGTACGTTTCGGTGTATACGAGCCCTTGTGCTTGCTCAAAGTGGACGTTAATACTCCTGGAACATGTTCCATGATCTCTGAGTATGATAAACCCTTTTTCAACAGCTACCGGATGCTCTCTTGCTTGCTACGAGATAAAGTATGTACCATGATATAAGGACGTATAGACTGTACGAGATGGAAGGGAAACACCGTAAAACACAGCCTTATTTATATACTTTAAGCTCCGATTAATAGCAAAAGCGTTGTTTCATAATTACATCATTTTGTAATGCTGTATTTGTGATGTCAGAAGCGGCAACGATATCATTATTATAGAATGCATTGAGTTGGAAAAATTGTTCGAATGCATATGCTTGACGCAATTTGGTCTTACTATATATGGAAATAATTCCAGACCCCTAGCGTTTTATATGTTATATGCGAAAGCTGTCGCTTTTTAATGAGGTATCGTACGTAGCTCTATCGTATCTGACTGCAGAGATACAAAGCAAAATGTATGAAATTGCAAAACATTCGAACTGTTTTAATCGTAAGATTAAATAAAAAAATTAAACAAAAAAACAATAGCAGCAATATAAAATTAAAATCCTTCTTTATTGCAGATTTCTTTATATTGCAAAAGAGCCCCGTTTAATGGATAAAAAGTTGGCATCTATTTATATTCTTTGTGAGCGTAGATATAAAAGATATAGACTCGGCAACAATGTCGTGCTGAAGAACCAATGATTAAGCTAAAGCTTGTCGATGTTCTAATATATGCATCTGAAGTTGAACAATAGAAATAATAACCAGTCAATTAACTTTGATCTAATTACTTTTGGGGTTGACAATTGATTAGACTCGCTAGGATGACAAATACTGATCTTATTGTTCTAAATTTGGAAAAGTGTGGAATTGTTCAATCATAGTTTAATCTTTGTGTATCGTTATTATTTTAATACAACTGATATCTTATAGAAAATAACTATGTTTACAACACGAACAATTATTCCAACAACTGTAGACCAAGCAGCCCCAAAAAAAAAATTAAGTTGGTGTAGCAAGTTTGACAGCAGATTCGTTTCGAGCAATTCGGGGAATATACCAAGACTTGTTAATCGAGGATCCATCGTATTTTACAGGATGTAGTCGATCAGTGTGTACCCATGAAGTATACATTTTTCCATTTATCTCTTGAATCTGGTATGTGTTGAAGTCCAAGTTTCTATTAACAACTTCATACGGTCCCATCCAGTGAAATTCTAAGCCAGTTTTACTTTCATGTCGAAGTAAAACATAATCACCAATATTGAAGAGTTGTATTTGATTATTCTTGAGTATAGCATCCCATCTAGTTTTATCAATTTCAGCTTGTCGCTTGAGTCTATCTTCAGCCATATATCGAGCTTCTCGTAGTTTCCTCAAGTGATTTAGTGCATCTTGCGATAACAATTCAATATCTTGCTCAGTAAATTCAGACATAAACGGCCTATGAGGATCACCCGGAATTCTTGGTTCGACACCATAGGTAAGGTAAAATGGACTAAATCCGGTTGTAGCATGTTTTCTAACGCGGCAAGCAAACAAGGCAGTATCCATGTGTTCATCCCAACTGTGAACGTCACCATTTACATACTTGATTAGCATTCGTTTAAATGTCTGATTTAATCTTTCACATTTGCCATTGGATCTTGGGTGAAAAGCACTGGTTAGATTGTGTTTGGTTTTTATCTTTTTAATATACTGTTTCACTATTTTGGACATAAAGTTGGCACCTCTATCACTGATAATTTCTTCTGGACATCCAAATCGCATAACTATTTCTTCATAAATAAATTTGACAATTTCTTCACCAGTAGCATTTTGTAGCGCTCGTGCAATTGGCCAGTTTGTTGTATAATCTACAGCCATAAGAATCCAGCGATTACCTTGTCTAGTTGTTGGCAGTTCTCCAATAAAATCAAGATGCCATCGAGCAAAAGCATGAGGTACTTCAAGAGGTTTCATAGGTGCATGGTGAGTGCTTTTATTAGGTGATGCAGCAAGTTGACATTGAGGACATCTTGAGATCCACAGGTTGATATCATCTTTCATTCGAGGCCACCATATTCGAGATTTCATCAGTTGATAGACAGAGGCTTGTCCAGAATGACCGTATCCCGTATGGAAATCATCTATCATGTCTGCTCGTCTTGCAAAGGATATGAATTTGAGTTCTATAAATTTATCACAACCATTCATTTTTTCTTTTTTGTATACATGCTGATCTTTGATAATAAAGCTATGTTTCCTTCTGTTCAATTCTTCTCTAATCTTTGCAGGCCATTTTTCTTCGTTTGACAGATAATGCAAAGGCCAATCTTGTATAGGATCCTTATCTAAAAGCGAAAGGTCATTTCGTTTGATATTGACATGATATAGGTATCGCGGTTGCATTGATCGTTCTTCTGGGTGAGTATTGGGACCATCACGTCTAGATAACAAATCCGGTATTTGATTTTCCTTTCCAGGCTTGTAGAGAATTTCAGGATCATATAATTCCACTTCGCTTAGCCATCTAACAAGTCTAGGAGTAGGGTGTTTTTGGGATCGCAGGTACTTTAAAGGCAAATGATCAGTGAAAACTTGATATTCACTACCTTCTATAAAACATCTCCAAGTCCGTAACGCATGTAAAATACTTAGTAATTCTCTTTCTTGGGCAGGATATCCTTTTTCCGCTTGTGATAGTTTCTTTGACTCAAATGCCAATGGTCTCCATATACCCTGGGAATCTTCTTGTAATAAAACAGCACCTACAGCAAAATCACTTGCATCACATTCGATTCTAAATGGTTTGTTCATGTCAGGATTCATTAATACAGGAGCCGAGGATAATTTCTTCTTAATATAATCAAAACTCTTTTTATATTGTTCATTCCATTGTATCGCACGGCATTTAGCACCAGACCCCTTTGTTAGATCAGTAAGTGGAGCAGCAATTCCAGCAAAGTTCTTTATAAATCTTCTGTAATGTTGTGCTAAGCCCATAAACTGTCTGACTTGCTGAACATTTGTAGGTTCTGGCCAATCCATTATTGCTTGGACCTTTTTGGCAGCAGGTAGTATTCCTTTGGCACTAATGTTGAAACCTAAGAAGGTTAATTCTTTTCGATTGAATAAACACTTCTTTGTATTTATGATAAGTTTAGCATCATTTAGTTTTTCCAGTACTAATTTAACGTGTTTTTTGTGTAATTCTTCATCACCATCCGTAAATATCAGAATGTCATCAAGATAGACCATTACAAATTTGTCAATGTATTCAGATAATACATTGTTCATCATTTTTTGAAAGGCAGGACCACTATTAGACAAACCAAAAGGCACCACTTTTCAACAGAATTGACCATATCTTGTACTTATAGCCGTTTTAAGTGAATCATCGTCCGATAATCTTTGCTGATGGAATCCATTGGTTAAATCGAGAGATGTAAAATGTTTTGCGTTATATAATCTTTCTAAACATTCATCAATACGAGGCAGTTGAATCTTTTGTTTCAAAGTAACTTTGTTCAGCATCCTGTAGTCGCAACACATTCTTAGATCACCATTAGGCTTTCTTACAAACAATACTGGATTAGACCATTCAGATACACATGGTTCGATTAATCCTTTGTCTATTAGTTCATCTAACTGCTTTCTTAGTTCAACTAGTTCAAGTGGAGACATTTTATAAGGTGGTCTGGCCACAGGTACGGCATCCGGTTTTGTAACAATTATATCTTGAGTATCACGCATTGGAGGTAACCCAGTTATGTGGCCTTTAAAAACATCAGGAAATTCCTTGCTGAATTCTATTGCCCATGAATCAGTTGTATCGCTTACGTTATTTATACAGTTTACTCGATTTCCTTTGAATGTAACATCGACAAAATAACATTCAGTAACTTGATTCTTTTTGAATAATCGTTCCACTTGTTTAGCAGATATAATCATACTGTTGGCTTGTTGCATTGGTTTTTCAACTTTGATATCATCCTGAGGCATCATAGTGATTTCATAACCATCTTGCGAAGTAATTGTCCATGAACTTTCGAACCAGTCCGGCTTGGGTTTGACCTTTTTTACCATTCATTTCCAAGTATTATGTCGAATTTTGATTCAAATACAAATGCTCTGAAAGTGTTAATAAAGTTCTTACCCCTCCCCTTTATCTCCATAGTACAAAGTGCTTCATCAGATATTAACGTTTGTTCACCATTAGCAGTTTCGACAGCTTGATTGGATACAGTTTTGTAAGAACCAACCAATGGAATTAACTTAGGATGAATATAATTTGCACTGGCACCAGTATCTATAAGAGCCCGAAAAGTTTGACCTTGTATCATTATATCATAAGTAAGTAGCGAGGCTGAAGTATTGGAAGCATTCATCAAAAATTCACGATCAACAGATAAGTCAAAGGAGTAAGGGGAGAGATCAAGTAAAGAATCTTTATTAACACTATCAAAGGAATTCAAATTACTAGGATGTTTGTTGTCATGATTGTCATTACTCTGTTCAAAATTAACAAGGTCCGCTTGATAAACTCTATTGTTGACTTGGGTTCGATTATATTGTTTTCCCTGGTTTGAACGGCCATAATTTCTATTTTGACGCATTCTATTTTGCTCAAATTCACGAACGTCTCGCAGTCTTGCTCTGCATTCAGCTATCATATGTCCAGGTTTATTACACCAGTGACAAATGATATTACGTTTAGGTCTTTGTTGGAATCGATCTTGCTGATGATAGCTGTTTCTGTTAGGTTTAACTATAGCATTTAGTTGTTGCATTATCATGGATAAATCCATAGGATCATTAGGGACATGTTCTTGTCGACCATTAGGAACGGTTAAACCAGTTTGTCTAGCACTGTCGTACGCTATAGCATAACGTGTAGCTTCTTCTAAAGCTCTGGGTTCTTTTGTTATAACATGGATTCTAACGTCATCTTTCAATCCACGTACGAATCGATCAAGTGCTTCATCATCCGATATTCTAGGAAGATCCAATAAAATGTCCTGAAAGTTGTCGACATAATCCACTACCGAGGTTACTTGTTTCGCGTTTGCTAATCTGTCTGTTTAGGATAGGGGGGTTTTAGGTAAAAGTAGTATAACAACAAAGATAAAGAAATACTGTTAGAACTTGGTATCTCTTTATTAAGTTAAGATAACTAAGATTGAATATGATAAAAAATAATTCTACATGTAAAAAGTGAGAGTATTTATAGACATGATACGGATAAAGAATTAGGACAGATTTATGATCAATTCGACAGAATAGATGATTACTATTTCTAATTATTAGTTTAGCCTGTTCCTAGCTTGTATTGTCAATTATGCTATTGGGATGGTTTCAGATAACTCTGGATGTAGGACTATTTAGGAGACGGTACGGATGAATATAAAATCCTCTAGTTCCGTGATTGGATATTATGGCTAATAATAATATCTCAGTTAGGATAAAGGTTTACATGACTTAATGATGATCCGGTAAGTAATTGTCATTCCTTATTCAACATGCTCATATCATCAATAAACTATATTACAACCATGCCATATTATTTGACTATGTGAAGTTAATATGAATAAAGCTTAATATAAAAATCTAATCAAAGTCTTTTATTGATCTGTTCTGAGAATAATGTTATAAATGATTCCAAGTTATGTCAACATACTATTCAGGATCATATCCGATTCCTTTTACTAACATAAAGTGACTATAATCTTATGTATCCTTAACACTGTCTCTTGCTGCTTGTTCTGAATAAGCAGGTTTGAACGCAAAATCTAACAGTAACTTGAATCTTTCTCAAGTTGTAGGAGTTTCATCCTTTTGTGCTAGCTGATTCCACCATTTTTGAGCTCGACCTCTTAATAGTGTAACAGCATATGGTAATCTTCTTTCTTGAGGTACATTATTGAAATCATGGTATCTTTCTACTTCTTCAGTCGATAACCTTATAACAGCAGCACTTCTTTCTCCATTATACGTTGATGGTATTGGTATACGAACATTATTTGATTCATTCGATTTGTTATTCATTGCGGTAGATATGGCATTGGCTATCAACTGGGCCAGGTCTTGCATATTGATATTATTTTGTGTCATTTGTCTATCTTCTATTATAGTGTCTTCTTCAATTAAAGGTTGCTTGTTACTATTTAAAATAAAGTTTGTTGCTATTTTCGAGGCTATTGTGTCCAAATATTCTACTGTCTTGATACTGTAGTTTTGTTTTTGATTTTCAGGAAAAGATGGTATCTTGCGATATAAAATATATTTGCTTCTAAAATTCTGCTGGAAGTAATTTATATACTCTTTCTTCAATTTCAAAAGTCTTCTGTTCTTGAGTTAAGGGATTCTTCCCGCTTGACATTAATTCTGATTCGTTGTTGCAAATATTTGTAGTTATTTACAACAGATGCTACCAATTGTCGTGCCTGATCACAGATATTCTTTTTATGGTAATTAACAAAGACACAGATAATTTAGTAAGTAGTAAAAAGATTGATTCTCTTTATTTAATCAAAATAGAGGAATATTTATACTAATTCTATATACTGCGGTTGTGTGTTTATCAGATTAATATTGCCTGTATGGAACTGCGGTTTATACTGCGGTTGATAGGTTGAATTGAATAGCCAAAAGAAGTACCAAGTAACACATCTAAAAATGGAATGAAAAATATGACAAGTGTAAGCAAAGCAAGTGCAAAAATAAACTGTACCACATGTATGTGTGCACACGATACATATGCCGTGAGCAGGAATCGAACCTGCGTCGAAGCGGCCACAACGCTACGTACTGCCACTATACTATCACGGCAAGTGTGGGTTGATATGTGCTATGTTGGTCAGGACCGCCTCTTTTTCCAAATGAAACCACTGCAAATAATGTAGGGGCTTTGACGTAGAATTTTAACAGACCTATCAATCATCAATCCGGAGATTTTATAATTTTTTTATGAGAAACCATTATATCTTGCTGTATTGCACTTTTTTTAATTTTGAAAAAAGATTTAGGTGCGAAAAAAATAAAGAAATTTATTGATATTTTTGTTTTTTTTTGTAGGGTAAGTATTCATAGAGTTATTCATGTTTTAAAAAAGCGTCTTTTTTTTTCAAATGATCTTTTTTTGGAAAGCCTGTTCCCCTCTATCGTTTAAAGACCGATGTCTTCTTTTTTTTTATTTTGCTCAGAAAAATACATATTAGGAAGGCAGTCTGTGGTTTTTAGCTTAGATCATTAGAAATGTGTAACAGAAAGTAACAAAATAGTCGTGTTTGGGAAAAAAAAAGACTTGGTTAAAAAAAAAGACTTGGTAAAAAAAAAAAGACTTGGTAAAAAAAAAGATTTGGTAAAAAAAAGTTTAAGTAAAAAACAGTTTAAGTAAAAAAACAGTTTAAGTAAAAAAAAACAGGGTCTAGCAATAGAAAGTTCATTGTTCAAATGAATACAATAATCTAAGAGCGAATATACTTTATAGAAATGCAAATACTTTTACATTATAAAAAAAGAATACGTGTATATTCTAAAAGAATAAAAAAATAAAGAAGCTCTGCTGACATTTTGTTACAAGGCAGTTATAATTAACAAATACATACAAAACTTTTTGTTTATCAAATAAATATATTGCTTTATTATTTTTTATGACAAATATTGTAAAAGAATATATGCTTTTAAGCTTATACTAGTTTATTACTTACTTTATGTTTGCACATGTGCGTAATTTGCCATTAGCCATTAGCCATTAGCCATTAAAGATGTGGGGCAATGACAACTTTCTTTACCAAAAAGAACTTTTTAGCAACAGGCAACAATATAAGTCTGTTATTCTTATAGTTTCTTTAAGTTGGAAAGAACAACTTTGCTCATGAGGTTCATGTTCGTCATCCGAATGTGTCCCATTAGGAATTCCTAATGTAAGAAAAAAAAAGAAACCAACATTAGACTTGGTTGCTATTATTTTTTTTTATAAACTTACATTTGACCAGAACTTGAGCTTTCTTTTTTATCTTTTGTACCTTGAGCATCTAGTGTATTCCATGAAACAAAGCCAGGGAAAAAAAAAAAAGTTACTTTAAGCACCGACTTTGTTTTTTGAAATTTAACATGTTTTTTTTATCAGGCACGTTTTCTCTTTCTACCTATTTTTTTGCTATTTCCAAATTTAAAAACTATAAACAACATGAACAACTTCAACGCTACCAAAATTGTTTGCACCTGTTCTGAATGCATCAAACACCCCAATGGATATAGAATGCTTGCAAAGAGAACTGTAAGAGGCCATGTACTTATCGACAGAGTTAGAAACAGAGGTTTTTTTTTTATTTTCCAACAGAAATACAACCGTGCTAATGTTAAAAAAAAACAGAATCAAGAAGAGCAAATGAAACTAATGACCACGAGGAGGAAACCATTGAATACTCTTCAGCAATTCCTGAACCAGAAAGTGAAGGTATATTATTAGTCAACAAAGCATTTTATATAAGAAAGTTTTTATTCATTGAATTCTATTTTGCAATCTGGTAGATGGAATGAGCATTGACGAAGAGGAAAGAATGAGTGATGAACAGCAGCTTCATCACCTTTTGCTGTTGTTCATTGTGCTTTTTCAAGCAAAGCACCTCTCGGTGAAAGCCGGTGAAGACTTGTTGGCCTTTCTTTCCTTCTTTGTTCGTGCTCTTGGCCATGGCATGGAGATTCCTACAAAGATCTCCACTGCTCGTAACATGGTCAATTATTCCTCTGCCAGTAGTGGTGTCTCCTGTTTCCTTGTCTGCTCTCTTTGTAGAAGTGTTTACGACACAGGAAGTTTGCATACCCGGCAATGCCCTTTTATTAGGTTTGCGAACAATCCTCACAGACAAGAGCACCCATGCGGCAATTCACTTTTTATTGGTAGCAGCCTCAAGCCTGTCCTCGAGTTTCCGTACAACTCAATTGTCGAAACGTTGAAGAAGTTCTTTGTTCGTCCAACATTCGAAACAGAAATCGAAGAATGGAGACATCGGCATGTGGAAGAAGGCGTGTTTTACGATATTTACGATGGTAGAGTGTGGAACAGTCTTGTTGATTCGGCTGGAGAACCATTCGTAAATAGAAGTCGATCATTAATGGTTTCATTGAACGTTGATTGGTTTCAACCTAGTGATGGTATGCACTACTCTTGTGGTGGTGTATATCTCACAATCAACAACCTTCCAAGGAGTTCCAGGATGAAGGTTTCCAACATCATCCTGGTTGGTATGATTCCTGGGCCTGGCGAGCCCACGGATGACCAGCTCCAGAACTTCATGCGACCAATGATTGCAGAGCTGAATACCTTGTACGGAGGTATGATGATGCCAACGTACCAGAACAGAAACGGTGAAATGGTACGTGTTGCTTTGATGTCCGTTAACTGTGATATACCAGCAGCTCGCAAAGTAGCTGGGTTCATGGGTCAATCCGCGCACAAAGCCTGCAACAAATGTTCGACTGTGTTTTCGCGAATCAGTACTGGTGCAAATTCAACGAAGCCAGATTTTTCAGACTTTGACGATGAGCATTGGATTCTGCGAAACAATACCCAGCAGCGCCAAGAAGCATATGCTTGGCTAAATGCCACTCACATTACGCAACAACGAACCCTGCAGACGAACACAGGAAGTAAATGGAGTGAACTTCACCGACTAGAGTATTTTGATGTCGTGAGATTGACAACCGTTGATCCCATGCACAATTTATTTCTAGGTACGCCAAAACGAATGGTTGAAGTTTGGGTAGATCACGGGCTGCTTACCACATCTGATTTCAAAGCCATGGCTGATGAATCAGCTTCTATTATCATTCCTTCACAGTACTCTAAAATCCCAAAAAGTATGTAACGAGCGTAAAAGAACTTATTCTATAATAAATCTGAACACTAATTTTTTGTTATAAAAAAAAAAAAAAAAAAAAAAACGAAAAAGGCAAGATTGAAAGTACCTTTGGTAATATGAAAGCTGATGAATGGAGAACGTGGTGTGTTGTGCTTTCGCCTTTTCTGCTGAAGCAAAGATTAGTTGGTGAGCATTTTGCCAATTGGATGCGCTACGTGGAAGCAGTAAGATTGGTAACTGGTCCTGTAGTTACAACAGAAGAGATACATGCTGCACATTCCTTATTCAAGACCTTTGGCAAGACTTGTGCTCGACTATATGGAAAAGAATCAATAACACCAAATATGCATATGCACATACATTTGAAAGAATGCTGTTTGGACTTTGGTCCATCCTATGCCTTTTGGCTCTATGGCTTTGAACGCTTGAATGGCGATGTCAAAAAAATCAACATC
Organism: Rhizopus delemar RA 99-880; assembly: GCF_000149305.1. NCBI lineage: Eukaryota > Fungi > Mucoromycota > Mucoromycetes > Mucorales > Rhizopodaceae > Rhizopus > Rhizopus delemar. Next base: position 1,200,190 of record NW_027137829.1, read on the forward strand.
AACTACAAGACAGGCTTTGAAACCACATATGTTACTATGCTTACACAAATTATCCACACACAAGACCTTATCCATTCATTACCAACCCTCATTAACACCAACAATCAAGGCATGCTTCTACTGATCAACTTCATAAAGGAAATAGGCGAGGTTACGAATGACGAGAGTGGTTTAACGCCATTTGATTACTCTCAATTCATAGATGGACCAAGTCTATTTAACCTGACAATTACTGGTAGTGAGCCTCTGCCACCACAAGCCCTTCATTCAGAAATCAACATCAAACAACAAACTTTATGCATCGAACACTATGAAATCTTACAAAACTACTATATGAATACTTATGAAATACCTATGCCCAATACGATCAATACAAATATACAATCATTTAAAAAAATTAACTTGCTTGGACAACGTTACCAACAATCCGACAATCATTCATCATCATCATCATATATTCAAGCCATTATGAACAACCAACTACGAATTGGCCAAATATCATTTTTTTTCTCACATTCATTCAACAATTCCATTCACTATTTGCATTCGTCAATTGGTACAGCCATGCGACTCAACATTTTCCCACCTTCGATGGTACTGGCATCCAAGTGTGGAAGAATCAATTTGATCCAGTTTCAAGCAACAATATACTTCCAATCTACAGAATTTTCAATCCTGTTGCTGTATGCCCTTATGTTGATAATCACCTTCTTACTCTCGCTCTGCCAAGACGAATTTTTATGTAACAAATATACCAAGCCATTAAAACACTATTATTATTTTATTATATATTTTACTAAAGAACCATGCAATAGTTTTTTCTTTTTTTTTTTCTTTAAAAATTTTTATTCGATTTGTGAAGAGACAACAAAATAAGAAACAAAAAAAAAAAGAAAGAAAATGCCTACTGCATTGGATTGGCAGCAGCAAAGGAAGAAGAAGAAGCAGAAACAGAGGTTGGAAAACCAAGACCAGGAGAAGAAAAAGCCCAGGAAGGAAAATCAGTATCATCGAGCTTGTCAGGGAACTCCACCTCAACATTTTCTATTATTCTTCTAATAGTTGGTGGAGCCCCCTTTTTCTTCATGGATTCCTTGTATTTTTTTTGCAACTCTTCGTGGAATTGCACCACCTGTAGATTGATTAAGGTATATTAGAAAATGAAATTTGTTACCAACATTTTACTTACTTCGTTGCTCCTAAATGATGGCCTTTTGACCACGAACGTACGACCGTTCGCGTCCTCTGGCCCATCTTCTTCATCTGACGTCCAGTCAACAGTCAGAATTTTGCCAGCGAACGGGAAACGGGCGTCGAACGCTGAAGGGTTAGCCATGTAAATAGATCTCCTGTTAGAGAGTTTCTATCATAAGGTGTTAATGTAAGCATTTTCTATATTTTATAATATAATCTTCTAAATATTAAATACTCACCGTATTTACACGGCTACGACAGGTTGTTTTTGTTGAAGCAACTGTCTTCCCCTTGGCCTTGCTCATCAAATAGGAATACTTGCTCCTGATAATGGTGTGTATTTGCGAAGTGGTGAGCAAATCAAAACGACGATGCTTCCTGACTTGCTCAGATAACAGGGCCTTGACCTTTCTGTTGTTCTTGTGGGCGAAGGTCACGTCCAAGTCAAATTCGCTTCTGCGACCAACAACGTAATCACGGTAGTATTCTGCTAAATAGCTCTACATCACAAAGAAAGGTATAAAATATAGGTATTAAACTACAATTGCTAATTTGATAAATCTGTTCTAGACTTACACTACATTCTTTTTTGGCCTGGTCGATCTCAGCTTCTGAAGCTCGCTGTTGCTGTTGCTGTTGCTGTTGCTGCAGCAATTGTGTCAATTGCTGTATCTGAGCAGCCATTATATCTGGTGCGAAACCAGAGGCTGCTCGGATGGCTTCAGCACCAACAGAGCTCTCCAAGCGAGGAGTTGTAAAGCTACTGAAGCCTGCAACAGGAACAGAAGCAGAAGCAGGAGCAGGAGCAAGAGCAGAAGCGGGAACAGGAGAAGAAGCAGAGGTGGGAGCGGGAGCAGAAGCAGGAACAACAGTGGATGATGTTATGTTCTGGTAAAGGTAATAACAAAGATAAACCAAAAGAATACTTTTTGAGACTGAACTTTATTTAAGACAATCTTAATTGTCAAAAAGAAAACATTACAAAGTCTACTATTTATATTCTTCTATCAATTGACGGGTAAATGAGTAGTTATGAGCGTAGATCCAATCATTGACACGTTTGATTGAATAGTGATCACTGAATCGATTATGAAAATTTTTAATTCGTTGTTTTTATAGATCTTATTGTTCTTTAACTGATCTGGGAGAGTTGTCCCGTCTTCATTGAGAGGAAAGATATATTTATATGAAATGCCTCCAGTCAGATCAAAGTTGACTAGGTACCTGATCCATTATTATTCATTTACAGAAATGATGAATAGTAAAGATCATGACTTATTTAGTGTTCATGTTTACTTTATAGAATGAATCTAATAGTGATAGTTTTATATAAAAAGAAGAAGAATATATTTTATTTAATAAAGATTTAAATTATTATCTTTTATCAATTTTAATATACTTCTTTTAGTTGTGATTATTCAATGTCCGTTATGATCAGACTCTGTTCTACAACAGATGATGATCCAGCAATGCTCATAGAAATTCTTGCCCTTTTGGGAGCATTGCTGGGGACACTGATGGGGGTGGCGACGCGACGAGACATTTTTTAAGATAAACTTTAAGGAAGAAAAAACAAGAGTACAAAATAAATTGAAGATGTATACAAAAGCAAGGTAGTACTTTATTTGTTTTACAAAAAAAAAAAAGAAAAGCAAAGAAAGGAAAAGAAAAAAGCCTTTACAGTTAAAGATATTACATTTGAATAATAATAATAAAAAAGATTTTAAACTGTTTATGAATACCCTCTCTGAGTGTTTCAATAGTTAAACCATATTTAAAAAAACTTGCTTTTAATCGATAGTAGGTAATCGTAACACTGGTAAAATGAGGCTATAAAAAAAGTACTTTTTTTTTCTTTTTTTTTTTTTTTTTAAAAAAAAACATTCTTTCTAAAAGGTAAGTTCTTAATATTATATATATTCTATTTCTGTTCTAATGGTACTTTTACTTTAGTAAAATCGTATTGCCTGCTTTTTTTTGTGGTTTAAATGGTCTTTATAAAGTCTCTTTCTAAGGACTACCTTTTCTTCTTCTTTTACTTGTTGGTATAAGCTTGGATGACGTTTTTTTTTTTCTTTTTTTCTTTTTCCTGGTTCATCTAAAGCAAGGTACTATTACTTTTACTAAATATCCTTCATAACTAATAGTTATTATAGATGCGTGCTGTTTCTTTTTTTTACTTGTTGCTTTAAGCTTAGCTAGTTGTCCTGGGCTATCTAAAGCAAGGTATTATTAATTTTACTACGTATACTCAATAGCTAATAGTTATTATAGATACGTGCTACTTTGCTTTGGCCTTTTACTATTTCTTTCTCGCCTTTGCTTTGGTTCTTGAGTACTGATGTCTTTTCTTCTTTTGCTTTGAGTGCCCAATTCCTTGAATCCTTGTGTCTTTGCATCCTTGAGCTTGGCTTTTTTTTTACTTCTTCTTATGAGAACTTTTTGAGTTCCACGAGATTAATCGATGTTTTTTGAGATAGGATGTGCTGTCTTTGGTGACATTAGGTAAGTCAAGTAAGCTTTTATAACGCTACGAGCAAAGAAATACTGTATATTATTATTATTTTATTTAAATAAAAAAAAAGCTATTTTTATAAAACAAATCCCTATTTTTTTGTATATATAAAGCAATATTTATTGCAATATGAATGGTTAATAAAGAAGTATATAAGCTATATGAGTGGTCTATAAAGAAGTATATAAAGCAATATGAGTGGTCAATAAAACCTGTATATAAAGCAATATGAGTGGTTTATAAAAGACCAAAAAGACAAATAAAGCATTGATTTGAAAAGTATCATTGGCTGCCGAGCACCATTAGATATCAAATGGATAATAAACAGGAGCCATAACATAACTGATGGAAGTTGCGTCTTGCGAGATCAGTTAACGAATAAATGTACCAGCAGTCTCCTGTCTCTGCCACAAATCTTGCAACATCTCTTAACCAAAAGATTAACGACGGTTTAAACGATTTGTGGCAGAGACAGGAGGCAGTGCGATCAACAATCAGTTACCCGATGTCACACGATTCTAAGCTCTTTCGCAAGATTGATAATATATCTGTTAACAAATTTGCACGATTATTTGTAGTGCTGAACACGCGGGTTCGAATCCTGCCTTCCCTGCACCAACCTTTCCACGCACGGTCTCATGACTTCCCTAACGTGCGTCGTCTCTGGCTTTCGGTGTGTGCCGCCTGTGTGTTGCGTCGCGTGTCAGCTGGGTATCTGGTCCACCTTCCCTCCCTTTCGGTGTCCCCGTTGGCATTCTGTTCTGTTCTCTCTTTCCTCCCTGGGTTTTGACGCCGCTGCTGTTCTGGGTCGGTCTGTGTTGTGTGCTGTTTGGTGAGCAGCATTATCAGCGTTGCAAGGATGCCCACCTCGGGCTTAATGAAGCATGTCTCTCCCTCTCTGTTCCAAGTCTTCGTCTGTCGCTTCAGCCAAAATAATTGTCTTGCTTACCCTCCCTTCCCTTCCCCCTTAATAGTTTGTATGCTTTCCCAGTTCGTTCTGTGGTCAGCAATTAATGACAAAATAAGTCGCCTGCGTATGACCAATAAAAAAAATAATGTTTCGTCTATACTATCACGGCGGGGATGTGTGATAAGATACTGGCCGTTGGAGGAGTAAACTCGACTTGAGTTCGCAGCAAGAAGTAATCAAGGTTAATCGCTTACCATACGACGGGATGGTGTACTCTTTAGTGAAGGAAGCATATTGTATGATGGTGAAGGAGGTGACGGGAAAGGAAACGATAAAAGAGGGAAAAGGAAAGACAAAAAAAAAAGAGAAAGAAAAAGAGAAAATTATTTTACAAGAAGTGGGGTGTCCGTAGCGGTTCCGAAATGGGTTTCGATGGCTACGTCACAAAGTGATCCAGTTGGCTAGAATAATTTTTCTTAATTTGGATATTTTGTCTCTGAACCTACTGCTCCTCTATCTCTATCCCTGATCAAGCAACTCCTCATACGTTAATTTGTTATCACCACCATCTCTAACAATAATCGAAAGTTTATCCCTTGAATGGCCTGTTTTTATTTAATATTCTCATATAGTCATTTAATGTATTTACCGATATCTGTAAAGGTATAAATAACTGTCAATTGTAAAGCAAATAAACATCATCGTTTTTACTGGGATTCATTTTTTGATTCAATTTTATTCGAGTCTTATTTTATTTTTACTTTTATTCTTTACACCTCCTTACAGAAATACTTCTCCTCTCAGAGATTATTTTTGTAATTACAAGCGAACACTTACCTTTACAAACTCTCCCTGGATTCTATATTCTGGTACCAATTGAACGAAGTAGGTTTTTTCAGTCGGCCTTGGTTCTCGTTGCAGTTGAAGTGAATTAATAGAACTTACAGTAGTTATTCTAGTTGGTATTTCTTGTCTTTGCTGTGGTAATCATCTCCCTCAAAAAGAGTACCTTCTCCCTTAGTACATTCTCATGTGTTGATATGTGCTATGTTGGTCAGGACCGCCTCTTTTTCCCAAATGAAACACCGATGGGTCCGGGAGAAGATGACCGGAATAGACTAGGGTATGGACCGGAAGGTTATTTGACCCTGAGTGGTGGTCGTGCTGAGACTGAAATGAAGGTGGAAGTTAAGGGTCCTAAAGAGGGTCCTTATCCTAATGCTTGATCAGTCGCTAATGAAGATGGTAATGGTGGCCTTATGTATTTTTTGAAGAATAATGGTGGTCCCATTAAATTGTAGATGTATAACGGAGTGGCTAGCAGCCAATGAAAAGTATAAAAGGATGTTTGATTTTTATTGAATAAACGATATACAGTCTTCTCTTTTCTTTTTATTATATTTCTTTTTTACACTTACTTTACGCCTTTAAAGTCAATACTAGTTCTCTTTTCCTGGTTACTGTTTTAAATTTCAAGCTATTCAAGGTAAAGCATAATCAGGGGAAAAACATATATCAGTGTTTGTGAATTGGTATAGTATGTGGAGTGCGCCTTGGGATAGATGTTGCCACTGGAAATAATTGGTGATTGTCAACATCTACAGTCAGTTGTTGCATCTAAAAATCAACGTTTTTGACGTCTTTGATTAAATGAAAAAAATTAACTTTCGCTGTATTGGTCATTTTCGAATTTTGAAAAAAGATTCAGGTGCGAAAAAAATAAAGAAATTTGACAATGTTTTTGTTTTTTTTGTAGGGTAAGTATTCATAGAGTTATTCATGTTTTAAAAAAGTGTCTTTTTTTTTCAAATGGTCTTTTTTTGGAAATCCTTTTCCTCTCTATCGTTGAAAGACCGATATCTTCTTTTTTTTATTTTTGAGGGTAAAATGCGGAAATCAAAAGCATTTTGCGATTATTTTGTTCAGAAGAATACATATTAGGAAGGCAGTCTATGATTTTTAGCTTAGATCATTACAAACGTGTTACAAAACGTAATAAAATAGTCGTGTTTGGGAAAAAAATGACCTGGTAAAAAAAGACTTGGTAAAAAAAAGACTAAGTTAAAAAAAAAAAGACTAAGTAAAAAAAAAAAAGAAAGAGTATAGCAATAGAAAGTTCATTGTTCAAATGAAAACAGTAATCTAAGAACAAATATACTTTATAGAAATGCAAATGCCTTTACATTATAATAAAAGAATAAAAAATAAAGAAGTTCTGCTAACATTTTGTTACAAGGCAGTTATAATTAACAAATACATACAAAACGCTTTTGTTTATCAAGTAAATATATTGTTTTATTATTTTCTATAGCAAATAATATAAAAGAATATATGTTTTTAAGCTTATACTCGCTCATTACTTACTTTATGCTTGCACATGGGTGTAATTTGCCATTAGCCCTTAGCCATTAGAGATGTGAGCAATGGCAACTTTCTTTACCAAAAATATCTTTTCAGTAACAAGCAACAATAAAGCCTGTTATTCTTATTGCTTCATCATGTTGGAAAGAACAACTTTGCTCATGAGGTTCATTTTCGTCATCCGAATGTGTCCCATTAGGAATTCCTAATGTAAAAAAAAAAAAAAAAAGAAACCGACATTAGACTTGGTTGTTATTTTTTTTATGAACTTACGTTTGACCAGTGCTTGAGCTTTCTTTTTTATCTTTTGTACTTTTGGTATCTAGTGTATTCCATGAAACAAAACCAGGGAGAAAAAAAAAGCTGTTTTGCTGCTGTAGTCCGTTAAGACCGAATTTTTTTTAACCTAAAATAAAAAAAAGAAAAGAAAAAAAGAATACTCTCCATGTTAAAGATATTGCACTCAAGTAATAAAACTTGTTCAAACAATGCATAAGTTATCTTTTGAGACATAATTAAATATAAACTACATGAAAAGTAACTGTTTTTGATTTCTAACATGGATAGACAGTGAATAAGTGTAACATTGGTAAAAATAAGGCTACAAAAAAAGCACTTCTCTCTTTTTTTTTTCTTCTTCTCTTTTTTATAAAAGGTAAGTTCTTAATATTATATATATTCTATTCCTGCTCTAATAGTACTTTTACTTTAGTAAAATCGTATTGTCTGCTTTCTTTATGGTTTAAATGGTCTTTATAAAGTCTCTTTCTCAAGACTACAGTTGTTTCTTCTTTTACTTGTTGGTACAAGCTTGGATGGCGCGTTTATTTTTTTTTTTTTTTTTTTTTTTTTTTTTTTTTTTTCCCGGGCCCACCAAAAGAAAGGGGAAATTATTTTTACTACATATCCTTCATAGCTAATAGTTATTATAGATACATGCTGCTTCTTTTTTACTTGTTGATAATGCTTAACTAGTTTTTTTCCCAAGGTCTATCTAAAAAAAGGTACTATTACTTTTACTATGTATACACGATAGCCAATAATTATAGATGAATGCTGCTTTGCTTTGGCCTCTTTCTATCTTTTTCCTGGTTTTGCTTTGGTTCTTAAGTACTAATATCTTTTCTTTTGCTTTGATTGCTCAAGTCCTTGAATCTTTGTGTCTTTGCATTCTTGTGCTCGGTGTGGAATAGGCGTGTTATTTCTCTCGATTAATAAAAGTAATAAAATAAGTCGAAAAATCGATGAGTCTCTTGAACCTCTTTATTGAGTAAGGATGAGAGAGAGAGCCCATTCAATACAAACTACGTCTTAGAATATAATAATGTGATTTAGGGTCCGAGGTAGTACGGTATAAATTGTGTGGGCTGTTTATCGTATATAGCACTTTGGGCTATATATGATATACAGTCAAATTATTAGTTGAAGAATCTTTTGAGTGATCTCACACGACATTAAGAAAATTATTAAGGTAAATACGACACTCGGCTTTTTTTTTTTCTTTTTCTTGTGAGAACTTTTTGAGTCCCACGAAATTAATCGATGTATTTTTAGATTAGATGATGCTATTTTGATGACATTAGGTAAGTCAAGTAAACTTTTAAAACACTACAAGCAAAGAAGTACTGTATATTATTATTATTTTATTTAAATAAAAAAAAGCTATTTTTATAAAACAAATCCCTATTTTTTTGTATATATGAAGCAATATTTATTGCAATATGAATGGTTAATAAAGAAGTATATAAGCAATATGAGTGGCTGTTAAAGAAGTATATAAAGCCATATGAGTAGTTAATAAAGAAGCATATAAGGCAATATGAGCGGTCGATAAAAGAACAAAAGGACAAATAAAGAAATGCTTTAAAACTTATGATTCGTTGCCCAAACGTTGGCAATTATTGAGTAAAACGTGTCGACTGCTCTGGTAAAAGAATGCTAAATGACTTCCACTTGCTCTCTTAATGAGTACTGAACATTAACTGCACTGCCGCGAAAAACGTTTAAAACATCCATAAAATATCGTGTGTTTGCATGATCTTTGGCGTGTTTGCCTTCAATTATTCTAAAACTGAACGCTTACTTTCTCCAGTTATTTGCAGTGTGCCGACGTCATCAAGTTGCTGAGTGCAGAGGTGTGCTTATAAGTTGTGCTGAATGGAAGATTGATGAGAAAAAGCGTTTTTATCCTTAACTTTATTTTATATAAACCTAAACCTTAATTCCATTTTTGGATTATTGTAACGAACAAATACTTATTGTCTCGATCCTTTGTGTTCACATTCATTAAATTTATATATAATCTTTATTGTATATTTTAACTGAACAATCCCTAATTACTACGTTTGTTCTATTACTACTCGTGAAGAAGTTTGTTAACTTAATCTGAAGGAAGAGATTATTTTTGACGAATATGCTACAATAATATACTCAGAAGGAGTTGGTGGAATTATTGCTATATTCAAATCAATCACTACGTGCGGCAGTAGAGCAACAACAGTACGTATCGTAAAAAGTAATATTATAACGCCTAAGTACCAATTGTCTCATGTTTGACGAAGACGTATTTTGGTCGGGAGTCGCCTTTGATTCCTTTTTGATTTTTAAAGCTTATTTTGTATTCAAACGATGGTCCTTTTCATGGCGATTCGAATGGTATGCTTTTTGGTGTGGTTGGATAATTCTAACGGACGTTATTCAAGAAAATGTAAACGAAAATAAGGGGAAAGGAAAATAATCAGCTTCACCGCATCGGGAATTGAATGAATGGAAGTCACAATTGGCCGACATTATTTTTCTTACCCATTATTTTCTACCCTCACAGGATACATCAAGAAGACGATCTCTGGACGCATTGTTCACCCAATGTGCCAGCACACCAGACAGAAAAGAACACCAAAAGAATCAACATGAAAAACGAATATTCAATGGATACATCATTTACTTTATTTATCAAAATCACCATAATACCCTTCATAATTATACATTTTCCCCACTTACCTTGTATTAATATGTTATGTCAAAGTATCGATTGTTGTAATGTAATAATAAGAAAGTCTTTCTTCCCGCTAAATTTAATTTTGGCTGCCGAGCATTTTTATTTTGCACGTTCAAGCAATTGAAGTCAAGAACTAGTTTAATTGTTGATCTTGTTGTTATTGTACATTAATAGTCTCCTACAGTCTTCTATTAATTGGTTTCTGTTATACAGTTGTTGGAATAATTGTTCGAATGTTTTGCAATTTTGTACGTTTTGCTTTGTATCTCTGCAGTCAGATAAAATAGAGCTACGTACAATACCTCATTAGAAAGCTACAGCTGTCGGATATAACATATAAAAAGCTAGGGTTACGGAATTACTTCCATGTATAGTAAGATCAAATTGTGTCAAGCATATGCATTCGAACAATTTTTCCAACTCAATGCATTCTATAATGATGATATCGTTGTCGCTTCTGACATCACAAATACAGCATTACTAAATGATGTAATAATGAAACAACGCTTTTGCTTTTAGTCGGAGCTTAAAATACATGAATAGGGCTGGTTTATACAGTGTTTCCCTTCTATCTCGTACAGCCTATACTTTTTTATATCATGGTACATACTTTATCTCGTAGCAAGCAAGAAAACATCCGCTCGCTGTTGAAAAAGGGTTTGTCATACTCAGAAATCATGAAACGTGTTCCAGGAGTATCAAGGTCCACTTTGAGCTAGTACAAGGACTTGTATACACCTGAACGTACTCGAGGTCATGCTGGTAGAAAGACTACTATAAGCTCAACAACAAAGAATTACCTGAAGAGAGAGCTTGTAAATGGTTCACTTAAGACTGCAAAGGGCGTATGGTCATATTTAAACAGTATTGGTCATAAGATAGGCTATTTTGGTACAGTAAAAATGCTTTACAGCATGGGATTCAATGCCCAAATTAAGAAAAAAAGCCTCTCCTCAAAAAATGTCACATGGAAGCTAGACTAAAATGGGCTAAAGCTCACAAATATTGGACAGAAGATGACTGGAGATGTATGGTGTTTTTTGATGAGACCAAGATTAATGTTTGGGGTTCAGATGGCTGTAAGTACTTTTGGAAAAGACCCGGTGACAAGTTGCAACCTCATCATCTTGACCCTACAATCAAAGGAGGAGCTGGCAGTGTGATGCTTTGGGGTTGTATGACGTGGGATGGTCCTGGATACGCCTGCGCAATTGAGGATGGTACTATGAAAGCATCAGATTATGTGCATATCCTGTCAACTACACTTATGGATAGTCTGAAGTACTATGGTTACGAACAGGAAGCCATTTATTTACAACAAGGCAACGATCCTAAGCACACATCAAAGCTTGCTCGTGCTTGGTTTAAGGAAAATGGGTTTAAAGAAGGGCATACTTTCAATTGGCCTGCCCAAAGTCCCGATTTGAATCCTATAGAACATCTCTGGCACCATTTAAATCTGAGGCTGAGCTTATATGAAGGTAGGGCTAAAGGAGTGCATGGTCTCTGGTCTAGAATCGAGAAAGAATGGAACTCTTTTACCAAAGAGTAATGCCAAGCATATATCAACAGTATGCCAGCTCATTGTAGAGCAGTTATTAAAGCTAAAGGCGATTATACACGATATTAAATAAAAGATGATTCAATTGGAAAAATTGTTCGAATGCATATGCTTGACACAATTTGATCTTACTATACATGGAAGTAATTCCGTAACCCTAGCTTTTTATATGTTATATCCGACAGCTGTAGCTTTCTAATGAGGTATTGTACGTAGCTCTATTTTATCTGACTGCAGAGATACAAAGCAAAACGTACAAAATTGCAAAACATTCGAACAATTATTCCAACAACTGTAGTTAACAATGAACGGCTCGCAGGGTTTGCACGATTATTTCCAGTGTTGTCGACATCATCAGGATGCTGAGTAGAAGAGGTGCGCTTATAAGTTGTGCTGAATTGAAGGCTGATGAGGAACAAGCGTTTTTATCCTTAACTTTATTCTTATATAAAACCAAACCTTAATTCCACTTTTGGATTATTGTAACAAACAAATTCTTATTGTCTCGATCCTTTATGTTCACGTTTATTTAAATTTATATACTGTAGGTGTAAAAAGTGTTGCAACCTTTCCAGAAATCGCACTTTTTCAGCTTAATCTCCTTACCTAGACCAGTCTGCGCCTGCAGAGTCATAGGGTACTTAGATTAGTGTCGCGGCTGCTACATACAGTGGGTGGAAAAATGGTCCCAATTTTTTCAACTTGTAACTTTAAAGCTTTATATCTTTTGAACTACAAATGGTAACGGCTCACAAAAACATGCATTCTGTAGCCTCTTTAAAACTAATATTTGTGAAAAAAAATTGCTTGTTGTCGTATCCCAACATACTTTAAACATGATTCATATTCAATTTATAAGAAATCAGAGTAGTGAATGCTTTACAAAGATTTATTACAGTCTTTTCTCTATCATTTGGTCATAACTAATTCCACTCCTTTAACTCAATGCAAGTTTTTAATATAACTCAGGCTGCAATGCGACATAAATGAAAAACAAATCTACTTAAGAAATAATTATAAAACAGCCCACTTACATAACCTGGAACAGATCTTTACATTAAAGTTTATTCACAATAGATCTGCAGTTATAATTAATTAAGCCTCCATGAAAAGAATATAAATACCAGATATTACAATATTAAATAAAAATATAACTTTTTTCAGTCTCGTTGAATTTTATAGTCTTTTTATTCTTACGAGTTAACACATTTTTTTCAACGAATTCTAAATTTTATTGCTCTATCACTTTTCTAAAATGGCCGCTCAAAATAACTTACCTATGGAAATCAACACCATCAACAACGCTCAAGATGTTAGCCTTTTGGTTCCTGCTGATATCCGCTCTACAACAAGTTAAGAAGCAACTGAACCGGTTTTACCTTACCAAAACGATGCTGACATGATGGAGACAGCTGGTGACATTCCCCTGGCCACTGGTAACACTGACGCATTGTCTATACTTCGTCAGCAACTCCAAGAAGTATCCCAAAGGTTTGCCAGAGGTGTATCCAATCACTTACCTATGGATCAGTTGGAAAGCCTTCGCAATGAAGCATCACACATTGCAAACTGCATCAAGTACCTTCTGGAAGTCCAAAAGTACTGTGATCCTCCCAAGGTTGAAACAACTCAACAATCCGTTAACCAGTCCTCAAACCGCTTTGATGATTTCATTCCTAATGATCTTCCTACATGGCAATGGGTTGGAAATGTGTGGAGAATGGATGTCAAAGACCATGACTCAGTAGAAGACCTTTTGGACACGTTTGCACTAATTGTAAGTTCCAATGGACTTGCAATTGATCAACACTGGATGCGCTTGGTTCCAATCAAAATGAATAGAGACCAAAAATCTTGGTTTAATGAAGTACTAAAAGGTCGAAGCTTGAACTGGGATGAGGCTAGGTCGATCACTGTCAATACGTACGCTACCCAAGATGTGGCTCAAACGCTGAACAATATTGATCAACTACTGACCATCAAAATGCAGCAAAACGAGTCGATCAAGGCTTTTCCTGACCGATGCCAAAGAATCAGACGTGCAGCAAAATGGCAAGATGATATCAGAACTGCTGCCTTGTTCAAACGTGCTTTACCTGTCGCCTTGTATAAGGAAGTGTCCTGCTCCTTGCTTAATCTACCTTTGAATCAGCAAGACTCTGTTTGCAAGGTGTCTGCCAAGGTTCATACTGTGATCTCTTCGAATATTTGCAATGATGAAACCATGGCTGCCGGTGTTACAAAGCGTAACATCACAACTCAATCGTCTGCAAACCCGATTTCGTTTGTGAGTGGTGCTGATAAGTCGATGCACAATCCCAAAAATGCTAGTGGTCCAAGCAAGGCCAACCTCAATTCAAGCCTAAGTCAAAATGTCTTGTTCATGGTAATGGTAATCATACCACTGAACAGTGTAAAGTCCTCAAAAGGATTGCCACTACCAATACCGCCACTACTGCCACTGCTGCCACCAACATCACTCCACCAACATCAAGTACAAAGAAAAATTGTTTCAAATGTTCTGTCAATGTACCATGGAGTCCTGACCATGCAGCTACATGCAGCAGAGATAAAGTTAAGAGGTTCAATGGACCAACCAAAGCTTTCCGTTCTGCTCGTTTCTCTGGTCCTCACAATCGAAGTAAACATTTACCTGCCGCTGTCAACTTGAATGATCAAGAGCACAGCCACGGCAGTATGGACATAGATCTTAGTAGCTTGCCTACAAACTATGACTGTAATAAAAAAACTAGCAAACAGAATGAAGTGAAAACTAACCATTCTTTGTATGTACCTATCACTATAGAAAACATCGACACCTTTGCCCTTGTGGACTCAGGTGCTTCTTTTAGCTCGATAGATATTGCATTTGCTAATAAAAATAACATTAATATAAATAATAACGTTTCTGGTTCTATTGTTTTTGCTACAAACGATAATAAGAGTAAACATTTCGGTACAACTTCTAAAGCTTTAAGCTTAATTTATGGTGATAACGATGATACTCTCATTCACACATCGCATATTTTCGAAGTTCTTCCGCTTTCCTTTGATACAGATGCTGTCATTGGTTTAGATTTGATGCCTAAATTAAATATTTTAATAACAAATTTAGCTGTAAAACATCCAAACAAAAAACCTGCTGCAAAAGAAGAAATCGATGATACTCCTGAACCAAACAATGCCCCTTATGGTACCACTGGTCAATAAATAAATTTTATGGCGGCAGTTAAATCGGATCTCGATCAAAATGCACAGATACCAAAGAATAGTTTTTGCACAGTACCTGAATTGATTATTCATCTTGATACAGAAAAGAACAAAACAGCCTATCGATCACCTTACCGTATTCCACTCAAACTGATGCCAGTAATGCGAGAATGTGTTGATACATGGTTAAAAGATGAAGTAATTGAATATGCTCCACCAAGTTCAGAATGGAATTCTCCTCTCACTTTGGCACCCAAAAAGGATTTACAAGGGAATCTCACAGGTTATAGACCATGCCTAGATCCTCGTCTGCTGAATTCTATTTTGATATCTAATGATAAACAACCTATACTTAAAATTGATGAATTTTTGATCAACTTCAAGGTTCAGCTATTTTCACTACTTTAGACTTACGACAAGCTTTTTATCGCTTCCAAATATACAAACCTGATCGTGTCAAAACAACCTTCACATTTCAAGATCAGCAATACATGTTCAAAGGTTGCCCATTTGGTCTCAAGCGTATTGCTTCACGTTATCAAAGAGTTATCAATTCTATCCTAGCTGGTGTTCCTTATGCGACTACGGCGCAAAAAAACACCGCATTCTGCTCACCTTAGCAATTGTTTTAGTGGGAGCTACTTTGCTATTTTAATTGAATTTAGCAAAGTATTGACTTAGGCGAGAAGAATTAAGGCTGAGGAGTTTAAAAACGAACGTACTAGGTGGTCTCTTTTGGCGTATATATCCAGTAAAATGGGTAGGTTTATCGTTGTATAGGGTAGTATAAATGGAAAGGTTTAAATGATTTAATAATACAATGCTTTATTTATTTAGTTATGTATTTAATAGTGTACGTTTTTCATTTGATTTATACCAAAATAAAAAAAAACAAAAAAAAAACGATAATAAAATAATAAAGGATGAACGAATCCAATACATTCATAAGCCATTGCTTACCTGTCCTCGATGATAATATCCAATGCAACTCATTTAGTAGATTTAATTACATTTGTCAGCCTTCATTACAATCTACATTCAACATGATTAATATTTAACTTCTTAAAATTTCATTATTATGTACCAAGTTTTTTTATAATTTGGTAATAAATATCCATTGCCTTATACAACCACTACTGTCTTTCCTCAAGTGCATGCTTGTGTACTGTATTGGGTTCAATAATACTCTATCATCATTGTTGTTATCATTGATATCACTATAGTCGGTTCATACGCTTTTTTCATTGCAAAATAAAAGAGAGTATTAATATCTAACGAATAAAAATCGTTAGTCAAGAGAAAAATAATAAGCAAATAAATTATACCTTTCATCTTGTTCAAACATTTTATCTATACATTACGCTATTAGCTAAGGCTCAATTTTTTTAAAAGGTATCCATTATAATCTTACCTAATGTCAATAGCAAATGCAATGTGAAACAACCCTTCAAGTCCGGTATACAAAAGCAGGGGATGAACAATTTTGTATAGTTGCGACAAACTGGTCTACAGCATGGTATGGTGTTGACTATACACTTAAATTGTATACTACAGATAGAGTAAGTAAGGTGCCAAGGTAAGGTAAGAAAAAAATGCAAGAAACTGCTTTTGTAAAAAAAAAAAAAAAAAAAAAAAAAAAAAAAAAAAAAAAAAAGGTAAGGATTGCTAAATGTTGAAATTAATCATAAACAAACTTTCTTCTAATTGGTGAGCCATTAGTTAAAAACATCTTGGTTGACTAGAGAAAACACAATACTTGAAGTAAAGAAAGCTAGAGTCTATTATAAGCAAGAAACAAAAAGTTATACAACATCCAACTTTATATCATACAATAAAATAAAGGATTGTTTTTCCTTCTTTTGTAATGATTAGCTTTTTGAGTTGGTTTAGCTTTGGCTATTCTGTTTTCAAAACATCGTGCATATCAGCAATAACTAAAAGTATCAAAAACTGTTAACAAAGTAGAGTAATAACAAAAATAAAAAAAAATAAAAAAAAATAAAAAAAAATAAAAAAAATAAAAAAAATAAAAAAAATAAAAAAAATAAAAAAAAATAAAAAAAATAAAAAAAATAAAAAAAATAAAAAAAAAATAAAAAAAAATAAAAAAAAATAAAAAAAAATAAAAAAAAATAAAAAAAATAAAAAAAAATAAAAAAAATAAAAAAAATAAAAAAAAAATAAAAAAAACAAAAGATACGAAAAAAAGATACTTTAAATTCCATGCAAGTTTATTTCGTTGAATTAACGTCGTAGGACCAATGACATTGAAGAATAGCAGCTAAGGCAAATAAAAAAGAGGAAGAAAAATAGTTAGCATTACCATCGTGAAGATTTAGTCATCAGACAATCCCGTATAGTACCCACGATTAAGAATTTAAGGAATGGACAGTTTATTAAAAAAGATAGCAAAATAAAAAAAAATAAACAAAAAAAAAGAGTTTTATACTTAACTGTAGCTTAGATAACAATTGTCTCTAATACCTACAGTTTTATATTAACCTCTTCTTTTTCCATAAGTATTTGTATTTTAGCATTATACTTTCTAAACTAAAAGTTACTTGCTATCTACATACACTAGGTGAAAAAATAGGGACAACCTTTTTGAAAATTTCATTTCATGCAGCATATAGCATTAAGAGAAGGTCGCCTCGTGTCGCTAGCAATATGTTAAAGCGAGGTTAATGTGTAAAGTATTTCATCAAAATATGATGAGCCAATTATGGAAAATGAGGGAGTAATCCGTATATAATTGGTCGAATTTTAGATACTCCATAGCTCAGTTTTAGACCATATTTTGTACTCTTCTAGTTTGACCTGGAATGTCAGTTACAATTAAAATGCAAACCAATTTTAATTTTAGCTAAGCACATTCCTATAATTAATAATATAAAATGGGTGCTGTTTTCCTTCATTCATACAATTTTTTTTTCATTATATTCTTCTTACTTTCTGCGACATTTCTCTTACTTATGCCTCGCGCTTTACCTCAAGACACGCAAGACAGCATCAAGTCTGCACTGATGAGCAATAGAAGCCCAAAGGATATTGCTGATGAATTTGATATCCATCCCAAGACAGTTAGGAGATATAGAAACAAGCTATTTGGGCCAACGGTACCCGCAAGACGTGGTAGGCATACACTTGTGTCATCTGCTACGAAGGAATATATCAAGGTATTACTGATTAAAGGAGCCCTAAAGACAGCCAAGGATGTACATCGGATGCTCATGCGACTTGGGTATTCTATGTCTTACCGTTCAGCAATAAACACCCTTGTATCAATGGGTTTTCATGCTAGGCGTAAAAAGAAGCAGCCTCTTTTAACTAATAACCACCGCAAGCAGAGGTTAGCATGGGCAAAAAAGTATCAAAGCTGGTCCATACAGCAGTGGCATCAAGTAGTGTTCTCCGATGAAACGAAGATCAACATTTGGGGACCTGATGGCTGCAGATACTATTGGACCCAGCCTGGTGATGTTCTTCGCCCACACCACATGGATCTTTCAGTGAAGCATGGTGGCGGCAAATTGATCATGTGGGGATGTATAACCAGTGAGGGACCAGGATATGCGTGCCAGATATACGATGGTACCATGGACTCCTTGGTGTACCAGCATATTCTTGGAACAACTTACATGGAAACGCTGAAGTACTATGGTATGAACAAGTGCACCATTTACCTTCAACAAGATAACGACCCAAAGCACAAGTCCAAATCAACAATGTCATGGCTCCAACAAAACAAGGTCCGGTACATTAACGATTGGCCACCTAACAGTCCGGATCTGAATCCTATAGAGCATGTGTGGCATTTGCTGAAACTTAGGTTATGCCTTTATGAACGAAAGGCAAGAAACATCGACGAGCTATGGGAACGAGTTGACGTTGAATGGAACAAGCTAGATAAAGATGTTTGTAGAAGTTACATTGATAGCATGCCTGATCGCATAGCAGCGGTAATCAAATCAAAAGGGAGATTTACTCGTTATTAAATAAATACTACCCATTTTATAATATAACGCTTATAAAATTATTGCAACTATTTCCTCTTTTCTTCCACCATATGCTATCCTGATTAGTTTTATATGCGGGAAACGTAATACTCACTACCTAAGGTTACGCTCTATAGGCATGGCTTGGATGTCGTACGGAGTGGAGGAGAAAAAAAAAGTTAAAGATTATTTTAGGGTAGGTTGTCCCTATTTTTTCACCTAGTGTATATACAGTAGTGGACAAAACTGGTGCACAAAACTTTTTTTCAGCTTTTAACCACTATTACTTGCTCACGATAATTGCGATAGTCATGAAACTATATTAGAAGAAAGATATACTAGCCATTGTAATTTATGTGTATTCTTAGCATGACATTGTTAAAACTGAGCGAGGAACATGCTTTTTATTTATAAAATTTTATATTTTCTAAAAACCGCAAAAGTGTCTAAAATCTAAGACTTTGTATAATCATCTCACCTCTTGATATTATCGAATATTCTTCTTGGCATATGCTAGTAGTATACGTGTATATCACTTTCAGTAAAAGAGCCCAATCCTTTAACTGCTCTTTTCCAAAGATAATCTACCCTTTTTGGTCTAGTGCCGTATCGTCATAGCTTTGCCTTCAATTGCCACCGGACATGCTTAAGAAGGCTTAAGCCGGGATTAGTGGTAACTAACCCTTTAGCACAGAAGCGCTGCTATCAAATATTGAGCTTGTGGCTTGCCTTAACTTGTGCTTTGTGTCATTGTCATGCTGAAACGAGAGATTACGATATTTTAGACCACTACACCCTTGGCTTTTGTGGTATGTAGTAGGCGAAATACATGTGTATATCTATGACTTTATTACAGCATCGTATACTTGACACAAATATCCTGGTCCTCAATATCTAATACAGCCTTAAAATGTAACAGAGCAACCAACATTCTTCATTGTTTGATCACCGTAAAAAGATCGCTAAGGTTGCTCGACTTGCTTTCAATATTAGTGTATACTATCTGCACTCATAACCTTCATGTTTTTTTCATTGCTAAATACGATGGGCTTCCAGCCTTCTATAGTATACGATGGTTTGTCGTGATATCACTTTCATCGCTTTTTCTGGCTTATACAGCTAATGAAAATCTTCGATTCCTTAGTTCCAGACTCAAAATCTAGCTTCCTACAGTGCCTTCTGACTGACAGTTTGCTAATACTGTATCCAAAGGATCTCAAAAAGAGCTGAGCATCAGAAGCTGTGTGTAAAGATCCTTGTCGAAAGTTTAGGCGGATGATTGCATTAGTTATTTTGCTGACTACGACCGGTCGACTACCACGGTCACAAGCCTTGATGTTCTTTTCTTCCTTTCTTATCCTGTTGATTGTCCATTTGGAGATTCTTGCTGCCCTAAAAAAGATCTGCTGCCGTACGAACTAAGTGTATTCGAAATCTCAGAGCTTCGCTTTTACAGTTTGCTTATTTTCTTAAGCATATAAAGGCAGTACTTTTGTCATAGTGAATAGGGTAAAAATCAAACGGGGGAATTTCAATGGGAAAATACAAAAATAAGCCATGGGTTTATGTATTTTTCAAGAGCTACTAAAGCTCACTAATATACTGTGAAATCTGAAAGCAGACGAGAGAGATATGAGGAAAATTGAAGGAAGGTTAGACAAGTACTATATTTTTGGCGAAAATTGAAATATTCAAAAAATCACTAAAAATGACCTTATGCCTGCGGGATGTCCGACACAATTCCCGTTTACATATCATAATGTATATTTTAGACTGCATTTCAGACGGTATATGTCACAAAACTCGCAGACATATGGCGGAGATGCAATACTGATTTTCATTTTTGTGCACCAGTTTTGTCCGCTACTGTATATTGCAAGATATGAACCAATGTTTGTTTACGTTCTATATCAGTTTCCACCTTTTTTGTTTTGTTTCTACCTATAATATTCCAGAAATGATAATTCACATGCATTATATATACGGATCATCTCTATAATCAGCATTACCCCATACATAACATTAACTAATTAGGTAGATTTAATCAACTACAGCCAAATAGACATCCTCAAGGATCATAATCTTCATCTGGTTTCTACAGTAAATACTTGATGTTATTCAGAGACTACTTCGTCTGATGATGTTGTTGATAACGATGTTAATATAAATGTTGACTTGGATATTGACATGGAAAGTAAGTCCAGTGTTAGCATTGAATCTGTTGCTTCATCACTTAATGGCAATAAAAGAATCCAAGTAGTGAATCCTGATCATCATTGAGTTTTTATAAAAGAAGTCTACATATAATTCCAACATACGTATAGTAATCAAGCCCGCTTTCATAAAGTTGTAAATGCGATGAAAAATCATAAGCTTGACGCTTTTAATATATTGATGGTTGAAAAGGAGACCGAATGCGAGCATCTTGCTGTATTAGATGTAATAGGCAACTTGAATGCGTTGAGTTGTTCTTATATTCAGCAATAAAGGATAAATTCAAATTTATAATGATAAAGTTGGTGGTAGACATGATGGTGTACTTTCCGACCTTTAATTGCTGCCTTATACCTCATTTCATTTATACAACCTTCTATTTTTTATCTATTTATGCTTTTATGCCTACGTCTATGATTTAATAACTTCTTTTTCCACGTTCCTTTTTTTCTAATTACCATCAAAACTTCATCCAATATATAATCTAATCTTCTCTTATATATCGCTATATTCATATTAACCACTCTTTGCTTATAACCCAAATAAATTCTATGCATATATTATTATACTTAAAGCTTTTTAAAAGAAACTATTTTTATACCTTTTGTAGCTGGACTAAAAAATAATCGTTTTAAGAGTTTTTAAGCAAAGCTTTAGTTTTTGTATCTATTAACAAGTTGCACTGCAAAATGATATGCTTTTGACGCCTTCCATTATCTCTACAGTTTTACGTTGCTGCTACAAGAATTTACAACCTTATATCCAATATACTAATCAAAATAAGATTTTTTCATTATGAATACTGAACTTGTATGTTTTTTTTTCTTACCATATAGAGACTTTTTTTCTACCAAATATATCATAAAGCACAGTGCTGAATAAAGAGTAGCTCATATTCTATAGGTCTACGTTAGACACAATATATATTAATAAGCATTCATTATTTATCTTAAAAAAAGCTAAGTCTTGTTAAGTAATTGTAAAAGCATGCTATTCAAGTTTCTTCTATAAATCACTAGAATCAGAAGTAAGCAGACGTTTCTTTATCATAACTATTTACTTTTACACTTTCACAGAGCCATGTATTAATCGACCATGGTATAATTATAATTCAGGATAAAAGAGCAGTTTTGATGGAAAGGGGCAAATAACTGGATTAAGGTGCAAGATAAATAATAACAATTTAATTGCTAAGAAGAGTTTAGAATAGTGAAAAGTAATTATGAGCCGTAAGAATTTCGTAGCAGGATTACATGAAGAAGGAAAAGAAGTACAATCGGAAGTCTTTTGTACTTTTTGAAACACTTGTAAGTTATAACGACGTCATTTCAGAGCATTTGCAAACGCGTTTTTTTTTATTTATTTATTTGTATTGTTTTTGCAAATTGGATTTATTTAATTCATGTAAATGATTGAAACAATCATTGGATCTATTATTCTTTAGCAACAAAACAAATAAGCTCCTTTGGCTTCAATAAACTGAATATAACAGAAAAAATTATAATAAAGGACAACCTACTCAAAACAATATTTTTACCGAATGAGGGAGTAATTTATAAATGAATTACTTTATTGTATATGGCTTGAACTTGATAACAGCATGTACAATCCTTTTTTATATCTATTACATATTTATATTCTTCAGTTTACTTCCCCATATTTAATACAAAGCAGTAAAGATTCACAGCTATCACAAATCACTCTCAGTTCAATTAATATAAAAATGTTGTAATTTAACTCGACTAGTCAAAGCATAATGAAGCAGTACTATAACTAGATACAAAGAAAAGTTACGGCAATCAAAACATGTCCTCTTTAAATTTGCTGAAATAAATAAAACATGGTACAGGCACACTACTAACTCGTCGCCATTATGCTTACAGTAGGTGGAAAAATGGTCCGGATGTTTTTATAATATTCACAAATATTACTGTATCTTTACCAAATCTCGAACAAATTAAACGAAACAAACATTATTTTGAAGAGAAAACATGACTTTATTTGTAGTAAAAATTTGATACGTCACACAAAATTTCAAAGAGAGCCACAAGAGATCAAACATTTGAGCAACATTCGGACCATTTTTCAGGGTGCCCCATAGAATTTTAATTTCCCAGATTGTTCAATGCTGCTGACTCAGAAGCCGT
This sequence comes from Rhizopus delemar RA 99-880, assembly GCF_000149305.1. NCBI lineage: Eukaryota > Fungi > Mucoromycota > Mucoromycetes > Mucorales > Rhizopodaceae > Rhizopus > Rhizopus delemar. The sequence goes on from NW_027137829.1 coordinate 1,223,295, forward strand.
CACTTTTGCTTTAGATGATTAATAATACATTACATTCATATTAATAATCAAAAAAAAAACTATAAATATCTATATTTTTTTGCTGATTTAGCATACTTTCTTCTTCTTTCGTTATTATTGCTGTTTTATATAAACATGGTTCGCTCTTTGCCTTTGGATGTACAAAATAACATCAAGTCCTTACTCAAATCTGGTCATCCTTACTCATCAATCATAGAACGAGTGCCTGGAGTCAAGAAAAGCACCATCAGTGACTATAAGCGAAGATGGTTTCCAAACATGAGGCCCCTTAACTCAGGCCGTAAGTCCGAAATTACAGCTACTACCAAGTCCTACATCAGACGGTCAGTCATAACAGGTAAATTAAAGACGGGGAAGGATGTACAACGATATTTATGTGATATTGGATGCGTAATTGGCTACTCTGCTTGCTTAAAACTTTTAAAATCGATGGGATTCCAGGCCCGTATCAAGAAGCACAAGCCGTTTTTGAAGGCTATTCATATGAAAAAGCGACTTGCATGGGCCAACGCCCACAAGGACTAGACAAAAGACGATTGGCGTCGTATGATATTCTCAGACGAGACTAAGGTAAACGTTTGGGGATCAGACGGTGTGAAGTACTACTGGAAGAGACCAGATGACAAGCTTCGATTCCACCATCTTGATTTGACAGTAAAAGGAGGTGGAGGCAACGTTATGATGTGGGGTTGTATTACATACGATGGTCCTGGGTATGCTTGTCGTATTTATGATGGAACAATGAAGAAAGAGGATTATGTACATATATTGGATACAACGCTAATGGACACCCTAAATTACTACAATTATGATCCTAAAAGCATTTACTTCCAGCAGGATAATGATCTGAAACACACGTCAAAGGTTGCAAAAGCTTGGTTTGAAGAAAACAACTTTGACAGCAAGTCTATTTACAGTTGGCCTGCTCAGAGCCCAGATCTAAACCCGATTGAACACATTTGGCATCACCTGAAGCTAAAATTAAGTACGTATGAAACCAGAGCTAAAGGCGTTCATGAACTATGGGATCGAATTGAAGAACAATGGGCGACCTTTACAAAAGATGATTGTAGAAAATATATAGACAGTATGCCAGCTAGAATCAAAGCTGTGATTCAAGCAAAAGGGGGATATACGGACTATTAACAGATATTATGAGGCACCCGGAAAAATGGTCCGGATGTTGCTGAAATGTTTGATCTCTTGTGGCTCTCTTTGAAATTTTGTGTGACGTATCAAATTTTTACTACAAATAAAGTCATGTTTTCTCTTCAAAATAATGTTTGTTTCGTTTAATTTGTTCGAGATTTGGTAAAGATACAGTGATATTTGTGAATATTATAAAAACATCCGGACCATTTTTCCACCTACTGTACATGTCTTCTTTTTCACAATTTAAGTTTTCTTTAAAACATGTCAGCTGGAGCACAAGATGTAAAAGTGATTTAGGATACGACAGTTGACAGAGGCATAAAAAACGTGAGCTTTGTTTTTTTTATCTTCTGGGCCGTGATTGAGCTCTAAGTCGCTCCTTTTTCTTGTTGTTGCATATTATCTATTCTAAAAACAACCATAAGATATAGTACAAGAAAGAAACAAAAAAGTAAATTGCAGAACTTCTTTTTTTTAAAAAAAAAACAATAAAAACTTAAAATAAAAATAAAAAATTGTGCACAATCTACTTTGTAATTGCTCAAAAAAACTAATGAATAGGGATTTTTTTTTACGACCATTACAGTCATAATGCAGAAAAATGCGAGTTGTGAAATATGGCTGTGTTATGTCTTTTTAACAGTATAAATAAGGTTGTACAGTGCGTTGCAAAACCCGGACACAAAACACTTTACATGGGATAAATCGACGAATATTAGCAGCATTGACGTAATTTAACTACCGTTAGATAGAGAAATTTATTTTATGCTAAAATGTTGCTTTAATTGACGTCATACACTAGACATGTATAGCATGGTTTGCCATAGACTAACATATTGCATTTACGTCAAAGTGGTTATTCATCTTCTATGCATCATTACATCACAGGGATTACACGTTATGAAATAAAAGTTATATCATCTTGTAGCCTTAGTCTCAGTCTATAAGGCGTATATAAACTCACCATGGTTTCGTACATTTTAAAAATATTTCTCACTACGTAACTTTTTCCACTCTTAATTATTTAAAATGCCTCGCAGAATTAGCTCTAGTAAGCTTGACAGCGTCAAACTTTGCCTACATAACAACCAAGCCACAACAACTATTGCTGCAAAAACTGGGGTCTCTGATCGCACTGTACGTCGCTTAAGTCTACCTTAAAACAGGATTATATCTGACCTAAGGGCGGAAGGTCAAAATATACTCAGAATCTCCGCACCAATGCCCTTCGTTTAAAGCTCAGATCTGGTGCCTTAAAGCCTGTTTCTGATGTATGTTCTTATTTGAAGTCAATTGGATGCTCGATGAGCAAATGGCAAGCAAAAAGGCTGATGAACGAATTTGGCTTTAAAGCTACACTGAAGAAAAGCAAGCCATCCTTGAGTGACCAACATCAAAAAAACCGCCTTAGCTGGTGCAAAAAGCATCAAAGATGGACTGTTGATGACTGGAAGAAGGTTATCTTTTCTGACGAAACAAAAATAAACATCTTTGGGCCAGACAGCAACCCTTACACTTGGAAAGAAGATGGGACAGTAAGCAGACCACACCATATAAACCAGACAGTAAAGTACGGAGGCGGATCCCTGATGATGTGGGGTTGCATGACAGCAAAAGGGGTTGGTTATGCTTTTCAAATCTTTGGTGGTAATATGAACTCGCAAACCTATACCAATATATTAGAAACCACATACAAAGATATACTCGATTACTATGGCTGAAAACATAAGGACGTCATTTTTCAACATGACAATTACCCTAAGCATACCTCCAAACATACCAAGAGATGGATGAAGCGAAAAGGGGTACAATTACTGCAGGGCTGGCCAGCACAAAGCCCTGACCTCAACCCTATAGAGCATCTATAGAGGCACTTGAAACATAAGCTACGCAGTCATGACAACCGTGCTGTCAATGTTGATGAACTATGGCAAAGTATATGCAAAGAATGGGATTCTTTTACACCAGGTGATATAGAATCATACTACAGAAGTATGCCCAAACGTATTAAAGCAGTAATCAAAGCTGGAGGTGGGAATATCAAATATTAAATAAAAAAACTTTATCCAAAAAAACATAAATTTCGAAAATAATAACTCATAAGATCATAACTCAGCCATGTACTATTTTCTCCGCTCCAAATTTGGACCATAAATACTATATAAGTTACACTATATTTGTGCGAACTTTCAAATTAAAAGCTCAACTAGAGGGCGATTTGTAGGGATTTGCATGGTTTTTTAAGTTTTGTGTCCGGGTTTTGCAACGCACTGTATATACAGTAGGTCACAAAACTGCTGCAAGGAATTGCAAAATTGCAGTTTTAATGCTGATTGTCTATGAATACTGCACGAATCCATCTCAAACTTTGAATGTTTATAGCCCAATAGAAAGGTCATCTACTGGTAGGATATCGGATACAGGCAACGATTATTGGTGGAATTTGATAATGTTAAAGACGGAGTTATACACGACTGGCTTTTTTTGCATTTTTACGTATGTTAAAGACGACACATTTTAATTCGGTCTATCCGGTTGCTATCATAATAATTCACATTCTTGGCAAGATAAGAATGTTAGCAGTATATAAAAGTGCTTACAATTTCTATATTTTATGTTTTAAATTCTTTTACTTCCATTATTTCTCTTATTTATCTTTTTATTTATTGGATGCCTAAACGATTGTCAGAAGAGAAAGTAAATGACCTCAGGTCAGCACTAACTGGATCAGCATCAACCTATGATATTGCTAAGGAGATTGGTGTGCATGAGTCAACTGTTAGTAGATATTCTAGAAGACTTTTTTCAAGTAGGACAATAAGCACAGGTGGCAGGCCTACAGTAGTCTCCAAAGTAACAAAGCGGTTAATCAAAAGAAAGGTCATCGAAGGGATTCTAAAGACTGCCAAAGAGGTACACCGGGAGTTAGTTGGACTTGGCTATGATATCTCATACCAGTCAGCAATTAGAGTACTGAAATCAATGGAGTTCCATTTGTCGAGAAAAAAAAAGAAGCCATTTCTTACAAAAGCACACATACAGCATCGGTTAGAATGGGCCAAGAAGCATCGGAATTGGACAGTGCAAGATTGGCGGCAAGTTGTCTTCTCTGATGAAACCAAGATTAATGTATGGGGCTCTGATGGCTGTAAGTATTACTGGAAAAGACCAAGCGATCCTCTTCAGCCTCATCATCTAGACTTTACAGTCAAGCATGGAGCCGGTAAATTGATGATGTGGGGCTGTATAACCTCTGAAGGACCAGGATATGCTTGCCAAATTTACGATGGTAACATGAACTCTGATGTTTACCAGCATATTTTGAACACTACGCTTCGCGATACCATGGAATACTACAATTTCAACTGGTCCAATATTTACTTCCAGCATGATAACGACCCGAAGCACAAGGCAAAATCTACAATTGCTTGGTTAAATAATCACAAAGTGCGCTACATTAGCGATTGGCCAGCTCAGAGTCCGGACTTAAATCCCATTGAACATGTATGGCACCAACTGAAGTTGAAGCTTAGCTGTTACGAACGTAGAGCAAAAAATGTGGATGAGCTTTGGGAACGGGTAGAAAAAGTATGGAATGGCTTTGATAAAGAGCTTTGCCAAAGGTACATTGATAGCATGCCGGTAAGAATTCAAGAGGTTATCAATAAGAAAGGCGGCCCAACTAAATATTAATAAAAAAATTCATTCTGTTCAAATTTTCGTTTTTTAAATTTTCAAATTGCGCGCTTCATATTTCCTTTAATACTTATCCAATTGGGCTTAAGTTCATATGGTTTTTTCAAGACACATGCCACATCTACTATGTAAGAACACAGGTAGCCTGTGCCATTGTGGCAGGATGTGCACCACAAAAACCGACAAAAATGGAATCTTTGCAGCAGTTTTGTGACCTACTGTAGTTTTAAAAGTGATTTTACCAAGTAGATTCACTTTATTTCAGCATTTACCTGCAGAAAAAAAAAAGTGGTGCAATAAAAAAAGGCTGGAGCATTTTTAAAAAAATAATGTGGAGGACAATGAAAAAACAATAAAAGATTAACATTTTTGGTAATCAAAACGATTTATAAAGAATAAAATAACTTCAGAAAGTAAACCTTGCGCCGTAGTGCAGAGCCCCAAATGTTGATTTTCGTCTCATCAGAAAAGATGACACGTCGCCAATCATGTACTGTCCAATATTGATGCTTTTTTGCCCATGCTAATCGAGCCTTCTTGTGCTTTTCAGTCAATAATGGATTTTTTTTATCTCAGCATAAATTTCAACTGAATGTAAGATATTAATTGCCGATTGATACGACATAGTGTGTCCTAGCTCCTCCAACTTCATTTGCACATCCTTGGCAGTCTTCAAACAACCTGTGATCACTTGTCTCTTGATGTATCGACGTGTTGACTCTGCCACAATGCTCGGTCTACCTCCTCTTTTACGTATTCTATCATGTATCCACTTATTTGCATACCTATTGACGGTATTCCTATGCACTCCAACTCGCTTCCCAATGACTGCAGGATCAGCACTGTTCTCTAATAATACTTTGATACTGTTTTGAATATCGGATGGAAGCTTTTTGGGCATTTCTAATAATGGATAGATACTGACGATGTACAATGGGTTTGGGTAAAGCAGGAAAGAAAAAAAAAGAAAACAATTGCAAAAAAAACTTTATTTTCAGGTCCCCAGTGTGACTAAGCATCAGCAAAATTCGATTAAATTTGCTGGAATAGTCTCAGTCCGGACATATGATATCAAATACCTTTTCATTTTAAAAGTCAAAAAACTGCACCAACCGACCTCCTCTTTTTGCTGAGTGCTCTTTAGATCAATGCTCCGCATCTGACTTTGAAACTTTTGTCAATAAATAGTAACAGCAGTGACTCTTTTTGTTCCAAGTTTCGTAATGTTTACTTTTAAACTGACAGAGCTATATTGGTATTTCAGAAAAACTGAGTTGCGCTGGTGCAGTTTTTTGACGCACTGTATGCTGCATACCAAGTTTTGTAGCCTTCTAAAGCAAGCCATCTATCCTACAAGTACTCGACAAACTTTGGTTGAACTGAAGCCCACTTTTCTCTAAACTGACATATTTTTTCAACCACATTCTCGCGAAAAATTCATACATGATTGATTGCAATCCACTCATGATATTGCCTCTGATTACTTTTGTATTTTTATACTGGCCAGGTTGATTTTTGACCTTCGTTGCCAAGTTTCTACTCCAACATTGATCAACGTGGAAAAAGCACAATTGTATACGACAATTTGCTCCAAAGGTAACTCTGATTGCATCTGCTTCAGGAATACTACAATCGACTGTAATTTGCTCAGGCTGCATAAAGCAGTGGTCTCTGAAAATTTTGAGCCATTCCAATACAGGTGTTACTGATTGGTCATTGGTGAGTAAATAGCCTACAGGTACTCCTTTTCCAGTATCAGGATGTCTGACAACTAAACTGTACAAGACCTCATTACTTCTTGATGATATTCCAAATGTTGAGTCCAAAGAAAAGCACTTTGAAACTTTCATTATATCCATTTGCCATGAAGAAATGAATCCATAGAAGAAAACATTATCTAACGAGTGATCAATAACTTTATAACCACAGTTGATAAGTTTTCTCTTCCATAATTGAAGTGATTCAAACTCATTGTTGCCAAACTGAAACATATCCTTTGCTACCGTCAGCCAAAAGTTATAAATATCGACGTAACCAAACATCTTGTCCCGCTGTTGCTCATCGCCCTCCATTTCTTGAAGATGATATGATCTTACTCCTCTTCTCGAAAATCTTTCACATAAGAAATTTTTTATCTGATCTCGCAAAGCATCGAAATTTGTTGTAGAACAGTAACTGATTGTAGTTGACATTAATAAATATAAGTCTTAATACAAGATCATAATTAAAATAAAATAAAATACAAGTTTATTTAAATAAGATCATACAATCGATTCCGATTAAACATATCCTTTTAGAATATGTATTGTATTCATGAGAGTTCTTTGATAAGAAGAGGTATGACCTAAAATAACCAAATCCAATCCGATGTCAGAAATATTGCTAATCTTTCACGTAATTGAAATATCGCGTAAAATAACGTTATTCAATTCAGTGAGGAATTCCCAGAATGAAAAGATAATCTATGACAGACATACAAAAGAACAAATGAAAAGTTTTCATAATCATAATTAGAGATAACATTTGCTAAAGTACCTGAAGATTAGAAGAACGGTAACAATAGAAGATATCAAGCCACTCACTCAATAGGATATAAATACCTGCCATCAATTAGAATAATTTTTACTTTAACTTAAACTGAAATAAAGATCAGTCTCAAAAAGTACCCAAACTGTTCCTTTATTTTTGTTTACACCTTTTCTTTTACTATCTAAACCATTATACAACAAAATTAACATATGATGTACAGTAGCGGACAAAACTGGTGCACAAAAATTAAAATCAGCATTGCATCTCCGCTATATGTCTGCGACATTTGTGGCATATACCATCTGAAAGGCAGTCTAAAATATGCATTATGCTAGGTAAACCGGAACTGTGCCGGACATCCTTCAGGAATAAGGTCATTTTTAGTGATTTTTTGAATATTTCAATTTTCGCCAAAAATGTAGTACTTGTCTAGCCTTCTTTCAAATCTACCCATTTCTTTCTAGTTTGCTGTAAAATTTTATAATACACTAGTGCATTCCAATAGTTTTTAAAAAACATATAAACCCTTGCCTAATTTGTATATCTCTATGAATTTCACTTCTTATTTTTACCCTATTCATTTTAATAAAGTACCAGCACCCTATGCCCAAAAAAATCAGCAACGATAAAAGAGAAGCTGTGAAATCTGGAATACGCTCAGGTCGTACGACAATGGATATTTCTAGAACAACAGGAGTCTCTAAATGGACGATCAACAGGATAAGAAAGGAAGAAAAGAACATCAAGGCTCGTAACCGTGGTGGTCGACCGGTCGTAGTTAAAAAAATAACTAATGCAATCATCCGTCTAAAGTTTCGACAAGGACTCTTACGCACAGCTTCTGATGCTCAGCTCTTTTTGAGGTCCTTAGGATACAGTATTAGCAAACGGTCGGTCAGAAGGCTTCTTAGAAAGATAGGCTTCAAGTCTGGAATTAAGAAGTACAAGCCTTTCATCAGCTATACAAACCAGAAAAAGCGATTGAAGTGGTGTCGCGACAAAGCATCATGGACTGTGGAGGACTGGAAGTCTGTGATCTTCAGCGATGAGACCAAAATCAATGTTTGGGGTGCCGATGGTATACGCTACTATTGGAAGCAAGTCGATCAACCTTGGCGATCCTTTCATGTTAATCAAACAATGAAGCATGGCGGCGGATCTGTTAGCTTTGGGGCTGTATTACATCTCGAGGACCAGGATATGCTTATCCCAAAGCACAAGTCAAGGCATACCACTAACTGGTTATCTGATAATGGGATATCGGTATTAAAAGATTGGCCGCCACACAGTCCCGATCTAAATCCTATTGAATATGTTTGGCGACAGTTAAAGTCAAAGCTGTCTCAATACGATACCACACCAAGAAGCATGGACGATCTCTGGAAAAGAATCGATAAAGATTGGAACTCTTTTACTGAAAGTGATATGCAGCCATACTATGAAAGCATGCCAAAACGAATTGCTGCTGTTATCAAAAGACGAGGCAATTATACGAACTTGTAGGTTTTAATCACTTTTATGGTTTTTTTTAAAAAATATCTATTCTTATAAATAAAAGCTTGGTTCTCCCTCATTTTTGGCAATGCAATGATTAAACTTTGCACAATTTGCAACATTTAGTACGCCTTCCATCTGATATAGTTTCATAGATATTGCAACTGTAATGAGCAAGTAATGGTAGCTTATAGCTGAAAAAAAGTTTTGTGCACCAGTTTTGTCCGCTACTGTAGATCAGAGTAGGGCCCAGGAATATGATTGTGGTTATTCTTTCGAGTAAACTCAATAATACTTGGATCAGAGATGCGACATGTCACCATAATGATGGCGTTACAGCCGATTTTCTTAGAATTTGTTTGTACTGGTCGACCGCTGTCGTCGTTCGTTCAGACTTTAGATGCGTAAGTGTCAGGTCCATGATGACACACATGTTTTTTACTCCACAAAATCGACTTATGATTGCCCAAGGAAGAGCTCCCAGTTTTCTTAACTCTGAACCCTTTGTTTATCCAGTGAACACAAGTAGATTCCCCCAGTTTCTTAATCTTATCCTCCCAGTTATCTTCGCTGACTTCCATCTTTTCAAAATCTGTAACATTGGATGAGTAAAATCTTGTTGCTGAAGTTGATATGGCAAAATGAAATGAGTAGAGCTAGTTCTAAAATTTAAAAACGCCAAGAAGTATTTCAAATAAAATTATTAAGTAAAATATTCTGAGCATATGTGACCTTTTTTTTATTTTTTTGTTGTGGTCATTTGAGGGGCCAAAATAAGGGAATGCCTGGTAGCTGCATAATTTTGCTAAAAAGTTTGAAATGATACAGTATTTGGCCATTCAGAAGGCATAAACAAGCAAAAAAACGTATCACAAAAAATATATAATCCTAAAGTGCAATATATTGTTTCTTAAATATATCAAATGTATTAAATAGTAAAATCATTTTAGGAGTAAGAATCTGTGGACGTATATGCATAGGTATGATGTTCTCTAATAGCAACAAATGCTTGTGATAGGTTACAAAAGCCATCCTATCATATCGAGTAAAATCGCGAAGCATACAGCTTTTTTCTTTTGCTTTATGCTGAAAATTCAACTCTTTTCAAAGTGTGTACAGCGCTAATTAGAAAGGGCTAATATAATGAAATTAAATGCATGTATTACACCTTATAGAAGTTTTGTAGGGGGATGAATAGCAGTGTTAGCGAAATATTTTCAATTTTGTACACAAATATGTACCTAATAAAATTTTTACTGGAATGTTTGTTAGTACTAGTAACTGTAGTAAATAGTTTTGTTGAATAACAGCATGAATTTCTTTCTCCAGTTATTCTGTCTATAATATTGTATAATAGTTAGATAACATACATATTGCATTAACGTACGTATATATGCGTTCTAGTTCATATGTGGGCAGGGTAAATATGGGCGGTATTATTCGTACGAATGGCTGTGTGGAACATTTCTCAATTGCTTCTAAGTAATTACAACCTATCTTTAATTAACTGTAGTGAAAGTAATAAGTAGTTACCTCAGCAGACACTAGCGGGACAATTTCCTAGGACACCCGCTATTTAGTGTCCCGCCTAAAATAACTGCAAATTTTAAATTGAAGAGATTGATCGGCTTTAAAATAAAAAATAAAGTAAAAAACATACCTATAGTCTATGTTTTAACGGGTTTTTAAACAGAACGCTTTCTCGATTAATACGGTACATCTATTATATTTGTTTATTTTTTAACTTAATGTATGTACAATTTAGAGATATTTTTTCCTATCGAATCTAATGATGTTTGCAGAGATAGACGTCTGCGTTCTGCAATTTGAACTGCTGTACCAGTTGTTATCGAGTGTTCTTCTGCGTAGTTTTTCATCGCTTTGATAATTCGCATACGTCGATAGTAGAAAGTTTTATGACTCTTGGGGTACCATGGCTTTTGTGATTTATTTAATTCTTCGATTGAAAGGCCCCCTCCAAGTCCAACGGTGTACTCTCCTAAGGTCGTGAATTGTGTGTGTGGTATTTACACATGTAATAAAGTAATAATGTAAATTACTGCGAACAATGGTCCTCCAAATTAGGAATATCGGGTATTGTATTATGCCACTTCAAATAAAACCCCGATCCACTCCAGAATATTCCAATAAGTTCCTGGATCAGGATTAATAATTACTTCTTGATAAGAAGATATTAAACTTTGCCAAATCATATAAATAACTCGTCGTCTAATATCGATTAATAATCAATAGTCATATACTGTAAAAGAACAAAATACTTTTAAAAAAAAGATACTTTAAAATCCATGCAAGTTTATTTCGTTGAATTAACGTCATAGGACCAATGACATTGAAGAATAAGCTAAGGCATATAAAAAAAGAATAAAAAAAAATAGTTAGCATTACCATCCTGAAGATTTAGTCATGACGAGACAATCCTAACAGACATCTAGCAAATAATAGTGTACTTTATTTAACATAAGATAAAACAAAAAAAGAAAGAGAAAACGAAAGCAATTATATTCTTCTCTTTTCAGTTGAACGACGAGCAGCAGTACGAGTACCAGAACGGGTACGAGAAGAACGAGGAGAGGGAGGGAGAAGGGAGACAGCAGAAGACAAGGAAGTTGCACTAAATCAATAAAAATTAATTGTTATGATCATAGAATATTTTTGTTTTTAAAATTAAACATACATGTTAATTTCATTGCCATTTCCTTCTTCTAATTCGTGAGGGGAATCCAAGTCAGGAAGTAATTCAAAATCAAAATTTTCCTCAGGATGTGTATCATTTGTTTGTTCTGCTAAGTGGGTGTTTGTCTCCATTGAGCTACTTGTAGTGTTCGATAGTTTATTTTTTAACTAATATAGATATAATGGTTAATCAAATGGACATTTTTGAAGAAAAAGAGTACCTTTTTGTTGTAGTAATTGCCGTATGACTTTGCTAGCAAAACTTGAGCTCCCCAGCTATTAACACATCGACCTAAAGGGATACTTGCTCGTAAAGCGAACTCTTCAAGCTCTTTATATGCCGTATTTTTATAAGCAACAGGAATGTACTTCCATGATAGCTTATTTTTGTCGATGTGTGCATCCGCAAGAAGTTTATTGCTTAAATCAATGCAAATAACTTGTGCAAAACTGTTTAGCTGCGAGTGATACTTTTTGGCTAAAAGTCGTTTATTATCGAGTATTTCGTTTGAATCCTCTTGCTTATCAAGAAGATCCATTGTTTCTCTTATAAACGCCTCTATACATGTTGTGTTGCTATGTTGACCATCACCCAAGCTTGTTGGAAATCGTGGAATATCCCTACGACCGCTCTCGAGTGCTGGTGAATTGAATAGAGGAGGCTGTTGCTGATAAATAGCTGATGTAATGTATTGTAAGTAAAAGACATCCTGATTCACTTCCTTTTTTTTTTTACCTTGTGGAAGAGGGTAGTTTATGAAATTGTTTCGCTCTATCATCAGCTTCAACTCGGTCATTTGTTGCTGAATCTCATTTTTCCAGGCTTCAAATTCACTTCTCATAGCGTTAACAGTTCTGTTATAATTGCGGATTTCATTAACAATTCGATCAACGTTGTAAGGCATAGCAAAAAGATAAAAAGTAATAAAGTGTTAGTTTGGTATAACTAAAATACATAGTGATTATACAAACAGCAAGTGCTTATATACTTTTCACATTCATCTAATAACATATGTACCATGTAGTGCCAACTAAATATCAAACGGCATTATGCAAATCTATGCACTTGCTCCTTAATAGTTTGTTCAACTAGACAAGTGGTGTCCACTAGCACATTTTCATTTCTACTGATAACATTGTTTAATGTAAATAATCTGTTTAGTCACTCTTTGATTACCTTTGCAGCAAGGCACATAGTAAAAAGGGGAAAGATGCTACGACTATATTCAAAAATGAAAGATGTAGTCTGATATTAACAAAACTAATAAAAATATTCTTTTAGTAATTTGCGAGATTGCTGTTGCCTATATCACTTCTATAAACTCGATTATTAATTGAAGAAAAGTATTCATTGTAACGATGATCAATTCAGGAGCATTGTATATGATATCTTTAATTAATTTTTGTATTAAGGAGAAGTTACCTTTTTAGTTTGTAGTATACTTGATAAAAAAGATCACCATTCCGTGTAAAATACCCATAACAAACATCGTTTGCAAATATTTTATGCTATAATAAAATGTGGGAAAAAAACATTTACATAATACTTTTAAAAGAAGTAAAACACTATGACATGTTCTTTTTAAAGTTGTAATCATTACATAGTAGATAAGCGAGACTACAGAATGTAATTTTTTCAAGAGATAAGTGTATATGTTCTAATACCATTTCTTTTATTGTTTTTATACTGACTTTAAACGACTTATTATGAATAACTTTAATTTATTTCTATGTTATATTATGTTTAGGTTACCTTTGTTATTGATCTACATTGTATTGTTTATTACTTGTATTCACGTTAAGAATTTAAGGAATTGGCATTTGTATATATTACTATATCAGATTATACATACTAGTTTTAAGTGACAAACATCAACAGATTTATTATTGATTTTTATTAAAAAAAAAATAAACATAGCAAAATAAAAGAAAAATGAGCTTTATACTTAACTTTAGCCTAGATAACAATTGTCTCTGATACCAACAATTTTATATTAACCTCTGATTTCTCTATAAGTATCTGCGTTTTAGTATTATATTTTCTATACTAAAGGCTATCTTCTATTTACATATGCACATTGTAATGTATGAGCCAATGTTTGTTTACGCCCTATATTAATTCCCGCGTTTTGTTTTTGTTATTTTTCTTTGCTTTTACCTATTACATTCCAAAAATGGCAATGGATATGCATTAGATGTACGGATCATCTCTATAATCAGCATTACCCCATACAGAACCATTGACTAATTCGGTAGATTTAGCCACCTATAGCTAGATAGGCATCCTGAGGAACCATGATTTTCATCTGATTTCTACAATAAATACTTTGTACTCTTATTAATTTTGACTTGAACAATAACACACTGAAAAGTATAAATACCTTTAAATTACTATTGTCTGCTCTTCATCTCTTTTTTTAACCTTTGTCAAAAAATTAACTTTCCAATGTCTCAAGCTACTTCTTATCCTTGTAACCTTTGCAAACGCTTTGTTGGTGTTACCTTTGCTAAGTTGCAGTTACATCAGATACGTGGTGGATGTATGTCACATTTTATCCGAGAACATAGAGCTGGTGAACTGTCACTGCAAAATTCTACTTTAGAAACTACTTCAAATGATGACTATGATAACGATGCTGATACAAATATTGATGTAGACGTTGATGTAGACGTTGATGTAGATGTTGGCACGGAAAGCATGTCTAATGTTAGCGTTGGATCTGTTGCTTCGTCACTTGCTGGTAATAAAAAATTAGGAATTAGTGATTGTTTATCATTATTGCGTTTTGCTAATATATCACACTTTCATCGCTCTAGATAATGCAGTGGTTTATGAGTACACTGGATCCAGCTTGCAACTCTCGGCGGTCGAAAAGGCTGCTGTTGAGCTTACTCGATTGGCTGATCAGCACGGTGTTAATCGTCAGTTCAAGAGAGATATGATGAATACTATAAACAAAACGCTATTAAGCAAGATTAGTGACGATGCTCTCAATGGTAGATTAATAAACAATGTAAAATTCCTCATTACCTCTAACATAAAACCAACAGAGCTTGGTGGTATGATGCCTAGTCCCGATACAGTTTCAAGATGGATATGCAGTAGCCATGATGGGTTTCAAGTTGTTTCTCATTTTGATGTTTGTCCCAATGGCTGCTTCTTATACCCAAAGGATGATGCAAATATCTTGTTTTGTACTAATGAAAATTGTCAGCTTCCAAGATATAGAAAGCATGAACAAGCTCTTGCCCTTCGACAAGCTGGTGTCGATTTGAATGATGAGTCCTTCCCTTCTTTTATTGCTGTTCAGCAAATGGCTGTTGTATCTGTTGGTGCTGCATTAGCACAAATGATGCTTGATGAAGACAAGAGAGAATTATTTAAGTACCGTGCCGAACAAGATTGTACACATGAAGATGGAATGTACAGGGACATCTTTGATGGTAAGGTGTATCAAGACTTTCTTTTCAATCAGCAGCAACTTTTTCAGGATGATAGCGACATTGGGATAGTCTTGTTTGTTGATGGATTCCAACCAAAAGTTCAAACAGGAAGCACATTAACAATCATTCATTGCTTAGTGATGAACATAAGTCCTTCATACAGGCAAGCCTATTGTTATTAAGCCTAATTCTTAGATGTTACAGTGGGTCAAAAAACTGCACCAACGCAACTCAGTTTTTCGGAAATACCAGTATAGCTCTGTCAGTTTAAAAGTAAACATTACGAAACTTGGAACAAAACGAGTTACTACTGTTACTATTTATTGACAAAAGTTTCAAGGTCAGATGCGGAGTATTGATTTAAAGAGCACTCAGCAAAAAGAGGAGGTCGGTTGGTGCAGTTTTTTGACTTTTTTAATATTAGTGGATCCACCCTTCTTTGCTAAGACTGCTTGCATTCTGTCTGGCATACTGTGTATATATTTGATGCATTGTTCCTTAGTAAACGAATTCCATTCATTTTCGACTCTTTGCCACAATTCATGGATGCTGGTCGCCCTATTATCATACATGCTCAGCTTTAACTTCAAGTGATGCCATATATGTTCAATAGGATTAAGATCTGGACTTTGTGATGGCCAATCGTCAATGTAAATCATGCCACTATCCTTCATCCATTGTGTTGTGGACTTTGATCGATGTTTGGGATCATTATCGTGCTGAAATACCGACGTTTCCCAGTTCAGACCATAGTACTCCATAGTGTCTTTTAGACTTGTACCAAGGATTTCTTGGTATTCCTCTGAATTCATGGTGCCATCATAGATCTGACATGCGTATCCAGGTCCTTCGCTGGTTATACAACTCCCTAACATGAGACCACCGCCTCCATGCTTCACAGTAACGTCGATATGCTGAGGCTGTAAATGATCACATTTTCTTTTCCAGTAATACTTGCAACCATCAGAGCCCCAAATGTTGATTTTCGTCTCATCAGAAAAGATGACACGTCGCCAATCATGTACTGTCCAATATTGATGCTTTTTAGCCCATACTAATCGAGCCTTCTTGTGCTTTTCAGTCAATAATGGCTTTTTCTTTTTGATCTCAGCATAAATTTCAACTGAATGTAAGACATTAATTGCCGATTGATACGAAATAGGGTGTCCAAGCTCCTCCAACTTCATTTGCACATCCTTGGCAGCCTTCAAACAACCTGTGAGCACTTGTCTCTTGATGTATGGACGTGTTGACTCTGCCACAATGCTCGGTCTACCTCCTCTTTTACGTATTCTATCGTGTATCCACTTATTTGCATACCTATTGACGGTATTTCTATGCACTCCAACTCGTTTCCCAATGACTGCAGGATCACACTGTTCTCTAATAATACTTTGATACTGTTTTGAATATCGGATGGAAGCTTTTTGGGCATTTCTAATAATGGATAGATACTGACGATGTACAATGGGTTTGGGTAAAGCAGGAAAGAAAAAAAAAGAAAACAATTGCAAAAAAAACTTTATTTTCAGGTCCCCAGTGTGACTAAGCATCAGCAAAATTCGATTAAATTTGCTGGAATAGTCTCAGTCCGGACATATGATATCAAATACCTTTTCATTTTAAAAGTCAAAAAACTGCACCAACCGACCTCCTCTTTTTGCTGAGTGCTCTTTAAATCAATACTCCGCATCTGACCTTGAAACTTTTGTCAATAAATAGTAACAGTAGTAACTCGTTTTGTTCCAAGTTTCGTAATGTTTACTTTTAAACTGACAGAGCTATACTGGTATTTCCGAAAAACTGAGTTGCGTTGGTGCAGTTTTTTGACCCACTGTAACCATTATTCTATAGGCATACTCGCCATCATATGATTACTCTGGCCATCATACCTGGTCCCTCTAAGCCTGATAATATTATGTCTTTCCTGCGACCAATTGTTGACGAAATCAGAAGTCTTGGAAACAATGGTTTTCGAGTATTAAAAGATAACAATGTAATTTACAAAGGCAAGGTTCACTTGATGGGTGTTATGGGTGACATTCCTGGTGTTGCAGACTTAATGAATCATGCTGGCCATATGGCATACCATGGTTGTCGTATTTGTGATGTTCGAGGTGTATCAGATGGTGCGAGATACTTTTTACATAACGGCAATATTCGATCAAAAGAAAGCCTAGTACATGGTGATCCTGTAAGTTTTTTTTTTTAAAAAAAAGTTATGATTGCTTACAATACATCACAGAGCCATCAAATGGGACAAGTACCAGAGCTGCTCACTTCTCTTTCGACGTTTTGTGGTGTAGAATTTTTTGGAATTGACGAGATGCACTTGATTGGCAGAGGGATTGGACACCTTATTTTCAATATTCTTAACGCCAGTTGCAATGAATCGTACATCATTGAATCAGGTTCATCATACAGCTTCAGACTAAAAAATCCACTTCGAAGAACCAATGGTATGGCTATTGTACAGCGCCAGATGGAAGTATGTGCCTCCAAAGTCCCCTAAATATTTGAAGGCTCCTTTCATGCTTCCTTTGGTCGCTACAGAGCTGTAGATTGGCAGAACTTTCTTTGCGTGATCGTACCAAATATCATCTTGCCTTACCTAGTCGAATACGAAGCAAAGAAAGCGTTGATGTGTCTAATGAATGGCTGTAATCTGGCACTCCGTCGAACATTAAAGGAAGAGGATGTGAAAAAAATGGAAAGGTGAATACAAAGTAGCAGAAGTTCGTTATTACATTTTACTTACTAACAGTATTTTATCATTTAACATAGTGATGTGGAAACATGGCACAAATACTTGCGTGATCAAATCAACGTTGGTAATTTGTCAGTCAAAGTTTTCACAGCCAACAACCATTATCTGGGTCATCTTGGGCACATGACCAGACAGCTGGGGCCCATAAAGAATTATAGCTGTAGATCAACGGAGAGAACAAATAAAGAGTTTTGCAACTTAGATCAATCGACCACAAAGCCTGGAGTAACAGCTCCCACGTTGTGTGAACATCGTCAACCTACACATATGGAATACACGTCTCTAGCTAACAACGATCAAGTGAATGCAGATCAAAGCTCTCCTGTATCGTTTGTTTCCCATCCTTCAGGCAACGATCAGTTTCCGCAATTATGGGATCCTGCTGATGAAGCATATTTGTTATCAAATGGAGTAATCACCCCTGATCTGCGCGATCAAGATCTTGTTGTTGCACTTCGATCCTATTACAGGCGACTTTATGGTGATCAAAGCATAATCGATATTGGAACTAATTCTATTTTGTTTGCTGAACGGCTTTGGACCGATTCTATCGTTATTTCTTCCCTGTCATATCGCAAAAAAAAAAGATTGACTACAGCAGCTGACAACTTTGTCTTGTTCGAAGCTGGACGATATCGAAGGTAAGTAATTTTATATGGACATTAAATATAACGGTTAATTGTAAGTTTGATGCCGTCGGACTTTAAAATTTCTAATTTCCTTATTTGGAAATCGGAAATTTTCGGACTATGAAGCACATAATTGGTAAAACATACTTAAATTATGCCAGTCGTTGTCCGGAATGGCTAGAGTGCCTACTTCCGAAAGAAGAGGTCACCTATTCGAAACATGCAATCGGTATTTTTGTTCGAATGCTGTAGGCGTGTTTATGTAAGGGCTATTTTTTTTAAATTGATTCCTTTGTGTATCCTTTTTTTTGTATAGGTTTTATTTTATTTAACTGATTATAGTGTGACAAAGAAGTCAAAAAATGAAAGAAGTCAAAAAATGAACGAAGTCAAAAAAATGAAAAAAGTCGAAAAGAAAAAAAAATTAACAATATAGATATCCTAACTATTTAGATGAAGAAAAAGGACAGTACAGTTCTACTCCCACTTTTATTTTATATATATTTTATTCAATAAACAGGCAACCTTCTCATAAAAAGTTCCTGATCCCTTTATTTTTTTATCTTTACCTTTATTTGATCGTAACTAAAAGATCTGGTGGTCACTACAGTACCTTACTTTAAAATTTTTCAAGAAAAACTCATCTAAAGCACTCAACCCAAACCAAACTTACTACAAAATAACAATAGTAATGCTTTTGGATATTTTTTGACGAAGTATATTAATAATGCTTGCTCTCTGTAGGTAATATTATTGAGGACATTTTTATTGAGCTTTGTTTAATTTTTTTTATTGTTATTATTCTTCTGCAGCAAGCTCAGTCAACCATGCTGGGTTACGCTGAGCTCGATCAAAACTGACATTCTTAAGGCAATCAATGATACCCCCAAAAATATTGTTATGGTGCTTTCTTCGCCAAATAAATTCGATAAGCATCCAAGGTACCATTTTCTTTGTTCTAAGGGCAGGAGTTACATTGATTTTTATTCCATTCCAAGTTCCTAGAAAAATTTTATTAAACTAAAGCTATAAACGCTTGTACACTCCAATTTTATGCTTACCTTCGATTGTGTTGGTATGGACATCGCCGTCACGAAATGTCACACTGTGATTGACAGTTCGATGTACCAAGTTCATTCCAAGGTTTACCATATTTTCATATGCTCTCCAACAATCTGTATGTACTATGGAACCATCGGCAACATAATTTCGAATGATTGTATCCATCGTTTCAGTGTTTCTATTATTTACTACCACAAGAAAACACTTTCGTTCAGGTGTTTTTTCAACACCACCTACCACCCAAACACCCTCCACACGATGTCCTCGATGATACTTTCTTTTACCAAACTTTGATTCATCAATTTCTACCACGATTGGATTTCCATCCACATCATAACCACCGATTTTGCAGTCGTTCTGCTGTAAATCTTCTTGTAAAATCTGGTACCAATCATTCAAAGTTTCACGTACAGCATATGGTGAGCATCCAACCATGGTAGAAATTGTCATGCGACATACTTTCAAGCTCCAAAAGTAAAGGATGGATAGCGTATCATAGGTTGGTAAGCTGCGATTACTAAAAAAGGAAGCATTTCGTACAGCAACTTGACGCCCATTGCAGCATTTCTCACCAGTTTCCTGATTAATTATGATTCCATTGCATCTCCAACGTGGAATACTTTCTGTTTGCTCCAAGTACATGATGCTTCCTTCATCACCATTACAACGATAAACTGTGTTGCTTCCATAATAAATTCCATTGTTAATAAAGAACCTAATTTATAAAAAAAAAAGAGTTACTAATATTGCATACAAGAGTACTTTGTTACACTTTTGTACTTACTGCATACACGCTTCTTCAGTTCCAAAAGTTAAAAAAAAAGTTCTGGTTGTCATAATGGGAATGTTTTGATCTCTGCTCCAATTATCTGGCAAAATATTACTATTATGTGCCTCATCGTCAACTTCGAAAGCTTCTATTTCCAATAATTCTTCATTGTCGTCATTATTGATAGAAATAACTTCTTGATCCAAATCTGAAGTTTGTTCGGTTTCTAACTCTATTTCTTCAACTTCATCATCAGAATCAACGATAACAATTGGGTTGTTGGAGGAAGTAACAGGTCTTTGACGGCGAATACCAGCAGGATTGGTGTAGTTTGCGGTAGAGATATTGATAAAAGACATGATATACTAACTTTAATTTGAAAGATGTAAAAAGGGAAAAAAAAAGAGAAAAAAAACAGGGGGGAAACGTGAAATAAAAAAAAATTTATTTAAAATAGTTAAGTCACAAAAAGCAAAAACTCAGACATAAAAAACGGCTGCTAAAACTTTCAGAAAAAAATGACACACACAAGGGTCGAACATGCGACCCTCTTCATACAAAGACGACACCTTATCCATTCTGGACAACGACATGCATAATGCTATTATACTATATCGATTATAGCATTCATATTCCGAAAATCGTCGATTTCCAAATAAGGAAATTAGAACTTTTAAAGTCCGACGACATCAAACTTACAACCATCCCTTTGTACATTGCTCTGTCCATATTACCATTGGTTTTGCACATCCAACCGGCTCCAGCATAGGTAATGGCATTCCACAGCATGATATTGCATCCATCGTGTTTAACAGCAATCTTCACGTGATGGCGTTTGAGGCTTTCCCCTGATCGAATCCAAGCCTAGGTGTGTCCATCCAAATTAAATCTATTTATTTTTGTCTCATCTGGCCAAATAACGCGTTCCTAGTCATCTACTGTCGAGTTACTGTGAGCAATACACCAAGAAAGTTTGTTGCGGATATTCTTTGCACTGAGTAATGGCTTCTTTAGCTTCTCAATCGCGCCTAAGACTGTTTTTCGAAGGACTTTATGAACTCTTTCAATACCTACGTTCTTTCCAATATCGTTTTCAAGGCATTTGGTAACCTTTACAGCACTCGGAACGCAATTTTTGGTGAGCTGGCGTACATAGTAATGTTCATCAGCTGCAGACAATACCTTAGATCGACCCCCGTTCGGCCTCATAACACTAGAGCAATGGGTTTTTCGGAGTCTTCTAATCGTACTCTTACCTAAACCCGTCAATTCTTCCATCTCCCGAACCGACTTACTGTAGCGGACAAAACTGGTGCACAAAAATGAAAATCAGTATTGCATCTCCGCCATATGTCTGCGACTTTTGTGGCATATACCATCTGAAAGGCAGTCTAAGGACAATTGGCACTTCAGGCCACGATGGATAAATCATGATATTTACGGTTCAATCGGCGCTATAGCTACATTCCAAATATGGAAATATATATTTTTGGCCATTGCGCATCGATTGGTACCATTTTCGTTTTCCAATTCCGACTATTTGTTGTAGATATCTGCGCTTGAAAATAGGCGGTATGCAATTTTTTTGGGCACGCTCTATATCAATGACTTCTTTACAGATTTTAATAAAACTTTGAACATTTGTGTA
This sequence comes from Rhizopus delemar RA 99-880, assembly GCF_000149305.1. Lineage (NCBI taxonomy): Eukaryota > Fungi > Mucoromycota > Mucoromycetes > Mucorales > Rhizopodaceae > Rhizopus > Rhizopus delemar. Next base: position 1,245,200 of record NW_027137829.1, read on the forward strand.
ACTATATGGTCCAACAATAGGTGTTATAGCTTTGCTAAAATATCTGTATTTGATGAAGAGAAATATGTTAAAAACAGCAATAAAAAAATAGAAATGTCGGAGATTTTGGCGGAGATTTTGCAAAAATACTTTAATCAGTTAGAGCTTATAGTATGCAAATTTGTATTAGAAACAATCGAATAGAAACAATTTTATATGACCCTTCATTTTATAACATATCCGCACTTTTTCTATGATTGCGGAGCGAATATTTGCTTTCACACCCCGAGACTTTGGGAAATAACTTGTCCAATAGTATGCTCTATTGGGTATAAGTTTGAATGGGATCTGAAAAATTGAATTTTGGAGCTCATCTGGCACTGTAAGCATCTGATTTCCTCAGCTTGCCCTCATTTACTTTTGTGAAGGATTAGCAATCGCCAACTCCTTTGTATGTTTCTTGAATTCTAACATTACTGATGTATGGCAGTTATATGAAACATCGATATGGCCGCCAAAATTTTTGCGACCGATTTAGGGTTCTTAGCGTATATGCTATAACAAGGATGTCTTGCAAAGTGGCATCATCCACTGTCCGAGCATGCATACCAAATGGAAGCTTATTTCTAAGCATCTTTTGATGAATGTAATATAGATACTAAGTTTTTTAACTAAATAACATCATTGATATTATGTAAGGATCACATTGCTTCCTCGATTCTTAAAATATCGTTATTTCTTCATTATGGTTCAAACATTAGTCGTAAAAAAACTAATTGTAATTGTTAAGATAATAGAAAACAAGAGGTAAAAACAAAAATAAAGAAACAGTTTGTGAACGTTTCGAGTCTGATCTTTATTTCAGTTTAAGTTAAAGTAAAAATTATTCTAATTGAAGGCAGATATTTATATCTTATTGAGTGAATGACTTGATATCTTGCATTGTAAACGTTCTTCTACTCTTTCAGGTGCTTTATCAAGTGTCATCTCTATTTATGATTATGAAAACTTTTCATTTGTTCTTTTGTATGTCTGTCATAGATTATCTTTTATTCTGGGAATTCCTCACTGATTTGAATAACGTTATTTTACGCGTTATTTCAATTATGTGAAAGATTAGCAATATTCCTGACATTGGATTGGATTTGGTTATTTTAGTTGATACTTCTTCTTATCAAAGAACTCTCATGAATACAATACGTATTTTAAAAGAACATGTTTAATTGGAATTGATTGTATGATCTTATTTAAATAAACTTGTATTTTATTTTATTTTAATTATGATCTTGTATTAAGACTTATATTTATCAACGTTAACTACAATCAGTTACTGTTCTACAACAGTAATAACCTATATACTGTTATATAATATCGTGATATTATTCTTGAATATCATTTAAAAATATTAATGCTTATCGTTTTTATAATGTTTTGTTGATTACAAATCTATTCTTAGTTAAATTTAAATGTTCTAATAAAATGTGTTATTCTCATTATAATTTGAATTAAAAAAAACTGTAAATTATTTTTTATTGGATTTGGTACATTTCTTTGCTACTTTTTTTGTTTTTCGATGTGTGTTTATAGTTCATAGTGTTATGTTCTGGTAAAGGTAATAACAAAGATAAACCAAAAGAATACTTTTTGAGACTGAACTTTATTTAAGACAATCTTAATTGTTAAAAAGAAATCATTACAAAGTCTACTACTTATATTCTTCTATCAGTTGGCGGGTAAATGAGTAGTTATGAGCGTAGATCCAATCATTGACACGTTTGATTGAATAGTGATCACTGAATCGATTATGAAAATTTTTAATTCGTTGTTTTATAGATCTTATTGTTCTTTAACTGATCTGGGAGAATTGTCCCATCTTCAATGAGAGGAAAGATATATTTATATGAAATGCCTCCAGTCAGATCAAAGTTGACTAGGTACCTGATCCATTATTATTCATTTACAGAAATGATGAATAGTAAAGATCATGACTTATTTAGTGTTCATGTTTACTTTATAGAATGAATCTAATAGTGATAGTTTTATATAAAAAAGAAGAAGAGTATATTTTATTTAATAAAGATTTAAATTATTATCTTTTATCAATTTTAATATACTTCTTTTAGTTGTGATTATTCAATGTCCGTTATGATCAGACTCTGTTCTACAACACATAGTAGGTGCAGTGAAAAAATCACAACAGTGAGTACTTTTTAGGCAAAGAAAAATTATAATTAAGCAAGAGCACATGATAATAGCGCTTTTGCTTTGCAAATTAAAGTTAGCATATAGTTATGCTGCTATTTAAGGTTGTCTTTCTGTAAGTGAGTTAATTTGAGTTAAGTTTGCTTGTTAAGTTTGCTTGTAAAGCTTAATTTAAGGTTGTGATTGCCTTGTAAGTTGTTGTTTTATATAGGGTTTAAGCAGATGTTTGATAAGTAGTGACCACCAGATCTTATGTGTAAGATCAATACGATGTTTCTTGATAAAAGTTAAAGTAGAGTAAAAAGTTTAGGTAAACAGGGACTTTCTTGTTAAAGTTTGTTATTTACTGCGTAAAAACATATGATTTATTTAAACTGACCAACAATTTCTTCACAAAAAGATGGGATATATACATATGTATGATATTTTTTTTTCTTTTTTGCTTTTCTTATTTTTTTTGACCATTTTTATATTTTCAACATTTTTTATCTTTTTAACATTTTTTATAATCTTTTATCTTTTAATTTTTTCTATTGCTATTTTTTGTTGGTTTGTGTTTTGAGTTGAGTGTTTTATAGAAGTTTTTTTGAAATTTTGAAAGTAAGATACTGTAGCGACCACCAGATCTTTTATTTAAAATCAAATAAAGGTAAAGATAAAGAAAAATAAAGGGATCAGGAACTTTTTATGAGAAGGTTGCCTGTTTATTGAATAAAATATATAAAATAAAAATGTGAGTAGAACTGTACTGTCCTTTTTCTTCATCTAAATAGTTGGGATATTTATATTGTTAATTTTTTTTTTTCTTTTTGACTTTTCATTTTCTTGACTTTTTCACTTTTTTGACCTTTAACATTTTCTTGACTTTTTTCATTTTTTGACTTCTTTGTTACACCATTTTTTTGACTTCTTTATCACAACATCAACCCTCAAAAAGAAGTTCTTGTGACCTACAAAAACATTTCAGCTCTAAAATAAATAAAAGGGAAAACTTAATCCGTTATCGCAAAAGTATAAAATGGTCATTGGGTGGATTGAACTTGTGACATCAAGATTCAAATGAGCCATATTTCCAATTAAGCTATTTTGTAATTTCTGGAAAAAAGTGGTTTATAAACATCCAATGGACTTCCATAAATATTTTGAAGACCGTTAAACATGTTTAAAAATATTATATGGTGCTTACTATTTTTGAAAATTACCGATGTACCAAATGATATAAAACTAACTGGGAACAAAGGTGCTTCACATAAGAAACGCCCCATTATTCTAGACTAAATCGGGAAATATTCGGAACTTCAAAAATTAAACAGCGCCATTCGATTCTGCTTGCCTTATAACCTTAGTTTCTATTTTTGGATTGTTATTCTAGCTCCGCTATAGCTGTAGATATTATGATTTATCCATCGTGGCCTGAAGTGCCAATCACCCCAGTCTAAAATATACATTATGATATGTAAACGGGAACTGTGTCGGACATCCCTCAGGCATAAGGTCATTTTTAGTGATTTTTTGAATATTTCAATTTTCGCCAAAAATATAGTACTTGTCTAGCCTTCTTTCAATTTTCCTCATATCTCTCCCGTTTGCTATCAGATTTCACGGCTAATGCAAAAGATAGGTCCCGGAGATCGTTGGTCCCAATTAAGCTCCGATCTGTATGAAACTCCGAATATACATTTTTGTACCCCGTAGCATCTTTGATGCCAAATTTGGTAAGATTTCAATCAGCGCATCAGATTCTATTGGCCATTGAATTCACCTTGTCTACCGCCTATTGAAGTGAGGGTCAGTTGTGATATTGATCAGTAGTTTATAGTCGATTAAGAGTGAAAATAAAGTGTAAAAGAAAAACTGATAATCGATGAGACTCTTGAACCTCTTTATTGAGTGAAGACAGGAGAGAGAGCTCATTAAATACAAACTACGTCTGATTTGATAAAATTAATAATTGAGGAACCGAAATTGCACAATGTAAATTACTAAAGTTGTTTATGAGTACTGATGACTGTATAACAAGTAGTGTTATATAGAGGTAGTCTTAAATTATATGACCTGCAGATCTTGAGTGATCTCACATGACATTTGAGTATTTAGTAAGGAAAATACGACACGACTTTTTATTACTAAATACAGACCCCTTCGTAATGCATTCTTGTCGATTATTATGAAGCCCAATGAATGAAGGAGTGCGGCAACGATAGTAAAACTAACATTTGTTAGGTTTATACCTAAGAACCATCTCCTTCATGCATCTATTGAAGCTGCAAATGCGGTTTTCCTTGTGGAATGCACCGATGGATTTCCTTAGGTGACTGCAATCCCATCAGTAAACATGCTCTACTTTTCTCTCATACCAGTTACGCCCATGTAGTTTCATATGACGTAATAATTCGTGCTTCGCTCACTTTGTCACCATCCGAAGGAGTACGGGGCCCATAAGGAGCATTCAATTGGCCAGAAGTACAACCACCACTATGTGATAACGATACACTAAAGCTTGAGTCGGTCAAATAGGAAAATAACCAAGATACAGAGAAAATGCAAAAATACAAAGGGGTGTTTATATTGCGTCCTACAAAAAACCACGCAACATAAGTATCCAATCACATTGATGAATATCTATCCCAAGTCAGAGGTCAAGGTCAACAAAAAAAAGCGCAAAAAACCACTAAAGGAAAGAAAAAAAATTAATTTTATAAGTCTACCGACCCTCACTTCAATAGGCGGTAGACAAGGTGAATTCAATGGCCAATAGAATCTGATGCGCTGATTGAAATCTTACCAAATTTGGCATCAAAGATGCTACGGGGTACAAAAATGTATATTCGGAGTTTCATACAGATCGGAGCTTAATTGGGACCAACGATCTCCGGGACCTATCTTTTGCCCTTGCCGAATTCCCCCTTTTGTTTTGACCCTATTTACTATAACAAAGTACTTGCTTTATATGCTTAAGAAAATAAGCAACTGTAAAAGCGAAGCTCTGAGATTTCGAATACACTTAGTTCGTACGGCAGCAGACCTTTTTAAGGTAGCAAGGATCTCCAAATGGACAATCAACAGGATAAGAAAGGAAGAAAAGAACATCAAGGCTTGTGACCGTGGTAGTCGACCGGTCGTAGTCAGCAAAATAACTAATGCAATCATCCGCCTAAAGTTTCGACAAGGATCTTTACACACAGCTTCTGATGCTCAGCTCTTTTTGAGGTCCTTAGGATACAGTAGTAGCAAACTGTCAGTCAGAAGGCAGTGTAGGAAGCTAGATTTTGAGTCTGGAACTAAGGAATCGAAGATTTTCATTAGCTGTATAAGCCAGAAAAAGCGATGAAAGTGGTATCACGACAAACCATCGCATACTATAGAGGGCTGGAAGTTCATCACCTTTAGCAATGAAAAAAAAATGAAGGTTATGAGTGCAGATAGTATACACTAATATTGGAAGCAAGTCGAGCAACTTTAGCGATCTTTTTACGGTGATCAAACAATGAAGCATGTTGGTTGCTCTGTTACATTTTAAGGCTGTATTAGATATTGAGGACCAAGATATTTGTGTCAAGTATACGATGCTGTAATAAATTCATAGGTATACACATGTATTTTGCTTACTACATACCACAAAAGCCTAGGGTATAGTGGTCTAAAATATCGTAATCTCTCGTTTCAGCATGACAATGACACAAAGCACAAGACAAGACATGCCACAAAATCAATATTTGATAGCAGGACTTCTGTGCTAAAGGGTTAGTTACCACTAATCCCGGCTTAAGCCTTCTTAAGCATGTCTGGTGGCAATTGAAGGCAAAGCTATGACGATACGACACTAGACCAAAAAGGATAGATGATCTTTGGAAAAGAATAGTTAAAGAGCTGGGCTCTTTTACTGAAAGTGATATACACACATACTACTAGCATATGCCAAGAAGAATATTCGATAATCTCAAGAGATGAGATGATTATACAAAGTCTTAGATTTTAGCCACTTTGCGGTTTTTAGAAAATATAGATTTTTATAAATGAAAAGCATGCTCTTCGCTCAGTTTTAACAATGTCATGCTAGGAATACACGTAAATTACAATGGCCAGTATATCTTCCTTCTAATATAGTTTCATGACTATCGCAATTATCGTGAGTAAGTAATAGTGGTTAAAAGCTGAAAAAAATTTTTGTGCACCAGTTTTGTCCGCTACTGTACCTTGTTTAAGGAAAGTAATAGCTTGAAATATCATATCTTCTGGGACTTGTTTCACGTTGAGATTTAATGAGCGCGTTATAGCCGAGTAGGAGTTTAAAATTTCCGCAGATGTTAATTAGGACATCGGATACGTTTGCGATGCTAATACATTCAGTTTGGTGATTGTATGCAAGTTGTTGATGGATATTTTGTAGATATTCTGATTTTTTCAATATGCTCCCAAAACTGTCCCAATGCACCGGTCATTTTTTACATTCATTATCTCCGTCTGTGCTACATAACTTGAGAAGCAGTCTGTACCACGTACATCTACACCGCCACAGCTTTCAAATGAGGTACAACAAGGCATACTTTACACAATCAGTAATCGCACCATTGACGGTAAAAGACAAAATTACAAAACATTGGGACAGTTTTGGGAGTCACTGTATAATAAAGAAAGAATTATACTTAATTAGCATAATTTAGCTAATCTATATGCTGAATTTGGTTAAAAGGATTTTTATTTTTCGGCTGATTGCCTCAAGAAAATGGCTGATTGTATTTTTTAAATTCAGCTAATTTTTTCAAAAGTTTGGCGAATAATTTCTGAAAAGAGTGTACAAAACGTCAAAAATTAAAGCTTGAAAGTAGTTTCGGAGTTCACATCTTCATTGTAACTTGTTAGTACTTGGGACTTGGCTTGTGTTAAAGTGATGTAGATTTATTTAATTTGAGGTTTGAAGTCTTGAATGACTTGAGTTTAGGTAACTTGATTGAACGTTTAACGGTTCTTTTGATAGAGTAAATTATCTTTGAGTAGTGACCACCAGATCGTTATAGATCAATAAGGTTAAGAATAAGATTGTTTTATAAAAGATAAAAATAAAAGGGACCTTTCTTGATCTGCGATAGCTCGGGTATCAGATCAGAAAGAATAAGTAAAAATAAAAAGAAAAGAAAAAGGTAATTGTGACCCAATAAGAAAAGATTGCTTTTTTTAAGCGCAAGAAGATATGATTTATTGGATATCGAATATTTGTTAAAAATAATTATCATATTTATATATAAAAATGTCATATCTTTTTATTCTATATATGGATATTTGTGTTGCTTTCCTTTTAATGAAGTTCATGTTCAACAAGTTACAAGCTATGACTCACAAGAGAGTTGTTTATATTCAATATCAACATGACTCATGAATTATGACAATACTTGTATATACCTCAGTTCTGTAAAGTAATATAAATAGACCCAATAATTATTAGAAATAAAAGGACAATTATCTACTACCTAATCTTTAAGACCATATACTTATATTTCCTTTTACATACATTACTATAAAGAACACGACAAAAATATGGGGCGCCTTTTGTCTCTTGTCATGAACTGTAATTATACATGCTTGTATCAGGAACTAAATTTTCGTTCGTGGAGCAATAGTTGCAAAAATGATCCCGTCCGGGTTCGAACCGAAGACCTTCGCCGTGTAAAGGCGACGCGATGACCAACTACGCCACAGGACCACTTTCCTTTTGATATGTGGCTAAGTCCATCTCTTCGTCTTACATTTAATCACGTGTCACTGGAAATAATCGTGCAAATTTGTTCACAGATATATTATCAATCTTGCGAAAGAGCTTAGAATCGTGTGACATCGGGTAACTGATTGTTTATCGCACTGCCTCCTGTCTCTGCCACAAACCGTTTAAACCGTCGTTAATCTTTTGGTTAAGAGATGTTACAAGATTTGTGGCAGAGACAGGAGACTGCTGGCACATTTATTCACTAATTGATCTCGCAAGACGCAACTTCCATCAGTTATGTTATGGCTCCTGTTTATTATCCATTTAATATCTAATGGTGCTCGGCAGCCAATGATACTTTTCAAATCAATGCTTTATTTGTCTTTTTGGTCTTTTATAAACCACTCATATTGCTTTATATACAGGTTTTATTGACCACTCATATTGCTTTATATACTTCTTTATAGACCACTCATATAGCTTATATACTTCTTTATTAACCATTCATATTGTAATAAATATTGCTTCATATATACAAAAAAAACTGGGATTTGGTTTATAAAAATAGCTTTTTTTTATTTAAATAAAGTAATATTAACAATATATAGTATTTCTTTGCTCGTAGCGTTTTAAAAGTTTACTTGAGTTACCTAATGTCATCAAAATAGCAGCATCTAATCTAAAAATACATCAATTAATCTCGTGGAACTCAAAAGGTCCTCACGAGAAAAAAAAAAAAGCCAAGCTCAAGGATGCAAAGACACAAGGATTCAAAGATTCAAGGAAGCAAAGACTTGGACACTCAAATCAAAAGAAGAAAAGACATCAGTACTCAAGAACCAAAGCGAACACAGAAAAAAAGATAAAAAGATGCCAAAGCAAAGCAGAATTCATCTATAATAAACATTAGCGATCCTGTATGTATTGTAAAAATAATTGTACCTTTCTTTAGATAGACCAGAAAACTAGCTAAGCTTATACCAACAAATAAAGAAAAGGGAAGCAGTATGCATCTACAATAGTTATTAGCTATGGAGGATATGTAGTAAAAGTAATAATACCTTGCTTTAGATGGGCCAGGAAAAAAAAAGAAAAGAAGAAAAGAAGAAAAAACACGCCATCCAAGCTTGTGCCAACAAGTAAAAGAAGAAGCAACGGTAGTCTTGAGAAAGAGACTTTATAAAGAAAGCAAGAAATACGGTTTTACTAAAGTACAAGTACCATTAGAACAGGAATGGAATGTATAAAATATTAAGAACTTACCTTTTATAAAAAAGGGAAGAAAAAAAAAAAAAAAAAGAGAAGTGCTTTTTTTGTAGCCTTATTTTTACCAACGTTACACTTATTCACTGTCTATCTATGTTATAAATCAAATACAGTTTTTTTGCACGAAGATTACATTTAATGGTATCCCAAAAGATAACTTATACGTTGTTTGAACAGGTTTTATTACTTGAGTGCAATATCTTTAACATGGAGAGTATTCTTTTTTCTTTTTTTTCTTTTTTTTTTACTTGAAATAAAAAAAAAAAAGAGTCGGCAACTTAACGCACTGTAGCAGTAAAACAGCTTTTTTTCCTCCCTGGTTTTGTTTCATGGAATACACTAGATGTTCAAGGTACAAAAGATAAAAAAGAAAGCTCAAGTTCTGGTCAAATGCAAGTTTATAAAAAAAAATAATAGCAACCAAGTCTAATGTTGGTTTCTTTTTTTTTTCTTACATTAGGAATTCCTAATGGGACACATTCTGATGACGAACATGAACCTCATGAGCAAAGTTGTTCTTTCCAATACGATAAAACTATAAGAATAACAGTCTTATATTGTTGCTTGTTACTGAAAAGTTATTTTTGGTAAAGAAAGTTGTCATTGCTCACATCTCTAATGGCTAATGGCTAAAGGCAAATTACACCCATGTGCAAACATAAAGTAAGTAATGAACTAGTATAAGCTTAAAAACATATATTCTTTTATTATATCTGTCATAAAAAATAATAAAGCAATATATTTATTTGATAAACAAAAGTGTTTTGTATGTATTTGTTAATTATAACTGCCTTGTAACAAAATGTTAGCAGAGCTTCTTTATTTTTTATTCTTTTAGAATATACACGTATTCTTTTTTTATAATGTAAAAGTAGTTTGCATTTCTATGAAGTGTAATTGTTGTTAGATTAGTGTTTTCATTTGAACAATGAACTTTCTATTGCTAGACTCGTTTTTTTTTACTTACTTTTTTTTTTACTTACTTTTTTTTTCACCAGGTCATTTTTTTTCCCAAACATAATTATTTTTTTACGTTTTGTAACACGTTTGTAATGATCTAAGCTAAAAACCACAGGCTGCCTTCCTAATATGTATTCTTCTGAACAAAATAATCGCAAAATGCTTTTGGTTTCCGCTTTTTGCCCTCAAAAATAAAAAAAGAAGACATCGGTCTTTCAACAGTAGAGGGGAACAGGCTTTCCAAAAAAAGATCATCTGTAAAAAAAACAGACACTTTTTTAAAACGTGAATAACTTTATGAATACTTACCCTACAAAAAAAACAAAAATACTGTTCAATTTCTTTATTTTTTTCGCACCTGAGTCTTTTTTCAAAATTCAAAAGTGACCAATACAGCGAAAGTTAAAATTTTTCTTCAAAAGCCATAAATATGTGTTAACCAAAAAATGTTCAATCTTGCGATATGCTTTATCCAATTGGAACGATTATTTGCAGTGAGTGAAACACTGCAAATAATCGTGCAAACTCTGCGAACCGTTAATTGTTAGGTATATGCTTTTATGTTCAGCGATATGAAAATCTGTGATTGAATGCATATTTATGCCGACGTCAACATCTGCACCGTTTATTGACCTATGATTCTATTATTTATTCTGCGTTTTGCTAATGCAGATACTGACGGGAGTGATAATTCAGAGTTCTAAGTAGATTTAATCCTTACTCTGCGAGGACGTCTATCTTGGTAGCTGCTTTTCATAGTCTTTCCTACGTCAGAAAAAAATTGGGGACCAATGATACTTTTCAAATCAATGCTTTATTTGTCTTTTTGTTCTTTATAAACCACTCATATTGCCTTATAAACTTCTTTATCGACCACTCATATTGCTTTATATACTTCTTTATGAACCACTTATATTGCTTTATATACACAAAAAAATAGGGATTTGGTTTATAAAAATAGCTTTTTTTTTATTTAAATAAAATAATAATAATAATATAGAGTATTTCTTTGCTTGTAGTGCTTTAAAAGCTTATTTGACTTACCTATTGTCACCAAAATAGCATCATCTAATCTAAAAATACATCAATTAATCTCGTGGAACTCAAAAGATTCTCATGAGAAAAAAAAAAGCCAAGCTCAAGGATGCAAAGACACAAGGATTCAAAGATTCAAGGATTCAAGGGCTTGAGCACTCAAAGCAAAAGAAGGAAAGACATCAGTACTCAAGAACCAAAGCAAGGGCGAGAAAGAAATAGTAAAGGCCAAAGCAAAGTAGCACGTATCTATAATACACTACCTCAAAAAATTGTTCATTTTGAACCGCCTTTTACACATTTCGTACTGAATCTGCTTCGCATAATCCCCAATCAGCGCTCAGCACAAACCATTATGAAACACTGCTTCTCAGCTATTTACTACACTGTAAGCATATCACGTGCTATGCGTAAATGCTGGAAAATATCCAATCAAAAATCAAAATCAAAATGAACAATTTTTTGGGTTTTTTTGAATATGAACTAAATTTACGCCTATGTTCCCAAATAACATAGGACTAACTCGTGACTGCTATCATAATTTTTACCCGTGACTACTTCTGCTATTCCAAGGCAGCCCTGGTCGATTTTGGTTTTTTTTGCTTTCCCATTGTAATCTCTCATTGCTCCATCTCGACATTTCAAGTAATGGTAAATTGCGAAATTTCAGAAACCCAACGAAATGCAATTATTTCTGCTTTAAGAAGAGGAAAGTCGTACGATGCTATCAGCAACGAGTTACATGTTTCTAAAGGGTCTATTTCGAACATTGCGAAAGAAGTAGACCATCACTCCGTATTGCAAGCAGGTCAACCCAAGAAACTTAACATATACGACGCGCGCCTTGTATTGCGCAGGTTCAATGCTGGTGTGTACAAGACCGGAGAGCACGCTGCCAGAGACTTAAGTGGCTTAGGTTCGGATATTTGCAGCCAGACCGTGCGAAACCTTCTTAAAAGCTCCAAATTTCAATTTCGACGAAAACCAACAGCTCTTCCTTTAACGCATTCTTCCCAAAAGGCGCTCCTTCAGTTTGCCAAGAAGCATATAGGTTGGACAGAGGAAGCCTGGAAAGGAGTAGTCTTTAGCGACAAAACAAAAATCAATCGCTTGGGTTCAGATGGTAAACAATGGACTTGAGTACAAGAAGGAAGGCCTCTGCAGGATCACAACGCCAACCAAACTTATGAGCATGGAGGCGGTAGTATACTACTTTGGAGCTGTTTGACAGCAAACGGAGTTGGATATATCACTCAAGTACTCGGAATCTTAGATTCAGAGCTGTATTGCAAGATTATGACGGAGGATATGCTCCCTTCATTAGAAAAATACGATATGTCAAAGGATGACATTATATTTCAACATGATAACAATCCAAAGCATACATCTAGACTAACACAAAAATGGTTCGTAGATAACAAGGTGCAGCTACTGGATTGGACATCATATTCACCCGACTTAAATCCTATAGAGAATTTATGGAATTACTTAAAAGTCCGGCTGTATGCTTATGAAACTGCACTCTTAAGTATGAAAGAACTGTTTGAACGGGTTGCAGATATTTGGTACAATGAAATTACAAAGGAATACTGCGAGCAGTTCGTATGCAGCATGCCGCAAAGACTACAACTTGTTTTAAAAGAAAAGGGCGGTGAGATTAATTATTAGCTAATAAAATAAAAAATGTCGACAAAAACCCAAAAAATTGTTCATTTTGATTTTGATTTTTGATTGGATATTTTCCAGCATTTACGCATAGCACGTGATATGCTTACAGTGTAGTAAATAGCTGAGAAGCAGTGTTTCATAATGGTTTGTGCTGAGCGCTGATTGGGGATTATGCGAAGCAGATTCAGTACGAAATGTGTAAAAGGCGGTTCAAAATGAACAATTTTTTGAGGTAGTGTAATTATTAGCTATTGAGTATACGTAGTAGAAGTAATAGTACCTTTCTTTAGATAGGCCAGAAGACTAGCTAAGCTTATACCAACAAATAAAAAAGGAAGCAGCATGTATCTATGATAATTATTAGCTATATAGGTTATGTAATAGAAGTAATAGTACCTTGCTTTAGATGGGTTCAGAAAAAACAAAGCTAGCTAAGCTTATACCAATAAGTAAAGAAAAGGGAAGCAACACGCATCTATAATAGCTATTAGCAATCGAGTATATAGTAAAAGTGATAGTACCTTGCTTTAGATGGAACAGGAAAAAAAAAGAAAAAAAAAAGACACTAGTTAAGCTTATACCAACAAGTAAAGGAAGCAACGATAATCCTGGGAAAGAGACTTTATAAAGACCATTTCAAACATCAAGAAAGCAACCGATATTATTTTACTAAAGTAAAAGCACCATTAGAGCAGGAATATAGTATATATAATATGAAGAACTTACCTTTTATGAAGATTGTTTTTTTAAAAAAAAAAAAAAAAAAAGGGAAAAAAAATACTTTTTTTTATAGTCTCATTTTACTAGTGTTACAACTATTCGGTATCAGTCAAATCTAATAACCATGAAAGCTCGTTCTAACGCTATTTTTGAAATTAGAGCAGCTATTAGAATATTCAAAAAGCTTGTTTATATATTGTTAAATTTATTCTTTAGTTAACTTTAACATCTTCAACCCAAATAGTGTTTTCTTTTTAAAAAAAAGAGAGTACAAAAGAAACAGAAGAATATAAAAAAAACATTGTAGGACATTTTTCTTTTTTTTCCTTCTTTATACTTATTCTAAAAAAATGTCCAGACGAGTCGCCACCCCCATCAACGTTCCCAGCAATGCCCCCAAAAGGGCAAGAGTTTCCATGGGCATTGCTGGATCATCGTCCACTGTTGTTCCTTCTCCTTCTTCTTCTCTTTCTTCTGCTCCCGCTCCCGCTCCTGCTCCTGTTTCCGCTTCTGCTTCCGTTGCAAGCTTTGGCAGCCATACTGGTGCAGAGGCCGTTGGAGCAGCCTCTGCTCTCACACCAGAGATGATGGCTGCCCAAATGCAGTTTTTTGCTCAAATGTGGCAACAGCAACAACTGCAGCAGCAGCAGCAGCAGCACCCAGTTCAACAGCCACAGCAAGGGCAGCAGTATGTTGATGTGGCTGAGATCAACAGGATCAAAAAGCAGTGTAGTGTAAGTTTAAAATTAAAGTATCAATTAGCAAATACAATTTAATAACTTTGTTTCTTACTTACATTATAGGATCACATAGCTGATCATTACCGTGAATACTTGGTTGGCCGTGGCATCAAGTTTGATACACTCAAGTCCATCACCGACAAGGCCAACAGAAAAGTAAAAAATCTGTTGCGCGATGAAGTCAGGAAGCACCAACGCTTCAATGGCCTGACTGATTCGCAAGTATTCACCATGATTAGAAGCAAGTTCTATTACATGGTGGATAAGGCAAATGGGAAAGCTGTGACGACACCAACGTCAGCCTGCCGCAGCCGCGTAAATGCAGTAAGTACTTGATATTTAAAAATTGTAATATAAAATGCCTATAATACTTACATCAATACTTTATAATAGAAACTCCTTAACAGGAGGGTTGCTTACAACGCTAACGCAGCTGCATACCAAGCACGGTTCCCATTTGCCGAAAAGATCTTGACGGTTGATTGGACCTCTGATGAGGAGAATGGCCCAGAAGATGAAGATGGCCGTACGTTTATTGTCAAACGGCCATCATTCAGAAGTGAAAAAGTAAGTATGACATATCAATAAATCTCATTTTCTAATATACAGTAGCGGACAAAACTGGTGCACAAAACTTTTTTTCAGCTTTTAACTACCATTACTTGCTCATGGTGAATGCAATAGCTATGAACCTGTATTAGAAGGAAGATATACTAGCCATTGTAACTTACGTGTATTCCTAGCATGACATTGTTAAAACTGAGCGAAGAGCATGCTTTTCATTTATAAAATTCTATATTTCTAAAACCCGCAAAAGTGGCTAAAATCTAAGACTTTGTATAACCATCTCATCTCTTGATATCATTGAATATACAACTTGGCACATGCTAGAAGTATACGTGTATATCACGATTAGTAAAAGAGCCAAACTCTTTAACTATTCTTTTCCAAAGAGAATCTACCCTTTTTGATCTAGAGTCGTATGGTCTTGGCGTTGCCTTCAATTGCCCACCGAGTATGCTTAAGAAGAATTAGGCCGGGATTAGTTGCAACTAACTCTTTAGCACAGAAGCCCTGCTATCAAATATTGAGTTTGTGGCATGCCTTGCCTTGTGCTTTGTGTCATTGTCATGCTGAAACGAGAGATTACGATATTTTAGACCACTATACCCTAGGCTTTCGTGGTATGTAGTAAGCGAGATACATGTGTATACCTATGACTTTATTACGGCATCGTATACTTGACACAAATATCCTGGTCCTCAATATCTAATACAGCCTTAAAATGTAACAGAGCAGCCAGCATGCTTCATTGTTTGATCACCGTAAAAATATCGCTAAGGTTGCTCGACTTGCTTTCAATATTAGTGTATATTATCTGCACTCATAACATTCATGTTTCTTTCATTGCTAAAGATGATGAACTTCCAGCCCTCTATAGTATGCGATGGTTTGTCGTGATACCACTTTCATCGCTTTTTCTGGCTTATACAGCTAATGAAAATCTTCGATTCCTTAGTTCCAGACTCAAAATCTAGCTTCCTACAGTGCCTTCTGACTGACAGTTTGCTAATACTGTATCCTAAGGTCCTCAAAAAGAGCTGAGCATCAGAAACTGTGCGTAAAGGTCCTTGTCGAAACTTTAGGCGGATGATTGCATTAGTTATTTTGCTAACTACGACCTGTCGACTACCACGGTCACAAGCCTTGATGTTCTTTTCTTCCTTTCTTATCCTGTTGATTGTCCATTTGGAGATTCTTGCTACCCTAAAAAGGTTTGCTGCCGTACGAACTAAGTGTATTCGAAATCTCAGAGATTCGCGTTTACAGTTACTTATTTTCTTAAGCATATAAGGCAAGTACTTTGTCATAGTGAATAGGGTGAAAACAAAAGGGGGAATTCAATGGGAAATACAAAATAAGCATGGGTTTATGTATTTTTCAAGAGCCACTAAAGCTCACTAATATACTGTGAGATCTGAAAGCAAACGGGAGAGATATGAGGAAAATTGAAGGAAGGCTAGACAAGTACTATATTTTTGGCGAAAATTGAAATACTCAAAAAATCACTAAAAATGACCTTATGCCTGAGGGATGCCCGACACAGTTCCCGTTTACATATCATAATGTATATTTTAGACTGCCTTTCAGATGGTATATGCCACAAAAGTCGCAGACATATGGCGGAGATGCAATACTGATTTTCATTTTTGTGCACCAGTTTTGTCCGCTACAGTACCTTAATTGCCTACAGGTAGTGGAATTCCACAAAGAGCTTCAGAAAGGGTACAAAGAATTACTAAAGAAAAAGGGAGCTCCACCAACAATTAGAAGAAGAGTGCAAAATGTTGAGATGGAGGTCCCAGATAAACTCGATCATGAGTACTACCCTTCCTGGGCTTTTTCTTCCCCTGCTCTTGGCTTCCCCACTTCTGTTTCTGGTCCTTCCTCCTCTGCTGCTGCGAACCCAATGCCATAGGCATCCGCTTTTTTGTTTCCTTTTTTTTTTGTTTCTTGTTTTGTTGCCTCTTATCAAATTGAATAAACATTTGTTAAAAAAAAACTAGTCTATTGAATGATTCTTTAGTAAAATATATAAAATAATAATAATGATAATGATAAAAATAATGATAAATGATTGAATTGTTTTTCATATTTGCTACATATAAATCTTTCTTGGAAGAGAGAGAGTGAGAATATGATTGTCAATGTAAGGCTTGACAGCAACAGGATTGTAAATGCGATGAATCGGAAGTATGTTTTGTCTTGACACAGGTTCATACTGGTTCTTCCACACTTGGATGCCAGTACCATCAAAGGAGGGGAAATGTTGGGACGCATGACTGTACCAATTGACAAATGCAAAGTAATGAGTGTTGTTACCAAATGAATGAGTAAAAAAATATGATATTTGACCAATGCGCAGTTGATTGTCGACAATGGCCTGAATGAATGATGATGGTGATGATGATAATGAATTTGCACTTGCTGGCTGATAAAGCTGTCCAAGCAAAGTGATTTTTTTGAATGAGTGTATGGTGGTATCAATGTATGTATTTGTTATCATAGGTGCATAGGTGTTCATATAGTAATTTTTTAAAGCATCACAATGCTCATGGCATATAAGTTCTGTTTTCTTGTTGAATTTTAAAGGAAAGGATGATGGTGGTAGAGGCTCACTACCAGTGATCGTCGAATTGAATAAACTAGGCCCGTCTATGAAACGAGAGTAGTCAAATGGCGTTAAACCACTCTCGTCACTCGTAACCTCGCCTATCTCTTCTATCGATTTCACCAATAGGAGCATATCTTCGTTGTTTGTGTTAATGAATGAATGTAATGAATGTATGAGGTCTTGCGTATGAACATTTTGTGTAAACATAATGGCATAGGTTGTTTCGAAGCCTGTCTTGAAATTAATATTAATATTTTTTATATTACCATTAAGGCGTTCGAAACCATAAAGCCAAAAGGCATAAGAAGGACCAAAGTCCAAAAAGCATTCCTTCAGATGCATGTGCATATGCATATTGGGGGTTGTCATAGAGTTTCCATACAATTGAACACATGACTTGTCAAAATTCTTAAAAAGTGAATGCGCCATTTCTATGTCTTCAACTGTAATCAAGGGGCCGGTGATCAACTTCACAGCTTCAACATACTGCATCCAAACATCGAAGTGCTCTCTTGTCAGCTTTTGTTTCAAGAGGAAAGGCGAAAGCACAACACACCACGTTCTCCACTCGTCAGATTTCATATTGCTGAAAGAACTTTCAACCTTGGCTTTTTTTTTTTAAAAAAAAATTGTTAGCTTGAACATAAATTAAAGTTTTTTATACAGTGGGTCAAAAAACTGCACCAACGCAACTCAGTTTTTCGGAAATACCAGTATAGCTCTGTCAGTTTAACAGTAAACATTACGAAACTTGGAACAAAAAGAGTTAATACTGTTACTATTTATTGATAAAAGTTTCAAAGTCAGTTGCGGAGTATTGATCTAAGGAGCGCTCAGCAAAAAGAGGAGGTCGGTTGGTGCAGTTTTTTGACTTTTAAAATGAAAAGGTATTTGGTATCATATGTTCAGACTGAGACTATTCCGGCGGATTTAATCTAATTTTTTTTATTACTAGTCACACTGGGGACCTTAAAATAAATTTTTTTGCAATTGTTTTCTTTTTTTTCTTTCCTACTTTACCCAAACCCATCATACATCGTCAGTATCCATCCATCATTAGAAATGCCCAAAAAGCTTCCATCCGATATTCAAAACAGTATCAAAGCATTATTAGAGAACGGTGTTGATCCTGCAGTCATTGGGAAACGAGTTGGAGTGCATAGAAATACCGTCAATAGGTATGCAAATAAGTGGATACACGATAGAATACGTAAAAGAGGAGGCAGACCGAGCATTGTGGCAGAGTCAACACGTCGATACATCAAGAGACAAGTGCTCACAGGTTGTTTAAAGACTGCCAAGGATGTGCAAATGAAGTTGGAGGAGCTGGGACACCCTATGTCGTATCAATCGGCAATTAATGTCTTACATTCAGTTGAAATTTATGCTGAGATCAAAAAGAAGAAGCCATTATTGACTGAAAAGCACAAGAAGGCTCGATTAACATGGGCTAAAAAGCATCAATATTGGACAGTACATGATTGGCGACGTGTTATCTTTTCTGATGAGACGAAAATCAACATTTGGGGCTCTGATGGTTGCAAGTATTACTGGAAAAGAAAATGTGATCGTTTACAGCCTCACCATATCGACGTTACTGTGAAGCATGGAGGCGGTGGTCTCATGTTATGGGGTTGTATAACCAGCGAAGGACCTGGATACGCATGTCAGATCTATAATGGCACCATGAATTC
The DNA here is from genome assembly GCF_000149305.1 of Rhizopus delemar RA 99-880. NCBI lineage: Eukaryota > Fungi > Mucoromycota > Mucoromycetes > Mucorales > Rhizopodaceae > Rhizopus > Rhizopus delemar. The sequence continues at coordinate 1,264,340 of NW_027137829.1, forward strand.
AGAGGTATACCAAGAAATCCTTGGTACAAGTCTAAAAGACACTATGGAATACTATGGTCTGAACTGGGAAACGTCGGTATTTCAGCACGATAATGATCCCAAACATCGATCAAAGTCCACAACACAATGGATGAAGGATAGTGGCATGATTTACATTGACGATTGGCCATCACAAAGTCCAGATCTTAATCCTATTGAACATATATGGCATCATTTGAAGTTAAAGCTAAGCATGTATGATAATAGGGCGACCAGCATCCATGAATTGTGGCAAAGAGTCGAAAATGAATGGAATTCGTTTACTAAGGAACAATGCATCAAGTATATAGACAGTATGCCCGACAGAATACAAGCTGTCTTAGCAGAAAAGGGTGGATCCACTAAATATAGAAAAGTCAAAAAACTGCACCAACCGACCTCCTCTTTTTCGATAAGGATCCTTAGATCAATACTCCGCAACTGACTTTGAAACTTTTATCAATAAATAGTAACAGTATTAACTCTTTTTGTTCCAAGTTTCGTAATGTTTACTGTTAAACTGACAGAGCTATACTGGTATTTCCGAAAAACTGAGTTGCGTTGGTGCAGTTTTTTGACCCACTGTATTTGTTACATACATCTAGGGATCTTGCAGTATTGAGAAGGAATGAGAATTGAATTTGATTCATCAGCCATTGCCTTGAAATCATTTACTGTAAGCAAACCACGGCTTTCCCAAACTTCAATCATCCTCTTTGGTGTACCAAGGAACAAGTTGTGCATTGGATCCACAGTTGTCAATCTTACCACATCAAAATAGCAAAGTCGATGAAGCTCGCTCCATTTACTCCCCGTACTTGTCTGCAATGCCTTTTGCTGGGTGATATGGGTCGCGTTCAGCCAGTCATACGCCTCTCGTCTTTGCTGGATGCTGTCCCTCATTACCCAATGCTCATCATCAAAGTTGGAGAAATCAGGCTTGGATGAATTGGCGCTAGTACTGATTCTTGGAAAGACAGTTGAGCATTTGTTACAAGCCTTATGAGCTGACTGCCCCATAAACCCGGCTACTTTACGTGCTGCAGGTATGTCACAGTTGACTGACATTAAAGCAACACGAACAAGCACACCATTTGGGCATTGATAGGTGGGTATAACCGCACCATCGTACAGGACAATCAACTCATCCACCATTGGCCGCAAGAAGTTTTGAATTTGGTCATCCGTGGGTTCGCCAGGACCAGGAATCATGCCAACGAGGATAATGTTGGAAGTCTTCATCCTCGAACTTCTAGGGAGATTGTTGATAGTTAGGTATACACCACCACAAGAGTAGTGCATACCGTCACTAGGCTGGAACCAGTCCACATTCAACGACACCATCAGCGACCTTTCTTTGTTGACAAATGGCTGAGCATTTGAGTCAGCAAGCTGGCCCCAAACTCTACCATCATAAATGTCGTAAAGAACATCCTCTTCCACCGATCTACTTCTCCACTGCTCAATTTGAAACTCGAAGGCAGGACGAACAAAAAACTTCTTTAAGGTTTCCAAAGTTGAGTTGTAAGGATATTCAAGGGCAGGCTTGACGGTGCTTCCAACATAAAGAGGATTACCACATGGTTGTTCTTGGCGGTGAGGGTTGTTTGCAAACCTGACGTAGGAGCATTGTCGGGCATGCAAACTTCCCATGGTGTACACGCTTCTGCAGAGGGAACAGACAAGAAAACGGGAGACACCACTGCTGGCAGACGAGTAGTTGACCATGGCACGAGCTGTGGAGATCTTTGTTGGAATCTCCATGCCATGGCCAAGAGCACGAACAAAGAAAGAAAGAAAGGCTAATAACTCTTCACCAGCTTGCACAGAGAGGTGCTTTGCTTGGAAAAGAACCACGTAAAGCACCAAAAGATGCTTGAGCTGATCTTCGTGGCTCAATTCCTCCTCTCCATCAACATTCATGTGGTCTAACAAGTTGCAAAATACACTTCAATAAATAAAATCTTTCTAATATAAAATGCTTTGTTGACTGAAAATATACCTTCAAAGGTGGTATGCTCACTTTCGGTTTCATGGATGGCTGCTGATTGTTGCATGACTTCGGTTGATTGTCTTCCAGACTCTATTTTTTTTTTTTTTTTACATTAACACGAGTGCCTTTATACAAAAAAAATAAAACTAAAACCTCTTCCTCTGATTCTGTCTAAACGCTTATGGCTAAGAACAGTTCTTTTGGTGAGTCTTCTAAATCCACCGGGATGCATGCTGCATTCGGTACAAGTGCAGGCGATTTTGGTGTTGTTCATGTTGTTCATTTTAAAGAATTTAGTATTTTGTAAAGAAATAAGGAAGAAAAAAAAACGTGCCTGATAAAAAAGGAATACTAAATTTGCAAAAACAGTCGGTGCTTAAACAATGAAATAAGGCAGTAAAATAACTTTTTTTTTTCTCCCTAGTTTTGTTTCATGGAATAGACTAGATGCCAAAATTAAAGAAGATAAAAAGAAAAGACCAAGCACTGGCCAAATGTAAGTTTATAAGAAAAAAAAATAGTGACTAAAACTAATGTCCTTTTTTTTTACATTAGAAATTCCTAATGGGACACATTCGGATGACGAACATGAACCTCATGAGCAAAGTTGTTCTTTCCAACTTAAAGAAACTATAAGAATAACAGACTTATATTGTTGCCTGTTGCTAAAAAGTTCTTTTTGGTAAAGAAAGTTGTCATTGCCCCACATCTTTAATGGCTAATGGCTAATGGCTAATGGCAAATTACGCACATGTGCAAACATAAAGTAAGTAATAAACTAGTATAAGCTTAAAAGCATATATTCTTTTACAATATTTGTCATAAAAAATAATAAAGCAATATATTTATTTGATAAACAAAAAGTTTTGTATGTATTTGTTAATTATAACTGCCTTGTAACAAAATGTCAGCAGAGCTTCTTTATTTTTTTATTCTTTTAGAATATACACGTATTCTTTTTTTATAATGTAAAAGTATTTGCATTTCTATAAAGTATATTCGCTCTTAGATTATTGTATTCATTTGAACAATGAACTTTCTATTGCTAGACCCTGTTTTTTTTTACTTAAACTGTTTTTTTACTTAAACTGTTTTTTACTTAAACTTTTTTTTACCAAATCTTTTTTTTTACCAAGTCTTTTTTTTTTTACCAAGTCTTTTTTTTTTTACCAAGTCTTTTTTTTTAACCAAGTCTTTTTTTTTCCCAAACACGACTATTTTGTTACTTTCTGTTACACATTTCTAATGATCTAAGCTAAAAACCACAGACTGCCTTCCTAATATGTATTTTTCTGAGCAAAATAAAAAAAAAGAAGACATCGGTCTTTAAACGATAGAGGGGAACAGGCTTTCCAAAAAAAGATCATTTGAAAAAAAAAGACGCTTTTTTAAAACATGAATAACTCTATGAATACTTACCCTACAAAAAAAAACAAAAATATCAATAAATTTCTTTATTTTTTTCGCACCTAAATCTTTTTTCAAAATTAAAAAAAGTGCAATACAGCAAGATATAATGGTTTCTCATAAAAAAATTATAAAATCTCCGGATTGATGATTGATAGGTCTGTTAAAATTCTACGTCAAAGCCCCTACATTATTTGCAGTGTGAAAAGGTATAAAAGGCGACTCCAGTTAAAAATAAGTCTTCGTCAAAAATAAAAGTGGTCCTATAGTGTAATGGTTATCATATCGGTCTTTGAATCCGGTGATCCGAGTTCGATTCTCGGTGGGACCTTTATTATGAAAATTGTTAATCGATACTTCTGTTGTTAAATAGAAGTGTGTCATATGTTTTATTCTCCTTTTAGTTTATGTTGTGATGCAGTTGGTGTTGTAACACACGAAACACGAAAAAGGAAACCCCTATGGTTATAGGAGAGATGCTATCTCAATAGCAAACGATGCTATGCTAATAGCAAAGGAATTCAAGGACAACAAAAAAAAGAAGAAAACAAAAGAAAAACCAAAAACAGCATAAAAGTATGAAAATCAAAAAACATATAAATATCAGTATCTTTTATAAATATTTCAATTATTATTATTATCTTATCCTATTATCTTACCTATTATTTTACATTACCTTACTTTATCACAATAAATATCCTTTGAATCCAAATATCTCTTTATTTTATTTGTATAAATAGGAAGAACCAATAATCCCTTGAAACTTATATTTCATTGTAAATCCCTTTTATTTTATCTTTACTTTACCTTTATTCTTTTTATTCAATTCAAGTCTGATCAACTTAATAAGATCTGGTGGTCACTTACACTCAAACATACATCTATTCAATTTTACTTCTTTGGATATAAATTATATTCAACACCTTCTTCAAAACACGATATATTATATTAACAACTTACCTCAATCCTATCTAAACCCTGAAATATAAAGATTTCACATTTGGTGGTCACTACGAGGGGAAACGTATAAACATATCAACACATCAACAAATTAACAGTCTAACAAATTATCAAACCATTTAAAAAAAAAAAAAAAAATTCAACAAAATAAAATAAACAAAACCAAACAAAAAAACTTTCAACTTCAACAAATATACTATCACAATGCCTATTCTACCCAGAGAACAAACCGCGTTGGCTGCAATTAGCAACCAAAGCTCCAATCAAGGCTACAGACCAAGACTTATCGAATTCTATGGATATGAAGGAGAGGACTTTCGTCACTTCCAAGAAATTCTCGAGTCATACCTTGCTATAAGCAATACCAATAGTGATGGCCGAAAATTGGTCATACTTAAATCTCAATTACGACGAGCTGCAAAAGTTTACTTTGAAAGAGTAATTTTGAAAAACAAGCCCGATATCACATACGATCAAGCAATCGAAGAACTTAAGAAACAATATATAACGCCAGAGCTGATACAAAACTATGAACTTGAGTTTAGTGAAATGTATCAAGGAAACCAAGAGCATCCTCGAATATTTCTCGCAAGATTAAGGGAGGCAGCCGATTTGGCCAATATCGATAACGAAGCTATTATCGAAAGTAGATTCCGTGCCGGACTATTGAAAGAAATTAAACAGTTTTGTATACAAAGTAGCTCCAGAAACTTTCAAGAATGGATCAACCACGCAGATGGTTGGTGGAATGCCCATAGACCCCGAAAAATCGCTATGGTCGACAATCCATTCATACCACGCAACATCAACAATGCTTTAATTTATCATGATGATGATATATTTAATGAAAGACACAATTTGAACAACCATAATGTTGAAATTGTCGACACTGACGAAAGATCTACAAACTTGATTCCTATCAATGACATTCGTAATAATATTAGATTAGGATCGGCTCCTATCATGACTAATACACTTAATGGATCAAAACAATTAAGCGCATTAGAAGTATCTGAACAACCGAATGATCAATACTATAGGTATCGGTTAGATAGACAACAGCATAGCCAACATAATCATCAGGACAATCAACAAGGCATTTACAGCATGATTCAAAAAGCAATCCGAAACGAACTAAATGCCCAATCATACAATAATGGTTCAAACAGGTACTACAATAGACATAACAGAGGAAACTATTATAATAGTTACAATCAAAATGACGGAAATGGCTACAATAATTATCGACACAATAATTATAGCAGATCCAATCACGGAAATGGATATGGAAATATCTATAATAGTAATGGATACAATAACCAGAACAGACACAATAATGGAAATAGCAATCAATTTAGAAACGGTTTTGATGGTCAACCACAGCAAACATATCAAAACCAAAATCAGATGTCAAAAAACTAAAAGGGTCGGTTGTTTTCAATAACGAAAATAATGGTCAATCGAACACCCAAAACTTAAAAAAACCCATAAATGAGCCTGAACATCATCAACCACATCTAAACGCAATACTAACTCAAGATGAAAACGGACATAATAGACAGCACGATTTATATGCTGCTATTAGACCTGAAAGACCCCCTGAAGTAAAAAGTGTTCCTTATACAACGAACCTTAAAGAGAAGTCAATCAGAAAACCAATAACCACTAAAAGAGTTACCACACGAAAACAATTGGGAGAACTTAAATCTACATCTACAGCCACGCCACAGAACATCACTCCTCCTAATACCAATATCGACACAGATCTTCCTATGGAAGAAGTCAAAAGAAAGACTCCTAGGCGCAAGTCTCAACAACCTGTCATAACCTATGATATAGTATCAGAAGTTCTGGATCAACCTGCAAGAATATCAGTCCGAGATCTAATTACTACAACACCTAAATTCCGAAGAGATTTAGCTAGTGCTTGTAGAATCAGAAGAAAATCCGTAGAAGACTTGCCTCAACAAACAATAGCACAAATTGAGGATGACGATATTAACACTACTGCAGTATATTCAAAACTGAACATAGGTAATAAAAGAATTAGAGCTTTAGTAGATTGCGGAGCAGCAAAAACCTGTATGTCCAAAGCCTTAGCGGATGCTTTAAATCTGAATATCGATGCTGCTTCAGAAAGTGTATTTACTTTGGGAAACGGAACAAAGCAACCTGCTTTAGGTGTAATTTACGATGTTCCTATTGAGGTAAAAGATAGTATGACCATACCATGTATAGTAGAAGTTTTGCCATCATGCCCATCCCACCTTATCATTGGAAATAATTGGTTAAATCGAGCCAAAGCAAGGATTGACTTCAATAGTTCATCTCTGAAGGTCTTTTATAAAAATCAAAAAGCCGAATTACCTATTTCATTTTTACGAAAGCAAGAAGCAGTGCCTAGAGTCACCTCATATACACAAACATATCAGAATCCAATCAGTTTAACAAATTCTACAACTAAACATGTTCACTTTGAAAATGAAAATTCTGAAGAAGATACCGAGGAAACCTCTACTGAAGAAGAAATTGAAGAATATAGTAGTGAAGATGAGGAAGGATCGTCAGAAGAGGAAGAACAAGACTCTTTACTAATATTAGAAGACGATTTAGAACAAGATGTGAATATCGAGGAAACTGATCAAGATCAAATCGTACGAGCTTCCAAAGAAGGAATGATCTTATATGCAAACACATCAAACACTTTTCATCTGGAGAAGCCTCCTCATCATTCAAGAAACATCACATACAGTTTTGAAGTCACCAATAAAAATATTCTGCAAGTTATGGGATATTTCGATTTAAACACTAGTATCATCATAAACAAGAAAAGCATTGACGTACACATATACAATCGATTCAATCAAGACATATACCTTAAACCCAATGAAGAAATAGGAAGACTTGAAAAGTTTAATCTGCAAAGCGAAGATACAGTTCAAGGATATCAGTTTAATAGAGACGTAGATTTATTTGCTTTAGAACATAGTTCAAAGCATGAACAAAGCACCGAAGAAGAAACAATTGCACAGGAAACATATTCAAAGTTAGAGGTTGGCAAAGTGGATCAACGTATTGAAAAGAAATTACGAACTTTAATACACAAATATGAAGAAATATTTGATTGGAATAACGATACGATCGGTTATACACATCTGATATCACATAAAATCGTTATCGAAGAGAATAAACAACCTATAAGTCATATGCCATATCGTCTCAGCCCTGTAGAATCTGAATATCTGCAAAAAGAATTGAACAAGTATTGCAAGCTAGGGGTAATATCTCCATCAAACAGTCCTTGGGCTGCTCCAGTTATTTTAGTAAAAAAGAAGAATGGCGAATATCGCATGGTTATAGATTATCGTAAGCTCAATGCAATAACCAAAAAGGATTCCTATCCTTTGCCAAGAATTGATGATCTACTAGACACCCTGGGAAAAGCAAAGATTTTCTCTGCCCTCGATATGAGATCCGGGTTTCATCAAGTTCCTATGGAAGAAAACAGTAAAGAGCTAACGGCTTTTACAACAAAATATGGTGTGTATCATTATAACACCTTGCCGATGGGATTAGTAAATTCACCTGCAACTTTCCAACGCTTAATTGACCTTTGCTTTCGGCCTCTCATAAATCAATGTTTAGTAGCCTACATTGACGATTTGAATATATATTCAAACAACCCTCAAGAACACCTAACGCATCTAGAACAAGTCTTTAATTGTATCAAGATAGCTAACTTAAAGCTCAACCCAGAAAAATGCTTTTTCTTCAAAGATCATCTCAAGTTTCTAGGGTATATTGTGACTAAGGATGGTTTAAAAACTGATCCAAGCAAAATCGAAAAGATTCAAAGCTATCCGATACCAAAAACTCTTACCCAAATAAGAGGATTTCTTGGTTTAGCTTCATATTATAGAAGATTCATACAAAACTTTGCTGCCATAGCCCGACCATTACACGACCAAACAAAGACATCCAAGAAAATTCCATGGTCCACAAAAACTACTGAATCGTTTGAAAAATTAAAGAAGATGTTAACGGAAGCACCTATTTTAGCAAGACCTGACTTCGACAAGGATTTTATCCTTGTGACCGATGCATCTAGACTGGGTCTTGGCTGTATTCTTACACAACTTGATGAAAATGGACACGAACATCCTATTATATATGCCAGCAGAAGTCTCAAGTCAAGTGAAGTTAACTATGGTGTATCAAAACTGGAATGTTTGGCCGTAATCTGGGCAGTAAAGCTTTTTAGACCCTATTTACTCGGAAGAAAATTCATCGTTATCACCGACCATTCTGCCCTCAAAGGATTATTGAACACAACAAACCCAACAGGAATTATAGCAAGGTGGATCACCATACTAACCGAATACGAATATGACATCAAATATCGCCCTGGAAGAATAAACGAAAGTGCTGACTTTTTATCCAGATTAGGATACTAAATACAACCAAATAATAACATCAAAAAAAAAAAAAAAAAAAAAATACAGCTCAATTACAATATTCAATTCAAAACTCTCAGTAAGATACAACACAATCATGGAAGAAGAAAAAATCAAGATATTAAAAGAATATTTACTCACGCTGAAAATACCTGATAACACCTCAACAAAAGTTGCAAAACATCTTGTAAAAGAATCTATCAATTATACTATTTATCAAAACACACTCTATCGATACAATACTACAAACGGAATTATCCGCAAAGTCCTGAATAAAGAAGAAGCTCAAAACATCATGGATACCTATCATCAACATCCATTGGGAGGACACTTAGCCTATAATAATACCTTGCACAAAATTGCTACTAGATACTATTGGGAAAAAATGGCCCGCGAAATACAAGAATATATCAAGAAATGCCCAAGATGTCAAGTGCATGGACCTAAAACCTTGAGAGAAGAGCTTTATCCGGTACCAGTATCAATAAAACCTTTTGACCGCGTGGCATTAGATGTAAAGCATGTTCAAACATCAAGAGCAGAATATCGCTACATCATCGCAGGAATAGATTATCTAACAAAATACGTAGAAGCTAAACCCATGCGATTCCAAACATCATCCGAGGTAGCATTACTTTTATATGAAGAAATCATTTGTAGGCATGGCTGTCCTACAATCATAGTAACGGATAATGGAAAACCCTTTTTGAGTGATTTAGTTCGCCAAGTTTGCAGGAGCTATTCTATTATTCATAAAACAACAACACCGTATAACCCGCAGAGCAATGGTCTCATCGAAAGATTCAATAGAACCCTGGGGCAAATTTTACAAAGACGATTAGATGATGAAAAGAAAGATTGGGATCAATATCTACCAGCAGTCTTGTTCGCATATAGATCAATGAAGCAAGCTACTACGAAACATAGTCCGTTTAGTTTAATGTATGGGTATGAACCAAAAACACCTTTTGATATGGAACATCAAATCTATAATAAGAAATCCCCACAATTTGACGCAATTTTGTTTCACCGAACAGCACACCAGTTACACAATCTCAACAAAATTAGGGAACAAGCGGTGAAATCAATTAAAACAACTCAAGCAGCTCAAAAAAAGGCCATTGAAAATAAACTACTTGATCAGCGAAAAGAGCTTAAACCACCCTTCAAGTTAGGAGAAGTAGTACTATTGTATAAAAGCTACTTAATAACGTCATGGTCTGGAAAATTACAGGATAAGTGGGAAGGTCCTTTTATTGTTCATCACATTTTAGGAAAAGGAACGTATCACATCAAGAATGTAGATGCACAAGATACTCATATAAGGAGAGTTCATGGAAACCGTCTGAAACCATATTCCATACCGGATACACAATGGAAAACCGAATGTCAAAGAATGGTATCTATTACGTTAGATAAGGAGCTCCGAGAACTTTTCCAATAAAAAAAAAAAATATATATATATATATATATACAAAAAATATACAGTAGGTCAAAAAACTGCTGCAAGGAATTGCAAAATTCAGGTTTTACAGCTGGTTGTCCATGGGTACTGCACCAAACTATCTCAAACTTTGACTGTTTGTATCTCAATAGAAAGTGCGTTTATTCGTCGATTATCGGATATGGGCAATGGTTATTGGTGGAATTTGATACTGCTGAAGGTAATATTTTAAACATCCGGTATTTTTTACTTGTTTACATATGTTTGAAATAATGAATTTTAATACGACCCAACCGGTTGCCATCACAATTTTTCTCACTTTTGACGTGATTAGAATGCTATCTGTATTTAAGAGTGCTTACAATTCCTTTATTTTAAATTTTATATTCCCTTGTTTAAATTATTTCTCTTTTTTACCCTCTCGTCAATTGCATGCATAAATCACTGTCAGAGGAGAAAGTAAACGATCTCAAACAGACATTAACCGGATCCACATCAATGTATGATATTGCTAAGGAGACTGGATTACATGAATTAACTGTTAGTAGATACTTTATAACGTTGTTTTCAAGTAGGACAGTGAGCACAGGTGATAGACCTGCAGTAGTCTCCAAAGTGACGAAGCGGTTAATCAAAAGAAAAGTCATTGAACGGGTTTTAAAGACTTCCAAAGAGGTATACCGGGAGCCTGTTGGATTTGGCTACGATATCTCATACCAGTCAGAAATTAACGTACTGAAATCAATGGAGTTCCATTTTCTGATAGAAAAAAAGGAGCCATTTCAGACAAAAGTGCATACGTAGCATCAGTTAAAATGGAACAAGGAGCATCAGGATTGGGCAATGGTTGACTGACAGCAAATCGTTTACTTTAATGAAACCAAGATCAACGTATAGGGCTTTGATGGTGGTGATCACTATCGGAAAAGGCCAAGCGACCTTTTTCAACATCATGACCTGGATTTTGTAATCCAGCATGAAGCTAGCAAATTGATGTCCTGGTGTTGTATAACCTCTGAAGGACCAGGATATGCTTGCTAGATTTACGATGGAAAGTTGTACTCGGGTGTTTACCAGTATATTTTGAACACTACGTTTCGTGATACTATGAAGTACTACAATTTCGACTGGTCCAACATTTACTTTTAGCATGACAATGACCCAAATCACAAGGAATAATTTACAATGGCCTAGTTATGTAGTAACCTAGAGAGCTATATTAACGATTGGCCAGCTCAGAGTCCGGACTTAGATTCAATCGAGCACGTATGACATCAATTGAAGTTGAATCTCAAATATTACGAACGTAGAGCAAAGACCACGAATGTGCTTTGGGAACAAGTTGATAAAATATGAATTGATTTCGATAAATATCTTTTCGGAAGTCATGTAGATAACATTTCGAAAAGAACTCAAGAGATTATTAATAGAAAAGGAGGTTCAACTAAATATTAATAAATAGATTCATTCCGTTCAAATTTTCGTTTTTCCAAATTTTCAAATTGCGCATCTCATACTTCCTTCAATACTTATCCAATAGGGCTTAAACTATTTCGGATTTTTCAAGACATGTAGAAGATTTACTATGTGGGAACAGAGGCAGTTTGTGCCATTGTAACAGGATGTGCGCTACAAAAACCAAGAAAAATGGATTCCTTGCAGCAGTTTTTTGACCTACTGTATATACTCAATAATACCAGTCAATACGTTAACAAAATCTTATCAAAATAATGAAATCTGTAACCGCTGAAGAAGCTAAACAAACCTGGATACGCCCTGGTGTACCCAACAGAGAAGATTACTCCAATATTGAATCCTACATTCGTGACATGCTTGATAATTACTTTACTAAATTCTATATTAATGAAGGTCACAAAAATCTTCTAACCGCAATTGAAAATTGGCTTCTGGTGTGCGAAGAAGAATTTGGAGGGCCAGGTAGCATTGGATATGGAGAAATGGGAGAGTATTTGTCAAGACCAGAAGGAGCACGACTGATAACCTTGGAAATCGAAAATATGGCTAAGCAAATACAGCAAAATGAAATATCTAGTGACCTTCTAGAAGAAACGCCACAACACATATTGGATTCACCTAATCCTATACTCAACGATGAACCTTTGCATCCTGAAATACTAATCAAAAAGACAGAAGCGCCTTTCAAAGATCTTGACATTCTGTTCTTGGAAGAATGGAATAACAGACAAGCAGAAGAAATGGGAAGATTAGAAATTACGCGTCTTTTCAATGATTATTGCACGATGTTAGATGAACAAAAACGCATAGCGAAAAGAAAAGAATATATATCTAATCAACTTGTTTCTGAAATCAATAAATGGAGTCACCTCAAATTTCACGAACCAGAGGCTGTTTCGTCAAAAATCAAAAATTATCTTACAATCAAATATGCCGAATTAAAAAAGATCATCCCGGGAATACATCACAATCCTGTTATGAAAAGAAGGATCAGAAGAGAAGATATCTGGGCCAGATACACAAATCAAACAAAAGGCAAGTCCGGGGACGAACTTTTCCAAGACGGGGGCATCTGTAACACACGAAACACGAAAAAGGAAACCCCTATGGTTATAGGAGAGATGCTATCACAATAGCAAACGATGCTATGCTAATAGCAAAGGAATTCAAGGACAACAAAAAAAAGAAGAAAACAAAAGAAAAACCAAAAACAGCATAAAAATATGAAAATCAAAAAACATATAAATATCAGTATCTTTTTATAAATATTTCAATTATTATTATTATCTTATCCTATTATCTTACCTATTATTTTACATTACCTTACTTTATCACAATAAATATCCTTTGAATCCAAATATCTCTTTATTTTATTTGTATAAATAGGAAGAACCAATAATCCCTTGAAACTTATATTTCATTGTAAATCCCTTTTATTTTATCTTTACTTTACCTTTATTCTTTTTATTCAATTCAAGTCTGATCAACTTAATAAGATCTGGTGGTCACTTACACTCAAACATACATCTATTCAATTTTACTTCTTTGGATATAAATTATATCAACA